>NC_134543.1:45750423-46350423 GCF_050624435.1 Tenrec ecaudatus
GGGGCAGGGGAGAGAGAGAGATCCAACCGCATTCTGGCCCACCAAGCCTGGAGGATGACACTCCTGCTGAGCAGCTAAGGCACAGAGAGGACAGTAGGGCCAGCCTCACCACGAGACACGACAGACCCTCACTGATCCATAGGACTGTAGGAAACAGCGCTGGAGACACCGTGCGGGGATTGTGCCCCCACACTGGGGTGAAACATTTAGGGAGAGCAACAGAACAACAAGGGGAGCAAAGCAATGAACCCAAGGAATCTTAAAAATAAGACTTCAGATTCAGAGGGCAGGGCTTGGTACCTCATCAGACTTGATCGGAAGACATTCATAAGGGTCAGCAGACAGACCTGGAACTATTTATAGTCCCCCCCCCCCTTTTTTTCATGTCTATCTATATAAGATGGGCAAGATAAACAATCCTGAGGAGAAAGTAATGAGACCAATGATGGTGGGGTAGGGGTGGGGGGACAGACAGGGAAGAGGAGGAGGTGGGGGAAAGGGAGGGGCTAGCCAACAAACCCAGGTACAGGGGGAACAAGAGATCTAAATTCGATGACACGGAGGGTGTAGAACGCCTGGTGGGGTTTGATTGAGTGCAATGTAGCTGAGAGGAATTATTGAGAGCCGAATGAAGGTCAACCATGATAGTGGGACAGGAGGAAAGTAAAAGGAAAAAGATGAAAGAACTAGGAGGCAAAAGACATTGATAGAGGTCGAAATATAGGCACACATATATGTAACTATATTATTTTATAAGGATAGAGATAAAGGTCTGTGTACATATATTTATAGGTTCAGTATTAAGATAGCAGATGGACATTGGGTCTCTACTCAAGTCCTCCCTCAATGCAAGAACACTTTGTTCTAATAACCTGGCATTCCGTAATGCTCACCTCCCCAATACGATCGCTGAAGACAAATGGGTGTATAAACAAATGTGATGAAGAAAGCTGATGGTGCCTGGCTACTACAAGATATACCAAGATATAGCATCTGGGGTCATAAAGGCTTGAAGTTAAACAAGCAGCCATCTAGCAGGGAAGCCCAAATGGAAGAAGCACACCAGACTGTGTGATCACAAGGTGTCAATGGGATCACATATCAGGCATCAGTAGATCCAAAACAAACAATCATATCCAACAAGAAAAGCAAACTATGGGGAACTCAAGAAACCATTCTGACCATCTTAGTGTCTAGAGGAGCACCGGAGGTACACAGGTTATGCATTGGGCTGCTAATCACAAGGTCAACAGTTTGAAGCACCAGATGCTCCACAGGAGAAAGCTGAGGCTCTCTCCTCCTGTAAAGACGTACAGTCCCAATGGCAGGGAGTTAATATCTCTAAGCAGGCAGAACTTCAACCAAATGGAAGATGTATTATAAACTAGGTGTGGGGTTGGGGGGAGTGGGTACTCTATTGCCCTACTTGGATTCTTACAAGCAGTGCAATGTTCTATTCAAAAGCATGGAAGATAAAAGCAAATAAAAATAAAGTCACCTACTAAACATCGGTTTGTACATCACAAGCCAGTGGTTGTTCAAACAGCCAAAATAATATCTTTATAAATTTTTGGCCTTAGGATTTCTTTCTCACTGTCTTTAAAATAACTGTATTACTGAGAGAAATTCACATCTACTACATAGGAATTTCAGCAGGGCTCGTATTATTCTAAGCATTTTTCTATAAACCCATCAAGTTGCTTTATAAAAAAAAAAAGCCACAGTGCCAAGGGAAAGCCTATTCTATTTTTTTCTGCAGAATTTCTCCATGAAATTATGAGTTTTGACTTCCAGATAATTGGATATTTTATGAGAATTCCAAATATAGTCTTGAGTCTTTATAGAAGTTTACCGGCTTAAAGAACAGTTCTTTACACTCTAAGAAACAATACTTGAAACTCATGACTCCTTACACCCAGTTATTTTCTTTCATCATGGTAAGCTAAAATGTTTCCACTTCCCATCTTGTTCACCTTTCTTTGAGACAAGGAAATGAACAGCTCTTTTACAAAACTTTCTTAGTCCTGAGCTCAGTGAACAAAGGCACATTTTAAAAATAAAGATAAAAACTGTTGAAGCTTTTTGATTCCAGTTACAATGGAAGAGTTTTATTATTACTATTAAAGAGAGTTTAAAATAGCCTTAGTAATAAAAGAAATTATGTTGACATCCTGGAAAAATGGTTAACACATGGCTAGTGGGGCTGTACAATTTGTACACTGGTGAATCCTTAAAATGAGCTTGGATTCCTATAGCTCCTTTCATACCAAAGTGACTTCAGAATATACTGAAAAATGAAGTGATTACTGATATAAGTTCCCAAGTGAATTCACTTGGCACTGCTTACCTTGACTAAATTCTTTCATTCTTGCTATATCTTCATTTCTTAAATTCTAGTCTGGTTACTAATGCTGAGAATGTTCTGAGTACTAAAAATAGAATTGACCTATAGCAAGTAATTTATTATGATTTTTTAAAAATTATCAAAACTATGGTACGAGTGAGAATTTTTTTTAAATGTTCAGTGGTAATCCTCAGTAGTATAAATGGTGGTTTCTCGATTTGTAACACTGGCCAACACACATTTTGACGCCTCAAATATCAGAGCTGTTTCTGGGTATATTTGACCTGATGAGTCAAAAAGCAGCACCAGTCTTCCCCTACCAGCTCTAGTCTCTGAGACAGTCTATCACTCTTCACATTGCTCACCTACACACAGTCTATCACTCTTCACATTGCTCACCTACACACACAAAATCAAGTGATCTTAATGTAGTGTTGGTCAGCCCGAGATGGAGGATGTGCACACTGGCACATGTTTGTTTAAAGTAGGTTGTGTTGCTAAATATCTAAGTTAGACTTCATATGGTGTCCTTAAGTCCATAGGAATATCTGAACAGTGCAAATTACATGAACTTGGAATTCTCCCTAAGAATCACTTCACCTTCGTTAGGAACTTTAAAAATACTTTTCATCGTAAATTTGCTATCTTCAGCGGGACCAGTAATAAGAACGACTGCACAGTAAATAAAGAGCCCTGGTAGCTTATTGGGTTATAGTTTGACTGATGTCCACAAGGTCAGCTGTGGTCACAAGGAAGTGAAAGACCTCCAGCCTCAGGACAGCTACAGGAGTGGCACCCTGTCCTGTACAGCCACCACGACTCATAATCAACGGACTGATAGGGAGTTTGTTACAGCAAAGAGAGAGTCAAGTGTTCTGAAACCCACGGTGGGTCTGTCCGAGTTCAAACTTTTGAGTTAAAATTAAAATGTTCCAGTCTTGTTATAAGATGCCTTGACAGTGGCTGCAACCAGGGGCTCACACACAGAAATGACTGTCGCACAGCAGGGTGGGGGGGGGGCAGCGTTTCACTGGTTACACAAGATTAGGCAGAACCAACTCCACAGCACACACCAACAGCAGTGCTCTTCAAATAGGTTGTTGTAGATAATGTAAGACGCTGAAAGGCCCATCTGGGAAAAAAGTGGCAGGGAATCTTCCAGAAAGAGAGCTCCGACCTAGTTGGTGGCTGAGGCAGAAGACAAAGTAGAGGGTGGAGGCAAAGTAGCCACAAGGAAAAAGTACACATGCTGGAAAAGTATAAAATAGATGATTATCGGAAGTCACAAAGTACCACACCTGAATATTTTTCTTAAATATCCCAAGTAATTAAAAAATTATGCGCAAGGAGACATCATCATTTGATCACACACACACACACACACACACACACAGAGTGATATGTCCTCCATTCTTTAAGAAACATAAAGTGACTTCTAGTTGAGTAAACAGGCCCAGCATCGATGGATAACGTGTGTTAGCAAAGATGTGGAGAAACGGAGCCCCTCAAACAGCACTGGTAGAAATGCGAAAGGATGCTGCTGCTTGGGAAAACCGTCTGGCCAGCGCTCAAACGGTAAACATGGAATTTCCATGTGGTCCAGCAATAACACCCCCAGACCGATGCGCAAGAGAACTGAAGACATGTCCACGGAAGACTGTGCACAACGGTGCTCACAGCAGCACTGCCGACAACAGTGAAAGGGTGCAAACAAACCAAATAGCCATCAGCCAATGGATGGATAAAGCAAACATGGTCTGTCCACACAGTAGAGTAATAGAAATAAAATTAATGTCAATAAAATTAAATAAAGTACATAGTGGTTGTACATTGGGCTGCAATCCTCAAGGTCAGCAGTTCGAAGCCCCCAACCTCTGCTGAGGGAGAACGATGGGGTTTTCTATTTCCAAATAGAGCCAAGAGTCTCAGAAACTCACAGGGGCAGCTCTACTTTGACCAATAGAGTCATTAGGAGTCAGCATCGACTCAAGGCAGTGACAATGACTGGCAGGTGCTTCCAGAAAACATTACACTAAATGATAGAAGCCTGTTGCCAAAAGATCACATATTACATAACTTCATTTATATGAAATACCTAGAAGAAGCCAAGCAGTGAGACAGAAAGTAGATTAACGGTTGCTAGAAAGTGGATAGAAGGGAAATGAGGTGATAATAAACATTCAAAAATCTATGGTGGTGATCATTACACAGACACAGCTCTATGAATACACCAGAAGGCATAGAGTTGTATGTTTTCCAAGGGGGAATTACATGGTATGTGAGTTAACTCTCAATAAAGTTGTTACGTTAAAAAAAAAAAAAGTCAGGGTGTGGGAGTAGGATCCCATTCTGCTTCCACAACCAGTGGCAGGGAGCCCAGTAAAGACCAAGATATTCTCTGCTGCGCGTTTCTTGAGAGATTCACAGGGCTGACCTCCCTCCAGGCGTGCTTTATTTATGAGACGATAAGGTTGTGGTAAGCACTTCTGGAAGAAGCCAATTTGGAGTCGCTTTTGAAAATGTCAAATGAGTGACTCATCTCATGAGGCAGAGGAAACAAGCTTTGGCTGATCAGCTCCGGTGAGATGTTTCCAACAGATATGGAGGAAAAAGGGTTGCATACTGCGCACAGCCAGGCAGAAGTGGCTTTCGAGACAAAAACAAACCAAAGCTGAGATGTATACTCCCAAATGCCTAAATGGTCTTCCATCCTTTCCAATACCCTAAGAAGAGGGGCATAAAGTACCTAATGAGCACAATTTTCCTCATTTGTAACACTGTTCTTTAATCCTCGCATGTCTGTCAAAGAGAGGGCATGATCCTTGTTTTACATAGGCAAGAAAGTAAACTCAATTCAGGATGAGACCATCTGAAAGCTAGGCGTCCTAGGTTACAGAGCTGTCAGAATCCAGAGCCCAGGCACTCTCTAATACCAGCACCCCTCTCTTGTGCATGGGCAGAAGCAACACGGCTTCTGCAAACACTCCAGAGCACCCAGGGCAGAGGCTTCCAGTGGCTTGGGCCCACCTCCCTTGCCCCAAGCCACCCATGGCAGTTGGATGGATTTGTGGTCTAAGTCCCTGAAGACAGGAGCAGACAAAAATGTATCCATCACTCACCAGGACAGGCACAAACCTCACGATAATTTGTTTTCCAATGGTTTCAGCTTCAAGTTTGGGTTTGGCATGGATTTTTTTTAACAACGAACAGCTGTAGGCAATTTTCACAGAGAATAAAGACATCAATAAGGCAGGGAGAGTGGAACAATAGCTGTCTTCAAGATGAGCATGGATCAGCCACGGTAAGAGCCCATTCTCTGGGCCTCAGAGTCAGGGTGAAAGGACCATGGGTGGGGATGCTGTCAAGCTACCCACTCTGCCCAAGAGTTCCTCTACTGAAGAAGAGATTTGCATCTATCAGCAAAGCCCATGAGATTGGCTTTAAGCTTTAAAATACTGTTCAGTGGTAAATAAAAACCAAGCCATAAACACATCTTTATTGCCCTCTTAATAGTCATAAAAACACATGACTCATTGCTGCTTTCTGGGGAGCATTGTGACCCTGCACCTCAATGACCTCTAGTTTGCCCATCTAACTTGTGGTACCAGTGCATGTAAAAGGATGATACATCATCACTCTGTGAATTCAGAAGAGGCCATGCAATTTGCTTTGGCCAATTAAATGTGCGCAGGAGTGACATATGTCAGTTCCAGCATACGCTTGAAAAACTGCTAGCAGTTCAACATGTTTCTCTTTCCTATTCCACAAGGACTGGGTCTTGGATAAAGGTCAGCAAGAAGCAGAAGTGCCGTTGACACACAGCGGACATGCAGCATTAGCAATGAATAAACCTTTCTGCTGTCACCAGTGTGCTTTTGGTATCACATCATAAACTAGCTTACCATGACTAGATTTGGTATCACATCATAAACTAGCTTACCAGGACTAGATAGCCGCCTTGTGTTGATCCCTTCCATCTCTCTTCTCACTACGGGCTCCCTCCCTACATGCCAGTCACCTCCTCCCGAAGCCTTCCTTCAGCACTTTTCTCATCACCTTGTTTTGCCCTCACAACGCACGTACTCATAACCTCTATAGTTATATCAGTGTGTCTTCTTCAATATCGATCTTCCTTTGCTACTGAAAATGCCAGTTCTTTGGAGACAAAGATCTGGTTTTCTACTGTGAACCTTCACATAGCACCTAGACCAGAATTCTGCATATAGTGGAGATGGGAGGAGGAAGAAGTCCTTAAATGCTGATAATATTCAACATATGCAAATATTCATAGAGTATAAACATGCTATTAAGAATCGCCACTTATTCCTAATCAATTATGGTTGGTAATAGGCCCATTACTTTACTCGGGAGATCAGAAGTCACACATTAACTTCATGGCACTCTATCATGCTGATTTATCATGGTACTTTCTGGATGAATTTTGTTCTCTAAGACAGGGGTCCTCAAACTAGGGCCCACGGGCCACATGAGGCCCACCAAGGACATTTATCTGGGCCGCCGGGTGTTTTTGCCCTGTTTTGTTTTTCACTTCAAAATAAGATATGTGCAGTGTGCATAGGAATTTGTTCATAGTTTTATGGTGTGGTCAGTCCAGGTAATACCCCTGTAGGACTGTGAGACAAGTCTACATTACTTTATTGACTTAAGATTCAAAACAAATGACTGTATTCTCCAATAAAATCTGTTGAAAAAAATAATGATCTAGCTATCAATACATTCTATGACAGAATGCTAGTGGTGGTCAAGGGAGCATAGCATATTCATGTGATGCAGTCCCATTATTTATGTTCTGATTTAAACATCACATCAAACCTAAGAGGAAAGATTCTGTTCACTCTCTCTATTCCAGAAAATAAGTTTGACAAACTTGTATAATTTCCTCATGATTACCCAGATAACAAAGTCAGAGGAGTGATTTAAACTAAGGTCTTCCCGATCTCCAGACCAATGCTCTTTGAACTACGCTATATGATCTTCTAAAATAGAGAATGGAAAGGAACACTACTCCGGATACACTTGCTAAGGTGAGGATACACGTACGTCTCTTGATGAACGGGTCCTGCACTAGACCCATCCCTATAGTATTTGAGGATTCCAAACTATGATATTATCTATAAAAAGTTTCCCACAACAGCTATTATTCCAACTCTATCATTAAGCTAAATAATAATACTGTACTTAAGCAATAATGTCTTTCATCAAAGGACCAAGTGCAGGAGAGATAGTTTGACTAATTTCTTAAAAGGCATATTAATACTCTATTTGAGAATGGAGGCGGGAGGGGAATTTGGGAACTCCCAGGGGTGAAAGGTAGATGAGAAAATGATTTAATGCACACAAAAGTATAGACTTGGCTGAGATGGGGAGAGATTAGATGAGGAAGGGCCACTAGGATGCAGTCCTGCTGCATACATGAAGGCCTAATGGTCTAACGTCATCAATCCCAGAAGCGCAAATGGCTTTCTGGTTCTGTAAAGATTTCAGTCTTGGAAACCCAAAGAGATAACCCTACCCGGTCTTATCAGGTCACTATGAGTCAGAATCGACCCCATGGCAGTTAGTTCTTTTTGTTTATTTGTTTTTTCATATACACAGTGATGATCTACAAAGAGACGCTTGGATAGACATACAGTTTAAAGAAGTGGAGGAGGGAGAGGGGTGGATACCCATGGATACATGTAGGTCCGGCAGAGTATTTACCTATGCTGCAAATATATCCATGAGTGTGTTAGAGCACACAGGGAGCAGAGTTGTGAAAACTCCTTGGACCGAACAAACACCTTGAGGAAATGAGTCACTGGGCCTGGAGGCTCAAGACTAGGTCTTGGAGGACACCAAGGTCAATTGGCATAACGCAGTCCAGAACAACAAGGCCTTAAAAGCTCATGAGCAGTCATCTTACATGTAAATATTAGTCTCTACCTGTCCAGAGAAAAGAAGAGCGAGGAAAACCAAAAGAGATCCAATGGACTAATGAGCCGTGCAAGTATCTCACTCCACAAGCCTGAGAGCAGAAGCACTAGACGGTGCCCAGCTACCACTACCAACTGCCCTCAAAAGGATCACTTTAGAAGGTCCTAGAGAGGAGAGGAGGAAAAATGTGGAACAACACTCAAAATTACAAAACAGATCCAGCTTACTGGCTACACAGAGATCGGTGGGACCAAGAAAGACTATGACCCTTATTGACCCTCCAGGTCTGGAAGGGAACTCACCACCAGGTGAGAATAACCACCCATGTAAGATGGAGCAAGGAAGCATTTACCCAAAACCAAAGCTGTGAGGGTTTGCAAAGGAGGGAGAATAAAGCAGTCTGGGATAAGCGGCAGGTCACTGAAGGGATCAAAACCCAGGAGCGGAAACAAAATGTGTATGAATTGTTGAACGTGAAGCTGATGACGGGCTCTATAAACCTTCACCTAAATCACAGCAGATTTGGGGAGGCTTTGTTAAGTCTAAATGTTAAAAGGTCTACCTGCCCCCAAATCGAACCCGTGAAGCACTATGATGTAAAAATGTGCCCTTCTTTTTCTCCTCCTTCTCCCCCTCCCCCCTCAGTGCTGAGTCCGTGTGGACTTAAGAGGATAATGGGGCAGTGTCCCCGAGGATGAGAAGGCCCCTGGCTACCCATCCTCCCCTCATAGGCCCCCGTGATGGGCGGGAAATCGGAGACTCACCACCAGTTCACTGAACATGACATGCAGCTCCTCCCCTGGGGGCATGGGCAGCGCCGGCTCCATGGTCTGAAGGGCAAGGTTGCTGTTGTTCCGCAGGCGGTACGTGATTTCGGGGTGATCGTTATTCCGGAAACAGCAAAAGATGAAAGAAATCCCCCGGCCGCCTCTCTTCCTTGGGGCCATGGCTGAATGCTGTCCTGTTCCGTGGCGTGGCTAGAGCCTGTGGAACGAGACATGAAGCGTGTAAGAAGAGATGACAAGAAGTTAAAAGAGCGATCTCGGGCCAATTCATGAACGGCCACCCCGTGCCGCAATGAAGACCAGCCACGAGGGGATTTGGCGTCTAGCTGGGCAGAGCGCACATGTACATCTGTTCACTTGTTCAACTCTTCCTATGGCCAACTGCTGAGCAAAGGGCACAAAACTGCAGCCACTCCACCCCACGACGTCGACGCTGATGGGTTTGGGCTGCTGGCCATGCTTTGGGCACCACATGCTCTTTCCCGCTGATCTGTTTTGCTCTCGTTAGACCGCCGGCAAGAATGACCTTCTCTTCCTTGTCCCCTTGGAAACCCTTTGGGGATCTTCCACTCATCATTTAACGTCCATTTCTAATTTCTCCGCCTTGCCTTTCCCCACATGGGACTAATAATATACATATGCTAAGACATATGGATCTGTTCCAGCACGTGTCACACTCTAAGTTATTTATGGACGCGTCTCCCCGTGACACTGAGAACTCAAGGGGAGGGACTGCGCACCAAGCGATCTCGTGTCTCTAATGCCCTGTGCGGTGCCAGGAAGAACGGAGGCACTCAGCAAATGTTTATGATATTGAATAATTTAAACTCCTAACAAAGAAAGAGGGAACAACATGAGCTAAATGGGTCAGAGAGCTTCAAACAGCAAAGTTCAAGTGAGTTCACCAATAGGGAAATGGTTAAATAAATGACGGTACATTCACATAATAGAGTTCCAGGTAGTCATTAGGAAGAACAAGATACCTGTTGGTGGCAAAACCTTCAAGGGACCAAATGGTAGGCATACGACGTATGTGTCATATGCTATCGGGGTGTACTTTTTAAAGTGCTTCAAAACATTCGTGGAAAAAATTCCATTATCTTTGGTTCCATTTTTCTTTGAAATTTTTTTATCTCTCTCAGACATATCAGTTATGAGTAGATGCAAGAAAAAGTGAGAAGCAGTAATCTCCGAGACAACATGGAATCAGATAACTTTTCCTTTCACTGCACACCTTTAAATTTTAAAAAAAAATGATTTCACTTAGTTATTTGTATAGTCCTACAAAGTTACAGCCATAGGCATTATCTTGGAAAAAATTCAAAGCGACACTAATCCAAGGTCGTAAGCAAATCACAGGACAATGTGTACAGCATGATGTCATTATGTCTTTTCAAAACAACTTCATACAGAAACCTAGATCACTTATGTGTAGCTCTGAGAAGGGGGACAGGGAAAAGCAAAACAAGGGAAGATTATTTATGCAATTTATCATTATTATTAATTTATCATGAGCACATGGTCATGTATAACTTTTATAGATGCTGAGGGACAAAAAAGATGGGGTTTGGGTGGAAAATGTAGAACATGAAGTGGCCCTTCAAGAGTCGAAAGGACAGAGGAAAGACTTCAACAACAGGGAGGAGTACAGGAGCACAGGCGCATTTCAAGGGAGGTTAGCAACACCCCGGAGGTCAGCTTGGAGGGCGGGCTGGTCGTGACTTGGTGTACCTTGAACGTAGGCTGAGAAGTCTGGATGAATCCCCTGGGACACAAGAATCTAACCTGAATGCAAACTGGGTCCACGTCTCACTTAAAAACAAACACACAAGGAAAGCAGAGGTCGCTGAGTCTTTCTTCTTTGCAGGTTTTAGGGTTGTGTGCAACTGGCCAAGCTAGAAAAGAGCTCATGAATGCTGAGCACCTCGTGGAGAGCAGACTGCTGTCACAGAAAACTAGCCCAATGATGTCACTGATGCCATCTTACTGGCACAGTTCAGAGTGGCCAGTGGATGAGCCCAGGGACTTTCTACTCCGGTAGACATTCTACCTAAAGGGTCGCTCTGAGGTGGCTTTGCTAGATGGCAGTGAGTTTGGGTTTTTTTTTTTGGTTTTCAATCAGTGGTTTCAACCTTCCTCATGCCATGACCCTTTAATACAGTTCCTCATGTTGTGACCCCCAACCATAAAATTATTTTTGTTGCTACTGTTATAAATCAGGTGACTGTTATGAATCAGGTGACCTGTGAAAGGGTCCCCAAAGGGGTCGTGACCCACAGGTTGAGAACTGCTGATTTACACAGAAGCAAACACCTGTCCCAAGAGACAGAGTGGTAGCGGTAGCTGCTGCTACTGCAGGTGCGTCCCTGAAGGAGAAGAGGAAGATTTCAGAGCCTGCGGCCTGCAGGGATGCTTAGATGATTTTTAGGGCTGCTAAAACAGATACAATATCAGAGCCGTGTCACCCTCAGGTTGAATTTAAATCTAATGGATAAGAACTCAGCCGTGCCTGTGATTGGGAGATGGTAGGATACAAGGAGTACAGGGCTGTAATCTTTAGACCAGTGTCTCCAGATAGAAACTCCTGGGGCATTTCACTGCCATCGAGCAGATTCTGACTCCTGTGGACCCTAAAGAACAGTAGAACTGCCCTATGGGTTTCAGAGACTGTAAGTCTTCACCGGAGTAGAAAGCCTCAGCTTTCGTTCCCCCTCAGAGCTGCTGGTGGCTTCAAACTGCTGACCATGTGGTTAGCATCCCAATGAGTAATCTACTATGCCACCAGAGCTCTAGGGCAGAAGATACTCCAACCATGAGATAGGAGATGGGGACCGATTAGTGATTTTCAGTAGATTCTCAGTTCAGCATCAATCTCAACAGTTTTTTTCATCCATCTTGAGCATCAGAATATTAGCCACCAACCATACATACCCATACACGCGCACTCTTCTGTGACTTTTCACTGCAACTACAAGGATATGCAAATAGCAACTGGTTCCTGCCTCTGCATGGTTGATCCGTCTTTATCACTGAGGCTTCATCGAGAATTTAGCCGTTAACATTCTCAGGCCACCTTTATCTGTAACACGCAGTCCCCTTCCCTCACTCCAGTAAGGTGTCCATCACGGAGCCGTCAGTGCTGCCCTGTCTGGCTCTGAAACTGACTGAGTCAACACACTCAACAACCCACTGTGCTGAGGCATTCATGTCTGGGTCTAGATGTACATGTGCAAGGCCATCTGAGAAAAACACAGTAACATGCTGCGTATCAGAATGAAAGATCCTGGGCTCTGAGAAGACAGCAAGGACTGAGTCACCAGGAATGTATAATCTGGAATGCACCACATAAGTATTGTTCTTGTGAGTTACCCTGGCGGAAAGCCCGACTCCTGGGTGCCCCACCAGCACTGTACAATCCCAGCGGGAAGTGCCCAGGGGAGTATCTGGGAATGGAACCCAGGAGGGTTGATGGAGTTCTGACAAAATATAGGAGGAAGTGCTTTCAGGCAGAAAGAACAGCACTAAAAAAGAGTCTGGGGTAAAAAGGACATGGAATCTAAGAAGTGACAGGTGTGTGGTCACAGTTGTGTAATATGTCACCAATTCCCAAAGCAGAGCCCTAGGCTTTGCATTCAGGGTGCATCAAATCTGGTGCCAAGTCGATTCTTCTGCCCTTTCTATTTCTGTTAAAAAATAAAATGAAATGAGACCCCACGTTTTAAGTTAACAGCTTGTTTTCCACCCCTCCGTAAACATGTTGCATTCTTCTCATCTATTACCCACGCTGTCCACTCGTTCCTTCCTGTCCCGTCTGTGTCCTGCCAACATCCTCCCCACAATGACGGCAACACCCCGAGAGTGCCCAGTGTGGGCACGCTGCAGCCACTGCTGGGGGTGGCGGAGAACTGGCTGCAGCGTTTCTGAAGTGCAGTTTATCACACCATAAAACAGCCACCGCACTTTAGGACCTGCCATTCCTGCTTTGGAAACAATAAAGAAACGCACAGAGATGCCGTCAAAGATGCTTGCACAAAAGTGTTCGTTGCATCATAATAGCAAATAAATGAGAGCATAGACTGACTGCCGAGGACTAGATGGAAGGAGTGAGAATGCCTACATATGTACAGTGGCAGCAAAGAGCAGGTACACACCATCCCATTTTGTAGGGAAAATGGCATAAATGAGTGAAAAGAAGCCACGAGAAACTCACCCAAATGGGCAGCAGCAGGCTCTGTGTCAGATTTTGGATTAGCTTATTTCACTCACCTGTACATTCCAATTTTTTTCACATCCTGAAGAAATAGCTTTTAGGATTAGCTCAATGAGATAAAAATTTAAAATAATGCTTTGTATCATTATTTGCATCAAAATAATGGAAATGTGTATCTAAAATGTTCCTTTAAAAAATATCAAAATTCCAGGGATTGACCATCCGTTTCTCAAACTATTTGTGGTGGAACACTAGTTCCACCTGTTACAAAGTGATATTTCTGCCAAATCTGAGGGAGCTGCATAAAGTTCCCTGAAAAAATGTCTTTAAAAAAATAATGGCATTTTCCATGAACTTTCTAAAGCCTTCTTCCCCTCCAATGCAGCACAATATCTTAGCTATGTTAAATTGCTATAAAAAGTTCTAAATGTTTCATCTCAATTCTGATGCACTATGTGAAGCAGTGTGGGTAGACAGTGATAGCACAGCTCTACAGCAGGAAATGGGCATTAAGACCAAGCTCATTAAAATAGAACTGCTAATGTTGGCATCCGCTGTGTCCTCCAGGCAGGAACTACATTCCACTCCAGGGCCAGACCCAGTGGCCTGCATCCACCATCAGTCAAAGTCTATGTGACTGAGCACACATGCCTATGGGGGTACAGATGGAGGCACAGAGTCCAGGCTACTGGAAGATAAGGGCTAAAAATTCAGGTAGGCCAGGGACAGCTCATGGAATGCCTATGGTCTATGCCCAGCCTTCAAGTTCTTTTCCAGCCACCTCCTCCACGTAGTCTGGTCCCTACGCAACTGAATAGGGGCTAGGCTCTCTTAGCATTTTGTGAGACCCATGAGGCACAGTCGTCACCCAAAACTCAGTCTCACTGCCAGACGTCCATTCCGACTCATAGCAGTCTTACAGGTTACTGTCATCTGTCTTCTAGGTCTTTCTTGCCTCACTGATGGCCCAAAGCCAAGGGGGCAACGCCTCTGGCACCTGTGGCTCAGTGCTTTCCACTTGAGAGGACAGCCAAGCATTTGGTAAATGGATGAAAAAAGAAAGTTTCTGTTTCACAATTTTCAACTTGTTTCACTTAAACATAAGCTATATTGCATTCTGGTGGCATTATGCAGAGGCGCGGAGGAAACATAGGATCTAAAACTCATTCCAAAGCATTTCTCAAGTCTTAAAAAGAAATGCCAGCAGCCCAATAAACAAAAGGGTATGAGGATCTTGGCTAGATTCTTAGATGGGTAATGAGATACAGCGCCTAATACGCTTAAGAAACAGTAAAGTCCCTTTAGCAAGGACCAAAATATTACCCCTGACAGGTGATTTGTGTTTAAAAGCCCAGCTAAGCTCAAAGGGCGAGTTTTTCTGATGGTTCCTCCATGAAACCCCAAACACAAGGCCTCAGCTTGAACCCCCCTCAAGCGGTAGGCGATGGCAGGCCTTCCAGATGTCCAGAAAGCAACCACTGCTAACACACACTCTGAACGCCGCTGCTCGGAGTCCAGTCTCCTGGACACAGTTCAAAACAGGAAGCAAAAGTGCTCAAGCCACTTGTGACCCACCCTCCGTAGCACAGTTCTAGCACTTGGCTAACAAGTGACTGCAGCATCGGCCTTCTGCCTGTGATTTTAATAAGTGCATCCGCACCCCTGGTTCCGCTCCATCATTCCCGTTTCACAGATGGGACTTAAAAGTCTTGGGTGGGAGAGGAGAGGGATCAAATGGAAAGAAAGAAGGTAAAGGGAGAGTTGATTTGTTAGCAAAGGCTTAACATATGTTTATTCAAGAAACCTAATTAATTGGTTGGGAGTGGGGCCAGGGAAGTGGGCAGGTTAATCCTGCTGGATTCCAGTCCACCCCTCTCCAAGGACAAGGTCATTACCTTACTTCAGCCTCCACTCGTCTTTCATCTGCAAAACGACAATGATTCATTAACTTTTCTTCCTAACCCTTTGTTTCCTAGTCCAGGGGGTGGCAAGATTTTTCCTGAAAGAGCCAGAGAGTAAATATTTTAGGCTTCTGGGGTCACACAGGCTCTGTTGCAGCTACTCAGCCGCGCCGCTTTACTATAAAAGCTTTCACGGACGATCTGAAAACAAGTGTGTTGCAGTGTTCCGATAAAACTTTACTTGTGGACACCGAAGTCAGAACTTCATTTCATGTCACAAAATATTCTTCTTCATTTGCTTTGTTCTCAGTCATTTAAAGAGGCTGACAACTGTCCTTAACTCACAGGCCATGAACAGAAACAATAGGCTGAACTTTGCCGACAGCTGTCCTAAGCTGCCTCGGACCACCATGTTCCTTTACTTAGTCTATTAGGTCAATTTTTTTTATCGAGCATACATATGTCCCAAGCACCGTGCTAGGCACTAAGGAAAGGGGGTAAGAGTTGAGTGCCCTCGGAGGCACCTATCTCCTTAGAGGAGCAGAAAAACTCCAGACAGCGAAAACCAAGCTCACTGCCCTCAAGTCGATTCTGACTAAGATTACATAGATTGTACAGAACAAAAAATATATATAAACAGATATATAATTTGGCAATATATATTGACAAAATATTCCGGTTATATATAATCACATACATAATATATACATATAATTTTGGTTATATATAAAGTTTTGGTTAGAACGATATGGAACAAAGAGGAGAAACTGAAACAAGCAGTGGTGGTGGTGGTGGTGGTGGTGGTGGTGGTGGTGGTGGTGTGGAATGGAGGCTCGGGAGCAGGGGAACATCTATTGCCTCTCCAAAGATGCATTTAAACTGAGAGTAAATGTAGTGCGCAGAAGTCTAGCACAGTAGGGGACTAGTCTAGGAAGATACATCAGTATGACTGGGATCTAGCAAGGAATGAAACCCGGGAAGGGTAGAGGCTAAAACCCAGGGCCCACTTTAAATCTGATTGTGTCACCTCTTTGCTCTGTCTCCTGAATACAGTCCAACTCTCAAGCACGGGCCGGAGGACTCTCCATGGCCTGTCCCTTGTCTTTTCCAACCACCGTGTCCTACCACCTTGAACGCTGCCCATAGATACGTGTGCCCCGATCATCAGGCCATGGCACACCCTGGACATCCCCTCTGCCTAGGGCGCCCTTTCCCTCTTTCTCTGAGATTCTACTAGTGACCAGCCAAGACCTGGCCCAAAGACTGCTGCTTTTCTGAACACTAATGCCCGCGGGATGGGCACCCACTTGCTCTCCACATCCCAGCGCCATGTATCTAGTCCAGTATAGATTTTAACCTGTAACAATTGATTTGGAGGCTTAGTCCTATTATGAAATCCTGAAGGCAGGAACCCAATTTTGTTCAAGCCTTCGCAGTCAGCACGTTCTCAACGCGTGTTTGCTGAATGCGAAAGTATGAGTGCCTGAGCGAGCAGATGGTCTCCACTCGGATCTTCAGAGATGTGTGTCCTTCCCACAGTTGCCCGGGATCTGTTTTACACGACCATCAAAGCATGCAGAGCCATCTGGGCCGTCAAGTGCTCCTTCGCCACTTATCCAGATCTCTGATGCTGACAGCAGGCCACAGTGGACTGGGTCCTCTGGGTATCTGCAGGGGCCCAAGAGCGAGGCAGCGTTCCAGGCAGAACTAGGTGGTACTTGTTTTTCCCACCCTTCCCCGGGGCTCCACTGGAAATAGGCCCAGTGACGTCATTATTTCAGGCTTTTCCTTAATTTCTATTCAGTGAACACTTTGCCGCGGACAGTACTCACTGGCTCAGCTATCATCCTCAGTTTGGTAGATGCAGGCGGAGGTACCAGAGACGCAGATGAAGAAAGCCGACTGCCAGGCAGGAAGGCCCCAGCCTGGTGGAGCCTTGTAGGGAGCAGAGGAGCCAGCCCTTCTCTTTCTGGTGGAAAGAGAATGCACACCTCTGAAACCAAGATGTTCCCTCATCCTGGCCCAGTTTCAGTCGGATCAGCTGGAGAGAAAGGACTAATTCCAGCATGACAGCTGGGCCCTCAACCAGAACACATCTTCTAATCTCGGCTTCTGGCATTTTGTGCAGAGGGGAAGAAGTCACTTCTGGGACATCCAAAATGCAATCCATCGATACCATTACAGATGGCTATTGCTATGCTGTGCACAAGGAAGCAATTTAAAAGCTACTTAGGATTCTGGAGCAGGTGCATTTTGCTTACCAAGGAATAAGAAATGTAATCCATCTGCAGGCTAGCTTGAAGTCAGAGTCATTTGTACTGTACTGTAACAAAACAAACAACGCTCTCAATGTGGCACCAGTAACAAAGTAAGAAGTGGCCAAATGTTAGGGAGCTTCAATGATGATGATGATGACTAAAGAAAACATCGAAGAGCAACTTTCAATCCAGAACAAAACCCACCCATCGTTCTCCTTTGATAATGCCAAGACACGATAGAGGTATGATATGCAAAGTTTGCTTTCCATGAAGCAGCACGCTAGTACCAAAGACCGGTGGAAACTGAAGGTCATGAGGACAAAATAGATTCACATAGAAACTTCCACCACTTTAACTGGCTCATCAGGGGCTTCTGCCACATTATTATTTAGGAATGGCTTTCTAGACTGAGGGAGAATATCAGCAGTAAGTCATCCAGGCTTCCTCCTCTAATCTCCATTATTACAGGGGAAACAACAGCCTAGCTTCTCAGGGAGGAGGGAATGAGACACAGTGAGTTTGTCAGCCACGAACTTGGTCAATGGTTGAGAATGTTTGCATGGGGTCTCTAACAGCAGAGGAGCCTTCGTTTCTCTCCCCTTACTTGCACCATGTTCAACAAGACAGTGTCGGTCTCCTAGAACCGCCAGAGTACCATAAACTAGATGTTTGCTTGTTGATTGTCTAAGTCCTGGTGATGTAGTGGGTTATGCGTTGGGCAGCTACATCGCGAGGTCCATTATTCAAAACCACCAGTCACTCCTCAGGAGAAAGAGGAGGCTGTCTACTCTGGGAAAGAGTGACAGTCTCGGAAGCCTACAGGGCAGCTCTACACTGTCCTCTATGGCTGCTGTCACACTGAATGGCAGCGGGTTTGGTTTTCTGGAGTTGGGCAGGGCCATGGCTAAGTCTAGGAGATGCTCCTTGCCTGTTGCTCCCGGTTTCTGGTGGCCCTAGGCATTCCTTGGTGAGCAGATGGCTCTTCACATGGCTTTCCTGTGTCTTTCTGTGACTCTGGTCCACTTTCAGAAGGATGCCACTCATATGAGATTAGAAACCACCCTTGTACTCAAGTTAGCAGCTTCAAAGGCTGTTTCCAAACAAGGTCAGATACATAGGTTGCATGGATTAGGACTTCCATAAATCTTGTGGGGAGATGCACGCCTATCAATAACAGGCAGTATTTCCCACTTATAGCTCAAAAAAAAGGTAATCTCAACACTAAAATAATATAAACCACCTTTAACATTTCTAAAACAATACAAACTGTCACAGACGTAGAAAGGGAAACCAAAGAGAAAATGTCCGCTACGAAGTAACGATGGGGGAGGTCTCCACTGAGCGGCACGGGCTATCATTTTCAGAGCTGCAATTGACTCCACATCTTGCAATTTTCCAAAGGATCCTGACATACAATTTCAGTTTCAACAACATGATAATTAACCCAAATTCCCTTATCAAGAAAAATGTGAAAAGAAAAAGAAAATGCTTTGCTTCGCTCCTTGGCCATCTCTCTCCCCTTCTCACATTCCTCATGTCTGGTTTCATTTCCCAAGCACACCAGATGCCAAATACTATTTGCAACTTAAAAAAAAATCATGGAATACAGTCTAAAGGTTGTATGAGAAATGTTTGAAAGGGAATTGTGTTTTCCCTGAAAGTTGCAACGTCCTCTCCCAGCCATCAGGAAATGGAAAAGGGCGTTTCTCAGCTAGAATGTCCAGCGGTGGGACAGCCCTTCCCACACACTTGGTCCCCAAAGGGCACTTCTTGGAGTGGCTCCTGGAAACTCCCCCAGCAGCCATTTCTCACAATCCAGTGATTTTTCGGATGGAAGGGGACACAAGGTGAGCACCTCCAGGACCCCAAAGCCTAACATTCAGGAAAGGCTCTCCTTGGCAACATGCTGACACACAACGACCCCTGTGGGGTTCCAGGACTGGAACTGTTTTTTATGGGAGTAGAAAGCCTAATCTTTTCCCTCCTAGGAGCTAATGGTGGTTTTGAACTGCCTATCCTGTGGATTACAGCCCACGGTGTAACCAACCACTACACCATCAGGGCTCCCCCTCCCCTCTAAAATGCTCTACTGCCCAGAGCAGGGCAGGAAGGGGAAGCACACTCCCTGTCCTGGGTCTACTCCTGCATCCAAGAAAGCAGAGGGTGGGTGGGTGTGGCCGTGAGGGTGTACCCATGTACATGCAAAGCGGAGGTTGGACCAGATACTCTTCCTTCCTCAAATCCTACGTAGAGAAGGGAGGGAAAACTCCAATGAGGCATAGCCACAGCCTGAAGTCACCAAGTCTCAGCCAGCCTGTAACTACTGGCCTTCCTTGAAGCCTAACCCCCCCTCCCCCCACCCAGGCCACTGCCAGAAAACACCCCCCTTCCTCCTGTTCAAAAGAAAAGCAGGGGCTCAAAAAGAAAAAGCTAGCAACAATTGCTGTGCCAGGACCCAAGAGACTGACCCCGGGCTCAGGCTCAAAATCCCTCAAACCAATAGAACAGTTCCTGGGTTAGGCAGTTGGCACTGGTCATGTGACAGAAACCCGAGTCTGGGAGCCAGGACATCTCGTCTCGATCATCTGGGAGAAGAGCCAAACCAAAAAGTGTGTCTGGAGCTCCCACCAAGGAAAACCGTGCCTGTGGGAGCAGGGAGATGGAAGAAGCCCCTTAGCCTGCTGGCCCGCTGCTAGTCTGTGAGCCAAGCCAATGAAGAAATGGAAGCTGAAGCCTACAGAAACGCCACTCACTCTTCCCTTTGGGGCTCCTCTCTTCCGGGTCTCTCTGAAGGATCCCAGCAAAGCTTTTACAATGACACACCGACACCAGGGGGATACACAAACACAGAAGACGACAACCCAGGGGCCAGTTTCCTCACATCAAAGCTCTCGCTCTTGCAGGAGGCCAAACTTGTTTGTCAACAAACACATGAAAGAATACAACTTCCTTGAACCATCTACCGGCTCTTTCAAAACAGATCTAAGAGTGAGACCATGGCCCACCCAAAACCCACAGCCGTTGAATCAACCTTCCATAGGTTTCCAGGACTAGAAACCTTTCTGGGAGCAGATAGCCTGTCTCTCTTCTGGGGAGTAACTGATGGGTCTGAACAACTCACCTTGACCAAAGTCTAGGCCACGGGGCCGCCGGCACTCAAGACCATGACAATGCACCGTGCTTATGTGCTGTACGACACTAGAAATCACCTACACGCCCTGTCCCTCATGGGCCCAACTAGATTAAACCCTGGTGAAGAATCCTCACCACCACCACTGAACCAAGACTGCTGCCCAAAATGCCCCTTGGCCCCACAGCAGTGCTAATTGTTGAGTTTCCCAAACAGCCCCGCCTTTGGTCTTGTCCACACAGAAAATGCAAGTGCTATGAAAAGATTCTGTCTAAAAAGAAATCCAATGTTATTATCATTTTTAATCCTCATATTGGAAATAATCTAGGCAAATCCTGAGAGTGAAGATAACATGTTGAACAGATATATACATAGTTTGAAAAACTGTTTTCCAGATCCTCAAGCCAAGTTCACTTGGGCCTAAAAGGAGACACTGGGGGTACTTGGGCCAAGTACTCCTGACCCCATCCTCACAGTCGTATAAATCCGTCTCTTAACCGATCACAAGGATCTACGTATAACCTCCTCCCTGGGGAACAGACAACAGAAAAGTGGGTGAAGGGAGACGTCGGACAGTGTAAGACAGGACAAAATAATAATTTCTAAATTATCAAGGGTTCGTGGGGGGGGGGCTGGTGGGGAAGGAGAAGAAAAATGAGGAGCTGATACCAAAAGCTTAAGTAGAAAGCAAATATTCTGAGAATGATGATGGCAATAAATGTACAAATGACTTGACACAATGTATGTATGGATAGATTGTGATGAGTTGTACAAGCCCCTGTTTTCCAGATCGTCAAGCCAAGATCACTTGGGCCTAAAAGGAGACACTGGAGAAGTGACTTCTGCTACCAGCCCGCACAGTCCCGCACCCCCATTAGCTCATCCGATGCCCCACAAATAACACAGCACATTTCATCGAGGCATTCTGCTGCACACTAGATATAATTCTTTGACTTCTGCACAGGCTCTGTGGAGAACATGGCTGTTTGTGGCATCCCGGGGGAAAAAGGGCAGTTCTCCGGCCTGGAAAGGACAGACTACAGACTTGCCCAGAAGGCTTTCGACCTGCGTGCTTACTAAAAACAGAATTGTAAAACACACTAATTGTTTTCCTTTTTCATGTTCTTTTGATGAACTCCTCTGCCAAGATCATTTTCATACAACGGCAACGGGAGAAAATGAAACACCACGCAGAACAAAGATTGAGAGTTAAAATCTGCTTCCCTGTCTGCTGTGATCTGGGCTTTTGACCGGGGCAGAACGGAGGAGCACACTCCGGACGGCACCAGCAGCTACGGAGTTGCAGGCTTGGATGTGACATCTGACTCCCCAGGTTCAAATATCAGCTCAGGCCCCTTTGTGTGTGAAGCGATTTTAAGAAAGACACTTGACTTCCCTGACACCTAATTCCCATCATCTGGGACAATGGAGACATCTAGTGTATTTTCCCCTTCTCGGTTTGTTAAGAGGATTCCCCTTCAGTGGTGCAAAATGGTTGAACCCGTCACTCTCCGCGCTGCAAGGTTGGTAGTTCAAGTCTGCCCAGAGGCATCCCAGGAAGCAGACCTCGTGAGTCAAGTAGCACTGGCGCAATGAAAGCGTGCAATGACCTAGAATAAAAGACAGGAGCCACATGGAAAATGCCCGGGAGGGGATGGGGTAGTCCTTGGAGAAACATAAGCCTGGGAAAGGTGGAGCACAAAAACATTGGTGTGAGTTTCCATGCCAAGGTTCAAACATTCGTTTCTCTCTGTCCAGGGGCAAGATGAGAGATGAAAAGTGAACAATGTATGGAACCCCAGTAAGTAAAAAAGAAATAAACCCCATTAAAAACCAACAACAAAATGAAAAAAAATGGCATGCCTCTCGCTAACCAGTTGAAAGGAGTCGGCCAGTTCACCCAAGTTGGCCCAGGGAGAAATGAGATAGGTGAAGGTGGGCAGAATGAGATAGGTGAAGGTGAAGGTGGGCGCTTATGTCTCCTCGGTTGCCCCGCATCCTAACGAGCTCAATAAATAGTGGCTGTGTGTCCTTAAGGGGACTCTAAAGAGACGTGAGAACCACATGAAAAATCTAGAGGAAGGGCTTTATTTGTGAATGTGAAGTACCATGGTTTGGTGGAAACTTGCTAACTAGACTCCTTTCTCGGGCATTCCTCTGTGTATCAGCAGAACAATTTTCTGGAATGGGGCTGGTTTAATCTCTATGCGGCAGTTGTCAACACTAAATCAAGGGCTCTCTCTGCACGTCAGCTAATCTGAAAATTGTGGGAAATTCTCCAAGAGTCTTTGGAGCAGGTTGGGAAAAGTCATGGCAAAAATCTTAGTCTTTTTGTGTATCCTGAAGCACTCAACAGATCAATGTTCCGATCCAACCCCTTGTAGAACAATGACCCCACAGCACACACAGCTTAGCGAGTCACTGCAAGGAAGCTGACATTTCGGATACTGGCCTGGTCCTCGTCTCCCACCCCACCGCCCATTCACATTCTCCTCAATCACTGAGTGCAGCTATTTATCATCCTATTAAGCCTGAAGTTATCTTGTCTGCCCAGGAAACTAATTATGCATCAGTCATCAAGCCAGAAAACCTAAAGGACAGACCAGTGTTAACTTAGGTGAAGGGGAAGGCCATGCACGAGAAGAGGGAGGTTTGGGGGGAAAGATGGAAGCAGGGGAGACAGTGGGAGGTTTGTAGGAGTTAAACGCAACAGAGGCAAGTATGGTTAGATACACAGTCCTACACTTGGTAAATGAGTAGTTAAGCAACAGACTGAACAGGCGTGGGAGTATACCCATAGGTTTGACGGAGAATACCATATGTATGTCTTGGCTTTTGCTGCTGCAAATCCATTTGTGTATGTGTTAGAGCACACAGAGGGCAAAGTTATGAACACTTCTTAGCTAGAACCAGGCACCTGGAAGGAGTGCATCCCTGGGCCTACAGGCTCAGGACCACAGTCTGGGGAATACCAAGGTCAATTGGCATAAGAATTCACAAAGACAATGTTCTATATATTACTTTGATGAGTAGTGATTGGGGTCTTAAAAATAGTCATCTACGGTTCAAACATTAGTCTCTCTCTGTCTAGGGGCAAGATGAGAGATGAAAAGTGAACAAAGTATGGAACCCTAGTAAGTAAAAAAGAAATAAACCCCACCCAAAAAGTGGGCAAAGGATATGAACAAACAGGTTTACAAAAAAAAAAAAAAAAGACATCCAACTGGCTAACAAACATGAAAAAATGCTCATGGTCCTTAGCCATCCAGAAGATGTCATTCAAAGCAAAGACTAGATATCACCTTACACTGACAACGACAGCATGATTTTAAAAAACAAACAAATGCTGGAGAGGACATGAAGAAACTGGAACCCTCACACACTGCTGGTGGGTCTGTAAATATGAACAACCATGTGGAAAAAACAGATACCGCTGCAAACAACTGCGACTGGAAATTCCATACAGTCCAGCAACACTTCTGCTGGTATACACCTAAAGAAGTAAGAACCAGCAGTGAAATGTTCATCTCTGCACTGTTCCCCATAGCGAGAGGTTGAAAACAGCCCACATGGCCATCTGTTGAAGAGTGAATAAAGGACTAGTATTCATAAATAGAATACTATGCCTCACAAGGGAAAAAAAAAGATGAATCCATGGAGCACCCTCTTGGCATAGGTAAACCTGGAGATCATTATGCTGAGCGATGTTAGCCAATCACAAAAAGGCAGGTATCATATGATAACAATAGCAATGAAAACAAACCCCATAAATAAATAGATAGATAGATAGATAGATAGATAAATAAATAAATAAAAACAAGACAAAGATTTTGATATGAGATGATGAGAGAAGAACTAGATGGGGCACAGCTACTCCTATCTGTTCTAAAAAGGATATTAGGAGGTCCTGGATAGTATGGGAGAAAAATTAAGAACAAAACCGTGAATACAAGGAGATGAGACTTACTGGTCAGTCTGGTGAAATCCCTAAGACTACAGCCCTGAGTCATCCTTCAGGTGTGGAACTGAACTCACCCTGGGGTTCAAACAATCACCAACTAAGACAAAAAAGGCGGCATTTACCCAAGGATCAAGTTCAGAGGTCAGAAAAGGAGGGGGAATGGAAAGGGGTCTGGGGGGCCGGGTGGGGGCGGAGCGGGCGGCACCGGGCGGAAGTGAGATAGGTGATGATGGTGCTCAGAGGACTGCAATGCATGAGCTGAATCAGAATGGGCATCCACCACTAAGCGTAAAACTACCATCTGCTCTGTAACCGCCTTTCACTTAATTCATAATCAAAAGTTAAAAACAATTAAAATGCAAGAGAGAGAGCACCTATTGTAAACCCTCAAGATACACTACACTTTCAATTCAGAAAGACAACTCTAGACACTTGTGTGCACACCTCCCTCATTTCCCATTACTAATGTAAAATCATGCTTGTATAAAGCAAAGTTCCTAGTGATCCCTGGGTTTTAGATTACAGTGTGTTGAGACGTTTACTGGGTCTTCCACTCTGTAAAATTCCCGGTGCTCAGAGAGGTTCATTTTGAACAAAATGCCAAGCTTTGCATTGTGGCCAGTGCCACACCTAGGCTGGGTTGCTCCTAATGAAGCCTGTTCACAAGGAGGCAGGGAGAAGTCACCTCAAGAGAATAAGGACAGATGACAGAGTCGCATGATGAAAACTAGAACTCCCTGGAGAGGAGAGCCCAGCCCATAATAAAATGCTATTATAAATCTTACTTGGTGAAAATCTTCAAGAGAGAGGTTATGGAAAAATGCTAATAAAAGCTTCAACTGAATGCACATTTAAATGCAGACGTGAGGCAATAAAGAGAAAACTCTGCCTCTAGTTTTGTCCTGTTTCAAGTGTTAGGGAGCTGCGTAAGGCAGCTCTTCAATTAGAATAGCCCAAGCCCCTGAGCAGAGACGCACATAACCTCTAAGATTAAGAGAAGGCATTCATTTGCTAGGTCAGCCATCGTATCTATTTCCAAAGATTCAACATTAAAAAGGGTCTGGATAAAATGAAGCTTTGTGATTATGGAACGTCCATAGTCACTTAGATATCAACATTCTAGAAATATTTTTATTTAAACCAGAACAAAAATCTTTAGCTTCCCAATATGGGCTATCTAGTCACGAGGGACTGGGAGAGTCAAGTGAACCCTCTGAGTCAAGAGTAATGTAGCAGGGTCTATGGGAGGTTTTCTATGCTAGGCTTTTCATCTAGAATTTGGGTTCCCAAACTTATTTGATCTACTGCTTCTTTTCGGGGGTGGGGTGGAAATTACCCAGTGCCTCGGTGGCAACTAAAACTTCTGTACTACAGCCCCTAATCCAAGCACAGTGGAATCATGTGCTTTTGTAGCCTCCCTGCACCACCCTCATGCCCGCCCCATCAGGAAGTGGCATTGCCCACTTCGGGAAACACTGGACTCCACAGTCTAAAATTTAGCCTACAGAAATGTTCACACAGGGGAACAATGTTTCACCATTTATGTTAAAATGAATTTTTTTAATGACACAGTCATCACCCACAGCCATCAAAGTCTTTGACCCATCATGCCCATTGGACAGAACAGGACTGACCCCTGCAGGGTGGCTATGGCTTTTAATCTTTAAGGAAGCCAATTGTCACACCTTTCCTCCACAGAGCATCCAGCGGATTCCAGCATGCAATCTCTATATAGCACAGAGTGGGAGAAGAATGCAGGCAAGGCTGCAGGTAACGGCAGAGGGATAACATTGTAACAAACTCTTTCATGGGTTTTTGGTTTTGTTTTTGTTTTGCTTTAAATTCTGCATGTTCCAAGGGACAACTTTGGGGGAATGTTTTGGTCCATTATGACTAGTTTGAGAAACTGAAGACTTCCCTCTCCCCACTTATAATTGGATGTGCTTCAGATACAGTTCTATCATGGATCAGTGATCAGACGGGTGTCCAACGGGAGTTTTTAGAATGCTGACACTCAGTATTTGGTACATTTTGAAAAGGCCATCAAATATATTTTAAATTTTTATAGGCATGAATTCAATACTATTTTTAAAACACTTGTACTCCATGTTTGAGCCTATTTACTTAGGCACTGAATGTCTGGCTACACCAACTTTAAAGCTAATTTTCTAGCTGTATTTTACTTCAAGTTTGGCTGAGGGAGCTTCAAAACGTTTGTGAGAAAACCCCATTACCTTTTAACTCCATTTATCCACGAACTTTTTGAAGCCCCTTCATATTCCTGTTTGAGGTCCTCCTATCAGTCAATAAAAAGCCACCACATTGTTTGCAGGTCCCAATGAAAACATTATGATGGTGTGAACAGAGATGGTCTTTCCACATTAAGATTTTACCATGGAACCTTTATGAAATTGAGATATAAATGTTGACAATATTCCTATGAGATAAGACTTTAATTACTTCCTACCTATACATCCCAAAAGTTTATGAAATAGAAATCTGATTCCTTCCATTATGGGCACCAAATATCCATTACAGACAGCTGGAAAAGATATCAATGACTATCAGTCACAGGGGTGAAAAGTTACCATTACTTTGGAAGTAAATGTCCACTGATAGCAGAAAAGAGCAATAGCTATTTTCTTAATTATTACAAGAGACTACAAATAGTTACACACATAGCTCATAAGGCAAGGATGAGCAGGTAAGTAGCATACCATCAGTCAACGGGATCTACCAGGCCTACCACGCTTTGAAAGCATCAAGATATCAGGACTTTGTTCTGATACTTGTTGCATTAGTTCACTGGCTTCTTTGGAAATGAATTCCAAGTAAATTCCACAAATTCCAAAGACCTAAGACTTGCAACATTTCCAGGTGTCAAAAGGCTACACACAAAGTTAAAGTCTGGAGACGCTAAGATGTGTTACGCTCTTATGAAAATTACGTGTTTCTATTTTATGTTTTTTCTGGCACCATGAAAGATTCTACAAATAATAATTTTATAATCAGCAATTCATGCACATTCTACTTAAATTCGACATTGCAAACCGTCAGTATGCCAACACTTAGGCTACTTTGACCTATGGTTTCTGTTTCCATGTCTCCTCTCTTTTGCTTTTTTAAAAAATAAATCATTTTATTGGGGGCTCTTACAGCTCTTATAACAATCCAAACATCAGTTGTATAAAACACATGTTGCCATCATTATTTTCAAAACATGTTCTTTCTACTTGAGCCCTTGGTATTAGCTCCTTTTTTCCCTCCCTCCCCTCTTCGTGAACCCTTGATACATTATAAATTATTTTCACACCTTACACCATCCACTATCTTCCTTCACCCACATTTCTGCTGTCCGTCCCCCTGGGGCAGAGGGTTGTTATACGTCGATCATTGCACTCGGTTCCCTCTTTCTCCCCTACCCTCATGGTATCGCTACTCCCATTTCTGTTCCTGAGGGGCTTATCTGTCCTGGATTCCATGCGTCAAGAACTCTTATCTGTACCAGTGTACATGCTCCTGTTTAGCCGGACTTGTAAGGTAGAACTGGGGTCATGATAGTGGGGGGTGGAGGGGACAGGGAAGTATTAAAGAAATAGAGGAATGCTGTGTGTTTCATCAGTGCTAAACTGCACCCTGGCTGGCTTGTCCTTTCCCTGTGACCCTTGTGAGGGGATGTCCCTTTGTTTACAGATGGACTTGGGGTCTCCTCATCGACCCTCTTTGTTTACATCGATATGATTGTTTTGAGTCTTCTGATGCCTGATAACTGATCCTGTCAACACCTCGTGATCACACAGGCTGGTGTGCTTCTTCTATGTGGGCATGCCTCCGTTCTGAACCCTCTGAACATACACCTGGGTAGATGCTGCCACCTGAGGAACTGTATGGGAGGACTGCAGCATTAGGAAGGTAGAGAACCGCTGCCCTAGGGGTAACATGTGAGTGCCTCATGTGGTGACCCCCAAACCATAAAATTATTTTTTGTTGCTACTTCATAACTGTCATTTTCCTACTGGTATGAATCATTCGATCTCCAAAGGGGTTACAACCCACAGGTTGAGAGCCACTGATTTAAAGAATGATGTTGGAATCTGGGTCGGGATTTCATTTAACTATAATTGCTTTGAGTGGTATTGAAATTGTCATAATGTTAAAGTCTTCCTTTCCATGAGCACGGTATTTTCTTCCATGTATGTAGGTCTCTCTTGGTTTCTTACAGAATTTCTCTTTAGGAAAGGCAATATACCATGTGGGGAAAATCAGCACAACCTGACCAAGTCAAAGAAGACACTGAGAGGTACCCAAGAAAAAAGACAACTAGGATAAATGTTAAGACATACACCGTCCTGCAAGAGAATAACAATTTATGAGTAGAAACTGAGTAAACACATGCTAAATAGGTAAAGAAGGCTATATGGGAGTATGATGATGGGTATGTCTACATATATATTTGCAAATGATGCACTTATATGCACATGGGTCTTATAAAGTTCATGGGAAAATAAAATTGAAAGACAATAGATTGTTTCCTATGAATATTTTATAGACCCCCTCATAAACAAGAGAGCATATAGAGGGCACAGTTATGTAACTATTTGGACATTAAGGTTGAACCACTAGGCCTGAAGGATCAAGGGCACGCCTTGGGGAACATCTAGGTAAACTGGCAAAACACAGTTCATAACTAATATGTTTCTTCTCCTAGGCTGGTGAGCAGCATGTGGGCCTTAAAAGGCACCTAAGAAACGACTGCTGGTTTCTTCCCACTCAGAGCACAGGAAAACGGCCAATAATAGAGGAGTCCATCAAACAATAACACCCACAAAGAACTGCTCCTCAGAATAAGCAACTATGTGAAACCACGTGGATATTGCCCAAAACCAAAACTGAAGAGAGAGAGAAACCAAGTGAATGGAAATGAGGGATCTGGGTAGGAAACAGGGAGAGGGATGACACATTTCAGGTTTTGCAACCAATATGAGAGAACAAGCTGTGTATGAACTAGTGACTGGGAAAACTAATTTCTACACAGACTTTCACCTAGAGCACAACAAAGAGGTATTTCCCTCTCAGCTTTGAGTGTTGCAAAATTAACATGCTGGCTGCTAACTGAAAGACTGGAGGGTCTAGTCTGCCCAAAAGTGCTTTGAAAGGAAAGGTTGGTGATCCACTTCCCAAAGAACTCAGCGGTTTAAAACTCTATATGATGTAATTTCTCTGAAATAAGCAGGAATCATTTTGACAACAACTGGTTTGTGTTTTTAATATGCAAATCGAGATTACCTAGGCTATTCAAGATGAAGGTGATGCAGAGACTGCGAGAGGAGGAGCGAGCTGGGGGAAAGCTGGGAGAGCTAGCAGGCGGTGCCAAGGACCTAAGAGCTCACAGACGGAACACACATGGTTTCACACAGTTTTTTGAAAGTCCACGTCCATGGAAATTTCCCTTGTCTTTTCATTCCATTTTTCCACGAACTTTCTGAAGCCCCCTCCTATCTCCTCTCTCCACTACACAAAACAAGCAATCAGCTGAAAGAGCAGTCGCCAGCAGCTTTTTCTCACTGGTGATTTCTCTCCCTGCGATTTCTCTCGTTCTCCTTAGGAAATCATTAACATGGCTAAACAAACAACCCTGAAACTGCAGGAAGCAAACAATAAGTGAAGAAATATCTTTGCTGGATTTTAATTGCTTAAGTGGATTGTTACCCTCTTGATTTAAGCCCAGGCCCCAAAAAATAAATCTTTCCACAGTCATCAAAAAGGGAAGTGTGAAGAGAGCTGCTCCCATCCAAAGTGTCCACTCCACCCAACTCTGTAATTTTCTCTATAATTAGGTGTGAGCAGTAATTGCTTTACTGGGTAATTCAAGAAGACTAGACAACAGAGAGACTGTCTGCCTGGAAAATTTATTCTAAGTCAGATAAGAAATGCTCGTGTTTTCCCTTCTCATTTACCTAGCTAGACTAGAGCGCCTGGACTCGGCTGTCATTCAGAGGACAGGTGTCATCACCACGGGGGCTGGTCCTGGACTGATCAATGAGGAATTGGCCAAATGATTTGGGGACTTCTGCATAAAGAAATATCATGGAGTCATTGAAAAAATGAAACAACTGATGCTAACACGTGTCTAGCACATGAAAAGTCTAAATTGCACAGTAAGTACAGTTTTTCCTAATGAGAAAAGGATACATTTGTTTAAATATGCACAGACAGTTCCCAGCGTATGATAAAATAATGGACAGGAAAAAATCAGAGACAACTCTGAGAGAATAAAAGGGAGATAAGAAAGGTTACTATCTGGGCTCCTTCGGTTCTGAATTTTTCCTTTTCCTTACCATGCTATTACTGTTTCCATCCTCAAGTAGTTTCTTTAATTTTAGAATGGCTTGGCCAGATTTATAAGCTAATCTTTAGAAATTAAATAACTTTCACTTTTTAGCGATTAACCCAACAGGCACTTTCAATATGCTTTACATCTCTTTATCATCTCGATTAATCAGAGATAGGCAGAGTCCTTAAGTGTCTTGTTTCTTGTCTCCCTGGGAAAACAGTTCAATTTCTGCCATTTTCCATTTTATTGTACCCAGCCTGCCCATTGTTAGTCCTCAGAATGAAAACATTAAGTTCCATTGTAAGGCACCACCTTGAGCAATGATCGCTTCTCCTTTAAATATGTGGTTACTTTAGAATGATTGATGTAGAAGTTAGCTGTCACACTATTCCCTAAAGAGTGTGAAACCCACTTATCACTATAGCAACAGAATGTATATCTGCTTGCTTTCACCAAAAATGTAGGATTTAGAATCTCTTTAAAACCAGTTATTTTTTGCTACAGAAATATAGCTGTCTTTTTTCCCCCATAACATCAACTTTCCAGATTGTAGCCCTAGACAATTTTACAAAAAAAGATTCCAAATGTTTAACTCTTATAGCTTCTACATACCCGCCCATCCTGCTCCCTGTACTTCATCCCCATCCCCCTGGATTATCACTTACCTTTTAAGTACCAGTGTCCATCCCATGAAAATAAGAGCAACCAGGACACCCTGTTTCCATGAATCGCTCTCCTACTCATCAGGAGTAAGTATATGTTCTTGCTAAGCTGACTGGTTGCTAGCTTCTCCAAGGTTACTCCTCCGCTAAACATTGTCCCACCTCAATGGGTGGGGTCACATAAAATCCAGCCCCTTCGAAGAGATGCATGTTGATTAACAGCTGTACTTGCTCATACTAGAAAAGCAAAGAGAACAGCCATCTACAGATGTCTCACCAACCTAAACACACACACACACACACACACACACACACACACACACACACCACCCCACACCATCCCCTACCTGGTTTCTCCCCAGGCACAATTTACAGGAAATCAAGAATCACTCAATCCACACATACATATGTAAGATCTCTATATCCCAATTCTGTGTGTGATAATTTATACATTTGTATTCATTCCTTCCTTCAAAATGTGTACTGTGTACTCACCCCTTAGCCCCGAGGCACAAAGGTGAACAAAACAGAGAGGGGTGGTGGGGGTGGCGGTGGGGTTGCTTTGTCCTCCCTGTTCTTGCAGTTAGTTTACACCTACGGGAGCCCCTGACTTGACAAGCCATCACAACATTCCAGCTGGTTTTGTGTGAGTGTGTAGTAGGGGCAGTCAGTTTTTCACATCATCTTTCATAGGCAAGAACAAATAATTTCCTTGCTTCAAACTAAGTTTACCAGTAACTTTCATACTTCCTCAAATAGAGAGCATTCAAGTAAGGAGGCACAAAGTAATATTGAATGATGTCTGTGTTCTTGAAAAATAATAAGAGGACACAGAATTACCCACAGAGACATAGAGGAGTTGTGTGTGTGTGTGTATGTGTGTGTGTGTGTGTGTTTTAGGCATTGGACTGCTAACTGCAAGGTCAGCAGTTAGAAACCACCAGCTGGACCTTGAGAGAAGGATAAGGCTTTCTATTCCCACAAAGAGCCATCGTCTTGAAAACCCAGGGGCATTTTTACCCTGTACTACAGGCTCATTAGGAGTTGGAAATGACTCAATGGCAGTGAGTTTGGTTTTTCATTTGAGAGGTACCCATAGTAGTACAAGGGGTTACCCCCCAAAAACCACAATTGCACTGGGCAGAGCAGAGCTTTCATAGTACGCATTTTTCCTGCTAGGTGAGCATTCGGTAACTGACTCTGAGTTAGTGCACCCAGTGGCGTCACCTAGGAAGGCTCTCTGTGGTCACAGTGAACTTTTCGTGAAGGCAGTTTCGCTCGAACCTCCTTTTTTGTGATGGCCGATTTAAGAGAACAGAGTGTGGCTGTGAAATTGTGTTTCCTGCTTGGGAAAAGTGCTGCAGAAACTGTTGTGATGTTGAACACAGCTTACAAGTACAGCACTATGGGAAAAGCTCAAGTGTACAAGTGGTTTTCTGGTTTCAAAAAAAGGTGAAATGTCAATTGATGATAAACCTCCTTCTGGACATCCGTCAACTTCCTAAATGGACTAAAATGTCTACTTGGAATGCATCTGGAGTTCATTCCACCAGGTCAGACTGTTAATCAAGCTTTCTATTTAGAGATTATGAAAAGATTTCATAACAGTGTGTGACCAAAAAAGGACTGAGTTGTGGCAGACAAGGGACTGGTTTTGCCACTACAACAATGCACCTGCTCACACAGCCATCTCAGTGCACCAGTTTTGGGCAAAAAAAACAGCATGCCTCTCTTGCCCCTATGCACCTGACCTCACACCGTGTAACTTCTTTTTGTTTCTTCCGATGAAGAGGGACACAAAAGGACAGTGGCTTGACACATAGAAGAGGTGAAGATAAAAACAAGGGAGGTGCTGTCGGCCATCCAAACAGATGAGTTTGAAAAAATGTTTCCAAGAATGGAATTGCAGATTTGACAAATGTATTAAGAGTATTGGAAAGTACTTTGAAGGTGATGAGATTGTTTTGTTTAAAAAATTCATAGACATCATTTGAAAATTTTTTCTGGGTTTTTTTGGGGGGTACCCCCTCATATGCTAATGTCTGAAGCTTCAAACAGAACATTGAGTTCCCTTTCATCCATGAAGGATTAATGGCTACAGGGATTGCCCTACCACTGTAGACAACTAGAAATGTGGACAAAATGTATGAAACCGCTGTATTCAGTCCCTGGGAAAAGGCATTGCAGGACAGTGGCCTGATGGAAGGGAGCATATCTTGAGTTAGGGAAGTCCTAAAATTGCCCCAACTTACTGGCTGGAGGCAGTAATACAGGAAAAGGAAACCTAAGCCAAGTTCAGTGGCCTTACTGAGCAGAGAAATCAGAGATAAAAGTTCAAGGAGGATGAGGCAGCTAGAGCTCTGGAACTTAAAGGGAGTCCCCTCAAATCCTAGACTGGCTACTTATCCTACATATATGTATACGGTAAACCTGCATGAGGCTGGAGGCTGCAGGGAGAGAGGAGAGATCAATTCCTGTGGCTGACACAGGGCGAGGAGTAATTTTCATTTCAAAATCATCAGGAAAAATGCCCCCAAAAGTGCTACCTTAGCGGTGGTGGCTCAGCCTCAGGCTGCTCAGGAAAAAGCGTATGTGCACTCCTCAGAAGGACTCAATTGATCCCGACTACCTTTACTGCATGCCGGAGCGAAGGCAAAGGCTTTAAAGGAACACAGTAGACTCTATCACGGACCGGGGGAAATGCACAGTGGCCAATATCCAGTAAGATGCCAAGGCACGCAGAGAATCAGGGAAATGACCCATCACCTAAAGAAAGGTTAATCCATAGAAGCAACCCCAGAGAAGGCATGTCATTAGCAGACACCGACTTTAAAACCGAAACCATTGAAGAAAGAATGTAGGGAGGAAAAAAACCATGAACCTGGTAATAAATATAAACATTAGACAAAACCCACTATCATTGAGTCAATTACAGGTTTATAGAGCAAACAACCTTATTGGCTCCCATGAGGCAGCTGGTAGATTTGAATCGCTGACCTTGTAGTTAGTAGTCCAGTGCTTACCCCACAGTGCCCCCGGGGCTCAACCATTGTCTCCAAAACGTTGTGGAGAAAGTCCATTATCTTTTCATTCCAGTCTTCACGGAACTTTTTCAAGCATCGCATCAAAAACATGCAAGCCAGAAAACAATGGTGTGATCGTTTTTAAAGTACTGAAAGAAAACCTCTCAACCTGGAAAGCAATACCAGAAACACTGTCTTTCAGAATGAAAGTGAAATCCTGAATGTTTCAGATAAACAAAAACCAAAAGAATTCGCAGCGAGGAGCTGACACCAAGGGCTCAAGTAGAAAGCAAATGTTTTGAGAATGATGAGGGCAACAAATGTACGTACATATATATGTGTTTGACATAATGAATGGATGGATGGATTTTGATAAGAGTTGTATGAGCCCCCAATAAAATGATTAAAAAAAAGAGAGCATTCACAATAAGCAAACACATACTTCAATAAATCAGCTTCACTTTATATATTTGGAATTAAAAGATAGCACAAAACTCTAGTATCTGGCGAGGGAAACTAGAGCATCCATTTTAGAATCATGTTACTGTGTTTAGTTGAGAAATATTAAGTCTCATAGCATCAAATGTCCCATAAAGGAAACAAGTAACTCTGAGGAAGTCAGAAGTAAGTTCTAAGACTAGGATAAAAGCCTCACATCTAGAACCAAGATCTGATTCATTCACCTAAAAATAAAAAGGAGTCCAATACACAGTTGGGTTTCCCATTGTTGGGTACGCCAGCATTTTGATGTACGAGAAGCTTGTTTGGATTGGCCACAATTATGCAATTGAGATGAGAACTGGTAGTACACTGTAGAAGTCCTTTACACATGGGAGAACACACGGGAGAGCACACGGGAGAGCACACGGGAGAACCCACGGGAGAACCCACGGGAGAGCACACGGGAGAGCACACGGGAGAACACACGCGCGGGCTTCAAAAAGCTTGTGGACATGACAGTGAAAGGTAATGGAAGTTTTCCATGGATATTTTAGATTCAGCTACCTGTTGCCTACTCATTGTTAGCACTTGTGTGCCTTGCACTTTGTGAGTCCTCAACGACCAGCACAAAAGCTCCCACAAAAATCAATGAATTCAAGCGTTACAAAGATGAGTGTAGCAAAGTCTCAAAAACCAATGTTTTCCTTATTTGGTAAACTTCATCCAGGACAATTGTTTCACTGGAATAGACAATGAGATAATCACTTAACCAAGCTATCACCAAAGCTTGCTGCAGAAGTCCTTCAAGAGAACAAGCAGGTGCCCCCCACCCCCCCTCAACGCACATACACAGCACTTTGAGAGTAATCCGCATCTATCATTGGGACTGATGACCACACCTCTGATGGACAGGTCTCATCTTTTTGTCTACAAACTCCTTCTCTACATAATAGTAAAACAGGGCTGTCACCAAATAGTTCTTCTGCCTCCCCAGCAAGAGGCCAGCAGGCAGCATTCGTTTGGTCAACCAAAGCACTGTCAGCCCGGCACAGACTGATCCAGGAATGTGCACACACACAAGTAAGACCAGGGTCTTTGTGTGGAGGGATGCTGATAAGGACAAAGCTACTCTCGTTCCCTGGAACCACAGAATTTGTCAGAGCCATCCTCTACTGTGTGTCAGCATCTGCTCAATGAGGTCAGCATGGAGAAAGCAGCATTGAGAGAGAGGACAGGCCCTTGAGGAGTCAAGACAGCGTTGATGCTACTGGATCCAGCTGAGCTACAACTCCTTGAACTGCTCACAGCAGGATACGGGGAACTGAGGGTCCCCCTGCCCTTTGGGCCAATTTACCGGAAGTTGGGATTTTTGTCTCTCAGTGTGTGAAGAACCCTGACTTTTGTTCAACTCCCTTCAAAGAGATGGGACACTCCCAAGTGTCAGGGACATTCAACATGCACATCACCTTAGCTAACTGTGAGACACACTGAGAAAATACCATAATTTTAGACTAAAGTCGGCTTTCAAGAAACGAAGTCAAACTCAGTCCACAGAAGGAGAGGCAGCAATAAGGGATTCCAGCTCTCCCTTTCACATTCGCTTTCTCCCTCACTGTCCCACTTGGAACCGCAAGTTCTTTCAAGCTATTGTATTACTATTTACTAAGAATCGACTTAATGGTCAACCAACAAACACAAATATCTCATTTTTGCTATTCACAAATCGATTATGAATAATGTAACATCTCTTAAGAGGATTCCCACTCGGAAACAAATTTTTCCAGATTGACTTTCCAGGAAACCTTAAATAATGTTATTAAGGCTAATTCCTTGACGCTTAGAACTAACAGACGTTCTAGATTATATGGTTGAGCAAATGGATGGCAGGGGGCGAAGGTAGGGGGAGACGGAAGGGGGTTCGGGGAACAAATCTGGCCTCCTCCGGCACCCCAGCCTGGGGTCAGACATGCCTTCACCTCCATCATTCTTAATCCTGTCTTGACACCAACTGCTCTGCCCACAGCACTGTCTCCCCACGCTCTGCACTTTCCTGCACCGCTCTCCCCCACAGCACTGTCTCCCCATGCCCTGCACTTTCCTGCACCGCTCTCCCCCACAGCACGCTCTACTTTGTAGGTTGGTTCAATGATTCACTGCAATGACCACAGAGAACTCACAGACAAAACAATTAGGAGATTAAAGAAGTTCACAAGCTACAATTCAGGTGAGAAATGCTCAGCATTCAGTCATTCTGTCAGAACAACTAATTTGCCATGCTCCACAGGCTGGCCTATGCCTGGTCCTCAGTCATTTGGCCCCCACCTCTGCCCTGCTCAGGCAAAGTTACAACGCTCCTTTAGAGCTCCCAATAAATGCCTAGAGCACACAGCTCCACCGGAAGCCTCAACCCAAAGTCACTTAGCTGCAGCTCTGAGGGTCAGCAAATTCAGCTCCCCCAGTTAAGTGCCGAGAGGCACCCCTAGTCCCCACAATCCAGCCGCTGGCCCAGAGCACTCAGTTTTACCAGCTCTGTGGACGGGGAGTCTACTCCTCTGTCTCATGCTCTGACTCCAGGTTCTGCTGCTGCTCCCCTGGTTTCAGAACTATCTCCCGGCTGAAAAAGGTTCAATGCATGGTTATCGCAGGGTCCAAAGGATTCGCTCCACTTCTGGCTCAGGACTCTCACTGGCAGTGAGATCTAGGGCTGCCTCTGAGGTGCTCCTCTGAGATCCAACAGGATGGCAATTACAGCTGATCCTGTTCGCAAGCCCTCACCGCTGAATCATATGCCCAAAGGGTATCTTCCTCTGCCTTCTTGCCCAGACCCATCAGGAAAGCCAAGGTCAGACAGAGTAACAAAGGCTAGAAAAGCCACACTAAATAATTCACTGCATTGCAATGGTGCTGATAAAATTTTTTTAAGTTACTAGAATGTGAAAGTTACCATCATTACTAAATGGAATCCCTCCCTTTCTCAGAGAAGGAGGGTACTCTGAAGTTTAGCCATCCACCACTGATTCTAACCCTGGCAGTGGAATTTGACAGAGCCACTGTGTGGCGAGAGAAAGACTATAGCAAAGGGGATGGGGTGGGTGTGGGGTTGTTGGATCGGGCAAATTTTAAGAAAATTGCCAAGAATCTGAAAATTTTAATATCAAGACTGCGAAAGATAAAGTGTCCCAGGTCATCTGAACCCAGTTATCACTCACTAGAGAAAACAGAGGCTTTCTAGTGCCTTCAAAGAAACCCAAAGGAGCATTTCTACTCTGTCCCATAGTCACTAAAATCTTAAGAACCCAGAAAAGAAGTAGCATGAAAAGAAGGTGACTATGTTTAGCTGGGAATTATTAAACCCTGCCTTTCTGCCAGGATTTGAGGGTGACAGGTGGAACTTGAGGCCCCTATTTGGGTAGCAGCTACTTGTCCTAATTATAGATTGGAGTAGTTATTTTAAACAACCACACAACAAAGTAAGTGTTAAAACCATAGGGTGTAACCCTATATCTTAACAGTGTAATAATATATTCCCTTAGTAGGGTAATTTATAGTTTTCTAAGTATTTTTACATGCTTGAATCATTCCATCTTCCCAACAACCCTGAGAAGTCACCAGAGTTCCTTAAGGAACAGCAGAACAGGGACTTGAACTCGGACTGTATATCTCAGTCATCCCAAGGAGCCCTGGTGGTGAAAGTAGATTAGGTGCTGGACTAACCACAAGGTTAGCAGTTCAAACCCACCAGTGGCTCTGAGGAAGTAAGGTGAGGTTTTCTGCACCTGAAAAGATGGAGTGCCTCAGAAACTCCAAGAAGCAGTTCCACTCTGTCATGATGAGCTAAACCGGATTCGATGGCAGCTTTGTTTGGGAATGTCGGGCATCCTTTTTCTAGTGTTCTGCACTGCCAGACACCCTTTCATCTAGCAAAGGGTAGCCCAGGGCTTCCTCTTAAAAGCACGGCTGACCCAACACAACGGCTGGAGCCAAAGTGGGTGAACAAGTAAATGTGGTGAAGAAAGCTGATGGTGCCCGGCTATCAAAAGAGATAGTGACTGGGGTCTTAAAGGCTTGAAGATAAACAAGCGGCCATCTAGCTCAGAAGCAACAAAGTCGACATGGAAGAACACACCAGCCTGTGTGATCGAGTGGTCCCAAAGGGATCAGTTACCAGGCATCAAAGAACAAAAAATCATATCATTGACTGCACACCTCCATGATAGGATTGCTGAAGACAAATGGGTGCATAAGCAAATGTGGTGAAGAAAGCTGATGGTGCCCGGCTATCAAAAGAGATAGTGTCTGGGGTCTTAAAGGCTTGAAGGTGAACAAGCGGCCATCTAGCTCAGAAGCAAATAAGCCCACATGGAAGAAGCACACCGGCCAGTGCGATCACGAGGTGCCCAAGGGACCAGGTATAAGGCATCATGCAAAAAAAAAAGATATAAGTGTGTGTATGTATGTGTATATATGTATGTGTATATATGTATATATATATCATATTAAATGAAGGGGGAAGTGCAGAGTGGAGACCCAAGGCCCAAGTGTCGGCCAATGGAGATCCCCTCATAGAGGGGTTTAGGAGAGGAGATGGGTTAATTAGGGTGTGAGGTAGTATCGATGAAGAACACAGCTTTCCCCCAGATCCTGGATGCTTCCTCCCCCCAACTACCATGATCCGAATTCTACCTTGCAGGGCTGGATAGGACAGAGGCTGTACACTGGTACATATGAGGGTTGGAGGTACAGGGAATCCAGGGTGGATGATACCTTCAGGACCAAGGGTGTGAGGGACGATGCTGGGAGAGTGGAGGGTGAGTGGGTTGGAAAGGGGGAACTGATTACAAGGATCCACATGTGACCTCTTCCCTGGGAGAGGGACAGCAGAGAAGGGGGGAAGGGAGACTCCGGATAGGGCAAGATATGACAAAATAACGAGGTATAAATTACCAAGGGCATATGAGGGAGGGGGGAATGGGGAGGGAGGGGGTAATGGGGAGGGAGGGGGGGGGGAAAGAGGACCTGATGCAAGGGGCTTAAGTGGAGAGCAAATGCCTTGAGAATGATTGGGGCAGGGAATGTATGGATGTGCTTTATACAATTGATGTATGTATATGTATGGATTGTGGTAAGAGTTGTTTGAGTCCCTAATAAAATGTAAAAGAAGAAAAGAGAAAAAAATGATTAGGGCAAAGACTGTACAGATGTGCTTTATACAATTGATGTATGTATATGTATGAACTGTGAAAAGAATTGTATCAGCCCCAATAAATTGTTAAAATAAAAAAATTTAAAAAAAAAAAAGCACGGCTGAAAGACCATCATTTAAATTATGGCTGAAATAAGTGATATGATTACTATGTGCCAGCCACCATCTGATCTTTTAGAAGGTAATAATACAATTGACATCTGGGTGCAATTATAAATATTCTTCAATTTGGGGGGGTCAATTACAGTGTCCGTCCTTCATTCATCTATCCGTCTACACAATTATGAAGCAGCAGACTGTTGTTGGTGTCATGTGCACTGTCAGGGTCAATTCTGATTCAAGGTGACCCTCGGGGACAGAACAGAACTGCCCCCATGGGGTACCTAAATTGTAAATCTCACAGGAGGAGAGCACCAGGTCTTCTCTAGCCTCTCACATCATTGTGGCCTTTGCCACTCCTCTGTGAAAGGTGGCTGCTATTGTTGTTGAGTGCCATGGAGATGGTCCCCACTCCTAGTGACCCGGGTCCAGTTAAATGAACCCCTGCCTGATCCTGCACCAGTTCTCACAGGTGTTACGCTCAAGCTCCTTGTGAATGATAAGAAATCTAAAAGCAAGCCATGTTTCATGCTTTCAGAAGTCACACAGATCCAAAGGAGGATACAAACCCGCAGACAGTCGCTGAAGTCCCAGCGCTACGAGAACACAGAGAAAAGAGAAACGAATGACAGCAACATTGGCTGGACAGAGTGGAAAATGAGAAAGGTTTCATTAGGTTCAAGTCATTGGAAATGTAAAGTCTAACAGAGGACAGACTCATGAACACAATGAAAGTGCAGGCAACAGACAGACATGAACGATACAAAAGAGGCATTAAAGTAGTATAAGAGTTCAAATGGCATAAAAGACGGTTGTAATTAGGATGATCTCAGAAATATTTTTAAAGATGAAATATGAATGAGGCTTTCGATAGCCAGTACATCTTAAAGGACAGGAAGGAGGGAGAGTTGAAAAGCTACAAAAAGTCAGCTGTGTGCTCCCTGTAGAAAAACATTTTGAGGCGCTTTTGGTTCCATGTGGGTCTGAGGCAGCTATCAAGCCAAGGACATAGGGTGTTACTGACCATGGGAGTGGAGGGGGGCTTTGATCTTTTACAAGGTCACAAGGTCATAAAAAATATCTAGAAAAAAAACCTGATGAAAGATATGCAAGAGCCTCATCTTACAAAATCTGAGCCATTCTATTAAGAACATGAATCACTTGGCGTGCAACATTTCTCTGTGAATGGCCTTCACACCCACAGATGAACAGAACCCATTGTGACGACAAATACTCGAGCTCTTTAAAATCCCCAGTTATCACTTCACAGGCCTCGCGAAGGAAACCATTTTCTTTTAAAGGAGACGCATATTTTTAATAGCTCATCGAATGCTATGCTAGTAGCAGCTTCAAGGGATGCGGTGGCTGCACAGATTTTCACATCCAGAGCACCACTGGAGCTAGTGTCCGTGCTCAGCCAAAACTCACCAGAAATGATACACTGTTATAAAGGGGGCTTCAAGTCATCTTGCCTATCCTCCTGTTAATAGATACTGCAGCTATGAGAAATTAAATGATTTCATAAAGATCACCCACTAATTCCACATCAATTAAATAAGATACAAGGAGTGCTTCTTTTTCCCTTTGTGTGTGTGTGTAAGAGAGAGTTTTACATAAAGGTTAAGTGCACATCAAGAAAACATCCCAACCCAGGAGCGCTTCTAAATAAATAGATTCTGGATAGCTAAGAAGTGTGACCTAGAAAATAAATCTCAAAATCCTACATGAGCGTTTTTGGGTTTGATTAAGTCTTCATCAAATGATTAAGTTGTGATTCCTAAGATAATGATGTTTTAAAGGTTGTTTGGAATTTTAAAAAGATTATTATAATCCAATTCTAATTTCTCAGTAGAATAAATTAACTTTGATTTGATTTTCTTGACACCTTCCAGCCAAAGAAGAAAAGTAGAAACTCATTTCCAGAGGCAAACTCTTTGGGGTACCACCCACAAGGGTAGCCACTGTGATCCTTTAAATGACGGAAAGAGCTAAGCCAGAGACTGCCCAGTAACCAACTGGTCCTGCTTTAGCGAATGGTGTGGCAAGAAGGGGGAGCAAAAGTTTCCTGGGCTATAAGGAAAGCTCAGCTAGAAGAGAGCAACCTACTGAAGACAACAGCCTGGTACAAAGCATTTTATAAATTCGCGTTTTCCAAGGTATGCCAATAGTATCTACTTGAATCTTCTTCTGGGAGGAGGAGGCTATAATGTGCCCTATGGTCTCATCTTTCCATTTCTTCTTTGGCAAATCATTCCACTTTAGACCCAACTGTGTACTCTATATTGGCCTCACCTGACCAAAAGTGCTCATAATACATTTTTTCATCTTCTGATTCTTGGCAACATTTCTCCTACTATGGTGTTTCCACTGCAATGCTGAACCAATCTAGAGTTTTCTTTGCCATGCGTCTCCAATATGCACTCAGAAAGTTTTCTTTGCCATCCGAATCCAGTGTGCACTCAGATGCCTACCAGCTCAAGAAAGGACGCTCTGTTAGAAACTGTTTCTGCTGAAGAGGTAATTACCCAAAGCAACTACATGCCTTTCCCTTTACAAAGACATAAAGTGACCATTAAAATGGGATTTTTAAAGAAAGGGTATTTCCCGTTATTAAGCATAATTAAGTCTATTTTACTGAGTCTACAACGCTACCCATTCAGTGAAGTCTCTCCCTCTACACCTCTGTGTACCAGCTGTGTGCAGTTCTCCGATCACTCTTTCAAAGCAGTTGGCTGGTTTTTGATGAGATACAATACGCCTCTAAATCCTATGAAGCTATACCCTGTGGTTTAGTTTACCACCTCCAAACTAAATGAAGAACTGTTTCAGGGGAAAGAATGCTAGTGAAACCCCAAAATATAAGCCACTGCTATCGAGTCAATTCTGACCTGTTAAAAAAGACCCACCAAATCAAGCTCCCCCATTCATAGCTTTAAAGGGATTTCCATTTCTGCTCGTGTAAAGATTTACACACGTGGGCACTCCATACAGGGCAACTCTGACTCAGAATCCACTCCGTGGCAGTGGGTTTTATGAATCAGAAAAGACAACTTGACATTTGTAGGTCAAAGAGTAGAGGAAATCAAGGGCATCCTAAAGAAAGGTCAAAGCGAAGATGTTCTGATGAAAGCATTAACTCCCTATGAACTGCCTAAACGCAGGAAGAACCAGGAATTACAAGGTATTGTGGAATCATCACATCCAGCTGGTTGTCAATAAAACTCAATACCGCCCAAATCTGCAGGAGCAGCTCTCAGCACAGTGTTCCTCTAATTTAAACAGCACTTTGGAAATCCCACATCCTCTCCACATACATTCCAGAAGGTATAGACTCACGGAGTTGCCATGAGTTTGGAGTCGGCTGGACAAGCAACCAGTGGTCGTGGTGAAGGTCTATGCGGGTAAATTGGCAGTCCAAATGGTACTTTTTCTTATCATTGTTCCATTATCTCATACATTCTACTATTAAAATGGGTGGTGATGGGGGGAAAGTTCACAATCACTGCAACCCAGGAACTGTTATCTATAGCCAGAAAAATAGTCACAGTGGCCTTTGGGGATGGAAACCACCTCCCAGGGCCATGCCTTCACTGAAAAGTCTGTGAAGCTTGATAAAAACAGATGATGGCCCAAACAACGAAGTGAAGCCTCCTCCCATGTAATTTCAAGCAAGCAGTGTAATCAAGCAGGCTTAATTAAACCGAACCTTCATTAACCTTACCAAGTCTTTAGAACGTACGACTACATGGCTGACCACCTGTGAGGAGATAGGGGGAGGACTGTCTACTACATTTACTTCAAAAGTGGAGGCACAATGGAAAGACATAGGGCCAGGAGAGATTACAAATAAATGAGTAAATGTGGGTCTTACTTGCCAGGTTTTGATTCTTGGTTTACCTTTATGTAAAGAATTGTGTGAAGTGTATTGCTAAATCTAAGATACTGCAGACTTAGTATGATCTCAATATGTCCTAAAGACAAGTTGCTCAAGTGTACATTCTTTAGGGTGATGTGTACAGCCAGAAGCTGCCATAATAACATTACAGTTTAAGGACCACACTACAGAAGTAAAACTCAAAACATTCCAAAGCCAAATGGTCTACTGCTCTCAGGAAGGTCTCCACACAGAATGGGATGCAAACGACAATGAAGAGCAGGAGAAATTTGGGGGGAACAGGTCACATCCATCATTTCCACTGCGGATATGGCAGCCGGAGAAAAATCAAACAGAAAGAAGAGCCACCCTGAGGGGAACTTCCAGAACCTAAATAGTTATGGCCCACCTGAAGCCATTGAAAATATGCCCAAATCCATGATGAGTGGGGAGCTACAACTACTCCGAAGGAAATTCTCATAAAAAACCATCTTCCCTGACACAATCTCTAAAGACAAATGGATGCACAAGCAAATGTGATGAAGAAAGCTGATGGTGCCCAGCTATTGAAAGATATAGCGTCTGGGGTCTTAAACGCTTGAAGATAAACAAGCGGGCATCTAGCTGATAAGCAACAAAGCCCACATGCAAAAGCACACCAGCCTGTGTGATCATGAAGTGTCAATGGGATCAGGAATCAGACATCAAAAACTGAAAACAAAACAAAAAGCAGCTCAATGGGAATGAGGGGAGGGCACAGTGGAGCCCCAAAGCCCATCAGTAGTCGACCGGACACCCCTGTCAGAAGGGCCACAAGGAAGAGAAGAGCCAGTCAGGATGCAGCATAATACCGATGAAACACACAACCTTCCTCTAGTCCTTTAATCCGCCCCCCACCACCACCTCCACCACGACCACCACCACGACCACCACGACCACCACGACCACCACGACCACCACGACCACCACGACCACCACGACCACCACCACGACCACCACCACCACCACCACCACGACCACCACCACCACCACCACGACCACCACCACCACCACCACCACCAGCACCACCACCACCACCACCACCACCACCACCACGACCACCACCACCACCACGACCACCACCACCACCACCACCACCAGCACCACCACCACCAGCACCACCACCACCAGCACCACCACCACCAGCACCACCACCACCACCACCACCACCACCACCACCACCACCACCACCACGACCACCACCACCACCACGACCACCACCACCACCACCACCACCACGACCACCACCACCACCACCACGACCACGACCACCACCACCACCACCACGACCACGACCACCACCACCACCACCAGCACCACCACCACCACCAGCACCACCACCACCACGACCACCACCACCACCACGACCACCACCACCACCACGACCACCACCACCACCACGACCACGACCACCACCACCACGACCACCACCACGACCACCACCACCACCACGACCACCACCACCACCACGACCACCACCACCACCACCACGACCACCACCACGACCACCACCACCACCACGACCACCACCACCACCACGACCACCACCACCACCACGACCACCACCACCACCACGACCACCACCACCACCACGACCACGACCACCACCACCACGACCACCACCACGACCACCACCACCACCACCACCACCACCACCACCACCACCACCACCACCACCACGACCCTAATTCTATCTTATAAATCTGGCTAGACCAGAACATGTGTACTGTTGCAGATAAGAGCTCGAAATATGGGGAACCCAGAGCAGATAACCCCCTCAGGACCAATAAGGGGAGCAACATACTGGATGGTAAGGGTAGGGGGGAATAAAGGGGAACCGATCACAATGATTGATACATGGGCCCCCTCCCAAGGGGATAGACAGCAGAAAAGGGGGTGAAAGGAAACAGTGATTGATGTAAGACATGAAGAAAAAAAAAGAATAATTTATAAATTATCCAGGGGACATGGGGAGGGAAGGGAAAGGAAGGGAGAGGGAAATGAGGAGCTGATTCCAGGGGCTCAAGTAGAAAGAAGATGTTTTGAAAAAGATGATGACAACCTTATGTACAGATGTGTTTGACACATTGGATATATGTATGGCGTGTGGTAAGAACTGTTAGAGCCCCCAATAAAATAAAAAAGAGTGTATCAGGTCATTTCTCTAGCAAAAAACGTCGCTAAATGAATAATTTTAAAAATCAATGGAAGTTAAATGTGTTGTAGAATTTAAGAGAAAAAAATGGAGAATTCATTCTACCAGTGGCAGGAGAAATAAATGACTTGAAACCAGAGTTCAATCACAAAACAAACTTTTGCTCTACGACACTGGGGGAGAGGCAGAAGGAAGCGTCAGCAAAGGAAGACACAGCTTGATTCAGTTACAAACTGCCGTGTGCCGGGGACATGGCCTCCAGGTGGTTCTGGGCAAAGAGGAGAGCAAGGAAAAGCCATCAAGCGCATAACACACGAGCATGACCTGGCTCTGGGGGAAACATCTGAGTGATGAAGGCCAAATATGGGAATGCAATCTAAAAATAACCCCTCTGCTTATGCCGAGGTAGTTTCTTTTAGTATTCACTCGAAACGCGTGGGAAGACAAAAACAGTCGGGAGTTAAGTGAATTTCCAGATTTCATCAAAAGTCAAGCGATGCTCTGAACCATTTTCACCAGCAGTGAAACTGCAATTTCCCCCTGTTTAATTTTCTCTTGTAAGCGGGTGGTGGGAAAAAAGGATGTATTGGGCAAGCGTGGCTTTTCAAACTTTTATGAGGATTTGATATCATCTCTCCATATAAACATCTTACTATCCAAATTATGTCATGGGAAATCATTGGTTTCTTGGAATTTTGTCAGTGAAAACCACTGTAATTCTTTTTTTTTTTTTTTTTGGCCCCAGAAGGAAGATGACTAGAACATGACAGAATGTTGACACTGTGATTACATTTTCCTATCGTGTCACAAATTTAAGAAATTTCACATTTCATTACCACCGCCTGAGGAATTTGAGGGTTACCCACCCTCTTATGATTTCAAATAGAGAGAGAAAAGCCTGTGGTAGACAAAACCAATCAGCGGTTGAAATATGTTGTAATCCAGCACTTGTTAAAAAAATATTTGAGCTGCAGCCTATCTCCCCCCCAGTGGCAGCCTGACGTCTGTCCCCCACATCATGAAAAGCGCCTAACTACAATCGCAGTGCAAGCAAGAGACACTGCAACACCAAGAATCCCATTCCACGTCACCACAGGGGAGCAGAGGCAAGCAGCGATGGCCTTTTGGCCATCCTGGGATCAACAGTTTCCTCTCAACTGTTTTAGCACCTGGCAAAGATGGAGCTCCCTGGTTGTAACTGAGGGCATGAAGACACCATCATCCCAGCATGGTGCAAACAGTTAACACTCAGCAGCGAAACAAAAGGTTTGAAGGTCCCTCGGAATAAAGGCCTGAGGAAAAAGCAGCCATTGGACAGACACACTGGAGTGGAGCTCTAATCTCACACGCCCATACCCGGGGGAGATGAGTCGGACCAACTCCCCACTGAGGCCAGTGGGACAGAAGGCACCGTTGGCACCAGGCCCTTAGGGGTGGTGTGCCTGTGGATGCTCTGCTGAACCCAGACATATATGTTGTTTTGATTTAAAATTCTTTACTGTGAATTCGGTGGGAGTGTATCTATGAGATCATCATCTTTTTATTTTACAGCTTTGACTACTTATCATCAGCCCTCCCATTATCTTGTCCCGCCCTTTCTTTTCCACTTCCTGGCTATCAGGTATTATCTCCCCCTTCAGCAAGGTGCGAACTGTCCACCCTGAATCCTATTGCTTCCCCTTCTTCTCCATCCTTTCCGATCCCTGGACCCCATCACAGTCTGTTTCTTTGGTATGACAGCCTTTATCTTATTTATTTTGGATAGCAGTGGTTTCTGACAGTATTTGTCCTTCTGGGTTGGACTAACTTCATGCATCCATCCATGGCATGAGGTCTTTCAGTTTCATCATTCCTTTGCAGTGTGTACGATTCCATTGTGTGGATGGACCATTGTCTAGCTATCCATTCTAGCTATCCATTGATGGCCATCTTAGGTTTCTGCATCTTCCGGCTTTTGTAAAGAGTGCTGAGATGAATGTGGATGTGTTTGGTATCTGCGTGTGCTTTGGTCCTTGTTTCTTTGGAGTAGATATTGAGGAGAGGGATTGCTGGATCACATGATAGTTCCCTTCCTAGTATTTTTTAAGAAAGAGCCACACATCATCTTCCACAGTAGTTGCGGTTTTACAGTGTCATCATCAGTGTATGAGGGGAACCCAAATACCATTTTATTGAGTGTCCAGAACTGGTGTTACAACAATATCAAGAGCCCTAACCCTGTCCTCAAGAAGAGTCAAGTTTAGTGGAAGCATTTACAATGTGAGCCACTATCTAATTCCAACTCATAGTGACCATACACACAGAACTGTCCCATAGGGTTTCCATGGCTGTAATGTTAAGGAAGCAGCATTCCACATCTGTCTCCCTCAAATAATTGACCTTTTTCCCAGCAGCTTAACTTTAAGTTCACAGCTTAAAGTGTGAACAGCTTCTCTTGATCATGCTAAGAAGCTACAGCGCTGAGCTGGGGAGACATTGGGGTATGGGACAAGCTTGAGGTTGAGCCATTGTGAGAACCCTCCCATATATCTGCATGCTTTCAAAAACTCAGAAGGAACATTCCAGGAAAGCTAGGTGTTGTATCAAATTAAACTTGAAAATCACACTTCTAGTACCCCGCCCCCCCCCCCCCATGAGTCCTTCAGGACCTTCACACAAAGACAGATGTCACAATTGCATGGTGAGCTGTCTTGGTGAAACCTACATAGCTGGTTTGCAATGGAGAACTCGGACACCATGCCCTCTGTCCTGAAAGCGCATGTTTGGTGTGAGAGGCACAGGAAGGAAATGAAAGGCATACCACACCCCCTCCCTGCTTACATGCAAACCCATCTCTGTACAATAGGTCACTTTCTGAACACACTAACAGCATTTGTACGGCAGTCTTTCTAAAGGATCAGAAGCTAAAGCATGGATATAAAAAAGTACATTCAAGGGATACCATTTATTAGAGTCTGCAGAAATAAAACTTTCAACTCCCAACAGTATTTAAATGTTTTTTTGGAAATTCTGCAGACCTATATTGAATACTTTAATTAAGGAAGTAGGAAAAGACCCTGAGACACAGCCAGTGCTATGGGAAGGTAGAAAAGGTGACTTCGCACCACACTATTGGGGCACCATTCCCTTTGTTACTGGAGTGGGCCAGTGGCAGCTTGGGCTGCTCTTTACAGCAATACATGTTTTGAGTTAAGATGCTCGTGTGCCGAGAGTTTGGTTCTCCTTCTCCCTTGTGAAGTCAGAGGAGGCCAACTGAAATACTTTTTCAGTCTATCCTATTTTGGACTTCTGTGGGAAGGATGGGGACACAATTTGCTCTTGGTTACACAAATGCTTTAAGGCTTGAGTCTCCTGGCACATGGAGAGTTCAGTAGGTGCAAATACTGGTCCATGGAGCTACAGAGGCCATTTATAAATGTCTGTGACCGCGAGCTCTTACATTCTATAGTACTGTGCAAAATGCTTCCAAGTGCTGTCACTCCTTTGATCTTCCCAAGTCCTAAGTAGGTAGGCAAGTCGCCATCTCGATACTCATTTTACAAAAGAGAATTGAATCATACCCTGCAGCACAGGAGAGTAACAGCAGATCTGGTTCAAAAAGAGGCTTACATCAAGATCTCTGCTGCCAAACGTAGCCCTTACGCATCATCCTGACAAACACAGCATCCCTGAGGCCACAGGGAACCCAGTCTCAGAGACCCTCAGTGAGAATGGAAAGAAATGAGACAAATCTATGGATTTTGGTGGAGGGGGCCAGGGCAAAGCAAAGAGAGAAGACTCCTAAGTCTCAGCCTGAATTAGGAGAACTACTAATACTTCATGGATACTGCCCCACTAACCCAACCTACTTTTGGCCTCATCATGAGAGCCATTAACTCTCACGCATAGATTTACCTTGTGGGTTGCTGCAACAAGGGGTGTGGTTAATGAGGAAATCTTGTCATTCCTCAGTTGGTCATGCAAAATTGTGCAAAATGACTATCCTCCTGGAGTACCAGTAAAACAAAATGCTAAGAAAACAGGAGTTGAGACTCACGTGTTTAAAATAAATCAAGAATCAACGCCGAAACAATACTTTTCACTGTGGTTCATTAACAGGGTGGTGGGCAGTGAATGCCATGCTGGAAGATGTTTTTCAAAGCAAAGAGCAACATCCATAGTAGGATCCACTCTTGGGTGCAGACAGGATCTATGGCTAAGCTCTTAACACAGCTAAGAAAGAATAAAGGCATGCTTAGATGGAGGGTGTGAGGCAAGAGAATGGGCACCGAAGAAAGGTTAGAAAAGCAAGATTCTGACAGTGAAACAGCCACAGTGCAAGTAAGGGGCGAATGAATCAGAATACAAACAAACATCGCAACCACGTAAAAGAAAAGGCCTTAGCACTCAGTATCGACTAGACAATCCGAGATCCGGTTCGAGAAAACAGAAATCCCAATTTTCTAGACTTCAGTTTAGTCCGGCAGTGAAGGGGGCGAACCGTGTGGTAGTCTGCGGGCACATTTAGCTCACACTAAGAGAGAGCGAAGCACGGCTGCACCTCTGCAGCCAGGGTATGTAATAAAGCACTATGGGCCCACTTCGATGGTCTCAATTAGAAGCAGATGTGCAATCTACCGAAGAAGAAAGATCATGAGCGACCCTTCCCGAAGGGGAGAGGAGTCACGTCTCAGTATGTGGTGGGAGGAATTAAAAGTGCTCTGGCTTTCCCAGGACCAGCGGGCAGCAGGGAACAAGAGCAGGGTCGTCATCCTGGCCGGCCAATGGCCTCTCCGGGGGGTTACACCAAAGGCCCACTAATTGGCGCAAAGCAAACTTTCTCAGTCCTCAGATAACCGCACCACTACTACTACTGACAATAAAACTCAAACAACAACCGACAAAATTTCTTAAGATGGGCTGGAGATGATGGTGGGAGAAGGGGAAAGATAAACTGTGATTGGTTGTTGATGAGGACTATGTTTGGAGAGGGAGTTAGATATAATTCCATCATTGCTCATCAAGTCAAATTCTGCAAAGCAACAGAACCAATATGTAAAAAGAGCTTTATTTTAAGGAATTGGGCAACTGTGGCAAGTCATAAGCCATGAGGCAGGCTTAGATGCTGCATCCTTGAGCTGGCAGACTTTCCTTACCTGAAAAGCTTTTTAAACTGACTGAATAGGGCCCACTAATATGACTTTACAGTCAACGGATTGCAGCTGATTAGCCACAGCAACATAACATCGTCAACAGCTGGATTAAAAGTCAAATAAACCAAACTCGCTATCACCTACTCAATTCCAACTCATAATGGCCTCGTGTGGTGGGTTGTCACTTGGGCTACTAACCGCACTGTCAGCAGTTCAAAGCCACCGGTTGCTCTGTGGGAGAAAGATAAGGCTAACAGTCTCCCAGTGGGTTACACATCAGGCTGCTAAGCACAAGGTCAGCAGTTCAAAACCACCAGAAGCTCCAAAGGAGAATGACGAGGCTTTCTATTCCCATAAAGCTTGCCAGCCTTGGAAACCCAAAGGGTCACTTCTACTCTGTTCTACAGTATGGTTATGAGTTAAACACCTAGATTAGTGTTCAATTAAAAATGTGCCTAGTACATCCTAACCATGTCGGCACATAAACCGACCATCACAATTACCAAATGCCAGCATTAGAGATGGCAGTTATATATTCTCAGACTCAGAAGTACTCGAGTTCATGGAAACGGCTGAAAGAACCTGGCAGGAGACTCGGGAAGGGCTTCTTTCAAAAAAGTGTCGCTCTGTTTTTCAGAGCTAACATGTTGCATGTCTAGGTTACATGATCTCAACCCTTGTTGGATAGTCACACAAAGGCATGAATAATTTGGTAGCAGCATGTGGAGGACTAAGGGAGAAGAAGAGCCGTGCCTAATTCTCCTGTTTACAAATTTAACATTTATGAATTCAGAATCCAAAGTGGATAAAGGTAGTCATGAAATACCCAACTGTTTATCTCCAAAGAACTAGAAGACAACAGATTCTAATTTTAACCAAAATGAAAACTAGACCCCCAGAGTATGCTAAATAAAATGAAATGCATATCTATGTGTAACTTTCAAAAAAAAAGTGATCTTGGCATCATTTTAATGAATCCTCATTTCACTCCTGAGCACAGAATCACAATCAACTCCAGCTGAAAGGAGTAAGAGATGTACATACCGTAAGAACTCGAGTATAAGACCGAGTTTTTCAGCACATTTTTCATGCAGTTTTTGTGGTAAAATTAGGTGCCTCAGCTGATATTCGGGTCGGCTCCTACTCAAGGATATACGGTATGTACAGTTTCAGAATATTCAACTTGCACAGGAGTATCAGCAGGTCTGGTAGGCATTCACGGCCTTCAGAAACATGTTGAATCATAGCAAAGACTATGACCGGAACCATCACACCCTTCATATTCTACAACGGCGGAACTCCTCTAAGTAGAACCTGTTTGGCACTGACGAAAGTCGCACAACAGTTGAGCACTCAGCTGCTAAGTGAGAGGCCATGGACTCAAACCCACCCAAGCAGCTATGTGGAAGAAGAAACTGGCAATCTGTTCTGATAAATGACAACCAGGAAACCATAATAAGGCAGTTCTACTCTGGCCCATAGGCTTACTATGATGTGGAATGGTACCCAGCGTCAACACTGTGTTTGCATCTTCCAGCGCAGAATCAAGTCTACAATCAGCGGTGTCCAATAGCATCATCTGCCATGGTGGAGATGTCGCCTCTCTGCCTTACCAGTGCAGTGGATGTTGACCTCAGGCTAGTGAAAACACCTGAAATGGTGTTAGAAATTGACTTTTACATTTAGATTTTAATTAGAATTTAAATAGCTACATGTGGCTACTATTAGACAACATTAAAATAAGTAAATCAATAAAAACCCAAACTCACTGCCATTGAGTTAATTCTGACTCATGGGGTCTCTAAAAGACACATAGAACTGCCCCTGTGGATTTCTAGGGCTGTAAATCTTTAGGGGAATAGAAAACCCCATCTTTCTCCTTCTGAGCAGGTGGCAGTTTTGAACCGTTGGCCTTGCAGTTAGCAGCCTAGTATATAACTTTTAGACAACACAGAACTCAATTAATAGAATCAAATCTCAGACTTCGTCCTCTACTGAGTCTGGTTACTAACAACTCTGACACCATCAAGAAAGTATAAGAAGTAACAAGTCAGAGAGGTACAAGGACGATTTGGGAAGAAGATAAATTGTAAAGCAGATATTCCATTCACGGTACTCAAACTAGAGTAGCTGTCTGCAGTGCTCCAGGGACCATTGCTTTATAAACACTAAGTCCTTATTGCCTTGGCAATCAGTCACAGCCACGTCAGGTGCTGCTCCTGAAGTCTGTCCAGAGGAAGTGGGGCGCTGTGGTCAGCTTGGAAAAGACCAACTTGCTCCCATGAGGACCAGTCCTAGAGACTCTGTGAGAAATGGACCAAAAAGAAAAGAGCTCTTAAAACCAGTTCCTAGTTTCCCAAGATCTGGTCGAACACGATTCCATAGAGGGGGCGGGGCATTGGAGACTGCTGAAACTCCTGTTCCGGGGGTTTAGAGAAGGCCTCATCAACTCTCAGCGTGGTCAAAGCAGTTTGTAAACCGCACACAAGTCCAAACAAACTGTGTATTGTCTTGTATACACTGAAAATGAAATTCTTTGTGGCTCCCTGTCAAATCATGAAACCAAATGACTAGAATTCACACAAAGGGTACATCCACAGGAAGCTCATCAAGTGCTACTCCCATTGCCCAGCATTCCCAATATTCCACGGTGCCATGAAGAGCAGCTTACGCCTTGACTATCACTCGACTAACCACTCAGAGGCCCGGTGATGGGCTTCTGAGAGGTCACAGACACGGGACCGCCACGAGTTGCAATCGACTCAACAGCAACTGGTGTTTTGTTCGTGGGATGTATGCGTAAGACCATGTGCATGGGTATATACTACCTCGGCAACTGTCCAAGGTCACACAAAAATGCACGCCCACATCCCAACCTCAGTTTAATGAAACCCAAACACGGGCTTGACGCAGGGCGAACACAGGACACCGGAAGACTGTGCCCGGAGGTGGAGGTGGACAACTTTTCATGAAGACGGCGCAAGACTTGTGGGCTTGATCCTGATTCACACACCCATGTCCGTGAGCGACTCTGGGAACGTGGAGGGGTCCAGTGTGGGTGGTGATCAAGGGGGTCAGCTGCAAGGAGGCTGGAGAGGCCTTGGGGACCAAAACTCGCCTTTCAGATCATACTATGTGTCATGACCGAGTCTCACACACTGGGGGTGTGTGAGGGTGTGTGGATGAAAATATGGAAAGCATCTACCTTTGCAAATAAGCCCATCACTCAGAGAGTTCTGCTTTCGGGGGAATGGAGGAAGGCTGTCACAAGAGCAGGGCCATGTCGTGTGGTTTCAGACAGCAAGAGATCTAGTTGCTTACAGCCAGATAAGATCCAAAGTAACCAATAGTGGCCATAAGACAGTGGGCTTTGTTTTGTTTTGTTATGTATCAAGACCAAGAGACATTTCCTGGTGTTATTCCTCCCTCCCTCCTCCACCCCCCACTCCAGCCAAGCCCCAAGTTTACTGTGCAGCACAAAGGAGCTGGGATTTTCCCTTTTGGCTGCTGTACAGGGCGGTTTCCAGGACCCCAGGACTTGTCTATTTTCTGCGGTGGTGGGTCATGAAAGGCCCTGTTATCCTGAGCTGAGGCAGGGTAGTAAATGCAAACACCACGGCCTGGTGCAAGCCTTTAACAAGTCTGCAACGGCTGCCGCTTGCAAATAAACATGGTCAGCAGCCAGCCTGCCAAGAGCTCAGAGCCAGCTGACCAGCACTGAGCCAGTTTCTTTTCCAAACACTGACTGAACAACCTTGATTCAGCTCTGACATTACGCTCTGGTGGAGGACGGTGCAGAAGCAGCGCTGAGAAAACGGTTTTCGAGAGGCAATCCTGGGAGTACCCAAGGACGTGTTCTGATGGATTTGATCCATAATGCAGGCTGTTCTTTGTGTATGTGTGGAACTCTCCTTGCCTAGCTTAGGAAAACATAGGTTTCTTTTCCTTCTGCAGGCAGTGGAAAGCAGGAAAGTAACATTCTGAGTAATGTCATATCCCATCAAACAGGAAAGTTTGTAAACTGTAGGCTGAAAGGTTTCCAGAGCGACACCGAGCCCATCAGAAGCTAATTTACTCAATTTTCGACACCGAGCCCATCAGAAGCTAATTTACTCAATTTTCATTTGTTTCTTTTTCCCTAAAATGTATCATTCGGCCCCCTAAGCAGACATCCATTGAGCAACCATGAAGGAAATGTTTAGTAAACACAATAAAAGTCAGTGCTTAAGAAACACCCGAGAAATTGGGAGTCTCACTCATTGCTGGGGGAACTGTGAAATGGGTCAGCCACTTTGGAGAAATTGTTTGAGAGTGTCTCAGAAGGTTAAACAGCTACGATGCGCCCCTGAAAATCCACACTTAGGCATTCACTGATGGGAATTAAAGAGACGTCCCGGCACCAAAATGTGTACATGTGTTCACAGTAATATCATAATATACCCAAAGCAGAAACCACCTAAATGACTAAAGAACAGTAAGTGTGGCATATCACACAACAGAATATGATTTGGAAACGGAAAAGAATATGTTGATATTTGCTACAACATGGGTGAACCTTGAAGGCGTTATACTATGAAAGAAACCAGTCGTAAGAAATGACATGTTCCAAGATTCTGTTTAAATGAAATGTCCAGAGCAGGCCAGTGCAGAGACAGTGGTCGGGCAGGTGGGAGACCGTGGCTGTTGGTGGGTGGGTGGTACCGGTAGTTGCTGGCTCAGGGCAACCTCGGGTGTACAGTGATGAGTGTACATGTGTACCTCTCCGTGGGTTTTCAAGGCCGTGACCTTGTGGAAGTAGCATGATGTGCACCTTTGGCTAATAGTCAAGTGCTCAACCATTTGAAACATCGAGGGGTGGAGGTAGACTCTCCAATTAGACTGTGGTCATGGCTGCACAGATCTGTAAATATACAGGTGTCCTGATTGAAGATGTATTGGAATTATGATGGCCCATGCATCATCCTTTTGTTGCTTTGTGCATTCTGTCATTAGTAAAATATAAAGTATACAATGTTGCAGTATAGGTCATTCTCCCATCTCATTATATATGGAGCATTAAATGTAATGTTTTCAACGCCCAAAGACAAATAAGGATTGGATTTCAAAAGTTACTGATCATAAAAGGCAACAAAATGAAAATTTTTCAACAAACAGAACGGTTAAAACAAAACCCCATCATTAAATCAGGGGCTACTTATACCAAAAAACATTTTAGTGAGGTGATTTTTTTTTATGGTTTATAAAAAACAGCTCAAGAAGACACAGATAGACCTGGAATAATTAATAATCTTTCCAGTGTATTTTCCCCTGATGCTTTTGCCATAGTCATATGCTCGTAGAGAGGGTGCACAAAGAACACAGAGAGGTCTTACTTACCTATCTTCCCACTTCCCCCAATGGTTGCAGTCTTACATGCCTATACCAAAAAATAACAACAACAATCACAAACCCACTGGCATTGAGTCGATTCCAACTCATCGCGACCCTATCTCTATAAAGTTTCCAAGACTGGAAGTCTTAACCGGAGCAGACAGCCTCATCTTTCTCTAAAGGATAAAGCCCTCTGCAGACTCATCAGACTCCCTCTCTGGTTTTAATTTACTAGGTCACCTACAATCCCCAGTTGCGCAAGGTAAATTAAGGTGACCGAGTCCCAAGGAACACAGCAAGCTTCAGAATGACACCTGGCTTTGTGCTAACCGCCCTCCCCACCCCCTAAACTATAAAGGCAGCCCAAAAGGGAACATATATTTTAAATACCATGCTTAGTTGCCATCTTGACAGCATATTGATGAATGACAATGGCTGCCCACTGCAGAGAAATGAATCCCAGTAATGCCATGTGAGAAGCCACAAAGTCCAAAACAGAGACCAAGACCTTCTGCCTGAACGGTAAACCAAGACAAGGGGAAGATGTGATACGATTACAAGGTAGGGGAACAGGGCTGAGAGAAAAAGCAAAACACTTGATAGCAGCATCCTCTCCTTTTTAATAAAATTTAAAGTTAAAACAAAAACAAAAAACTTCACCATAACTCTCCCTATCCCAAATGAGATAAGGTCACTCTCAAACAAGACAAACATTTGCAAATGTGTACACTCCATTGCCTTGAATTCGACCGTGGAAATCACAGATTGAGCCCCTGCTTTACAACACAAACACTTCTTCTTGCCATGTAGGTGTGTGCTGCACTCACAGCTCTGGGGGTGTCACTTTACAGCCGCCCACAGTCCTGGACGAGCACCTCAACTCGGTGGCACAGAGACACATAGTGGCCTTCAAGTCAGACACTCAACACCCCAAAACACTCACACGCCTCGTACACGTAGTCATGTGTAAAATGAGAATGTGGGATTATCAGTGATTTCCAATTTTTTAAAAAGCTATGAGCCTTTTATCTAAATGAAATCTCATAGAGTATGTACATATGAGCTTGAAGCAGACCAACTAACTGCCATAGAGTAGGTTCTTACTCCAAGGACCTAGACACCCTGGTAGGAGAGAGAAAAACTGCCTCCCGTTTCCACAACAGTAATCTGTATGCATTTCACTTGTGAGGACAGAATAGGCCCAGACAGTGTTTCACCCTGCAGTGCACAGGGTCACTGTGTGTCTCGTCCTGCAGTGCACAGGGCCACTGTGTGTCTCATCCTGCAGTGCACAGAGCCACTGTGTGTCTCATCCTGCAGTGCACAGGGTCACTGTGTGTCTCATCCTGCAGTGCACAGGTCACTGTGTGTCTCATCCTGCAGTGCACAGGGTCACTGTGTGTCTCATCCTGCAGTGCACAGGGTCACTGTGTGTCATCCTGCAGTGCACAGGATCACTGTGTGTCTCATCCTGCAGTGCACAGGGTCACTGTGTGTCTCATCCTGCAGTGCACAGGGTCACTGTGTCTCATCCTGCAGTGCACAGGTCACTGTGTGTCTCATCCTGCAGTGCACAGGGTCACTGTGTGTCTCATCCTGCAGTGCACAGGGTCACTGTGTCTCATCCTGCAGTGCACAGGTCACTGTGTGTCTCATCCTGCAGTGCACAGGGTCACTGTGTGTCTCATCCTGCAGTGCACAGGGTCACTGTGTGTTTCATCCTGCAGTGCACAGGGTCATTGTGTGTTTCATCCTGCAGTGCACAGGGTCACTGTGTGTCTCATCCTGCAGTGCACAGGGTCACTGTGTCTCATCCTGCAGTGCACAGGTCACTGTGTGTCTCATCCTGCAGTGCACAGGGTCACTGTGTGTTTCATCCTGCAGTACACGGGGTCACTGAGTGTCTCATCTTGCAGTGCACAGGTCACTGTGTGTTTCATCCTGCAGTGCACAGGGTCACTGTGTGTTTCATCCTGCAGTGCACAGGGTCACTGTGTGTTTCATCCTGCAGTGCACGGGGTCACTGTGTGTTTCATCCTGCAGTGCACAGGGTCACTGTGTCTCATCCTGCAGTGCACAGGTCACTGTGTGTCTCATCCTGCAGTGCACAGGGTCACTGTGTGTCTCATCCTGCAGTGCACAGGGTCACTGTGTCTCATCCTGCAGTGCACAGGTCACTGTGTGTCTCATCCTGCAGTGCACAGGGTCACTGTGTGTTTCATCCTGCAGTACACGGGGTCACTGAGTGTCTCATCTTGCAGTGCACAGGTCACTGTGTGTTTCATCCTGCAGTGCACAGGGTCACTGTGTGTTTCATCCTGCAGTGCACAGGGTCACTGTGTGTTTCATCCTGCAGTGCACAGGGTCACTGTGTGTTTCATCCTGCAGTGCACAGGGTCACTGTGTGTTTCATCCTGCAGTGCACAAGGTCACTGTGTGTTTCATCCTGCAGTGCACGGGGTCACTGAGTGTCTCATCCTGCAGTGCACAGGTCACTGTGTGGTTCATCCTGCAGTGCACAGGTCACTGTGCATTGATATATTGCGTAATACAACAAAATGAAAAATCTTTATGGAAGCAAATCACCTCTACTTTTTCTGCTGGATTCAAAGCACTGCTGGAAAGAACACTTTAGCCAGTATACCATCAGAGTTCCTTTTAACGCCAACAAACTAGTCAGAGCTGAGTGGAAAGAAAGATTAAAAATAGTTGGCCAACGTTATTAGATAGCAACCCAACCCCAATGCCATCAAGTCTATTCCAAGACATAGCTAGCCTACTTAGGGTGTAAATCATTACAAGAAGCAGATAACGTCAACTTTCTCCCTAAAAATGACAAATGGGTTTGAACTAACAACCTTGAGATTAGTAATCCAATGCTTTCCCAACAATGCCATAAAGGGGCTTACATTCCCTTACGGGGGGTATTTAGCACCTAATACGTGGTTCATAACTTTGATTTATTGATTTGTAATAGTTTTTCTCGGGACAATTGACTATAGAACTTTCTGTTCGATACAATTTTAAAGAAATAAAACTCACTTCAGAAGTCTATTCCTTTCAACTAGATGATTGTACTAAGTGGATAATGGTGCTATCGCATTATTACATACTCTGTAATTTTTTAAAGCCTACATATTAAAATGTTTCAACAGGTCTGAATTTAAAAACTTCTTTAAATACAATACAAGTAACAGTTGCCAATCTCAATAAAAAATGAAGGCTGCTACATATTATCTTGGAAATTGTGTGTCAGAGCTTTGCCACTTAGGCCTAACTCCTTCAAGATCGAAAACCGATATAAAAAGAGTTAGCAAAATGTAAACCCATCAATCATATATTCTGCCTTAAACTTTTATAAGTATTAACAAGAAATGGCTGAATGTGTAGTGTTCATATTCCTTAAATGGATTTTTGATAAGTTCATCAAACAATATGGAACTCCTTACTATTAACAAGAAAAATATGTTTGAATATTATTGATACAAAACTTTGCCAGCCACAGAGAGGGTAGAGACTTTATAATCATTACACTGTTTCATATTAACACCATTGCACAAGATTTCATTCTTGCAAGTTAAGAGAGCACACAGAAGACTACCATGAAACATCTCATGCCCATTTTACATTAGAAGAGGGGACAGCTCACAAGATGAGTGAAATGTGTGATTCCCAGCGCAGAGAATTTTGTACTCTTGGAAATCCCACACCTTCAGTCATTTTATAATGAGGCAAACCACCGGGACTTGCATGGTCCCTTGGTGCTAACAAGGAGTCCTGGTGGGTCTGTGGGTTAGGGGCTAGGCTGCTAACTGCAAGGTCAGCAGTTCAAACCCACCAGCTTATCATCTTCAAGAGAAAGGTGAGGTTGTGTGCACCTGTAAAGATTTAGTCTCTGAAACCCTGTTAAGGGCCACCATGAGATGGAGTCAAGTTGCTGGCACGTTTTATCTTTGTTTGTTTGTTTGGGAACTAAAAAGCCCCCCATAGCACAATGGTTACATGCAATTAGCAGCTTACCAAAAGTGAGCAGTTTAAACCTACCAGCTACTCCACAGCATTTCTACTCTGCCCTACAGGGTCATTATGAGGCCGAATCAGCTGGATGGAAAATGGGGTTTGAACTAATGAAATCGGTTGGGTAGAAATTAGTATTTCTCTAGGCTGGAAATCCAGGAAAGTGGAAAAGTAAGCTTCTTTTCAGCATCTTAGGCCTGCTTTCAGAGAATCCTCTTACAATCACACATGCCACAAATACCCAGGGAACTCCCTGTCAACACCTAACTATCTTATAACTGAGTGTGTGTGCGTGCGTGTGTGTGCGTGCGCGCCACAGGAGGGAAAGACTATTTGGACAGAGCCATGATGATGAATACGCTGCCTTACTGACAAGTGTGCTAAGAAACATAGCATTAATAACGTGACTGAAATTGTCAGGACTATGAAAAATTAGTTTAAAACTGCGAGCTTCTTGTTTGAAGAGAATATAATTCTTTTGCTTAAATCAGAAAAACCTAGAACATTTAATTTATGAGAAAACCCGTTTCTTCCACAATATTGACTCATGATAGACTGGCATGAAGACAATCGCCCTGTGACAATCGAGCATTTCTGTGATATTAGGTGTTGCAAAGGTAATGCCTTAAATATTTTAACGAAGCAGTAGAGTGTGTTTTAGGACACCATTTATAAACAAAAAGTACCAGGGATAGTTTTTTTAAATCATATAAACCATTCTAATATAAACTTCTGCCTCTCTCCTTATAATATTTGGATTATTTCATTGTTCTTTATCCCTCTTCCAAACAAGTTCAGTCCAGTGGAAAAACTGCACATCATCGTCTCCGAGCCGTGTGTGCCGTCAGAAAAGCCTGCTCTGCAGCACTCTCTCCAGTAACAGAATGGTGAAAAGCCACTGAGGCAAACCCCGGGAAACGCCAGTTGGGGATAAAATAAAAGGCACTGGCCTGGCATTTCCCCTCCAGATAATGAAGAAAGGAGCCAGTGAGCATAATTAATTTACCCAAGAGTGCAGTCAGAGAGCTCTAACCACAGGAAAGTATTGTAACTTCAATGTTCCTGGAGTCTCACGAGCACTGTGATTCTTCACTGTACCTGTGAAAGGTTCTTGAAGGGTAAGATCTGCAGTGCTAGCTAATCTCTTTTAGGTTTTAAAAAAACGATGAGATTCAAATAGATAATTGGGCAAATAGGCCATTTGAGAAAGGAAAAATATAAATGGCATCAGAGGAAAAGCTCTATGTAACAAAGAAATGCAAGCTACAATGCAATGGGATAGCATTTGCCAGTGACTGCTTCTGAGACAATGTTCAGTGTATAAAAGGCATGAAAGGTCTGAAGCCCTGCAGAAACTGGCAAAAGCTTTCTTGAGGACAACTTGGCAGTACCTAAAAAAATAATAAAAATAATAATTAAAATTACATACCTCTTGACCCAAATATTTTGTTTCTAAGGTTTTAAGAAAATAATCTGAAATATGGAGCATTATTGTTCATGATTATTTTTAATGTGAAAACCATTATCCTGTATCACACACTCAAGAGGAGGCAGCCATTTCAGTTTATTAAAGAGTTTTCTAAAAGTAAATAAACAAAAGAGATTTAACAACATGGAAAATGTTGATGGCAGCATTTTGAAGACAAAAGAATGTAAGGACTATATGAGCAAAAGTATTTTTTTCATTTCATAGAAATGTCTTCTCGTGATATTAACATCGTCTTTATAAAAATGTGTCTTACTTCTTCATCCCTTCCCCCACCATACTGTGTCTGCATTGATTTGCCATTAAAAATAAATAAGTCAGGTTTCTGACTCAATAGTTTCACAATGAGCTTGAAACTTCCCCATGCCAGGTAGGGTAACATTTCTCAGGAAAAAACACTGCTAGGGAAAATCCCAAGATTTAGAAAAGGCCTAACGGCACTGCGTGGGTATATTCTTTCATAAGAAGTGCTCTCTGTGGTCCAGCAGACCCTCTGTGAGTTGTTTTGTTGTTATCATTGTGCGTGTGTGTTGTTGTTTAAATCAAGCCAGTGGTTCTCAAAGTGTGATCTGTGGACCCATAGTGAACCGAAGCTGTTCACAGTCGCATTCAGAAGTAATGTGCCATTTCACTCCCCTTCTCTCAGCAAGTGCACCATGGAATGTCCACAAGCCAGGAAGTCATCACTCTGAAGGCAACGGGAAGCAGATTTTGTTATTGCTATTTTTACATGAATTGATAGTTTTAAGGTTCCTCGGTGCTAATGTCAAATATGACAAATACGCCCCGTAAATCCCTTTGCAGCCCTCAATTTCTAATAGCTTCGGGGACTTTACAGGAGCCCTGGTGGTGAGGTGGCTGCACGTGGTAGGCTACTAGCCAACTGCAAGCTCAGCAGTTTGAACCCACCAGCTGTGCCTGGGAGAGAGAGGAGCTTTCTAGTCTTGTAAACATTTCTGGGCTCACAGGGACAGCCCTCACCCTGTCTGACAAGGCCCCTCTGAGTCAGTATCAACTTGAAGGCAGTGAATTTGGTTTATGGTCTTCAAAAGTCCAGCAGAACTGAGACGTTTGAGAACCTGCAGAACCAGACTCGTAACAACAGCTTAAGGGAGGCAGAAATTCACATGCTAAAAGCACACAGTCATGCCAAGACTCTGTCCTTAGCAATGGCACAAAGGGTTTGTGCTGGACTTCTAAATCTTCAAAGGTGGGAGATTTGAACTCAACCAATAGTGCCGAGGAAGAAAAGCCTGGAGATCCACTCCATGAAGGTTGCAGTCTTCCCAGGAAAAACAAACAAAGCAGTTTTTACCCTGTAATGCATGAAGTTACCAGGTGCCAAGGAAGTCAATTCACCAGTCAGGGTTTAGTGTTAAGGTCCATAATTCTCAAAAAATCAAAACCCACAGTACTGCCATGGAGTCCGTGCAGGTTCACCATGACGCTCAGGGATTCCAAGATCATAACTGTTGCCGGGAGTAGAAAGCTTAGTGTGTCTCCCTCAGAGCTGCTGGTGGTTTCAAACTGTCAACCACCCAGATCACAGCCCAAGGAGTAACCACTGCACCTCTGGGGCTCCGGGCAGGGTCCATAGCAAAGCACATTGATTTTACTTTATGTGTCTAAAGAAAGCGTAAGCACTCATGACATTCTCTTATCCTTTAAGATAATAACCAGTTTTGTGTCTCTTGGGTACAATTTCCAGTATGTCATATTGGTTGTCCTCAATGTAGTTTCATTGTAATGACTTCCTGGGGTTCACATTTTGTATTTTAGGACCTCTAGTTGCCTTGATAGCAGTGAGTTTGGAATCTTTTCTATGCATTTTCTTGTAAACGTGAGCAAGTGTTATCCTCTCATTTTGTAGATGAAAACTCCGAGGCACCCAAAGACTGAATATACAGCAAGAAAGGCTAGAGGAGCGGCTCTCTGGGGTTACCATCTGCACATACCTAAGGACACTCTCAGTAAAATGTTAAGAGTCCCAACACACACACACACACACACACACACACACACACCATCATCATCAAAACTGAGACATTAGAGAGAGACCAAACTGAGACATTATATAAAATTAGATTACTCTGAAGTAATATAATTTATCAATTATATTTTTATGTTATGAAGTAAAAATTGTAACACACTACAATGTTTTCATTAAAGGTCTTGCTCGCAACTATATATATAAAATATAACAATACATATAAAACACAGTTTCAATTAGTCACAAAGCAGCCATGTTACGTTTCCAAGACAGGCCAGAAGCATTGGAAGGTTAGACCTCTGCACAGTATCCTCCCTGTAATCTGCCTGAGTTGGTTTTATAAACAACGTTTGAATATAATTTACTTACACCTACACCTGTTTGCTAGCACAGTGTCTACGGTGCTGGAGCACTGCAGTGGCAGAGGAGAGGGCAGAGATTTACAAACGCACTCACTGCTATCCAGGTGATCAGAACAACTTCCTCTGGGCTTTCAAACTGTAACTGTAGAAAGTCCCGTCTTCCGCCAGAGGTGGTGGTTTCGAACTGCTGACCATTCAGATTGCAGCCCAACACATATCCCCGTACTACACCACCAGGGCTCTACAAACTAGAAAAAGCTTCCAATCCTCTATGCTAAATGATGCTGTATCTCAATACAGTGCTATTTTTTCCCTCTAAAATGAAGGTTAGATAAAAATAACCTTTTCTACCTTTTTGATGGCAATTATTTTTAACTATTTCTTAAAACAATAGTGTTGCATTTCAAAATATATATTTTCTTAAAAAATTATATATATTCCTAATGGTGTTAATTTAAAATATGCATTATATTCTTTGAGGACTTTTTTCCAAAGTAACTATTCCATGATACTACCAATTTTAATAATCTGGTTGCTTCCAAAATTCAAAACTGGAACAACTTTCTAAGATTTTTGCCCCTCTTTTAAAGAGGCTGAATTTGCATTTAACAAAATAACCAAATAAATAACCATGCCAAATAACTAAGCAAATCCAAATACCACACAGTAAATCTCTACATTCTATAATTTCTATAAGAATTTTAATGGAACTAATCTATGGACAGTAAGTATATAAAGCTCAGATTGTTCTCAAAACACCCCCATCCTCACGATCAGCTATCTCATGATCCAATAGTTATAACAACAATAAAAAACGACTGCCTGACTACTTTGTGCATGAATGACATTGATCTGGCAGTAAAAAATGCCCCAGGGATGTAAGAGTTATGCAGGCTGTGATGGCTAAGATTACGAGTCAACTTGGTTGGGCCACTGAGCCTCAGTGGTTTACAATTATGTGATGATGTAATTGACAGTTATTCAATGATATAGCCATCTTCCATTTTTGTATCATATCTATTTGCACATAATGTCCATCTTGGGAACTTAAACCCTGTCAACAAGAGGGGAGTAGCTGTATTAGCAATGTGAAAACCCTGACAAATAGTCTCTATTCCCAAGTGAATGTATTTTTCTAACTATCTACACACACATGGGCATCTATGCCTAGGTCCTAGTAACAGAATAGCGAAAGAGTATCTAAAGACTTACTTTTGCATGTTAGTTTATGGTCCCTTTGGCACCAAGTGAAATTACTGCCCATTCAGCAATTTAACTTTTAATGTGGTGCTTCTCAAAGGCACATGAATCAAAACTTGAAACCCTTTCAAAGGAAATATTCCTTACCCGGCACACACAGTTAGCTTTACAAGCATGATTACATACTTGGGTGCTTTTTACAGTCTAAAAGCTTATGTGGCAGAAAAATCCTTCAAATAATCAAATGGAACAAGTTTGAAGCGAATTGTAACTAAGCCAAACATGTCTCAAAAACCTTAGCTTGTCATCACTGTAGGTATCAAATGGAGCAAAATGTTTCATCTACTAAAAACCCAGCTCACGATTAAAAGGTATGGGGAAAATATGGGCCATATTTCATTACCATAAAAGCGTCTTCATAACAAAGCTTAGTGATTCATAAATAAGAAATTAACACAACTTTTCTTTTGTCTGTGTTATACATCTATTGCTTTAGAGGGAACATTGTATAGCAAACAAGAAATGGAGAATGGATATTGCCCCTCAAGTCTAAAAATGTGTTTCTAAGTTTCTATTAGTCTAGTTCTTATTTGATCTTAAACAACTAAACTAAAGATTGGCCTTACTGAGATATAAGTTGCAAAATTCACTCACCAAAGCGCCAAGTTTAGTGGGTTTTCGTATAGCCACAAATTGCATGGCCATTAGCTCGTAGTTTGGAGCATTTTCATCACCGCTAAAGCAACTTATTCATGTCATGTCAAGGAATTCCCCTGCAGGACTAGAAAATCTTGATCGGCAGAGCCTCAAATTTAGCATTTAGGGACGAACTGACAGAAGATTTGACCTAAGAAACAGCAAATATTGGAGAAGTTGGGATTTGGAATCATAGAGTGTTGCTTCCTCTGAAGGGAAGGCCATTCTTTTTGTAAAGCCAGACGTAATCCAAGCACACAAAACATGAAACTATTTGCCAGATAAAGAAAAAAAAGGACTTTTGGTTTGTTGGTTTCAGAAGCCGAAGATAAAGAGGATGCTCTGAGCTTTATTTAAGTGAAACAAGACTTCTAAACTCCAATGGGAGGAGGGAATGTGGTATTCCTCCAAATCAGCATTCTGAAATGCTCGCACCCAACATTAAAAGCCATCTTTGCATGCCAAATGAAAGAGCAGATGATGTTTTAAAACATTGCTTCCATGGCTTACGAGAGTCCATAAAATGCCTAGCAGAATATTTTCTCCCTAACATTTAAGTCATTCCCTTGCCTCTGCGATGCTCACTGGAAGTCTGGATCTAAAATTCCATCGAAAGGTGATGCCAAGTTAAGAGTCACTTTATTCTCTTTTCCCTTTGGTGATTACAGCTCTAGGGTGAAGACAAGGTCCTCCCAATGGGGTGCAGAACAGGCACAGGACATAGGCGAAGGAAGGAAACCGCCAGCAAACAACACTACCCCATCTTTATGAAGGCAGCGTCTGACAGGAAGCTCAGAGACAGCAGTAGCTGTGAGACCATCGCGGGCCTTCCTAAGAGCTGTAATTTTCTGGGAGAAGCTGGTAAGAGCATTGACTCCTTTCCGATCCACTTGATCTGACGGGTGCTTATGGTGGTGAGGGTTGTTGATTGGGTGGTTTCTGTCTGCTTGCCTTTTAAGCAATAGGGCAGTATATATTGAATCCTCCCAGGTAAGCATGTGAAGAAAGCAATCGCTTCCAAGCTTTTTAGCTAAGCCTGCCATACACACACACACACACACACACAAATACACTAACAACATTCTCCAGAAGCAATAGCTTCTGTGTATTAGATGAAGCGTCCTTTCCGGAGTGCAACCCAGGATGCTAGCAAGTCACTTCTGACTCACAGACACCTCCTCTGCACATCAGATTATGGAGATGCGCCATAGGGCTTTCCATTGCTAGTTTTTTATAATTTCAATAAATCATTTTATTGGAGACGCTTACAGCGCTTATCACAATCCACCCATCCATCCATTGTGTCAAGCACATTGGTACGTTTGTTGCCATCATCCTTTTCAAAACATTTCTTTCTACTGGAGCCTTTGGTATTAGCTCACTTTTTTCCTCCCCCCCTCCCTCATGAACCTTTGATAAATTATTATTTCCATATCTTACGCTACCTGCTCTCTCCCTTCACCCATGTTTCTGTTGTTCATCACCCTGGGGTGGGATGGGGGGGGGTATAGTTGATCACTACAATCAGTTGCCCCTTTCTCCCCCTACCTTCCACCTACCCTCATGGTATCACTACTCCCATGACTGTTCCTGAGGGGTTTATCTGTCCAGGATTCTGTGTGTTGAGAGCTCTTATTGGTACCAGTGTACATCCTCTGGTCTAGCCCAAACTGAAAAGCAGGACTGGAGTCATGATGGGGGGAGGGGGCGAGGGGCGGGGGAGGGTAGGAAGCATTAAAGAACTGGAGGACTGTTGTGTGATTCATTGGTGCTATACTGCACCCTGACTGGCTTGGCCCTTCCTTGTGACCATTCTGTGAGGGAATGTCCCATTGTCTGCAGATGGGCTTTGGGTCTCCACTCCACCTCACCCCACCCCCAACTAACCAACTAATCCCTGTGCATGTTTACAACTATAACCAACCAGCTTCATTCCCACTTGCTTGGAACCCAGGCTAAACAACAGAATCATTTAGAGAGTCTTAGAATCCTGTGGAGTGGGCCTCAGTCTCAGATCTACCGAATCAGCATGCCTAGGTACAGTATTTTGTCTAAATCAACCACAAAGAATTCTGATGCATATCTAAGACAGTACTAGTAGACCAGACCAGGCGGGCCCAAGGGATGACAGGTGGATCCCTTCACAGGTCCCACCTCTGAGAAGGGGCTGGGTTTGTGGGTCCAATGTACACTTTGCTGAGCATTACCTTTGCGCTAGTTGCTCAGGAAGAGAGACTGGGTTGGATTGCGAAAGCTCTAGAACATTTCCACTTTGGACACCGAAAATCCTATCAATGCTTTTCTGAAAGGTACAGCAAGTTGAGGGTTGTCAAAACTCAAGTTTAAAAGGTATGCTTGTTTGGGGGAAGGAAAAAGAAAGAGGCCATCCTCTTTAATCCTTTTCAGGGCTCTATTCCCACACTGCTGATTTGAGATAAACTGTCGTTTTTAAAGGCTAAAAGGCTGTTTGTTTTGTTTTGTTTTAACCATTTTGGCCTTTGACGATAATGACAGAGCTGACCTTTCCCCAAAGCTTCAGTGTCCTTATCCATAGATACCATTACTGACCTGCCAACACAGCCCACAGGCTTCAAAGTTGTTTAATAACTACTTCTGGTGGGCTTGCCCTGACCCAGCATCAGTGTCTCAAGAGGTCCCCTGTTGTGACCAAGGACATGTCCTGAAAATGTGGCTGGCCTCCCAGGCTGTGGTCATGGAAGAATGAAGAAGTGACCCTGAAGGGTCTAATCCACTGACCTTTACTTTGCTCTAACCAACTGCCCAAATAAATAAACAGAGCAGGGGTGCTGGGTTTCCCAGATGAATTCTAATTGATCCCTAAATATCTAAGTCTAGTCCAATGTTGAAAGTTCTCAGGCCATACAGAATCAGTCACGTCAGAGCCTAGGCTCTCAACTGGGTGCCATTTTGCCCCCAGGGGACATCTGGCAAAGTCTGGAAACAGTTGTGATTGCCACAGCTGAGGAGGGGGGTCTTGGGCGCTACTGGTGTCTGGTGGAGAGAGGTCGGCAATGCTGCTAAACATCCTGCAAGTTAGGACACAGCCTGCCCACCAAAGAATGTCAACAGTGCTAAGGTTTCCAAGAATGGGCTATTTACCAGCCCACTTCTGGACAGACCTTCCAAGACACTCTCGTCCAGTTTAATTTCAGTTTAAAATAAAGATTACCAAGTCAGAAGCCAAACATGTAAGGCAATCTCCCACAAATGAAGTGGCTGTGCATGAGGCACTGGGGGTGGTGAGACCCATGGCAAATCAGAAAGCATACTCGCTGAAGTCATTCCCTGCTTAAAACAACACCGTGCTGGCCAAACAAAACATGGCGGCCGGCTGTGTTTATACTGCAGACCACCGGTGGCCCAATTCTGGTGGGAAGAGACTATCGGAACAAAGGGCGCTGGGTGACCAGCAAAAGACCCGATCTCACCACATCCTTATGTCCTGTGAATGGGAAGTGGGACGAGAAGCTGTTAAGAGGAATGGCTTAAGGACCAGATGCTGGGGCTCTAGCTTCAGACAACAACAAGGTCTCTGGTGTGGTGTGCTCCGAGTAGAGGACAAGGCTGGCAGCACAGTTAAGTGAAATTTCCATTCTAGCAAAAGCCAGCGACGATCACGTCAAACAACACACTGCTGTGCGTGATGTCATTAAAGATACCATTCTTATAAAATTTGAGATTGTTTCCCAAGGAGATAGCTTTTTCTATGTAAACAGTTTCACAGATGAGCAAACAGAGCCCCCAAGAATGTCCTAGGAATTGCCGAGATTACCTAAAGCTGAACTTCAAGACAACTGGTGTTTCTTTTTCCTTTCCAAATGGAAAGGGTTCCATTCAAGGTGTTAGATAGTTGTGGCTAAACTCTCTACCAAACATAAATACAGTAATCTATACAGTCCCTTGCTTTCAGGTCTCTCTTCCAAACAGCAGAATACTTGGAAGCAGGGCCAATGCCTCTAGCCTTCCTTTGGGGAGCAGGCTTATAGAGAGGAAAAGCCAGACCAGCAAATGGAAACACAAGAAGGAGGACGCCATGACATGATATCCCTGGGTCCACGCCTGCTTTCTGCTGGAGGAATTCCTGGCCTGAAGAGACAGTATAAACAAAGGCAATCCAGAGGGAAACAAATGATAAGATAAGTGAAACCCAACAACTCTGTGTCCTCCTCCCCTCCATCTACTCCCTTCAACGTGTTCCGTCAGAAAAACAAGTGAGCTGGGGAGAATTAAAATGTAAGCTATCTTCTCTGCTCCTTCCCTGCCTCAACCCCCACCCGCTATACATTCACAAACCCCTTGCTGTCCAGTGGATCCCAACTCATAGTGATCCTTTAGTGAGAAAGAGTGGAACTGATCCATAGGGTCTCTCCCATGCTGTAATTATTTTTTCAAAAGCACGCTGTTACATCTTTAAGCTATGGAGTTGCTGATGGGTTTGAACTGCCAACCTTCTGGTTTGCAGTTGAGAGCTAGGGCTCCTTCTCTGCTGCCACTGGTCCCCCTATTTAATCAGGAAGGTGTCTTCTTCATGAGATCAGTGATTGTAGCTCCTCTGCTATGGAACCCGGCTGACTGAAGAGGGCCATCTCACTGCCCACGTGGAGACCATGAGAGCAGAATTGACAAGGAAGACACGGCTCCTCCAGACACAAATGATAACCCCTGCAGGGTGTGGAAGAGAAAGAACTCCAAGTCACAAGCTGAAAAGAAATTGGGTCAAATTGAAAAATCATACATTGTCTCTCTCTTTTTTAAAATCAACCCTTCAGCCCAAAATATCATAGGCTGGGCAGTTTCTTGCCACAGTCCCTGGACACGTCTATAGTTGGAAGTGTTATCTACTCATAGAATTTCCGACCCTAAATGGGTTGTAGCAGTTTTCTGTCCCTTGATTCTTGATTTTTAAAACACAAAAACAAAGTCAAGCTGTTAGTTTAACCTGCTCAGGACAGGATGCCACCAATTGGGCCACTGGCTTCAATTCCAATGCTTACTCTTTCCACACCCTCTCTCTGACTTTTAGTCCAACTTGGCCTTGAGTACTGAGCATTGGGGAGAAGCTGCCTGCCCTCTAATTCAGTTCCTCTAATTACCACACACGAGCAGCATGGGAAACAAACAGAAATGTTCGTGTTGCTTGCTTTGCCATTTCCATCCTAAATCAAATTAAAGCCACCAATATTGTGTTAACTACTATAGGCGGCCCTAAAACAGAGAAAGAGAAGTAAAAGATCCTAGATTAGCTGCCTAGAACAGACTGTTTGATATTTTTTTGCATCCACAAAAGAATAAGGTAGAGAATACATCAAGGTCCTTTGAACTGGTTAAGTTGTCCATTTGTTTTCATTTCTTAAAGTAAGTTTTGCACTACATTCTGGGAATTTCAAATAGCCGCTAGCCTAACCCTCTGATATAGAACTGTAGATTCCAACTTAGCTCATGTGTTGGCATCTCACTGCCAACAAATGAACTATTTCACCTGGCAAATAACATGTGAATATCATCCTTCTTCCCTTTTCTCAACAACAACAACAAAATCAAACTTATAGCCATTGGGTAGATTCCAACTCATAGTTACCCTATCGAGCAGAGCAGAGCAGAGCTGCTGTCTTGACTCAACCTTGTAGAAAGAAGGTGCTCTGTGAAGCAATACAGACAGAGCCTTGGCAAATTGCTGGCCATGCCTTCCTTCTGTTTGATAGGGTCTGAAGAAATGAAGACTTGTCTCCATCTCTGCAGATCTAAATCTACCACCTAAAACTATAAAGATCGTAGAAATGCAAATAAAGGTAATATGGGAGCCCCTGACATATGGCATACACAGTATTACAAACTTTACTCAAAGCTCACATACAGAAGAAGATGAACTAAGTAAATTGGGACTTCCTAAAAAAGTAAGTACATATGAGGTGCTCACCACGCGCCTTCTTCACAAGACTGACAAAAGAATCTGCTGGGGAGAAAATTGAGCTGGCAACATAGCCAACAAGGGTCCAAGTCCTAAAACTGATCGCTTTGATAGCTCAACATCAAAACAACAAATGATCCAATTTCTAAAATGGGCCAAGGATGTGAATATACATTTCACCAAAGAACACACTCAATCACCTAACAAAACGCCTGAGGAAATCACGATCAAATGCAAGTCAAAACTACAAGATACCATTCACCCCAACAACAATGGCACTAGTCAGGGGGAAACACAAGTAAAACAGAATGTAACAAAAGCTGGTGAGGCGGTTTGGGAGATTAGAACTCTCCTACACCGTGGGTGGGATGTAAAATGGCATGGCCACTATGAAAAACAGCGTGGCGCTTCCTTAAAAAACTAGCAACAGCAACACCATATGAAGCAGCTATCCTACCCCCTGGGAATAGACACCAGAAACAAGAGCCATGATCGGAACAGATGCAGGTGCATGTTCATGCTCATTGCAGCATTATTCCCAATAGCCAAAGATGGACAGCACCTAAGTGTCCATCAAGGGATGAACAGAGACCAACACAAGGACAGAGAATTCAGACCAATCTGTGAAACATCGCACAACTTGGATGAATTTGGAAAATACTGAGCTGAGTCCATCACAAAAGGGCAGGTATTTCATGAGGCCACCATTAAGAAAAAAAGAAGAGGAAGAAAGAAAAGGTTTACATACGGGTTTGGGGAAACTAACAATATGCTTTGATAATTAACTAGGACGAGAGGAAGGGAAAATTACTAACTAGACAGAAGACACATGTCAATAATGGTGAACAAATAGGCAGTACACAATATGGGGAAAGTCAACACAACATGACCAAGGTAAAGGAAGGAGGCAATAAAGGAAACCCGAGCCCCAACTATTGTTCTCTCTCCATCCAGAGGCCAGAAGAGTGATGATAATGGAAAGACATGGAAGCAAATAGTCCAGAGGACTAGTGCATCAGGCAGACATCAATCTCCATAACGCTAAGACCAGAAAGAACTAGCTGGTGCCAGGCCACCACTACCACTGGCTCTGAAAAGGATTGAATCCAGAAGGTTCTAGGTAGAATTGAAGAAAAATGTAAAACAAAACCTCAACCCATAAAATGGAGCAGGCTTACTTACTGGATAGACTGGTGAGCGCCCCCTCAAGATTATGGCCCTTCCCCACTCTTCAGGTCTGGCACTGAGTTCACAGCCCCGACCTCCTGAGTTAGAATCATGAACCTTCTGAGCTCAGAAGGACAGCATTTACCCAAGGACAAAGTTCGCAAAGTTCGCAAACAAGTGTTAAGAAAGGAGGAGGGATGGAAACAGGAAAAACAGGAAGGAAGCGGGATAAGTCATGTAGATAGTGGGGATTGCAAGCAAAACACATATAAACTGTTGTAGGTAGAATGGATGAGCTGCTATGTAAACTTCAAATTCACAATTAAAAGTTAAATAAACAAAAAAAATCAAATAAAGGATTCTGCATTGAGCTGCTAACTGAAATGCCAGCAGTTCAAATCCACCAGCTACTCTGTGAGAGAGAAATGAGGCAACTGCTCCCAGAAAGATCTACAGTCTTTGAAAGCTATAAGGTGCCTATTATTTGGAATCAACTCAGTGGGAGTGTGCTTGGGTTGGGTTATGGTAATTACTATAACATAAACAATCATGCAACAACAGATTTAAATAATACAGACGGATACACTGGCAAATAGGCATGCTAAACAGAAGGGCTCACTTACAGATGTAGGTTTGGTTATGAATATTTCTACACGTGTAATTGTAAGAGCTATAGACAACAGAGCACACAAGGAGTACATTCTTGGAATATTGGAGTACATTCTTGGGTATTTCTGCATAGAAATACCCAAACACAAATACAAAATTCTGAGTTTCAATGGTGAAGGACCATTGGCTCAGGGGACATCTAAGTCAATTTGAACAGCACAGTTTGTAAAAACAGTGTTCTCCATCCCACTTTGGTGAGTAGCATCTGGGGTCTTAAAACTTACAAGCGGCCATCGAGGACATAACTATTGGTCTCTTCCCATCAGAAGCAAAGAGGAGTGAATAAAACCAAAGACTCAAAGAAGCAATTAGTCGAAAGGACTCCTAATGAACTGCAAGTCTACACAAGTCGGAAACCAGAAGAACGAGATGGTGCCTGGCCACCACTCCTGACTGCTCTGACGGGGATGGCAACAGAGGATCCCACCCAGAGGGGAAGAACCATGTAAAACAAAATTCAAATGCACACGAGAAGACCAGACGTACTGGTCTGACAGAGACTGGAGGAATTCCGGAAACTATGATCCTAAAGGCAACCCTTCTGGCCTAGAACTGAAGTCATTCTCAGAGACCACCTTTCTGCTAAATACTAGACTCATAACATAAACAAAAACACTCCAGAGAAACATGCCCTTTAGAACAATATGAGATCAAAGGACACAGCAGAGCGGGCAGGAAGGAGAAAAGTTGGACGTAAAGGAAATGAGGGACTCCGGCGGAAATGGAGAGAACGCCAAGACATTGTGGGGAATACAACTGATATGTCACTGGACACTCTGTGTTCGAAGTAGCGAGTGGGAAATGAATTCCATCCGTAAACGAAAGCGCAAAAATTGAAAAATTTAAAAAGGAGCAAACAAAAATTCCCACCATTGCCTCACATGATAGAGCGTCTTCTCTTGCTTCTAGTAATGAATTTGCTCTGATCAATCCACAAGGTACTGTCTAGTCTCCTTTGTGGCCACAGAGAGGAAGGTGAAAAAGAAAGAAAGGTAGGTCAACTAGGATTACGAGTGGTTTGTGGTTCCCACGCAAAGCAAGGCTTAGCCCATGCCCTTGGCCTGCTTCACACGTCACTAACCAAAGCAACTGAGCCAACACGCCAGCATATAGGAGCCCAGCTCTGAAAAAGAAACGTGGGTATCTGTATTGCCCAGACAATGGTGGAGGCGTGGACTGGGCTCTCTGCTCCTGGAGGTACAATTCAGAAAGTCCATCAGATGGGCAAAGAGCCCTGGTCACAGTGGTTGAAGCACTGGCCTGCTGACCAAATGTTTGGCCGTTTGAATTCACCTGTCAGCCACCGTGCAGGAGCAAGATGTGATGGCCTGCTTCTGAAGAAAGGATTTAGACTTGGAAATCCTGGGAGCAGGCTCACAGAGTCAAAATCCACTTCAAGGGTAGTGGATTTGGGTATCAGATGGGCAATATTCTTTGCCAATCACACTGCAGATACTTTTCTCAAAAATGAACAAGACAGAGACCAGTTTAAGAGGTGGCCCTAATTGTGTGCCTGGCAGAGCTAAAGGCCAGCTTTAACTCCGGGCCCCGTGCAATGTACAGGGCACAAGGAGCCCACGTTGTTGCCACAGCTGAGTGGCGACCAGGCCTGCCTGTTCTCTCTATGCTGGGTGCCACCGGGCCGCGTTCACAGGCCAAAGGTGTATGGCCGTCCTGAATTAAGTGGCATTTCTTTAGGGAGTATGCATTCCCTTGGGGTCTTTAGTCACGCTCTGGTAATTCGCATACAACTTCAGATTTTTTCATAATGCTTTTGTCCATTTAAGACGTAAAACATAGTAGAGACGTAACTTTTATTTACACAAGAAAGCAAAAAGTCTGCATGACTTGCTTTATGGTAGCAGTCTAGAACAGAAGCAGCAGTGTCTCGGACACATGCCTGAACTTGGAAGTGTAACAGAAAGAATGGGAAAGGGGACATGAAAAAGCTTCTAAGCGGATGGGTGCTGGATGAATATTGTGTTTAAGTAGCCTAATGGCTAGCAGACTGGTTTGTTTTTTTTTCCATTTCCAGAACTTTCCTATTATTTCCCTAACAGACAAGGTTTACGTTTTAGTTCATTGTGGTCATCAAAATTTTTGAAAGTGGCCCAATATTCAGTGTGAGACCAAAAGGAAAAGTTTTATTGGTAGCCAGGAAATCACAAGGACATGAGGAAAGGGACATCCCCCCAGTTTTACACGTTTAATTCACAATGGTGGCTAAGGTTTAACAGAAATGTCATTGTGGGGTAGGGGTATTTTAAAATCTGAAGATACCCCAGATTAGGTTACTTTCTGACTACTGCTCAAGTTTTCATCTTCTTTTCAAAAGAACATGCATATGTTATGTTAAAAGACAACAGGGAAAATGGAAGCTAAGAATGATGGGCCCTCTTTCCATACAGGCTCTGGGGCACAGTGGGCTGCTAGTCTCCAGGTCAGCACTTAGAGACAGCCAGCAGTGCTGTGGGAGAAAGATGAGTCTCCCTGTTCCTGTAGATGGTTGCAGCCTTGGAAACCCATGGGGGCAGGTCTGCCCTGTCCTGTAGGATTGCTTGGCAAGTTTAAGTTGAGAATCCTCTTCTGGGTGGGAAGTCCATTATTTTGTTCCAGAGAAGGTGTTCAACCTAATGAGAAGTTTTTCAAGTACAAATAGAATCTAATGCTGGATGGCAGGCTCCCGGGAAGGTTAGAGATGGGATGTAAGAGGCACATTTCCCTTTTAAATCATTCGCCTATCATTCAAATAGCAACCACAGAGGCAGTACAAAGATGTTCGCATCCAATACTCAAAAGCAACATTTTACATCTCAGGCAACATTTTCTGGTTTTCATTTGAGGGAATCAGACTTTTTTTTTTAATTACGAGATGAAGCCATTTTACTCTCAATCAACCACTAGCACGTGCTGTGTAATGAATTAGACTCCTTGGCGGAGCTCTACCTAACCTGTCACCCAGCAGTGTGGTGATCTGAGCGAGGCATGTTCTTGTGTTTCCTCCTGTTTGCTGCCCTCATCTGTAGAGTGGTAATCTGCTTCGCCGGCTTGTGAGGAGTCAATGATTTAGTTAGCGTACAGCACTAGAAAGCGAAGGTAACCACCAAATGTACGGTGATGATTAGTATCGCGTGAGCTCTAAGTGTAACGTTGTCAGGTGCTAAGGAGTTAGGAGTAGAGTAGGAAGAAAAGAGGCTTCCTGGATACTCCGGCACTTGAATTGGATCTGAAGGTGCAAGGAGAATTTAGATCCCCAAAAGGGTCGCCACTCTAGTTGGGGGGCCCATCACCACGGAGAGTCAGAGATCAGAGTGTTCAACCATCAACAAGGCAACTGTGCTGACCAAAACCAAGGACATACTAGGTAAAGGGGGTTTGAGTGGGTGGGAAGAGTGGGGAGGGGCTCTGCAGATAAGCTTGCAATGCTTCTAGGGACTTGGCTTGTTTTCACACCTATGTACTATGAATTCTCTCTGAAATGCTCCTCTTTCTGCTCCTGGATCAGTGTGGCAAGGATACCAGAAAGCAACAACAGAATTTAGCCACAGTATGAGTCTCCTATAGTGGGATGTACGATGCCAGAATCAACTTGGATCTCATCTTCATTTGTGCCTGACTGACTCTTCAAGTCCAGTCTCTTATCCTCATCTCCCAGCCACTGTATACAAACCAGTCTAATTGCAAATCAAATCACCATTTCAAGAGAGGGACCTGCTACCCCCAGCCTACCCTGTCCACTTGACCCTAGCCCCCTAAGCCCTCTGTACCAGTCCCTGCCCTCTTTACTGATTTCTTAAATAGTACCTGTTCTACCTGTAAACTTTGTGAGTTCTTGGGGAAGCCACTAAGAACAGATACTGGAAGTGTTCCATTTTCCCCATTTCAAGAGAGACCATGTCATACTGAGAAAGAGTGATAGTAGCCCATATTCTTCATCCCAAGCAAATCTCTAAAGAAAAGTGGGGGGGGGGGGTGGACAGGGTTCATGTGTGGTCAGAGCCTCCTGCTAAGGGAGCACAAGTTTGCTAACCTGAGTTGGCCCCGTTGCCTTTCTGCTTCCTGCAATACAGGGATACATTTAACACTTGGAAACAAGAGGGAGACACAGCCAGGGAGCGCCCCAGCACTTACAAGCTCTGTGGTTGTTTGCTGATCCAAACACCTAAGGCTCTTAATGGCACCAGGCTTTGCTGGAAAAGCTTGCTTGCCCTGGTCCAACAACCGCTGGTCAGTTTTTAAGTGATTCCACAGAACACCTCAAGATTCTCAAGCCAAAGCCATTCTTTTCAGTCCGCCCTCAAATTTTATTCACCAAATGAAACTTGTGTTCAATAGTCACCATGTTCTATTTGTAAACACCTCATTTGTTTGAACAACCATGGTACCAAAATTCAAAGCAGCCTTTTAAATGAAGGAGCTCGATCAAATAGCACAGAGACAGACACACATTCTTAGCTCCGCAAGCATGTCCACAAAACCAGGCTTCAAATTCCTTGACATCTATTCACAAAGCTCCTGTGAGCACCACCCAAGGATATAACCTGCCGCGCCCTCTTTACTATCACACCTCATCACTGACTTACACTTCCGAAACCCAGAGAATCCAACTACTGGAAAACAGAAAGCTACAGAAATTGGACAAATGCCCCCACACTCCTCTTCCCGTCTTCTCTCTTATGGGCCAGTCGGGAACAACACAGCTTGTCCGTAGAACAGTCCCGCCCCAGACTGGAGAACCACTGTCTCCTAATTCTTCCCAAAAGGGAAGACAGCCTCAGGGCTGTCTCTTGGTGTCTTCGCCTTTGTTTCTCTCTCTCCCTGCTCTCCTGTCACTGACCTCCTGGGAAAGTTATCTGGGCCAACTGCAGGGCAACGGAGACATCTAGAAATCCCTGCTTTGGAGAACTGATAGGAAATTATAACCAGAAAAATATTTTATGCGGGTTAATCTTTTCCAGAAGCTAAGTAATTAGGAAACATGGCTATATCAAACACACTGAAGGTTTTAAATATACATCAAGCCTCGTGCCATACAGAAGTTCGGTTTATGCTGAGATGAAACCTCTTGAAAGAGAATCAGAGGAATGTTACAGCTGATGACAGAACTATCCATGGAGAGAAGACAGGCCTTGGAGCGACAGCCCTGGCTCCAAATACCAAGAGACAAGACAAAGACCTCTGCCCTCGAAGAGTTTACAGTCTAGTGGGGGAAATCAGGAGTGATCAATTCTAGGACAAAAACAAACAGTAAATCACAACTTCTGAAAGTCCCTGTTTCCACACAGGGATGTAAACCACCTATTAAATGATTCCATGAATGTCAAGCATGTGGCCCGTTAACATTCCCCCAAGCATTTATCTGCGTAGCCATGTAAATACATAGGCAGTCACAAACACACTGACCAGTCCCCTCAGCCCCCTTTGGCATGAAATGCAAGCAAAGGGAAAACAACACATCTGTATCACACAGTCAAGTTACAAATGACTGCATTTGGTAAAAAGGCAAGGCCAGTTAGTGTCCAGCTACTCAGCACAATACTGCCTTGCCCCTTTGAAGGGTTGCCACAAAGAGCCAGGCTCAGAGTCACAACTCCATACCTGGAATCGGGAGACGCCCTACATATCTAACATTACCAACGAGGAGATCAAGGACCCCCCACCCCCACCCCGCAGGCACAGAGTGAGGTCGACACAGTGGCAGAGCCACAGAAGGACCCAGCTGCTCCAGTTCCCAGTCCCGTGTTTTCTCCCTCCAACACCTGCCTCCTGTGGGCCAGCTTGAAGATCTTATGAGAACCACAATCTCATCACCAGAGGAAACACGCTTTCAGTTCTTAATGGTCCTCAATCACTTCCGACCATCTGCACCTGGAGCAAATTGACCTGTACTGGTGACCAAAGAGCCCTCTTCACGAAGAATGAAGGGTGCCCATCATGAGACAGCCAGCTGCCTCGGATTCTAAAGACTCCATTTTGGGGGTGGGTTCCGGCGAGCATGTCTTTCCATTGTCATTTTCAGAGCTTGTCTCAGGAAAAGGGCTCCGAACAATTCGTTTGTGAAAGCGGGGTGGAGAGGTGCGGCAGGGGCAGAGAGAGGTATCGATCGAAGATGTGTGTCCTTCCAAGCCATTTACAGGAGAATGAGCACAGTCCTGGGCCAGCGAAAGGGGAGAGGAGTTGAGAGCAGCTGAGCCCAGGACAAGCATTTGAACACACCCACTGACCACGCCCTCCCAGCTGCCCGCAGAGCCGCGTCGAATCGAAACAGCAGTGGGAGCTGTTAGGATTCCGACGGCAGGAGTCGCCATGGCAACAGGATTCATCTCCCGCAAACTCCGCTCCAATTCACCGGATCCTGCCGGAATCTCATAAGCTACCGGTCCAATGAAAGGAACCACCTCTAATGCGAGCCAGAGTCGCGGGGGCGGGGGTGTGGCACTCGCTCTTGATCTCTCCCAAGGGATAAAAGGGGGTCCACTGAAATATTGTGTGGGGGCCGAGACGGAACGCCCCCAAACCCAAACTGTGAGCGCCAGAACAGAGCCCTTAGCGTGGTTTGATGAATGAGCGAGTAAAGCAACGAATGAAGGTGCCAAAAACCGGGAGAGGAAATTCAGAGGGCTTGGGGGTTCTGGGGCCTCGTGCCTTTCTCCAGTCGAGAGGCCAAGCTGATGGCAAGCGGTTGGCTTTTCCGCACCAGCTGGGAAAACCCGATTATCCAGCTCCGCTGCCCCACAGCGAACCTAATCATTAGATTATTAGACACACACACACACCTCCCTTTTTCATCTCCCGGCCCCGGGCCCCGGTGCAGGCGCTCTGGGCTCTGTGCCTAGGAAGCCAGCAGTGCGGGGGAGAGGTCCATGCGCCCTGCCGAGAGGGGCCGAGAGGCGCGCGCTCTGCGGCGCCTCGAACCTAGGACGCAGGAGGCGCGGTCCCCGAGTGGCTGTTCGCCAACACCCTCCCTTTCCTCCGCAGCGCTGGGCACCCCTCCTCTCGGTTAGAGACCCTTGGCTCCCAACTTTGCCTGAATTACAATCACCCCGCCCCCTTTCGAATGGGGCATCGGTACGGGTGCCAGGGACGGTAGGGTTCCGCTCGGACGCAGACGGGTACGAGAGTCCCTCCCTCCCTGTCGCCACCGTCGTGCCCTCGGTTCTCCCTCTCGAAGCCACCGAACCAGGAGCTTCCAGCCGCTCCAGGGTCTGCAGCCTCGAGCCGAGGCCACGACCCCAGAGCTCCGGCCCCAGGTTGCTCGCCGTAAGGCGGCGAGTGGTACCCGGCCGGCTTTCCGGCGTCCCAGAACCTCGAAGAGGAGGGACCCCGTCCTCTGGGGCGCCTTCCTCGGGGCTCGCCTAGCTTTACGGAGCGCTGCAGCCATTTTCCCATCCTCAGCTTGGCAGCTGGGAGCTGTCTCCGTCCCGTTCCCACCCAGACCTAACCTGAAGGACGGGTTTAATATTTACCTACTGGCCGGGGAGCTCCGAGGCGGCAGCTGGAGGGCGCGCCGGGAGCCCAGCGCCTTAGCCTGGGAGAGTGCGCTCAGCCCCGCGCCACTGCCTGGTGCCACTTAATGAATGAGTGGGGCGGGTAAGGCGGCGTGTCCCCCTTACCTGAGCAGCCCCGGCATGCTGGAAAGGCAGCTCTGCGCTCTGGGTACAATGGGATCCGGTTAAACAGTTTCCTTCACAGCCGCTCGTAGGTTACCAACTCGCAGGTGACATCACCCTCTCTCGGCCTGATAGGGTACAAAGTGGCGCCCACTGCGCATGGACTCCCCAGCCAGGCCCGCAGACTCCTGGGAGTTGTAGTCCACAGCGGCCAAGCGGAGTCCAGAATGTACTCCTGCCGTGCTTCAAAGAACTACCCTTCCCATGCACCCCTAGGAGCCCCCGGCTCCACCCCCCGTGGTTCCGCCCCCTACCGGGACCCGCCCCCTCCCCGCCCTCTAGCTTTGGTGTTTTAACAGGAGTGGTTCGGACCCCAAGCCTCTGGGCTAGCGCAGGCCAGAGAGGGGACGCGCTCTGGTCTTGCCCTTTGACTTGACTCTTAATGTATCCCGCCCGGGCTCTGGGGAGTTCAGTGCTCAAGCACGCTGCCAGGGAGCTCTGGCCAACAGAAGGGAAGATTAAGCTTCCCACTGCCTTTCCTGGGCTGAGCAACGAATTAATAGGGTGCTCTGGTTTCTGGGTTAATGCGGTCCTGGAATTCCCCCACGACCCTGGGGACCAGCCCGCGCCGGCGCCGCAGGGAAGAATTCCCGCGTGCCCTACTTCTCTCCGCTCGCCTTTCTTTTATCTCCTATCTCCTAAGTCCCCCCCAGGGTGACCTAGCAGACGCGGGGAGCATTGTAGTTGGCTGAGCTGACGAAATAACGGAGGCTGTCATTAATAAAAACGCGGTGTAACAGATAGTCGCCGCAATCCCCATCCGGAAGCCGCCTGCTACTGCAGAGATAATACTATCACGCAGACATGCTTTTGTTCATCTCTGCAAAAAACTGCCCGAGCCCCGGTGCTCTAGACTTCAAGGAAGATAATATCTTTGCTTAAAGTTTTAATAATAATGTGTTTGTGTGCGCTTCACAATACTCGCCCTTAGTTTATCCGTTTACCTCTGAGTGTGTGTGTGTGTGTGTGTGTGTTTAAGGATACTAACGCAAACATCATGTTGAGCTAGTCTGCCATGATGTTAATAAACCTAAATGCTTACCAGTTGTTTGGAGCCCAGCAGCCTGCGCCCTTTCACAGCAACCCTATGTACAAAGCCAGGCAACCAACACCACTCTCACCAATTTCAGGCTTGAGCCTATTGTTGCATCCATTATGTCAGGGCATTCCACTAGAGGCCTTCCTCTCTTTCATCGACCCTCTCCTTTCTCAAACATAGTGTCCTTCCCAGGGTCAAGCCCCTTGTGTTAGCATGACCAACATATGTAAGACAAGTCTTGCTATATTGACTTATAATGGGCATTCTGGCTGTACTTCTTCCAAGACATGCTATATTCAACATTATTTGTCAACACGGTAATTCAAAGGCCTCCGTTCTTCCATCTTCTTTATGCAGTGTCCAGCTTTCCGAGACATAGGAGGCTATTGAAACTCTCTCAAAGCGACATCTTTGCTTTTGAGTATTTTAAAGAGGTCTTGCACTGCAGGTTTGCCCAATCAATAGGTGTGATCTCTTGAGTGCCACTTCCATGGGCATGGGGATCCAAGTAAAACAAGATTTTTAAAACTCCAATATTTTCTGGAGGTATCACTTTAAAATCTGAATTTCATCTGTAACTTGAGTTCAAGTGAAACATTCGTGGGTGGATTTGCAGATCTCAGGGGAGTGGAAATGCTGTAGTTTGTTGTGAGAGGGTTTTATTGCTGAATTCTGCTTTTAATAAGCCTGTTTCTTGTAGGTCGGGCACTATTTTTTTCACCCTCTACATTAAAGGAAGGTAATTTTTAAGATTGCTCTTCTGTTTTGAGACATTCAGTCCATTTTAAATCTTACCTTTAAAATAACCCAGTATGGTCAATGATATTCCAGCTAGGGGGTGGGCATAATTTGTTGGAATTCATTTCATGGGAAAATATTTAGAAAAAACAACCCAAGGTAATTCTAAGGCAGCAGTCCTCAACCTGTGGGTCTCAAGAGCCCTTTGGGGGTTGAACGACCCTTTCATAGAGGTCAGCTAAGACCATCGGAAGACACATATTTCTGATGGTCGTAGGAACCCAGACACCTCTCTCTATCCGTCTCCAGGAGGGTCCACCCACAGGCAGATGTGTCCACATACAAGTACCCGGCGTGAAGACTGTTACCCATGCTACACCATGCTTCAAGACAAAATTTAATTAATTTGTAATTAGAAATAAATATTACACATTATGTAATTACATATTGTTTTTGTGATTAATCACTATGCTCTAATTATGTTCACTTTGAACAATGAAAACACATCCTGCATATCAGATATTTGCATGACGATTCATAACAGTAGCAAAATGACAGTGATGAAGTAGCAATGAAAATAATTTTATGGTTGGAGGGGTCACCACAACATGAGGAACTGTATGAAAGGGTCGCAGCATTAGGAAGGCTGAGAACCACTGTTCCAGAGAATCTCCTCATTTTATTACTAGACCCAACTTTGAGATGGATACATAATCAGAGCCTGAAATTTACCGAGTCAATAAATTGGAGATTGAATCTCTCTTAAGTCAAGACGTATCAGCAGTTTGAAACCACCAGCACTCCTTGGGGCTTTCTACTCCCATAAAGAGTTACAGTCTCAGAAACAGGGGCAGGTCTACCCTGTTTTATGGGGTCACTATGAGTCAGAATCAACTTGGCGGCAGTGAGCTGAGCTAGAGCCATCAAACAAGGTTATCCTTCAGGGTAATTAAGGCACACACTGAAGGTAACATTTGTCGGGAAATCACCTTACACCACGTTCTCTTGAGTCTTCAGCAATGAAGGTGGGGAAAGAATTGGATCTGCCAGAAGGAAGAAAGAAAACCATTCTCTATATTGATTAACATTATAAATCATTATGTAGTCATTTAATGTACAATAAATTGGAGGGATAGATAGATGATAGATAGATAGATAGATAGATAGATGATAGATAACCAGGCATTGTGGAGGTGTTGTTTTGTAGAAGTAGTGCTGGATTTGAACTGATCCCTACACATAGTATCCTTGGTAACCAAGGAAACAAAGATGGCTCTTCAGCATCAGAAGTGTGATCCGTGGATCTGAGGCCAGAAAAGCTGTAACAAGTACTACGGTGCCAAAAGAGAGCTCACACGCGTGCATTCAAGTTCACAGACACTCACGGTGTGTGGGTGTGTTGAATTCTTTCTAGGTGGCTAGTCTCATAAAGCATCCAAAACAGCCACTCTGTCTAGCTTGATTTGCAGTTCTCGTCAAAATAGCTCTTCTTTTCACACAGCTGCTGCTGTTCTGGAATAATCTTATCGAAGAGCCCCCTGCCTCATCCCATAATCATTGTCTATTAATTAGGAACCTGTGGGACCATTAAGTAGAATAGATTTTATTGACCGACTACAGGTGGGGGAAGGGAAACTGCACCATGGATCTTTCTGCTGATGGTTCTGGGGACAAGGTTTGACTCTAGATCCTGCATTTGTGTATTAGACAGGGTTCTCTAGAGAGATAAAACCAGATTGCTGATAATTTTTTGAGATAAGGGAGGAAATCAACTGAGAGAAAGAGTTTAAAATTTGTATGCTTATGTGTGTTTTTCAAACAATACCTTGGTGTTTGGTAGCAATTGAGGTTGTGTGCTGAGGCCAGGTTTGGGTTGGTGCCATTTTACCACTTTTAAACAATGTGGCTTTGCTTATTCAGAATTGCTCGTTCTCTCTGAGCCTGTTTCCTTATTTGTAAAATGAGACTAAGCATAATGCTCCCCAAGTTGTTTGAAGATTAAATCAGAAGAGATATTCAAAGACACTTCAAAATGACAAGAACTCGACAAAGGCTAGTTCTTTATATCATTTTCACCTTTCCCCTGAAGATTATCTCAGAAATATCAGGCCTACTAATGGAAGGAGTTCATAAAAACCTATTTGAAAGTTAAAATCCTTAGTCTTAGTAAGGAGCCCTTGGGAATGATATACCATACACATATTATCGCACTCTAGATGGTAAGTAGGCACGAAGTACTTTGAGGAAAATAATGACAAATCCAGGGTTGAACCGTGACTGTCTTTGGTTGTCTCACCCATAGCTTGTCCTTCCTTGGTTTCAAGCTTCCCAGCATGGGCAGGCACAACTAGGAGACTGGTGGTAGGAAGCTGGGAAATGACAAGATATTAATCCACCCCTCCGGCAATGGCAGCAACAGTCCCTTCATGAGATTGGCATAATGGTGGTTCTAGCTTTGGCCAAGTCCCATGGCCTCTCTCACCACCAGCTCTTCCCTTTGTCCGACCTGCCTGCGTGGAGGCAGTGGCCTGCTGTTGCTAATTTCTGGGTTGCATGTTTGGCTCCTCAATGCTTCTCTCAGCTTCTGTAGAACCAATTCCCTGACTATATCATCTCTGTTTTAGCTACTTAGCATGACTCCTGGTTCCCTGACAGAACACACTTACTGTTAAACTCATGTGAGGTTGGCTAAACTTATTTTAGAGACAGGCAACACGAACTTTCTGTGGCCAGTTTATGCTAATCCAAGATATAGAGGGGTTGATGCCAAGGATTTGGAGTATCCCCCATAATCAGAGAAGGGGCGAAATGACCAGGCTCAGGAAGAAATAGGGCAGGTCTGGGGACCTAAACAGTCGTGGTTGACAGTGGCTTGAGAGGTCTGCTCTACTGCCCCTTCGTCTGTTTCTTTTTTCCAAATTTCAACCTCCTGAGAGAAGCAGACTTCCCTGTCTCTGGTTACTCCCCCTGACTTAACTAATGATAGCACCTGAGAACCTGTTAGGCACCCCAGCAGCAGTCACCCCAATCTGTGTTTGAACAATCCTCCAGGTGATTCCAACACACAATAGATGTTTTGAACCAGTGATCTATAGCAAAGATATAGCATGTTGTAGCAGATAAGGGCACTCAGGCCCTTTCCTGTGTATCTGGGAGCCTTCCCTGAGAGGAAGATGGTTTCTGAATCTGGCAGCCACCCCAAAAGGTGTCAGATAAAAGCTGCTAAATAAGTCAGGGTCTTACAAGTAAAATTCGATTCTTCCCGAGGGAGAAGACTTTGTAGCATGCTGAGTCAACTCATCAATTTAGTCACTGCAAAGGTATTTGGGAAGACTTGTTTTGCTGTGTTTAATTGAGAACTCAGAAAACAATGAAACACCACGATCAAATCGGGACAAGGGTGATAGAATCTTACAGAATTGTAAGCACAGTAACACTAGCAAGGTCAGGCTCCCGTGAAAGGCACACTGAAAATAACTCCAGCATCCAAACTCTCTCCAGACCAGCCGCCTCTGAACAGCTTCTAGGAATTCCGAACCAGAAACCCTCTCCCTTGATGTATCGTTGTATCTTTCTGCATCAGCTTGTTCATACTGGGCTTGCTCTTAGCCCATATCTGGGGCCTGCAGTGTTCATATCTGTAGTCACTAGCCTCCATGTGGCTGTTTAAGTTTCCATTAATTAAACAAAATTAACTAATCAGCTCCCCACTTGCACTCAGTTCATCTCAGTGCCTAGAAGCTACAAGAGGCTATTGCTGCTGCTGTCCGGCGCCTTGGAGCTCATGGCAGAGTAGAACTGCCCCGAGGAGGCTCTAAGCTGTGACCGTCATGGGAGAAGATCCTCAGTCTTTCTCCCACCAAGCTGCTTCGGGATGAGGGTGGGGGTTATGAGCTTATACCTCTGGGTGAGCAGTCAAGGGTTGATGGGTGTGCTACCAGGACTCCCTCACAAGGTGCTGGTGGCTACCACGTGGCCACAGACAGGAAACATGGGCATCATTTCACACAGCTCTGCTGGACAGTGTTACTCTAGATCTTCTTTGACCTCACGGGTATTCAGCTCCTGTTCATGCTGAACCCCATCGTATGTTCTGCATCTTACTTGCCTCGAATTCCAGAGAGAGGGAGAGAGAGAGACCCTGATTGATCTAGTTCATCGTTTCAAGCCAGATCATACCTTACAAGGCACGAGGAGGCACATAGCACAACAGAAAGATGGGTAAAAGATGAATAGGTCCTACACATACGGAGAGAGAGACTATATTCAACTGGCCAAAAAAAGGTATGAAAAAGTTCAAACGCATTAGTCATTAGGAAAATACAAACACAGATCATAAGGGGAACTTCAATCCTACACTCCTCATGAGAGTGTACACGGGCATCGTTCCTTTGAAAAGGTTTTTAACAGCGCCCATGAAAAGCGAGCATATACATAGTTCACGGTCCGGCAATCGTACTTCTAGGAACATACACAGCAGAAGTAGGTCCACATATTCAACAAAAGTCAAATTTATGAACATTCAAAGCAACGCTAGGGTCGCCATCCACTACTGGGATGCGCTTACACTGTCAGGAGCTGTGGTGGCATCGTGAGTTACACATTGAGCTACTAACCTCAAGGTCAGCAGTTTGAAAGCACCCACCACTCTATCAGATAAGGACAAGGTTTTCTACCCCTGGAAACAATCACAGACTCCGAATCGCACCGGGGCGTTTTATTCTGCCCTACAGGGTTGCCATAAATCGTAATGGCTTCAAAGGCAGTGAGTAAGCGCTTGTACAGTCAGCACTCTATAACGAGTGATTGGGCAATGTCCCCTAGGTTTTAGAGAGTCAACACAGTGAACACAATGGCTTCCTGATGCAACATGTGTATCTCATGTCTCCTATATAAAGCCGCCACTCATATAATGGTGCAGCACCTATATAACCTATAATACATAAATCTAGATGGTCATAATAAAGCCATAACCTATGTCATTGGCTTATGGATAGATTGTGCTAGCTAAAAAGTTTAGTGCTGAAAAGCATGGATATTGTTTTGAGGACTAAGGTGCACCCGACCCAAGCCACTGTAGTTTCACTCGCCTCATATGCACGTGAAAGTTGGACCTCGAATAAGGGACACAGAAGAAGAACCATGCATTTGGATCGCGGTGCCACGGAAGACTATGGAAAGTGCCACGGACTGCTGAAAGAACAAACGCGTCTGCTTTGGAGGAAGAGCAGCCAGAGGGTTCTTAGAAGTAAGGATGCTGAGACTTTGTCTCATGTATTTTGGACATGCTATCAGGAGACACCAGTCCCTGGAAAAGGCCATCATGCTTGGTAAAGCGAAGGGGCAACAAAGAAGAGGAACATTGTTTTCTTCTAATCATTTTATTGGGGGCTCGTACAACTCTTATCAAAATCCATACATCCATCAATTATGTCAAGCACATTTGTACATTTGTTGCCATCATCATTCTCAAAACATTTTCTTTCTAATTGAGCCCTTGGTATCAGCTCCTCATTTCCCCCTCTCCCCCCTCCCCCCTCCCCCCTCACTCATGAACACTTGACAATTTATAAATTATTATTATTTTTGTCATGTCTCACACTGTTCAATGTCTCCCTTCACCCACTTTTCTGTTGTCCATCTCCCAGGGAGGAGGTTATATGGAGATACCTGTAATTGGTTTCCCCTTTCTACCGCACCTTCCCTCCACCCTCCCAAAATCGCCACTCTCACCACTGGTCCTGAAGGGATCTTCTGTCCTACATTCCCTGTGTCTCCAGTTCCTATCTGTACCAGTGTACATCCTCTGGTCTAGCCAGATTTGTAAGGTAGAATAGGGATCATTATAGTGTGGGGAGGAGGAAGCATTTAAGAACTGCAGGAAAGTTGTATGTTTCATCATTGCGACACTGCACCCTGACTGGCTTGTCTCTTCCCCATGACACTTCTGTAAGGGGGTGTCCAGTTGCCTACAGATGGGCTTTGGGTCTCCACTCCACACTCCCCCTCATTCACAATGATATGATTTTTTTGTTGTTGTTCTTTGATGCCTGATACCTGATCCTTTTGGCACCTCGTGATCACACAGGCTGATGTACTTCTTCTATGTGGGCTTTGTTGCTTCTCATCTAGATAGCCATTTGTTTACCGTCAAGAATGTAAGACCCCAGATGCTATATCTTTTGATAGCTGAGCATCATCAGCTTTCTTCACCACATTTGCTTATGCACCCACTTTGTCTTCAGCAATCGTGTCGGGAAGGTGAACATCATGGAATGTCAGTTTAATAGAACAAAGTGTTCTTGCATTGAGAGAGTGCTTGAGTGGAGGCCCAATGTCCATCTGCAACCTTAATACCACACCTATAAATATATGCACATAGGTCTATTTCCTCATCATCATATATAAATATATTTATAAATGTACATGCCTGTATTTAGATCTTTATAAATGCCCTTTGCCTCCTAGTTCTTTCCTCTATTTCCTTTGACTTTCTGAAGAGGAAGATTCTTGACCATTGTGGCAGTGACATAATCTCCTGACAACTTTTGAAGGGGTGGACAGGCCTGTCAATCAGGCCCTAGCCAATAATGCTTCTGTGTGGGCATGGCCTTCTCCTGAGGGTTCTGGGAACTCCTGTCTTCCTCCCTGGAGGCGGGACACACACTCTCTGAGAGACATTCCTGTAGCACATGGAACTACAGTGATAGAGCCAGAGTCCTGGAGCTGGAGGAGACACGTGGAGACCTACGCCAGTGCTGAGATGCTCCCACGGCCACTGGATCCACAAGACTTTCCACCCACTGGCCTGTGATCTTCCTGCATTAGGCATCATTGCATATATTGCATGAGTCTGAAGAGGAATTTATAGACGGGCATAGGATATGTGGGCTAATATTGGACTTATGGACTTGATCTGGACTCCCTGGGATGTTTTCTTAATATATAGATCTCTTTCTTATACACGTATGTGTCTATGAATTTGTCTCTCTAGTCAATCTACACTAACACATTATATCTTCTTTATGTGTGCTTATTGAATATCTTTCCTTTGTTCATGTAGGACATACCAGATACAATTAGATTCAGTGTGTTTCATTCACATGTATGCTAGATGCATGATGTTAGGTATACAGTCATTCCTGAGTTATGAAAGCACCAGAACAGATACAAATACACACACACAGACAGATAATATGTGAGGATCATCTGCAGAGCAACATCAACAATGAACGGCAAATAAGAGAAAAACACTCAGAAGTAATCAATGTGGCTGATGCCCTGATTAGGACTTAGAGCCTCCAAGACTGGGAAAATAAGGATCTGTGCCTTAAAGCCATCTGTCTACATTGGTGTGCTGCAGAAGCATTTGAAAATGACAACCCTTTGGCAGACAGAGGCCTGACTACCGGGGACGTAGTCCTGTCAGTTTGGGCCAGGAATTCTCAGATGAAGACTCTCCTGACTTTTCACTGTGAAAGTTCTCAGGCCACGCATTAGAGACAAACCATGTCCAGTTAGCTTTCAAAATATCCCCTACTGAGTATGTTGTACAATTTCTCGTTAGCTCTTCAAATGTAAAATCTACATGGACTTTTTGATCTGAAAATGGGCAATCTATGTGTGGCAAAACTTTATAAGTTAAAAAAAAAATGATGGGACATTCGAAGGAGAAGAAGAGCTCCTGTGTATTGATTGAGTTTCAAACTTGGTAACTTTGTTAGGAATTCTCCTGGAAGACGTATTCTCCTTGTGGCTAGAATCCGGCGGCATGTCTGATGTATGTTGGAGCCTGGTTTCACAGCAGGTTATGCCAACCCTCCGATGCTGGCTGTGAAGAGTAAGGCCGACTTTGGGCCTGTCTTACATGAGAACCTTCTGATGTGGAATTTCTCATGGAAAGCCACGCTTCAATACAATAGGTCATGGCATATTATCTCTGTGAGTGTATTTTCTCTTCACCAAACTGTGATTGTAACCTTTTCTCTCAGCTTGTCTGTGCCTCTTCCTGCGTCTCATGCTCCTAAGCTAATATTTTGGGTTGTCAGGAGACTGGCCACCCCGTGAACCGCGGAAAGGAGATGTAAGCACGCCTTCTTCTGGCTTCACTTCCCTACAAGTGACAGCTTCTCCTTGCTGAGATTGATTCTATTGCTTTAGAAAATTATTCTCATTTGAATCTAAACATAGTTAAAGCAAGTGAACTATAACCCTGTTATTTTTTTATGCATGTGTAACAGAGATTCTGAATAACAGTCATCTCCCCGCTGACTTCCACATGTAAGTTAACTGCATTTGAAGTAATACCACTTCTGGCGATGAGCCCACGAGAGTGTGCAAGTTAAGTAGCTTTGAGTTAGGTCAGTGGTAGGGTGGGAGATCTCCAAAGGAACCCAGATGGCTCAGACGGAAATGTACGCTGTTAAGTACGCTTGACTGTGTCTCTAATTTAATAGTGGTCAACCCCTATAGCTCGCACTACAAGCAGCCTTTGCATGAGACATGCCCATACTTAATGGGCAGGTGAAAAGCCAACTGTTGCAGGCTGATGCGGGCTGGGGTCAATGGTACAGGCACCGTGCAGGAGAACTCGGTGTTAAGTTTTCAGAAAACGTGCAAGCCAGCTGTTAAGCAGAGCCAATATTATCAATGAAATGATACACATTTACAGTGAACTCTGTATTGAAGAGTATTGTTGTTGTTTGTTGTCTATCCAGCTGAACTCTGGCTCACAGCGACGCAGACTCAGAGCACAGAGTAAATTACCCTGCAAAGTGTCCTAGGTAGTAATCTTCAGGGGGCAGATCTCCAGGTGTTTAGTCCTGTGTAGATGCTTGCTGGGTTCAAACAACCAACCTTTTGATCCACAGCTAAGTGTTTAACATGGTGCCCCCAGGACTTCGTTTAAAAAGGGTAAAAATGTGTAAAAATCATCATCTCCTAATGGCTACCTCATTTTACTACCATCTATGTTCCTTATATTATTATACTGAACCCAAGTGATGGAGACACTACATGGTAGTGCACTTTTCAGCATCTTTTCCCAACTCCGCATTTAGTGGCATTTCATTGGTAGCTAGAAATCAAAAGGGTGAGAATATTTATATTGCAGATTTCTGTGAATGCTATAAATCAGTGCTTCCCACTGGTACATATGAGGGCTGGAGGTACAGGGAATCCAGGGTGGATGATACCTTCAGGACCAAGGGTGTGAGGGGCGATGCTGGGAGAGTGGAGGGTGAGTGGGTTGGAAAGGGGGAACTGATTACAAGGATCCACATGTGACCTCCTCCCTGGGGGAGGGACGGCGGAGAAGTGGGGGAAGGGAGGCTCTGGATAGGGCAAGGTATGACAAAATAACAATCTATAAATTATCAAGGCCTCATGAGGGAGGGGGAACGGGGAGGGAGGGGGGAAAAAAAGAGGACCTGATGCAAAGGGCTTAAGTGGAGAGCAAATGCTTTGAGAACGATTGGGGCAAGGAATGTATGGATGTGCTTTATACAATTGATGTATGTATATGTATGGATTGTGATATGAGTTGTATGAGTCCCTAATAAAATGTAAAAAAAGAAAAGAGGAGAAAAAAAAGAAAATGATTAGGGCAAAGAATGTACAGATGTGCTTTATACAATTGATGTATGTATATGTATGGACTGTGATAAGAGTTGTATGAGCCCCTAATAAAATGTTTAAAAAAAATCAGTGCTTCCCTAAAGATCCACTTTTAAAACATTTCCCAGCAGCATCTTCCTCCTCCATTTGTAATATAACTAACACGCCATCCCCTGTAGCTTTCCTTTGTGTCTTCATCCACTGTTGGGTTCCAGAAACGGAGATCCTAAGCCATATGTCATCGTACTCTATTTGGGCAGAAGTGTGATGTTATGGTTTACGTGGTGAAAAGCCCCCTTCCCTGTTGGATTCGAGAAGCTGAGCATTTTCCTTCAAAGCACAGAGAGAGGAACTTGGTGACAGGTTTAGGAAAGGGCAGTGGCTTGGGAAGCAGTCCTACTGGTGCAATGGTTAAAGCACTTGGTTGCCAGCCGAAAGGTCAGCAATTCTAATCTACCAGCCACTCTGGGAAAGGCAAAAATAAAAGCAAATCCTGGAGATCAGTTTCCATAAAGATTACAGTCCAGCCTTCTGGAGCACTATTCCTCTACCCCATTGAGTTGGAATCGGCTCAACAACACTGGCATAGCTTTGAGAAGGCGGTAGGGTGCAGTGACGAAACCCTTCCCTTCCAGGTTCTGTTCCTGGCCAATGCACCTCAAGTACAGTGAGAACATCTGTCAGTGAAAGCTGGTGTGTTGCTTTGATGCTGAACATGTCTCAGTGAAGCGTCCTGAGATAGATGAGCCTAGGACGAAAAGCCTGGAAATGTACTCACAAAAAAACCAGACCATGAGAATCCAATGGATCACCAGGGTCTGATCCTGTGCATGAGGTCACCGCCAGTTGGTCTGAAACATGAGGAGAAGGATGTCAACCTGATGCTCTCACAGGTATCAAAATGGGGTGCAGAGAGGATCTGGAATAACTGTGTCCACACTGGCGGCGTCTGCTCATGCAGCAATTTAGGCCCTGCTGTCCTGGAGAACGCTCACACTCATTGGTGAAATCAGAGTTAAAATATGAAATGGACACTGCAGGGAATTGGCTTTAAGGAAACAAAATGAATTATCTTTGTATGAAGGACTTTTAAATTCTGCAATCATAGGTTAATTATATCAAGAGCAATGCAATCAATATTTTTAGAAGCATGAGACCAATGAGGCTCTACAGCAATAAGGATGTGCCCTAATGGAACTACGCAAGGGGGCTTCAAGAAGCTCATGGAAGAACTAAATGGAAAGATAAGAGGCTTTGCCCATCAACTTTTGAAGCTCCTCTGTGTGTCCACCAGCACACGCTACCGTTTTTTCATATGGCCTTTTAAGAAGAATTCTGCTTCTTAGTCTATTTGGTACCCACTCCCTAACTCACTGCATTAGAGAATACTTTTTTATTTCCTTAAAAGAGGATAAATGTTCTAAATTGTAGTCAGTTTCCCAGGCTAGACCAAAAAAAGCAACTGCACCTTGAATAAAGTTTAGTCTAAGTTGAGTGGTGATGAGAGCAGGTGTGCATTACAAGAATAAGGAGGACAGCAGAAAGAAAATAGCATATCTTTTTCTCTTGCCCAAGCCAAAGGCAAGTGCCTTAGAAAAGTCTGAGCTGCTGAGTTTGTCCTTGTCTGTCAGGCATCTCAATTTATACCTAGAAGCCCTCTCATCAGACCCTGTGTCCTCATGGTACATGACATTCTTCACAATGTTACCTTCATAGATCTACCTTAACTTCTGCTACAAGCTAAAAAAAAGACTTGTCCCCTCTCTTTATTTTTTAGTCACAACTCTTCACTTTTCCCGCACAGTTGCTCTCGGGTGCCACGTTTACATAAATTTATACAAATATTTGCATGACCAAAAGCCCGTAAGCTTCCCAGCCTCATTGGAGTTGTTGTTTTTTTTTTGGAATGAGTCTTGCAAACACAAATTATCTCTAATTACTGTGAAATTAAAACCGAACAAGAGAGAGTAGGCACATTGGAAAAGTTAAGCGTGGGGCAGGTGCCCCACACAGAGATCAGTCACATTGCTAGTGAGTGGTTTAATCTTTGAAAATGTGTTTGGGGTGTAAAAGCAATCAGCCCTCTGACCCACAGATTTTCCTGCACTGGTCAAAGCTGACTTTTAGCTAATCCTTGTTTTAGTAATCGCCCTACTGGTACAGACAGCCCCAAAAGTACAAATATGTCCAGATTAAACATTAAAATCCTCTAAATCTTCTTGGATTCTTACTGGAACTGGAAGTTGCGTGTGTGTGTGTGTGTGTGCGTGCGCACGCGCATACAGAGAGCTTCAAAAAGTTCATGGGAAACAGAGTTGTTTAGAGAATGGATATTTTCCCCATGACTTTTTTAAGCCCCTCGTATATATACTCAAGGTATCCTTTCGCAAGAAGAGAACGATAAATCAACACTTAAAAGAGTTGCAACAGATATACTCCATTTACCTAAAGCCTATGCCCTTACCAAACAAAGGCCTCCTGCCAATGATATCTGAATATATATCCTTTTTACAATTCCAGTCTCATTTATTTTTTCGTTTTTTCCTACTTACTCTGCCAAGCGTTCCATAGAATAAGGGCCTTGACTTCTCTTTTGATCTCTTGTTCAGCGTTAAAACATTTACTACTATGGAGTTGATGGGATGGACTATTCCCCAGAGTTTCTGAGATTGTAAATCTTTACCGGAGAAGAAAGTCTCATCTTTCTCTGGAGGAGTGGCTTGTGTTTTGAACTGCCAACCTTGCAGTTCAAAGAACCACCAGGGCCCTTCGGAGCGATCTAGAACTCTGTATATCACCTCTATATCAGCCTTTGCTCATCAGTAACAAATGCTCATCAATTTTCTATGGTGGTTCACTTGCAAACGTAAACCCCAATGAAAAACCACTAATGTCGACTACACCACCAACCTTCCTACCCCCCCCCCTCCACCACCACCCCACCTCTGGCCAAATATAAGCAATCAAGGGCATTTTCACAGATGGTGATCCCTGTGGGTCATCAGTGATGCATGTAAAAGTTTTATCTTGTATTCAAAGTGGGTGAGGAATCTTGCAAAACAGAAAGCACAACATGGCCCCCTGACCTTAAGGAATTGAGAGACTGAAAACAATAAAAATAAGAAGGCATCTTTCATCTCAATACAGGGAATTTCCACAGAGAAAAGTGAAGAAAACATTCAAATCCGAATTTCTGAAAAACCACAATTATTTGATGAGCCTTTGAGAAAGGTCTTCAAATGTTAATATGTCCAGGAGTCTTTGAAGGCTTTTCTTCCTACAGATCCCAGGGCCTCACATGGGTGGTGGTGGGTTAGGTTCAATAGGTCTGATGTGGAGCTGCCTTTTTAACAAGCACTCTGTGAAATGCTGGGACAAGCATTCTGTCTTAGAGACTCTGGTGGGTCCTAGGGAGGTCCCAGGCTAGTGCGAATGGTTAGCACTCAAGAGCTAACCTAAGAGTTAGAGGCTGGGACCCAGCTAGGAACACCGCAGAAGAAAACCCTATGGACTAGTTCTCTGTAACACTCGGGGTTGAGAGGAGTGGTCATGGTCATAGGTCTGTTTTTATGTTCTGGGTCTGGTGGACAATGACTGATTTGGGGCTCATTGCTCTGTCTCACCAACCATCCACTTGAGGTGGTGACACAGGGAATTCCTTGCATTGTACGAAATTGTGTCTATTTTTACATCTTTTTGCCTAAGATTTCCCCAGCAGTATGAAATTCTGACTGTCTTTTGAAAGAAAGGAGCGGCTAGAAAGACTTTTCAAAAGAGGCACCAGGGCGAAATAAAGACACGGACAATTGCCTAGGTTTGCCATTGATACGTTTCTTATCGATCCTCTCCAGGTGAGATTAGTCATGCAGTTATGCTAAACAGATACATGTATGAAACACCAACCAAACCTGTCTTCTAATCGACTCCAACTCGTAGGAACCCCATAGGGCAGAGTAGAACTGCCCCTGTGGGCTTCCCAGGCTGTTCTTATTGAAGCCCGATGGCTAAGCCCGATTACAATTGTCTGATTAGATTATTAAGGGAAAAACAATCCTATCTGGCCAAAGGCTATATTTGAAGGCTCTCAGAATGTATTTTGAAATTTCTATCCAACATTTTTAGAACAATTTATACTCTTGTCAAAACCACTTTCCACATATAAAGATATGGATTATTCATTTTGATCGTTGCCAATCAGATAAGTGAAAAGTATATCTTATTTTAGTTTTTCATTTTTCTCACTCATTTGTCTTTTTCTATAGCTCATGGCTCCATCTAACTTCACGTCGGGTTTTGTTCCCCTCGTCCCGTCTCTCTTTTACGTCCTATTGTAAAAGTTACAAGCAACCTCTCCTTGCCATCCCTTTTAACTTTGTTTACGTACATTTTGTTTTGTACACACATGCTTTGAACTACAATTTTTAAATATTAAAATTTCTCATGTTTTTTTGCCTTCCTTCTTATCTTGTTTATTCTGGGGGAGAAGGGTTTGTGATTTATCTATTTATGCAAAGAGAACATTTATTAAGTCTTTTTTTCAGGTCATATCATCTTCTAATCTTTTTCTTTTTATTAAGTCTTAACTGGGAGAAAGACGTCTACAGATACATAGGATCTGGATGAGGAACAGGTCACAATGGTGCCGAAGGGTTTGCTGAGATCTGCACCATTAAGGACATCAGAGGTCAAAGAAGACTCACGAAAACATGGTTGGAGGCAGATCGCAATAGACCATAGTTGCCGGTGGGACTCCCAGAGCAGAATGGGACCGTGATGGGGACATGGCATTATGTAAGCAAAGGAGCTTCCTTGGGAAAGTCAGGGCATGACTCATGCCCTTTGGATCCCCAGAAGGTGATGTCTTCAGGGAAACCCCAGAGGGAGATTACTGCACCCTGAACTGGTCAGCCTTCCCTCTTACTCTAAACGCTAAAATCTATTTGTCAGAAAATTCACGGTCACTGTGAAAAGTGGCGCGCGCGCACACACACACACACACACCATGAAAACTTCATGTACTTTTACTGCCTAAAGAGAAAATTCATTAACATTTTGAGAAATATTCAATTATTTTTGTATATATATGTTACATATTTAAAAGATAAAAGGAGACATCAAGTACATTCAGACCCTGAATTATTTCTTCTCTCTCTTTCTTTAAAAATTATTTTATGTGAGTCCACAGAGAGAACAACATGGCTGGCCCCACTATGAGACATGATGCCCCTCAGTGACTAAGGGCGATACAGGGGACTGCACCGGAGACACAGTGTGGGAATTGCACCTGACCTGATCCCACCACACCGAGGCAAAGCACAGGGGGAGTGCAGCAGAACAGCAAGGGAATGGAGTGGCAAGGTCCCCAGGGAATGCTGAAAGTGGTGCCCCAACAGACTGGACTGGAAAACACTCCTAAGGGCCAATAAATGATCCTTGAACTAACTACAAGCTTTTCTTTTGTGAAGTGTTTTGTTTTGTTCTTTGTCAGTGGTTTGTTTGTGTTGTTTTGTTGTCTGGTTGTATACTGTTGCTTTGTTTTCCTCTGTCTTGTTTTCGTGCATGTTAGTGTCCCCACAGGTCTGTCTGAATAGGACAGGCTGGATGAACTATCTGGAGGAAAAACAATGGGACTGACAGTTCGGGGGGGGGGGGACTTGGGGTGGTGGTGGGGGAGTAGGGGGGCAAGGAAGTGGTGTTAACAAACCCAGGGACAAGGGAACAACATGGGGCCCAAAATGGTAGTGAGGGGGGACTGGCAGGCCTGGTGGGGAATGATCAAGGGTAAGGTTGCGTAGAGAAGTGGTATAGCTGTAGCCCAGGTGGGGACAGAGCAGGGTAGTGGGGCAGGAGGAAAGTCAAGGGAGAGGGAGCAAAGAGCTAGGAATCAAGGGGCATTTATGGAGGTCTAGACAAAGACATGTACATGCAAATATATATATGAGGATGGGGAAATAGATCTATGTGTCTATATTTATAGGTTTAGTATTAAGGTGGCGGAAGAACCTTGGGCCTCTACTCAAGCACTCCCTCAATGCATGAATACTTTCTTTTATTAAATTGGCACTCTACGATGCTCACCCTCCCAATACAACTACTGAAGCCAAAGTGGGTGAACAAGTAAATGTGGTGAAGAAAGCTGATGGTGCCCGACTATCAAAAGAGATAGTGACTGGGGTCTTAAAGGCTTGAAGACAAACAAGCGGCCATCTAGCTCAGAAGCAACAAAGCCCACATGGAAGAACACACCAGCCTGTGTGATCGCGTGGTCCCAAAGGGATCGGTTATCAGGCATCAAAGAACAAAAAATCATATCATTGGCTGCACACCTCCATGATACGATCGCTGAAGACAAACGGGTGCATAAGCAAATGTGGTGAAGAAAGCTGATGGTGCCCGGCTATCGAAAGAGATAGTGTCTGGGGTCTTAAAGGCTTGAAGGTGAACAAGTGGCCATCTAGCTCAGAAGCAATAAAGCCCACATGGAAGAAGCACACCAGTCTGTGCGATCACGAGGAGCCAAAGGGACCAGGTATAAGGCATCATATATGTGTGTTTGTGTGTGTGTGTGTGTGTGTATGTGTGTATACCATAGTGAATGAAGGGGGAAGTGCAGAGTGGAGACCCAAGGCCCATGTGTCGGCCATTGGAGATCCCCTCATAGAGGGGTTTAGGAGAGGAGATGGGTCAGTCAGGGTGTGATGTAGTACCGATGAATAACACAGCTTTCCCCCAGATCCTGGATGCTTCCTCCCCCCAACTACCATGATCCGAATTCTACCTTACAGGACTGGATAGGGCAGAGGTTGTACACTGGTGCATATGGGGGCTGGAGGCACAGGGAATCCAGGGTGGATGATACCTTCAGGACAAGGGGTGTGAGGGGGGATGCTGGGAGAGTGGAGGGTGAGTGGGTTGGAAAGGGGGAACTGATTACAAGGATCCACATGTGACCTCCTCCCTGGGAGATGGACGGCAGAGAAGGGTGGGAAGGGAGGCTCTGGATAGGGCAAGATATGACAAAATAACAAGGGGGAACCGAGTACAAGGATCCACATGTGATCTCCTCCCTGGGAGACAGACGGCAGTGAAGCGGGCAAGGGAGACTCCGGATAGGGCAAGATATGACAAAATAACAATCTATAAATTATCAAGGGCTCATGAGGGAGGCGGGAGTGGGGAGGGAGGGGGAAAAAAAGAGGACCTGATGCAAAGGGCTTAAGTGGAGAGCAAATGCTTTGAAAATGATTAGGGCAAAGAATGTACGGATGTGCTTTATACAATTGATATATGTATATGTATGGATTGTGATAACAGTTGTATGAGCCCCTAATAAAATGTTAAAAAAATATTTTATTGGGGGCTCATACAACTCTTATCACAATCCATCCATCTATCCATTGTGTCAGGAACATTTGTACATTTGTTGACATCATCATTCTCAAAACATTTTCTTTCTACCTGAGCTCTTGGGATCAGCTCCTCAAATTACTTCCTCTCTTGACCCAGTCTTCAATCAGAGCTTCCAACCTGTTCTTTCAATTTCAGCTCTCTGCTGAGAATTTGCATCTAAATCCTGTTGTTGTGAAGTGCCTGCTGCAGGTTCTGACTACTGGCACCCTATCTGCAAGAGAACTAAGCACTGCCAGATCCTGAACCAGCCTGGCAATTGTCTTGTGTTTGAGTCCACTGTGTTTGCAGACACTACGTCAATCCATCTGGTCAAGGATCTTTCTCTCTTTTTGCTGCCCTCGACTTGACCAAGCATGATGACCTTTCTGGGACCGGTCTTTTCCGATGACATTCTGACTGTGCTTCTCCCAGCACCCATCTGTTTGTTCTTTTGGCAGTCCAAGGTCCTTTCAATATTCTTCAACATGTCCTAGAGGGAAATCATCACAAGATTCTAATAGTTGGATAAAACAAAATATTATTCAGCATATGAATTGAAGAGAAAAGATTATCCTGAGAAGAAGCAAAATGACACATCATCAAGGCTGTGTCTGACCAAGTCTGAAAAGCCATGCACAAGTTGTCCTTTTAATACAGAGTTGGTAGCGGTGTGGTTCTTTCAACAGATGATATAAACAGAAACGGTAACTTCTGTAAAACCTTCGTCAAATGCTTGATGATCCAGATAGTCAGGAGGGTCTTTTGTTGGTCCAGGAGGCCAGAATTAGGGAGGACAAAGGCGATGGCTCTCTCCGATTTGCTACCCTCATTCTTTGGGTGCGATCTGCTTTCACCTATTTGTTCTTTGTCTCTGCTCCTGCCTATTCAATGTGCATATTCCTCCTGCATCTGGCTTCTCTGTAGGTAACCAGCTATTCCTGGTCTTTCCGGATTACCAAGGAGATTGCTAAATGCTATTGTCCTTTCTGGTCTCCTTGGATTCCACGTTGGCCGTGTGGCAGTCAGAATGTGAATGTGGGTTAATTAAGATGGCATTTGGACTAATGCTAAGGCTTAGGATGAAACTTGGGTTCTGTCAGGGCGCCTTGGCTTTGGGCACTAGCCCAGCTGGCACCATCATTCAAATGCACCAATTCTCCTTTTGTCTTCCTTATTCAATGTCCCTCTTCCACATGTATATGAGGCCATTGAACATTCCATGGCTTGGGACAGGGACACTTTCATCTGTTAGCTTGTCATGCTGTGGGGGCTTGTGTGCTGCTGTGATCTGGCAGCTATATCATTGCTGTTTTCAAATACTAGCAGGGTCAGCTAAAATGAACAGTTTCGGTTGGTAGAGCTTCCAGAATAAGAACAGACAATGAAGAAGGAACAGACTCCGGAGGAACTAGTCAACGAAAACCTTTATGGGTTTCAATCCTAGTTGTACTGAATCAGAGCCCATCTTTAACAATATCCCCAGGGAATTCTTAGGTTGACACGTGGTGAACTCTAGGCATCGCCTGAGGATCTTGTTAAACTGTAGATTCTGGTTTAGTTTACCTGTCGTGGAAATAGAAATTCTTAGCAGGGGCTTGAACCAGAAGGAGCCGGTTTGAAGCCTTGCTTCGAACATTTTCACCATGTTCTCTGCCCCGGGGAGGGACTTGGACTGTCTGTATCAGCAGGTTTATGTGCTCTCTGAGCAGAGAGGAGATTGCATACTGGCATGAGAAAGAAGGCACAGTACTTTTGCCCCAGGCTGTTTTCCTGCTGGGCCTAGTTGAGCCACGGCTCCTTTGTGCAGTTACAGCTCTCATTGCTCTGCACCCTCCAGGGACCCACAGGGACCAGCTGTTGTTAAGGCCCCAACAGCTCAGCCTCCCTTTTGGGGTTCCCAAACTCTGTCACGCCTCTGTGGCCATGCTCTTCAGTAGGGTCTCTTCAATGACCCTTTAGATGGGGCTTTCTCTTTCCCGGTTGGGCACTGGCTCATCCACACCCTCGTTTTCCTTTCCAGGCTCATTCCTCACTGCCCTCTCTTCAAGTATGGGCACACTGTCCGGACATTTCCCACACAACGGGCAGTTCACAGACTACACTTGCGACTTTCGCCCATGCTTCTCCCTCGGGTCGAAAAGCCCTTTCTCCTGCCTCTGTCTGTGAAGACGACTTCTCATTCTTTAATCTCTACATGAAATGTAATTTTCTTCGCAATGCCCTGCCCCCTTCTCACTCATAATAACTCTGTTTCTAGGACACTGTACACACACACACACACACACACACACACACACACATGCACAGGAGGGAATGTCACAAAGTACTTCCACTTGGGTTCAGGGAATACGTGTAAGGGTTTATTCTAAACAAAACATGTTTAAGATGGGGTCTGCAATCAGCAGATGGCTGCAGACAAGTTCGCGAAGCAATATACTGGTATTAGTCTCTTTACTGAATCTTCACCAGTAAAGGTCCAATCAAAACAGTATCTTCTGAGAGATCTACTGGGCCAGCTAATTTCAAGGCAGAGAGGTCAGCTCAGAAGATTATGGTCACTGTTTTCTGTGATTCCCAAGGGGGAGCTTTACTATATTTCCTTGAACAACACAGCATAATCATGAGGGCTTACTAGGAAAAAATTAAGTTTTAAGGAAATTGAAAACTGCATTGATAAGAAAAAGGCCAGGCAAGTTGCTCTGTCCAGTCCGGCACCATCTTCACAATTGTATGTTGAGAGGTCTTTGTTACAGTCACGGTGTCAGTCCATCTCATTAGGGGTCTTCTTCTTTTTCACGTGACCAGATAATGTCCTTTCCCAGGGGCTCATCTCTCCTGATAACACATCCCAAGCATGTCTGGCAAACTTGCCATACTCAATTTTAAAGAGCATTCCAATTGTACAAGTTCTTTTAGCAGTTCATGGTACTTTCCATATTTCCCAGCACTATAATTCCAACGCATTGAATCTGCTTTGATTTTCCAAATCTGTTGTCCAACTTTCACATGCATAAGAAACCAATGAAAGTACTATGGCTTGGGCGAGGTGAATATTAGTCTTCGAAGTGACTTTATGTTCTTGAACACTTTAAGGAGGATTTGTGTAGCAGATTTGCCCCATGCAATGTCATTTGATTTCTTGCCAGCTCCTTTCATGAACATTGGTTGTGAGTTCAAGCAAGATGAAATCCTTGACAACTGTTACTTATCTCCCTTTATTGCGTTGTTAGTGGTCTAGTCGTGAGGACTCTTGTCTTCTTTCTACTGAGCTGTAGTCCATTCTGAAGGCGTAGTCTTTGATTTTCACCAGCAAGTGCTTCAAGATCGCCTCCGTTTCAGCAAGCAGCAGTGTGTCATCTATCTGTATATCAATATTGCTAATAGGCCTTTCTCCCATCCTGATGTCAGCTTCTTCTTCATATGGCTCAGTTTCTCTGATTATTGCCCAGCATGCAGCTCGAATAAGTATAGTGAAGGGATACAATCCTGACTCATGCCTTTCTTGATTTTCAAACCCACAGCATTCTCTTGTCATGTGAGTCTGTCTGCCTCTTGGTCCCTGTACAGGCGCCACAGGAAAACAGTGACGTGCTCGGGAACTCCCATTCATCTCGGTTTGATCCACGATTCATCCAATCAAATACCCTTGCATAGCCAATAACACACAAGTCAACAGTTTTCTGGTAGTCTTTATTTTGAGCCTAGATCCATCTGACATTTGCAATGTTACAACGCTGCCACACCCTCTTCTGAATCCAGCTTGAATTTTTGGCAGCTCCTTGCCAATGTACTGCTGCAACTGTTTTTAATTATCTTCAGCAAAATTTTAACTGCCTGTGATGTTCATTTTTGCATTCGGTTAGGTCACTTTTCTTTGGAATGGACACAGACGTGGACATCATCCAGTCAATTGGCCACATTTCTTGGCATAGATGAATGACTACTTCATTAGTGTGTTGAAGCATTTCAATTGGTAGTCTGTCAATTCCTGGAGCCTTGCTTTTCATTCATGCCTTCGTTGATGCTTGGACTTCTTTTAGTACCACTGGTCCTTGGTCATGTGCTATTTCTTGAAATGATTTGATGTTGACAAGTTCTTTTGAATACAGTGTCTGTGTATTCTTTCCACTGCCTTTTGATGCTTCCTGTGTCATTTAGTATTTCATCTATCAAAGTCTTCAATATTGCAACTGAGGCCTGAAGGTATTCTTCAGTTCTGTCAGCCTGAGATATGTCGAGCAGCTTCTTTCTATTTGACATTCCAACTCCAGGTCTTTGCATATTTCACTTTAGTGTTTTATTTTGTCTTGTAGAGATTCCCTTTGACTTTTCTACTCAGTTCTTTCACGCCATCATTTCTACTATTTACATTCAAGAGTAAGTTTCAGAGTCACTTCTGACATCCACTTTGACCTTTTATTTTTTGTATTAATGATCTCTCTATATATGTATGATGTTCTGGATATCATCCCACCGCTCATCAGGCTTTCTCTCAGGAGGGCTCTGAGTCAAATCCATTCTGGAAACATTTTCAAAATTCAAGGGGGATATACTCAAACCATCTTTTGGCTTTCATGAACTTGTGTTAATTTTCTTCAACTTCAACAAAACTAAAAACTAAATGCACTATCAAGCTGATTCCAACTCCTGGCAACCCTGTAGGACAGAGCAGAACTGCCCTTGTGGTTGTCCAAGACTACTACTCTACATGGGGTTAGAGGGCCTCATCTTTCTCTAGAGGATGGCTAGTGGTTTAGAACTGCTGACCTTGTGGTTAGCTACCCACGATTCCACCATGCTGCAACTTGAACTTACAGATGAGTCATTGATAATCTGTTCCACAGTTCGCTGCTGGCCTTGGTTTGGCTCCTCCACCATTTACTCCCACAGATGTAGCTAATTGGATTCCTGTGTATTCCACCTGGAGAAGTCCATGTCTATAGTTGCCATTTATGTTGTTGAAATAAAGAAGTTGTTGGTCTTGCAAAATTCTATCACATGATCTCTAACTTTGTTTAAATCATCAAATCTTTATCCTCTTTATTTCCAACTTTTGCATTCCATTCTCCAAAAAATATTAAGGTATCTTGATTGCATGTTTGACCAATTTCAAAGTGAAGAAGTTAGTAGAATACTTCAATTTTTTTCATCACTCCCTTTAGTAGTTAGTGTGTAGATTTGAGTAATAGTTGTATTAACTGGATTTTCTTGTAGAAGTATAGATATTATCCTACCACAGACAGCCCTTTACTTCAAGAGAGATCTTGGAATGTTCTTTATATGATGAATGTGATCCCATTCCTCTTGAATTTGTCACTCCCTGCATAGTAAACCATACGATTGTCTTATTCCAAATGTCCAGTAGCAGTCCATTTCCGCTGACTGATGCCTAGGGTATCAGTTTGTATGTCCGCTTCAATTTTAATGACTTCCAGTTATCCCAGTATGCTTCATAGATTCCGCGTTCCAGTTAGTTTTGGACTTTGGTAGCTGTTTCTTCTCATTTGGAGTCATGCTCCATCAGCAAATCAAGGTCCCGGCAGCTCGACTCTAGCTATATCATCATAGCTATATCGTTATTTTGAGGGGGCGACCCTTTCTCATCTCATTTTCCATGTTTTCCAACCTGAGGGCTCATTTTCCTGCATTGTATCAGACAATGTTTTGCTGCTTAGCTACAGCATTCTCAATGAGTCATCCCTCAAAGTGGACAGCTTAGTTCATCTTGTGGCACTGTGTCTGACAATGTTCCCTGCTAGTCACACGATTTCAGTGTCAGCGAACAGGAGACTAAAAGAGGCCCTGGTGTCGCCTTGGTTAAGTACTTGTCTACTAACTGCATGGTCAACCGTTTAGACCAGCAGTTCTCAACCTATGGGTCACGACCCCTTTGGGGATCAAATGACCCTTTCACAGGGGTCGCCCAATTCATAACAGTAGCAAAATGACAGTGATGTAGCAACGAAAATAATTTTATGGCTGGGGGTCACCACAACATGAGGAACTGTATTGAAGGGTCGTGGCATTAGGAAGGCTGAGAACCACTGGTTTAGATCCTCCTACTGCCTCTCAGGAAAAAGTTGGGATGTTCTTCATCCATAAAATGTACAGTCTTGGAAACCCTCTGAGAAAGTTCTACTCTGTGTTACAGAGTTGCTATGAGTTGGAATCAATTCAATGGCAATGGATTTTGTTTTCCGAGGACCCAAAACTGAATTAGGTGCTTTCGGTGTGGGGGTGAAAGTTGCCAACTGTGAGCTACAATGTGGGGATATCTGGATGAATCACTTCATGCCAATAACTTTACTGGTAGGCCTTTCAAATTACCGTTGGAAGACTTTCCAATCATGCTAGTGTTTTTTTCAAAGGACTCTAATATTTCTATTATTTACTATGCAAAATATATGGATTCTTCCTTTCCAGTTCAGTACCCCTGCCTTCAGTGGTGCTTTGTAATCCCTAATGAATTTCTAGTCTTTGACTCAGCAAGACTGGACCAGCAATCACTGGCAACAGCTATAGGGAAACAACAAAATTATACCCCTTGAGATATGGCCATATATCATATATTATAGCTTCAGTTTCATTGGCCAGCACAGACAAACAAACCTTGCCCCGCTCTATCATTCCCTTGAAGTATTCCCCGCCTACTCTCCCATTTCATTCACCAATTCCCTTATTCTCTCCTACTTCTATTTTTCTACCTCCCTTTTCTCTCAAGATTCAGCTCTAGCATTATATATTTTTCAAAGTGGCTTTGGGGTCTCATCCTGCCCCAATACTTTCACACACTCCTAGGCCACCCCACATAGATTGGGAACTTCTTGGGGTAGGGGCATACATTTGGGTCTCCTCTGTGTCCCCCATACCTAGCGCTGGCACATACATGTGATCAATGTGCATTAACTGTCTGCAGAAAGCATGGCTACTAGAATGCCCACCTCCAACATATTCTCACAGCAACTCTGCCACTAAGGCGCTTTCTATGACTCCTTTTCAATTTCACAAAGGACTGTGAAAAAAGACTGACAATGGATGAAATGTTTACCAAGTGAATGTACTGATAAGCCAAAAAAAAATCCCCTTCACTTTGTTAGGTAGGTTTGAAGTAGAGAAGTAAATGACAAAGGAGGGAGAGCCCCGGGGAAGGGAACGCTTGATACACACCTGGCACTGAGCTAAGCAAGCCCCGAAGCTAAGGAGGTATCCATTTTATTTCCCAAAGCAACCCATCGATTTACGGTGCGAAGCTAAAGTCTAGAAAGGTAAGACACTTGCCCAAGATCACATATTTAGGATATGTAATCAGGTCTTTCTGGTCCCCTGATTTGTCTCTAGGGGATCATGAGAGGGTAGAAGCTTTGGTGGAACTTTTGGTCCACTGCTGGGAGAAGACTGCCCCTAGTCCACCCAGCTCCCGAGGCTCAGAGCTTACTGCACTAGCATGCTCTTTATTTAGAAGGTTGCCCTGCTTTGGGACGGAGGCTTTCAAAAGAGCCATATAAGCAGCGTTACTAAGTCATTTTATAACAGAACCCCCCGACTGAATCTCTCTTGCCATTCTGGCGAATGTTGCACTGCTTGGGGCCCAGTGCCCAATAAATGTCCACTTTGTATTTATCAGCATGACTCCCGGCTCTAGCAATCAATAAGCCAGAGCCTTCATTTGCTAAGGGCTGTGTTGAACGGCACCTGTCACTTTGCATTCAGAAGCCCCTGTACGTGCCGACAGTTGATTGAAATCATAAAGTATCTCCAAGAGCTGTGCTTCTTTGAACAGCTTTTCTCCGGGGCCGGTAACCAGAAGGTAGAGAAGATAAACTGAACGAGATGATTCATTCCCTCATCTTGCCCTTCCTCTGGGGCTAAACAAACAAATGAGTTTCTCGGGCCTAAATGTCAGAGAGCACCAGCCATACAGAATGCTCTAGAACCCTTTTCCACATGCCAATTTCTCCGTTTGGCATTGACAGGGAACTCACTCAACAAACAGGACTGAGCCCAAGAGCCAGGGAAAATGGATAATTTGTGTATTAGGTCACAGGTGATATTTCTGTTTCTCAGTGGGTTCTACATTGGCTTGCTAACCACAGGTCCGTGGCTCAGAACCACCAGCTGCTCTGTGGGAGAAAGCTGAGGCTTCCGGCTCCTGGAAACACAGCCTGGAAAACCCATGGGGCCACTCCACTCTGTCTGGTAGGAGCTCTGTGATTCAGAGTGGAATGGATGGCAGTGCGTTTGGTTTTTGGATCCCCGTATCATTAGATTGAGGATCAATCTCAATTTGGATAGCCCTAAGGCTAGACTATTCAGTTAAGATCTTTGTTAGCAAAGGCCCATGTTGCGCATTTTTTCACATCTGACAAGTGGATGATTACCTTAAATACAGTATCGTTATTTTTCTCAAACCATTGCTTTTTTAACCTTTCCCTCAGGCACAAGAGCAGGTTCCATTTCCATCCTTCTTAAGAATATCCTTTGGATAGACTAATTCATGGAAGCTCAAGTGCATTTGTTCTCTTTTCAATTTGAGGACCTCGTCTGCCATAAAGCATCGTGACTGCAGAGAGAAAGGAATGCGTAAAAATCACTTATTACTAAATGCAATGCATCCTCTGGGCACATTTGCCAACCAAATTATTACATTCTTTTCAGAAAGTGCTTGGGAATTATTAGTTTGTCATTCAGTTAAGGATTTGCATGTGTAAAAATACTCTGATCAAGGTAACGTCCTGCAATGTGAGGTCACACGTAAGCTTGCAAAAGAGATAGTTCAATATTTGGGGGTCTACAATTTCTCTTGTCTGGGAGGTGGCCTAATTTTCCTTGATTACTGGAGCTAGAAAAATATACTTTCACTGCAATAGGCCAACCCCGGAGAGAATCATCAGCATCCCCTCAGTTTGACACGATCAGTGGCCAGGTTGAATGATTTTGACTTTCCACATTTCCATTGGAAGACATTGCCTGCATCGACTACAAGAAAGAAAGAAAAAGAGTCAATGAAGTGAACTACAATGATGCCATCACTCCAAATAAAATCACTGCCTCGATGTGTCTGCCCTAGAGGCTCTGAATATCATGAAGCTTAACTCTCTCTCCCTCCCTCCCTCTTCCTTTTCTCTGAAGTCAACACTTGGAAACTCATCCGGCCTTTTAAAGTCTAGAACTGGGAGCCACACTCCCAGAACACCCCCAGCTCAAGCTGGGTTACAGTGAATTTGTGGCTGGGCAGCTCTAGTCAGGTCTTTACCTATGCTCCTGCAGGGGCTGGACAGACACGCCCATAGGCAGGCCTCCACCTATGCTCCCGCAGGGGGCTGGACAGACACGCCCACAATAGCACAGCATCTGTCACATCCAGCCTTGCTGGGTCAGCAGAGCACCAAGGGGGAGAACACTCACCAACCCCAATCGATCCCAGTATTTTTTTTTTCTCCAAAAGGGCAAGCTGCCTGTCTCCAGCTCACCCTTGTCCTCTTTGTCCCTGGGGCCAGTGAGGCTCCCCAGCCCCACGCAGACAGCCAGTCCCACAGGTTTCGAAGGTGAAATATGAAGCAAGAGGAAGCAGTGAAATAGTAGACCTGAGACGACGTCGTTAGATAACGGCTACATTAGCCTAGTACTTTGAATTTGTGTGTTTGCTTCTTAAATGGTTGTTACTATAGTTACCCTGAGCAACAGATTGAAAAGTGATACCGGGAGCGTTATGAATTGCATTTTCATTTTGAGCTTCTCTTGCGCTGAAGGGTAAGTCAAGGATGCATACTTTAATTAATGGTTAAATTGGAATTGGAAATGAATCATAATTAGCCATCTGACATTAATCATCTGTAACCTCAGAACAAGACTTTCGGTACTTGAGTTTCCTGCCAATAGCTCTATGCATGTTTTAGAGCTAATCAAGAAGAGAGTCTCAGAAACCCATTTTAACGCTTATTAACATTATTCTTCCAATCTAAATGCCCGGTGTCAGATCTTAGCATACGTTTAATGTGAAGAAACAATACTAATTACCATTCTCTCTACTCATATTAAATGATTCACACCATACCAATTGCTGTCATGTCAATCCTGACTTAGGGTGACCCCATGTGTATCCAGGGAGAGCCCTGTGCTCCACATGGGTGTTGTTTTTTTTCTGCAGAAAAATCTTTTTTTTTTTTTTTCAGACTGGCTCTGTACTCCCTCATTCAATCTGGGCCTGCCACAAAGACAGCCAGAAAGCGCCGGGACTTTGTATTCTTTCTCATCCTAGTGCAAACCAGAAGAACAACGGTCAATTGTCCCAGGTCTATCAGAGGATGCTCGCAGAAAATTTTCATTGTCGGGTTTTGGGAAATTAGATTGCCAGGCCTTTCTTCTGAGGCACCTCTGGGTAAACTCAAACTTCCAACCTTGCAGTTCGCAGTCAAGTCTATCAGCTGTTTGCACGACCCAGGGGTGAGCAGGTTTTCATCTCACTGGACATTGTAGGGTTCCAGAGGATATTGTTCCATAGGGTTTTTCTCATGAAAACCCAAAAAAACCTCGCTGCCATCAAATTAACGCCAACTCACAGTGACCCCATGGGACAGAGTACAACAGGCCCTGTGAGTTTCCGAGCCGTGGCTGTTTACAGGAGTCGAAAGCTGGGTCTTTGTCCTGTGGAGAGGCTGGAGGTTTAGAACTGTGGACCCTATGGATGGGCTGGGAGCCCAGGATACAGCTGTGGGATTTACATAGGAAATAAGCCTCCAGTGGTCTCCCTCTGTCCATAACAGAGGGACGGGAGGAAAGCGGTCACTAGACAGAGTGCACTGGAGAGATGACTGTAGAAGACCAAAGGGACAAACCTGACTTGAAGGGTTAAAACCTTGTCAGTTGATGCCCGCTCTGACCCACACTGGACCTGATCTGACTTTCAACATTCTCTGTATTGTTTGTTTTCATTGAATTTTTGTTTTTTCATTTTAGGGCTCATCTCAGAGGTGTTATACCACTGGGGGGGTGACCCTCTTGAAGTTGTGTTATATGTCTTTCTGTCTTTTGGTATCTGAACCCCAGGATGGAGGAACCTATAGAAGGAGCAAGTGGAATAAGAGTTTTGGGGGATGGGTGGGGAGGGGACTGTAAAAGGGAGCTGAGGTCAAGAAGTCCAGGAAGAAAAAGAACGTTTGGAAACTGACTGTGGTAGCAATTGTACAATCCTGCTTGACGTGATGGAACTGTGGATAACATGATATAGGCATCAACTCCAAATTCACAATAAATTAAAATAAATATAAAAATAAAAGATCTTTGTGAATAAAAAGTTACTTTGAACTTCAAAAAAAAAAGGCACTATGGATATTGAGGGTAGCAGTCCAGTGTGTGACCACCACACTCCCAAGACTAGTGGCACACAGACGGCAGAAATGTTGGTTTCCTCTGTCTTGTTTTTGTGCATGTTATTATCTCCACAGGTCTGTCTAAATAAGATAGGTTGGATGAACTATCTGGAGGAAAAACAACGGGACCGACAGTTCTGGGGGGACATGGGATAGTGGGGAGGTGGGTGTTAAGGAAGTGGTGTTAACAAACCCAGGGACAAGGGAACAAGGGATCCAAATTGGTGGTGAGGTGGGAGTGGCAGGCCTGGTAGGGAATGATCAAGGGTAAGGTTATGAAGAGGTATATCTGTAACCCAGGTAGGGATGGAGCATGATAGTGGGACAGGAGGAAAGTCAAGGGAAATAGAGGAAAGAGCTAGGAGGCAAAGAGCATTTATAGAGGTCTAGACAAAGACATGTACATATGAAAATATATATATGAGGATGGGGAAATAGATCTATGTACCTATATTTACAGGTTTAGTATTAAGGTGGCGGAAGGACCTTGGGCCTCTACTCAAGCACTCCCTCAACGCATGAATACTTTCTTCTATTAAATTGGCATTCTATGGTGCTCACCCTCCTGATACAACAACTGAAGCCAAAGCGGGTGAACAAGCAAATGTGGTGAAGAAAGCTGATGGTGCCCGGCTATCGAAAGAGATAGCATCTGGGGTCTTAAAGGCTTGAAGGTGAACAAGCGGCCATCTAGCTCAGAAGCAACAAAGCCCACATGGAAGAAGCACACATGCCTGTGCGATCACGAGGTGCCAAAGGGAGCAGGTATAAGGCATCATCAGAAAAAAAAAAATCTTACCATAGTGAATGAAGGGGAAGTGCAGAGTGGAGACCCAAAGCCCATTTGTCAGCCGCTGGAGATCCCCCTCGCAGAGGGGTCTAGGGAAGGAGATGAGTCAGTCAGGGTGTGATGTAGCACCGATGAAGAATACAGCTTTCCTCCAGTTCCTAAATGCTTCCTCACCCCCAACTACCATGATCCGAATTCTACCTTGCAAGTCTGGCTAGACCAGAGGATGTACACTGGTGCAGATAGGAGCTGGAGGCACAGGGAATCCAGGGTGGATGATACCTCCAGGCCAGGGGTGTGAGGGGCGATACTGGGAGGGTAGAGGGTGAGTGGGTTGGAAAGAGGGAACCGATTCCAAGGAGCTACATGTGGCCTCCTCCCTGGGGGACAGACAACAGAAAAGGGGGTGAAGGGAGACGCCGGGCACGGCAAGATATGAAAAAATGATGATTTGTAAATTATCAAGGACTCATGAGGGAGGGGGTAACGGGGAGGGAGGGGGAAAAAGAGGACTTGATGCAAAGGGCTTAAGTGGAGAGCAAATGCTTTGAAAATGATTAGGGCAAAGCATGTACAGATGTGCTTTATACAGTTGATGCATGTATGGATTGTGATAAGAGTTGTATGAGTCCCTAATAAAATGTTTAAAAAATATAAATAAAATTATGGCCAATAAAAGTGATTTTATTGAAATGATGGTATGACTTCATAAGATGAGGTGCATTTTGATAATCTGTTCTCTTCAGTGATCTGCCACTTTCTAAATGACCATTGCAAACTTCTCAAATTTCCCTTTATTGCGTTCACCAGCTCAGGGGTCAGAGACCATGCTATCTATGAAACTGTATTTTTGTAAAGTGTGCACTGTAAAACAAAAAAATTCATAGCTGTTAATGATATCTTCAAATGCAACAAGCAATGAGTAAGACACGTTCTCTGTTCCTCATGGAAATGATTACCAATTTAAGATTACCCACTCTGATAGATAAGGTCATATGTCAAGTTGGGTAGATCACGATCTTCATTGGGTTAGCAAGTACTATACCATCACCCTCTACTTTGTGATCTGACGTGAGCAGTCAATCAGTTGAAAGGGGAGTTGCTTGGAGGTGTTGCTTGCATTCAATATATATGGGTATTCTGGCAGAGCTTGCCCTTTCTCTATCTTGCACCCCATCTGTCATTGTCTGATCTTTGGCATTAGGGCTGTGAGCCAGCAGCTTGCCATCTGACCTGCTGACTTTGTGTTCATCAGCTTTTGCAGGCTCCGTGAGTCAGGAGAAGCTTCTAGCCTGATGGCTGACCCGTGGATTTTGGACTCACCAGCCTCCTCAACTGCATGAGCTATTGCCTTAGAGTCAATTAATATATTTAAGGAGCCCTGAGCGCACAGTGGATTAAGCATGATCAGCTCACCAAAAGGTCGGTGGTTCAAGCCCACCAGCCACTCTGGGGGAAAGATGAGGCAGTGTTTCCTTGTACATTTACAGCCTTGGAAACCTTACGGGACAGCTCTATTCTGCCTCATAGAGTCACGATGAGTCAGAACTGACTCAACAAGAGTGGGGTATGGACATATATTTATAATTGGCTTAAAATCAGGAAAGATATGTGTCAGGGTTATATTCTTTCACCACACTTTTTCAATCTCTATGCTGAGCAAATAATTTGCGAGGCTCTCCGAGCTGAAGAAGAATGTAGCAGCAGGGCTGGAGGAAGATTATTAACAACCTGTGATGTGCAGATGACACGCTTGCTTGCTGGTAGCAAGGAAGACATGCAACACTGGCTGATGGAGAGCAAGGATTGAGGGCCGCATAATGGATTACATCTCAATGGAAAGAAAATTAAAATCCTCGAATTGGACCAATAGACAACATCACGATAAACAGAGAAAATAGTGAAGTTTTCAAGGATTTCATCTTGCTTGGACCCACAGTCAATGTTCACGGAAGCAGCAGTCAGGAAATGAAACGACACATTACACTGAGCAAATCGGCTGCACACGGCCGCCTTAAAGTGTGGCAGAGCAAGGATGTGACTTTGAAGACGAAGTGCGCCTGACAAGTCAGTCTGCTTCCAATTGCCTCAGACGCATGTGAACGTTGGACCGCGGTTAAGGAAGGCCGCCGCATTACTGGTGCATTTGAATGACGGTGTTGGCAAAGACTATTGAAAGTGCAGTGGGCCGTCAGAAGAACAAATACATCTGTCTTGGAAGAAGTTCCAAGCTAGAATGCTTCTCAGAAGTGAGGATGCCGAGACATCACCACACGTGCTTAGACTTCTTGTCCAGAGAGATCGTCCCTGGGATTGCCTCGGTCACACCGGGGGGCCAGTGAAGAAGGAGAAAGCTGCCAATGGGGGCAAGCAGAACAATGGCGAGGACGCCGCAGGACTGGGCGGTGTTTCCTGCTCTCCTGTACCCAGGACCACTGTGAGTTGGAACAGATTCGATGGCAACCAACAACAGTTGAATTGTAGCCAAATAATTGGAAGTACCAAATAAATGCTCCAACAAACCCGTCGCTCACATTGCTAGTGGAAACCCAGAGTGCTGACAGGTTTTCCTGTCACCCAGTGCAAGTCACAGCTGTGTATCCAATTTCAGTGATAGCCTTATCAGGTGTGGCATGTCATTGTGGGTTTCCATAGGAAAAGACGATGCACAGAGAAGGGATGTGGTTTGCCCAAGATTATTTCTCACAGAGAGGCAACATTTATTATGGATCCAAGCATCTGCATGCTGGAGTCCAGAGGAAGACTTGGGATTTACTACGCCAACCCTGCCCCCCCCCAAAAAAAACACCCCCAAACACAAAACCCAGCTATTGAGGTTCCTATGGAGCACTGTTCTGCTCTGACACACACGGGGTCACCATGGACCCTGATCGACTCCACATCAACTGCTAATGATGGGTTAAGCACCCACAACTTACAGACGACAGACTATCAGACACCCCTTCTTCCTAAAGCTTCCTACTTTACCTCCAGACAAAACCAGGCAAATCGTTCTCCGTCGAACCGTCCCTTGAACGTTGCAGTCATTTCAGCGGCAGCAATATCAACAGGCAGAATTTTACCGTTGGGGAAGGAGAAGGGAAGAAGGAAAGTTGAACGCTCTGACTAAATACGAGGATTATCCATTAGGAGAACAGCCCAGCTCCGTCCCATGCCACAAACGCTGGATAGAAAGGTTCTCCAAATGCCAAAGCAATAGAAAGCACTCTGCGTGCAAAGGGACACATTGTGGAGAATGAACTGTGAAGGTCAGATGATCCGCTAAGAAGCCACTTGGAGAAAGAGAACCCCTGGTGACAGAGTCCCATCAGCCAGCACGATCAGCCTTGAAGTATTAGCTGTCACAGGATATCATGAGTCTTTCAAGGAACTGCAAATCTCCTTGATCTTTCTGCCTGCAGTATTTTGGCGATGTTTACAGTAAAACTGTAACCTAAGACTCGCCTTTCAGGAAAAGGATAACTGGAAACTTGATCCTAGAAAGCTTTCTGCACTCAGCATTTTAAATAATAAGTCAAAGGATTGCTCTCTCACCATGGCCTTGATGGAGGGACCGCAAAAATCGCATTGCCATTGCCTCGACTCTCACTTGTAAAGGACCAGAGGATAGAGTTAGGAGCCTTGGGGACGCAGTGGTTACGCTTTGGGCTGCAAGCTGCATGGTCGGCAGTTCTGGCGACTCTGCAGGAGAACAGTTTCTCCTCCAGTAAACAGTTACCGTTTCAGGAAGTCACAGGAGGATCCCTATGGGTCAGCATTGACTCGATGGCAGAGGGTTTGGGTTTAGTATAGGACAAAGCAGAACTGCCCCATAGCCTTTCTAAGGCTAGACATCTTGTTGGAAGCAGACTGCCACATCTTTCTCCTGCAGAGAGAGTTGGTGCATTTGAGCCACCAACCTTTTGGCTAAGAACTGAGCACTTTAACCCCCTGTACCACCAAGTTACCTTGATGGAGGGAAAGAGGACAGGAACTCACATGCATTCATTCAGGTGTCTCTGTAGCTGGCTCCGTGCTAGACATTCTACATAGTCAACCTCCCAACAACCTCAAGAATGATGCACTGTTCTTTCATTCTATAGAAGAGGGAGTACAGGACAGAGAGATTTAAGAATGTACCCTGTCATATCCATAGGACTCCTGCCAGAGACTCGATTTGAGTAGTGTCAAACTGCTGATTATATAAGCTGTTTCCGCCCCAACCACCACGCAACGTATTTTCAAAAATCCCCCTCTTAACTGGCCCAGATCTTGGGGATCTCTCCTTACCAAAAGCACAAATCTACATCACGTAGGCAAAGGTGCTTTGATGAGTTGAAATCCTGTCCTTCCTCAGGGCGGGAGCCCTGAGCCTATAGGCAAGACGTCCCCTCTAGCTTCAGCAAAGCTCTGCCTCCTCCGGGGACTTCAAATTCTGGGGGCTCATAAGCCTATGTACTTTGTAAGTGGCCGTCATATGGAACCTTTTGGGATGGAAGCTATTGAAAGTGGTCTTTGTTGCTCAGTTGAGACAGGGGTTTGCTTGACAAACTTTTTAGGGACACAAGGCTCTTTAGACTCAGATGAGGAGTGCTAGAGATTAATAGTCAAGTATGATTTCAACATCACGGCAGCTCCAGGAACTCTATGAAGTGATTACAACCCTAATAATCACGAAAATTAAAATCCTTGTACTTCCCTTTTATTGCTCTCACTATGCACATGGCAATTTCTGCCTAAACAATACATTGTTTAAATTCTCTTGTGATATTCTTTGAGATAAGGATTATTCCCATTCATTTCTTCTTCTACTTAAAAAATCATTTTATTGGGAGCTTGTACAACTCTTATCACAATCCGTATATAACATTCATTGTGTCAAGCACATTTGTTGCCATCATTATTCTCAAAACGTTTGCTTTCTACTTGAGCCCTTGGTATCAGCTCCTCATTTTCTCCTCTCCCTTCCTGCCACCCCCTCCCTCATGAACCCTTGATAATTTATAAATTATTATTATCTTAACATGTCTTACACTGTTCAACATCTCCCTTCACCCACTTTTCTGTTGTCCATTCCCCAGAGAAGAGGCATATATGTAGATCCTTGTAGTTGGTTTCCCCTTTCTACCCCATCTTCCTGCCACCCACCCAGTATTCCACTCTCACCACTGATCCTATGTCCTGGATTCCCTGTGTTCCCAGTTCCTATCTGTACCAGTGTACATCCTCTGGTCTAGCCAGATTTGCAAGGTAGAACAATAGTGGGGGTCGAGATGGTGGAAGGAAGCATTTAAGAATTAGAGGAGAGTTGTGTGTCTCATTGATGCTACACTGCACCCTGGCTGGCTTGTCTCCTCCCTGAGATCCTTCTGTAAGGGGATGTCCAGTTGCCTACAGATGGGCTTTGTGTTCCCAATCTAAACTCCACCCCATTCACAATGATACGATTTTTTGTTCTTTGATGCCTGATACCTGATCCCTTCAACACCTTGTGATCACACAGGCTGGTGTGGACTTCTTCCATGTGGACTTTGTTGCTTCTGAGCTAGATGGCCGCTTGTTTACCTTCAAGCCTTTAAGACTCTAGACACTGTATCTCTTGATAGCCAGGCACCATCAGCTTCCTTCAGCACATTTGCTTATGCACCTGTTTTGTCTTCAGCAATTGTATCGGGAAGGTGAGCATCATAGAATGCCAGTTTAATAGAACGAAGTATTCTTGCATTGAGGGAGTACTTGAGTGGAGGCCCAATGTCCATTTGCTACCTTAATACTAAACCTAGAAATATATACACATAGATCTATTTCCCCATCCTCATATATAAATATCTTTACATATGTACATGCCTGTATTTAGACCTCAATAAATGCCATTTGCCTCCTAGCTCTTTCCTCTATTTCCTTTTATTTTCCTCTTGTCCCACTATCATGCTCAGTCTTCATTTGTGTTTCAGTAATTCCCTTGGTTACATTACCCTTGATCATGCCCTACCAGGCCTCCTACACCCTCTTTACCACCAATTTGAATCACTTGTTCTTTTGTCCCTGGGTTTGTTAACACCACTTCCTTTCCCCCACCTCCTCCTCTCCCATTTCCCCCTGAAAGCGTCGGTCCATTGTTTTCTCCTCCAGATTGTTTATTCTGCCTATCTTATCTAGATAGTCCTGCAGAGATAATAATATGCACAAAACAAAGCAATAAAAACAAAACAACCACAACAAAAATGACACACAAAAAGAAAAGCCTATAAATAGTTCAAGGTCTATTGGTTGACTTTTAGGAGTGTTTTCCACTGGAGTCTGATAGAGTGCCACGCCCTGGCCCCAAAGTCTATTTTTAGCATTCCCTTAGGACTTCCTTGCTCTGCTCGCTTTGCCGTTCTGTTGCATGCCTTGGTGTTTTTCCTTGGTGTGCTGGGGTCAGACTGGGTGAAATTCCCACACTGTGTCTCCAGTGTTGTCCCCTGTAGGGCTAAGGGTCAGTGAGGGATGTCGTGTCTCATAGTGGGGCCGGCCATATGGTTCTCTCTGCATTGGCTGCTCTGAGCAGGGATATTGTCCTCAAGGCTTGGTGGGCCAGGATGTGCTCCACTCTCTCTTCCTCCCCCTTCATTTGTTTCTGTGTGCTCTGATCAGACCTGTCCTTCTGTCTGAGCTGTAGCTCCAGTGCTGTCCCCTGAAGTAAATTCTCTTGGGGGGAGGGGCAGCTGTCCAAGTAGTTTGGATTGGGGCCGGCCCTTCAGTCCTCTTTACTGGTTCCCTGCTTCATGCAGGTGTGTTGCATTCACATCTCGGAGCAGCCGGTTGAAGTCTGGTCCCTCTTTCCCTGTAGAGATATAAACAATACCTTCCCCTTGGGTGGGTTAGTGCCCTGGTTCCCCTGCTACCCATTTCTTTTTTTCCCCCTCTTCTTTTTAGTTGGCTACCATATGTATCCCTGGATTTGGTCTGACCCCTGCCATACTACCTGGACCTCACCCCAGCTTTGTCATTGCTGAATAATCCTTGCATGTCTGGTAGGAATCTCACATGGTCATGATGATGTCTTTTCTAATGAAACACATGGAGTTAAGCTTTGCTTTTAAGTGAGTCTGAGACTCTAGAGAAGAAACTAAGACAAAGAATTGGGATCCCAGTTTTCGTCAAACTTTAACATCTAAGAACAAAAGCCACCAAACGAACTGAGCGTCCGGCCACATTTATATTATGAAATGCCCAGAAGGAGCGTGCTAACTGCACAGGCCACGTTGAGCGAAGCCAAACCAACTGAGCAGCACATGACTTTCCCTTGTAGCATCGCTTACGCTAAGAACACACCTGCAAAAGACACACCTACAGGAAACGAAATCAAGAAAGGCATTTTTTTTTAAGGATGAAACCGGATTTTTTTTAAACTGACAAAATGTCACACATTTTGGTTATATACATGTTGGTTTTGGTTGGTACTAGAAATGCAAGTTTGCTGATTCCCACTTTATGGCATTCTATAAAAGCAGACCTATAGAGATAGTTAAAAGATAACAGTTGACAGGGGTTCTGGTTCCAGGAGAAAGGGATGAGCAGGGCATTTTTAGAATCGTGTAACTATTCTGTATGATGCTGCAACATGAATGTATAAAATTCAACATTTGTTAAAATCAGTAGAGCTATAAAATACAAAGAATGTACACTATATACTTCAGTTAATCATAATAATATATTAACACTGGTTCACCAATTGTGGCAAATATTTCAACACCCCCCCTCCCTGTATCCTCCCTTACCTCCACCTTGAACGTCTCATTACTGCTGATTTTATTTGATTCACTTGAAACCTTACAGGATAGAGCAGAACTGCTGTATAGTATTTCCAAGACTGTCATCTTTGTGGAAGATCTCTGGTTACTTAATGGATTAGGCATTGGGCTGTTAATTGCAAGGTCAGCAGTTCAAAACTGCCAGCCACTCCATAGGAGAAAGACGAGGCTTTCTACTCTTGTTGAACATTACAGAATTGGAAACCCACAGGGGCAGTTCTCCACTTTCCGTTAGAGTCATTGTCAACTCTGTCGCAGTGAGTTTGGCTCAGTTTGGAATCTTCATGGACGCCAACAGTCGCACCTTTCTCAGATGGGGCATGTAGTTGCAGGTGGCCTCTGACTTGCGGTTAGTGACTGAGAACCTGATCCCTACATCCCCGACGCTCTTTGAGACTCCAGCAGAGTGCAGCATGGTAATAGGAGTGGCACAAGGTGATGCATGATGGAGTTGGGGACGGGAAAGAGGGGACAGTGATGTTAATGAGAACTCTGTACTTCCTGCACATTTTTTCCTGTAAACTTAAGATAGCTCTTAGAAATAAAGTCTATTAAAAAAAAAGCAAAGCAAAGACAAAAACTATTTCTCCAACATGATGGTATGCCTAAGAATGATTTAATTATTCTCTGAGGATGCTCTACAGGGGCTGTCCTCTTAGCTATGTATTCATAAAAGAGCATGGCCATCCAGGAGGCCATGAAAAGGTGTCTCTTCAGGGAATGGGAGCCTTTACACTAAAAGGCGATGTGAAAAGAAGGACTAGGGAAGGAGAAACATAATGGATAAACGTAACTAGGAAAATGTGTGCACAGCTGATGTTGCATTTCTACTGTATCTGTTCTGAAGAGGAATGGACAGAAGAAGTCCCATAGCCGTCTAACATTACCAGTACATCGCTCCCTGCCTTTATGTTTTCCAGTGGAAATGCACACTACACTTTGGGTCAAGGAGGCAAATGAGTTTCACACCAAGAGCCTATTAAGAGGTACATTGTGATAAGAATTGTACAAGCCCCCAATAAAATGATTTTTTAATAAAAGAGGTATAGTAAATATATTTATTATGGTAAATATTCATTATAATAAATAGTTGGTATCTAGAAAGATTTTTGATATGTCAAATTTCACTGATCAGACAATGTCATGATCAAGAAATGATTTCTAACAAAGAGGTAGGGTGACTCCTGGCACAATTGCCGAAGACAAAATGGGTGCATTTGATTAAAGCTGAGGGTGGCCGGCTACCAAAAGATATAGTGTCTGGGGTCTTAAAGGTTTGAAGTTAAATAAGCAGCCATCTAGCTGAGAAGCAACAAAGTCCACTGGGAAGAAGCACACTAAGCCTGTGTGATCATGAGGTGTTGATAGGATCAGGTAACAGGCATCAGAAGACCACAAACAAGCATATTGTTGAGAATGAGAATGAACCCATCTGTAGACAGTGGGACATCCCCTCGCAGAAGGGTCACAAGGAACAGATGAGTCAAGCAGGGTAAAGTATAGCACCAATGAAACACACAATATTCCTCTGGTTCCTTGAGGCTTCGTCACCCCCGACTATCCTAACCCCAATCCTACATCTCACTGCAGGCTAGCCTGAAGCATGTGCACAGGTACAGATAAGATCTCAGGACACATGGAATCCAGGTCAGATCAACCCTTCAGGAACAGAAATGGGAGTAGCCATACCAGGAGGGTAGGGAGAGAAGTGGGGAAGAAACCTTGGGGGAAGGGAGACAGTGGTAGGTGTAAGATATGAAAAGAATAATAATTCATAATTTATCAAGGGGTCATGAGGGTGGGAGGGAGGGGAGGTAGAGTAAAAAGATGAGCTGAAACCAAGGGCTCAACTAGAAAGTCGATGTTTAGAAAATGATGATGGCAACATATATACAAATATGCTGATACACTTGATGTATGGATTGTTATAAGAGCCCCCAATAAAATGATCTTTAAAAATAAAAAAAGGGTGGCAGGTGAGAGGAGAGAGACACAAAGGCTCTATCCATTTGCCAGGTCTTTCCTATACCAGCAGCAGATGTTTAAACCTGCTCCTGCTTCCTTCTTCATGGAGAACGGGAACTTTGCTCTTCCAGATAATGAGATGGTGGGGGGTGGGGTGGGGAGGGGTTAGGGGCCATCGAGTCAGTTCTGACTCAGAGAGATGCTGTGCACAGCAAAACGAACCAGCACCAAGTCCTGGGCCTTTCATCCGCCAGTTCTTATGTTTGGGCCCATTGATGCAGCCGTATGTCCATCCATCTTATCAAGGCTAACGTGTGTCTTCTATTTAAACTAATAAAGTGATTCATCTAAAAACACCTATATAAGTGTCCTAAAGTGGAGGGACAGTGGACAGAGGACGACCCTCAAAGGATGGCTGGACACAGTGGCCGCCACAATGGGCCCCAGCACGGGACCAGTGGGAGGACGGTGCCGGGCTGGCTGCTTTGTTCTGGTGTGCAGAGGGTTACCGTGGTCTGAACTGACTCCATGGCACCTCGCAACAATAAGACATTTGATGACATTAGTCATGAGTCACAAAAACTTAAATCAAGCAAACTATTAGTAAAAAAAAAATCCCCGTCTCCCTCTCACTGCCATCCTGTCTGTGCTGACTCACAGTGACCCACCCCCCCGATGGGTTTCAGAAATGGAAATTTTTGTGGGAGTAGAGAGCCATCTGTCTCCTATGGAGCTGGTGGTTTCCAACTGGTGCCGGTGCCGCCCAACAAGTAACACCACACCACCACCAAGGGTCTATACGAAAGGGTAAGGATGAAGGAAACGAGAAGACAGCATTGGTGGAGAAAGTTCGGGACTTGTGTGCTGGTGCCACGCAGCCCAAAATATGGGGGAATCCATAACGTTTCTCTCAATGTTTTATATTTGGCTTTAATAATCAGAATTCATCTTAACCACAGAGTTAGAGCTAAAGATTTGTATCTTAAAATATTTAGTGTAACTCATTTTCAAGTTAACTAAAAACTGAATTTCTAACAAGGGATGGAGGTAATGAGTAATGCTACACGTATTCAGTAGAACGAAATAGTCACCTCCAAAAATCTACAAAGAGTGTTCTCGTTAGGTTAGATGTTATCAACTATGTGGGGGGGAATGAGGCTACAAAGCACTGTTCATGGTATGATAATAATTTACTAAATTTCACTTTTTAATAGCATTTGTGGTAATTGCGTGTTACGTGCACCGGCACAGAAAAAGGATGGAAAAGAACTACAGCAAAAAAATGTCAGCAGGGGTTATTTCTGGATTTTCCATGTGGCGCAATTACAAATGAACTTAATTTCCTTTTACTTGTCTGAACCTTTTGGTTTTCTTTCACACCAAAAGGCAAGCTAGGGGGGAAAGATCATCGCTTCTAAGAACTTCCCCTTGCTTTCAGTTCCTCCTGGGTGGTCCAGCCTAGCCGGGCCTCCTCACCTAGGGCTCCACAGAATGCTTTCTCATAGCTGATATTTCAGCATGCGTGGGACAAGCATGCTACAAATGATCTTGCTCCCACCCCCAATCTGATTTCTAAAGATGGAACCCCTGGAGAGAAAGAGGGGGCTTTAGTAATTAGGGGAAATCAGGCTGCGAGTCCTTAGCAAGATCTTAAATAAATTTTCAAACTTCAGTTTTCTAGCCCCAAACTTGAACCCCTCCCCTCCACCCCCCCACCCCCTGTTCTATTGTTCAAATGCGTTTGGCTGTCATGGGCACTCTAACCAGCCAGAAATCAGTCTTGGCAGAATTGGAACATGAATGAAACGTTATGTTTGGGATTTTTTTCCTCTTCCTCTTGTCTTAACTGCTGTTGTTGAAGCCGGCTTCTCTGAGGGCTACAAATGAAACAGCTTTCCAACTTCAAAGGGTTCCTCCCATTTTCTCTGGCTGGGGATTGTTTGCAGCTGGGCATGCTCCGTGCATCCCTCCCGGGCCCAGCCCGCATCCATGTTCACTTTGTTAGCACGTTCATATCAACCTGGCACGTATTATTTAGCACATACTTCCGGGGTAAGATAGTTACCCCCACTAGTCACTGCACATGAACATGACAAACCAAGGACTTCTTTTATATCTAAACAAAGCAATCCATCAAATCAATCCCATCAAATTGGTAGGACTGGTTATGGGTGTAGAGGCAGCCTGTTTGTGGTGTTCACAAGCAAAGACAAGCTGGAAGCACAGAGAGCTGCTCCGTTCGGTGTCTGATTTAATCTCTGACTTGTCCATAACTCAAGTTGTTTTCCACATTCTCAGAGACTCAACATTGCAATTGTAAAACAGAATAATGGATGCCTTTCCCATAAAGCACTGGGCTTGGATGGGTGGCCAGTTAACGTGAAAATTAATGCAAAAGAACACAAACACCTGGCAAGTTTTATCAACCTCTTAAGGGAATATATTGCTTTCGAATGGAACATCTTATGTACGTGACCCTCAGAGTGCCCGTAGCAAGTTAGGAGGGATTTCATTGAAAAAACACCAACTCTGAGAAAAAACACATAAGTTATGTGCTGTTTGTCTAAAACATGGTATAACAAATAGTAAGATGAAATTAATTGACTTTAATATCTTGATTACAGATCATGCCACTATGCCTTACATTGTTTACAAAATAATGAGGTAAGGTAAAAATATATCCTTAATTACACTTGTCCAATAATTACTTCTAAGAAGTACCTATTAGGCATTTAGCATATAAAGTAGCAATATTTAATATAAACAATGTGGATTATATTTTGTGTGAGTTTAAGCTCTCGGTATTTAAAATGATGTCATACAAAAAGTTACCTTCAGTGTGCAAAGACTGAGAGCATGAGAATCACCAAATTAAAAAATATTAGCCCAAATCACTCAATTTCAAAACTAGGGGGCCCTGGGGTTCTTTGATACTGTTAACCTTGAATGCATGCCTTTGTTCTAGTCAGAAAAACAAACATACATGCTCTCCCCCTTTGAAGGAGTTCTGAATCTCCCAGGTCTTTTTATACGTGAGTGATTCAAGGTCTCTGAGAATCTATACTTTGTAAAATGTGCTCCTGTTCCTTATATAGAAACATATCTGAGTTGCCAACCATTTATTATTATGAAAGCCCTTTCGATTTAAGACTTTGAATTTAAATTTAAAAAAATTCGATTAGGCAAGGCCAGTGTTGTGAATCTAGTTAAACACATAGTCTGAAGTTTTAGGAACACCACAGGCTCGGCTGATGCTTTTGTACAGCCACGGTTAAGCCTCCTGTAGGTTCTGCCATTGAGAAAGTAGTTCATATGAGAGGGAAGAAAACATTTTGAAAATGATTACAGCTGTGACTATACAGAACTGCATGGTAAGACCGAACTACTGAATGGTATGATGTCTGGATTATGCCCTAGTAAGATTTTGGTTGGGTGGGTGGGGGAAGAAAGTAGTTTATTCCTAATTCAAAACAAACAGTGACAACGCTAAAATGATGGCAGCTTCTCTCTCTCAACAGAGCCCTGGTGGCACAGTGGGTAAACATTTGGCTGCTAACCAAAAGGTCAGCAGTTGGAGCTCACAAGCTGCTCCTTGAGAGAAAGATCTGGCTGACCTTGAAACTCTATGGGGAAATTCTACCCTGGCCAGAAGGCTCCCTGTAAGTAGGACTGGACTCGATGACTCTGTGTTGATGACTCAGATGGCCAATGAGGTTGACTGCCAACAGGGAGCCTGGCAGGTTGAGTTCACAGCTCAAGAAAGGTCATCTGCCACTAAGCCATCAGCCCCTGGAAAATTCTATGGTGCAGACATCTGCTCTGACACCTATGTGGCCGTTATGAGTGCACCCAACAGCAGCTGGTTAAATGACCCCTTCAGGACTAAATTCAAACCCCAATGCTGACTAATGACCCCATAAGGCAGGGTAGAACTGTCTCTGTGGGGTTCTGAGACTGTAACTCTTTACAGGAGTAGAAAGTCTCCTTTGTCTCCCAACAAACAACTGGCGATTGCAGACTGGGGGTCCTTTATTTAATGGTCCAATGATGGAACCCACTGCACCACCAAAATTCCTTAGGACTAAATCTAAATATTTTTATTGAGTCCACTTTTGCTTGAGTTGATAGAGAATCATGTCCTTCTTGAAACCCCTCCCACTCTTCCCTGGTCACAGCTCTCTCTCGTTGTCCTCTTACATCCAGCTGTCTGCTTTTAGCAATCTTCGCATACTCCTCCTCTGATACCCAGACCTCAGATACTGCTGTTCCCCAGCGTGCTTGCCATTGGACTTCTTTCTACCCTAACTCTGCAGCTCTCACTGGTGCTGTCACCAGCTCCCTGGGCTTTAACTTCTGCCCGTATGCTGACGGCTTCTGGGACTTGTGCTGCGGTTGTCATTGCATGCTTTGAGTTGATTCTGATTAACGGTGACTCTACAGCACAAAGCAGACCTGCTCCCACGGGACTGCCTACGCTTTCATCTTTGCAGAAGCAGATAAGCAAGTTTGATCTTCCAGAAGGGAGCTTCTGGTGTTTGGCTCGGCACATACGAGCAAAGAGTTCACAGAAAAAATGGAATGGAAAGTTAATGGAATTTTTGGAAGCCCCCTCCTAAGAATTTTAGACAACAAATCTTGATCTCCTTGCCCATGGCCCTTTTATCTCCCTATACTTGCTCTTGGAGGTGTAGTGGGTTATGCATTGGGCCGCCAACCACAAGTTCAACAGTTCAAACCTACCAGGCACTTTGCGGGAGAAAGCTGAGGCTGTCTGCACTGAGTCTCAGAAACCCACAGGGGCAGTTCTACTCTGTCCTCATGTGCTGCCATGTACTGACTTGATGGCAGGGAGTCTGGTCTGCTTTGGTTCACACATTTCCTCTTCCATCGATGGTATCTGTCAGACTCCCACGTTCAAACGGCCAGTGATCCGCAACAACCCCCGACCCCACTCTCCTCTCACTTTCTACTTTCTCATTGACTCTTACTAATTCTACTAACAATTGTTTATCTGGCATGTATTTCCTCTTTTCATGTATCACAGAGACTAGATTAGCAGAGGTTTTCTTCATGTCTTGCTCAGACTATTGTAATAGCATCGTAAATGTTGTCTGCCACCAGCCTTATCCTCTACTTTGTTCCTCCTCTGCTCCACTGCCAAAGTAAGCATTTAACAAGCCAAATCCGATCATGCTTTTAAAATTCTGATCAGCAGAAGTGTTTGAATGAACACTGGGTTTCCTTAATAGAAAGCTAATATTGCATGAAGATTAAGAATTCTAATTCTGGAATCAGACTTATTTCGACTTAAGAGTTTTGCATGTATTATTAGAGTTGACCTTGGGCAATCTCTCCCTGCTTGAGTCTGGGAATTGATAAAAAAAGGCTGGGGTGGATAAAAATAGTGCATACTTCATAAGTTAGTGTGAAGATTAAATAAGATAATGCATGGAAGGCACTTAGCACAGTGTCTGGGTGATAGCACATGCTATGCAAATGACAGTTTTAATAGTTATTATTGGAGCTGAAAACTTTATGGGCTCAGTTGCATTACTTCCTAGTATAACTACGATCAGACTGTAAACGGTTGAATTTACTATAACTTCTCCTTGACTTGTGATTGTGCGTAACATTTTCCCTGATGCTTATACTGGTATTTCTTAGGTACTACACACAGTCTGTTTTATACATACCTATTTTTATTGTGCCCTTTCCCCTGATTTTTGAGTAAAAATGTATTACAGCTCTTCATTGACTAATAAATCAGATTTTAGACTCCTTTCCCTTCTTCGGCTAAAATTTTAAGTAAAGTAGGTAATTTTTAATTAAAAGGGTTAGTTGCCTTTTATGCACAGAGAGAAAAGAAATAGATGCACACATAAATATTCATGTGTGAGTTTCACAGATTCATTGTTATTCGCCTCACCATGTTGACTGTCTTAATGTTGTCATGGGTGAAATGACTGTTCATGTCCTTCATCCCCCTTTAAGTTGGATTCTTTGACTTTTTTCTTGTCGAGGTGTTGAAGTGTTCTGTATATTTTAAAGATTAGTGCTAGGTCAGATACATTGTTGTCAAACAATTTTCCCCAATCAGGTTCTCTTTTTACCCTTTGGGGGGAAATTTTTTTTTATGTGTATAAGTGTTGAATTTTTGAAGTTCCCAGACATGAAGTTTATCTTTTGCTGCTTGTGAATTTTAGTTATGCTTGATCCAACTCGAAGCCCACTGTCATCAAGTTGGTTGACTTATAGCGACGCTATAAAACGGAGTAGAACTGCCCCCATGGGTATCTGAGATGGTAAATCTTTATGGGATTCATAGATTATGCTGTAAATTAGGGCCCCTATGTTTGCCCCTATTTTTGCTTCCATGAACCATTTGTTAAAAAGAATATGTCTTCCGGTGTAGTGGATTTGGGCTGTTTGTCAAGATCAGCTGCCCATAGGTGAATAGGTTTACTTCTGGGCCTCGATTCTGCTCTGTCGGTGTGTGGACCTGGCATTACACAAGTTCTAGGCTGGCTTGACTACCGTGACCACATCAGGAGGTTCTGAAATCAGGAAGTGGGAAGTCTCCTACTTTGTTCTGCCCCTACTCTCTTTTTTGGGGGAGTGAGGGGCAGGAGGGATGGCATTACAAATCTTTCTTCTATAGCAACATCTCCCCCAAATCCCCAAACTCATTGCCATTGAGTTGATGGTGACTCACAGCGACCCTACAGGACCCTCAACTTTCCAAGACGGTCACTGTTTACAGGAATCGAGAGCTCTGAATGCCTCCCTAGGGAGGGCCTTGAGAATGGCAGTCCAATGCCTAACCACCAGACCTCCAGGGCTCCTGAGGGCCATCTTTAGGGGTCACAGCCACTGAGTGCCATTCTCTTGCGAAGCAGCATGAGCATGTGGGAAAGGGCCATGGGTTTTGAGTTCAAGGTCTGAACCGATCCCTGCTATCTGAGAAACGTGGGTAATCCTTTCTGTGTGACTTTTTAATCTCTCCCCACCTGATGCTGGGAGAAAGGTGGAGCTTTCCACTTGTGTAGAGAGTTACAGTATTGGGAACCCACAGGCCAGTGCTACCCTGCCTCCCAGGGTGGCTATGAGTTGGCACGAACTGATGGCAGTGAGTTTTTTCCTAATGTCATCCTTTCAAGCATCTTTTAGAAACTCGTGGCCTCTGTTGCAGTACTCTCCTCCTCTTACCTTTTCTCCCACCCCTCCATTCTTCATTCTTCTTTTTCTCCCTCCTCTCCCTTCCCCTCTCTTTCTTTCTTCTTTTTTTCCTCCTATCGTGTTGCCTTTTCTGTTCCGATTTTAAAGAGAGTCGAGAGGCCACGGTTTAAAACTCAGCAACCCTCTTTGGCGGTTGAATGGAAGACCGGCTCCTAGAGAGCAGCTTCAGGATTCTACTACGGAGCTAATTTGCACCGTGTTTAGCTGACGCGCCTAACCAAACGTGTTTCGGGGCAAAAGATCATTTCCAAAGGACCCTAACTAGGAAGCTGCAATGCTTCTGGTTGCCTGAATCCCTAGCCTGTCTTTTCAGACACAATACTTACTCCTTTCCAAAGGGTGGGTGAAGATTGGCATCGTCCACGTATTTGGTTATAACTCTGAAAAGGGCGTAGTGATTTTCGGAGGATTATAGGCACTTAGTGAGATGCTAGCTCTCCTTTAGTCCGCTTCCAGATCCCTCTCTGTGTGTAGCTCCGCAGTCCTAAGTCATCCAGAGCACCCCGGGCCTGGAGTCTGCAGGGCTGTAGGTGATCACGTGAACATAGTTCTCAAATCTCCAGGCGCCACTCTGCATGCTCCGGTCTGAAGTTACTCTGTCCTCTTCTTTGATGGCCCGAAGTTGGTGTCGTCACAAGGCCGTCTTCAGTGAAGCCCTGTCTTCTGCCTTCCGATGGATTTCTTCACGTGCTTGTAGACCAATTACGCTCCTCTTCCAGTAATTACTTTTCATGAGAAAGTTGGGAGGCATTCACATGTCTCACCTCGTCGTTCAATGAACGTGAGTTAGAAACACCAAACAGCAGTGCTAGAAGGGGCCTTCAGAGACCACCTAATCCAGCCTTCTGCCTTTTGGCTATTGTCACGGCCTTTTCTAGTTGGGGAAAAGTAGATGATTTATTTGCTTCTACCCCACTTGAGTGGTATTCAGTATAGTGTAAAAGAGAAAAGGTTCAGACGAGTTTAAGATGAGCTGAGCTTTGGTCAAAGGACAAGCCATACTTTTTATGTCAAAGGAAATGGATGTTGGAGGCGGGGTAGGGGAGCATATATCACAGGGTCTGAATAAGTTTCCCCAGGGGGAACTGGAATTCATGGTTCATTATCCTGTCAAAACCAAGTGGTTGAGAGAAATAGGCTCCAGATTTCTCCCAGTGCAACTGAAATCTGCAGATGGTAGTCAGTGCTAAACTGAGAGAAATAGTAGGACCTCCATTGTCTCCCATGTAAATTATTATTATTTGCAAAGGAAAGTAAAAATTATTGATCATTGGGTGACAGCTTCCAAGGGAGCAGGTGTTGTATGGAAAAATCACTTTGGCTGAAGCAATGACACTAATACCTGCCAAGCCATATGGTACAGGACGGCAAGTGCATTAACCACGTGGGATCAGTCAAAGGAATCTCATTGTTCTATAAGGTCCTGGTGTCAGTCCAAAACTATTTGATAGGGTTTCTGGTACCTGAGGCTGCGGTCTTTTATGTGTTTCTCTTACAGCGACCATCTGCTGGGGCCTGTGCGGTTGGAGTTAATTTATTTCACATGTCTTTAGACTTGAAAGAAACCTTACTAAGAGGTGATCTGGTCTCTTGGTGGCCAATTCATGGGCCTTCAGGGGTTAGGTGGTTATGTAAATTTATAATGTTGAGCATGGGTAAGACAGAGTGTGTGCTAAGGACTGAAGTGCATTGGATGGTGGAACACACACATGTGTACAACACATGTACACACGTACAATGCATGCCAAAGGGTGGAGCCAGATTTGGCACTTAGGCCACAACTTTGCAACTGTAAATCTCTAAGACGTGATTTTACAGAAAGAGAAATAGAGGCCACCTGTATAGTGAGCTGAGCCTAAACTCTGGGTCTTCACCTTTCAGCCCGGAGGCTTGGGAGGGTGCTTGACAATGAACCAAGAAAATGTATTATCATCAAGATATGTGATTACCTTGTGTGGTTGGAAGGCAGGCCATAGAGAAAGGTGAGGTGCGATAGGAGGCAGGGCTGGGCCCTGAAGAGCCCTTGCTGACACCTCAATGAACTTGGAGTCGTGCCCACCAAGAAAAGGAGAGGAACCACTAAATTGTCATACAGAAACTTGTTCTTGAGCAGAGGCGGCCGAGGAGTTACTCTTTCAGCACTGAACAACCCTCTAGAGGGCGCCGGGCACAGACACCCTTAGGCCCGGCCACAGGGCCAGCTTTCAGAAGGCTTTACACGCTCTTCACAGCCTGCTTGGCCCCATGGGCCTGGGCACAGGACCCGGCGCCCATTCCATGGTTACACTTCCTTATCGGAAGAGTTGGGCATTCTGTTTGCTGGGGGATGAGGACATCCGTGATCATAGCCAAGATCAAAGAAGACAACTTTAAAGGAAAGCAGATACCTTTCAAGCGGCGGTTCTCAACCTGTGGGCCGTGACCCCTTTCGGGGTCGATTGACCCTTTCACAGGGGTCACCCGATTCAAAACAGTAGCAAAATGACAGTGATGAGATAGCAATGAAAATAATTTTATGGTTGGGGGCGGGGGTCACCACAACATGAGGAACTGTATTAAAGGGTTGCAGTATTAGGAAGGTTGAGAACCACTGCTTTAAAGAGTCACTGGTCTTAAAGAGATAATCCATCTAAAGAATACATTGATCTGAGATAGAAATTCCCCCAAATTAATTTCCTGTATCCTTCTTGAGGTCACCATCAGTTGAAAATCCACTTGACAGCAAGCTCTGCATTGGTTGACATGATTCAGATCTATCTTTTTCGCCACTATCCTAAGAGAATGCTTCTGTTTCTCGCAATTGCTTTATTGATGCCAAGGAGAATTATAAACAATAACAGCATGGGAAAATGGCAAATTATGAGTCGGACAAGAAATCCATAGCCTCTACATCTTGTTTGTCATCACCGTGTTTTACAGGCTGAGTCACAAAACACTGTGGCCGACAGTGAAATGCTTGAGAATCCCCAGCTGTTAATGCAGAGATATAGCGCTTCGCATTGGGGCCCTTCTTCTCTCCATTCTTCATGCACCGTGGAAGAACATCTCTGAGTGGTGCTGATGTTCAATGACTATGGGTAGCTTTATCTGGTCTGGCAGTCCTTTGGAAAAGAGACCTGGTGGCATAGTGGGTTACACATTGGGCTGCTAACCTCAAGGTCAGCAGTTTAAAACCACCAGCCACTCTGCAGGACAAAGATGAGGCTGTCTACTCCAGCCAAAATGTGTAGCCTTGGAAACCCACTGGGGACAGTTCTCCTCTGTCCTACAGGGTTCCTATGAATCAGAATCGACACGAGGGCAAGAGGTTTTAGTTTTTGGTTTTTAGTCCTGGGTCAGTCTGGGTTGACTAGAGAAACAAATCCAGAGACACATGTGTGTATAAAAAAGAGCTTTATATCAAAGAGCATTTGTCCATTAGGAAAACACCCCAGCCCAGTCTAGATCAAGTCCTTAAGTCTGATATTACCCCATCTCGACCCTAGTCCATACATTCCTCTTTAGACTCATGCAGCCATGCAATGATGCTGAACGCAGGAAGATCACAGGCCAGTGGGTGAAAAGTCTTATTTATTCAGTGGTGGTGGAAGCATCTCAGTGATGGCGTGGGTCTCCACATGGTTCCTCCAGCTCCAGGACTCTGGCTCCATTAGCATAGCTCCCTGTGCCTTGTCATCAGGAATACCAAGCAGAGAGAGTGGGTCTGGCCTACAGGGAGCTATTTATCTCTGTCTCGCCTCCAAATGAGGTCATCAAGCTGTGACCTGATTGAGGGGCTAGACTCCACCCCTTCCTCAAGTTGACAGTAAATCATGTAACTGCCACAGGTCCATTGAGAATTCTACTGTTTAATTACCATAAAAATATGACAAGCATTTCTGGGGCATCCTTTACAATAAACGTAAAAACAAACAAACAACACAACCAACCAGGCATGTTTACCCTTCTCCATATAAGTTTCGGTTGAGAATGAAAATATACCCTGAATTCATTTTATCCAAAGCATGGTATTGGTATTCTTTCTCTACTGCTGTGTTCTTTGGCTTTTCTGGGCTTACCATCTACTGAGCTCTGTACTTTTTCTTTCTGAGAGGCCTTGTGTCTGCTCTTCTCTCCCTAACTTGGCTGGGATTCTGGTGTCCATCATTTCCATCACCTCCTTGCTAACCCCGCTGCAAGTCCTTCTTTGGTGGCACTCACCTGGTTGGGTGGCCTCTACCTGGACACTATATATCCCTGGGGAACATCTTCAGTTCACCCCCCCACCTCCTACCCCAACCCAGTACACAAATGTCTCACATTTTCAGAGCAAGGATCTCTGGGAGAGAGCCTATGCATGAGAAATTTTTTTCTCTTGAAATTTCCATTGTGTTTCTCACACAAATCCGGTCAAAGGACCACTCAATGTTGGCTCCTCTAGCTATCTGTGTTCTCTACAATTGCACAAGATTCCGGAAGCATGCTGGAAAACTTCACAGGTCATTATCACTACAGCTCCATGGTCATCCACTGGGTACTCAACACGGTCCATGCATCCTACGGCCTACACTCCTTCATTAACATTTCAGGTCTTCTCTCCTCTTTGACTTCCTCTTTCCTCGTTTATAGTTTCAGCAGACACTTTGCCCATTCTGTGAGAAACTCACCTTTCATTTGCAATAAAATATACAAATGTACTTGGATCGACACCCCATGCTACCCTCCTGTGGTCATTGAAGGCAACCTGGAGGTGGTGTTGGCCGTGTTTGACTGCCAACCTCACAGTCAGTGGTTCGAACCCAAGAGTCGTTCTGAGGGAAAGGGTAAGACTGTCTGCTCCTTCAAAGATTCACATCCTCGAAAACCTGGTGCGTTCGCCTGAGTTTTCTAGAGAAGGAAACCCGTGATCGAAAGATATAGTTATAGATGCATATCGAGAAAATGGCTCATTCGGTTGTAGAAGCCAGCAAGTCCAGTCTGGTTTCAATTCTGTGGGTCAGACTTTAAGCGGGAGACCTGTGATGCGTGTCTCTTCAGGGGCTGATAAGCCTCTGATAAGCCTAGGACCAGCAGGAAAGCCACAGGTATTCACAGGTGGTTGCATCAAAGGTCAGCATGTTGGGCTTGTGAGAATGAATCCAAGGTTGGCAGTCAGATGGCAGGCCACTGATGACTCCCAGGACGGGCAGACAATGTGGCAAGGAGTCCAAAGAGTTGGAGGTTAATGAGCCAGATGCAGGATCCAGATCCAGATAGCAGCAAGCAAGCTGTCCACAGGGACTACGTAGAGGAAGTGGGCCTGGAGGAGACCATTTTTCCATCACATCAGGGTTGTGACCTGAATAAAGGGTTTGTATTCACCCCAATTGTCTCACAGCTGCTTGGTTGCTCATAAGAGATCCATCATGGAGTTATATCATGTTAAGTCACATAATAGACGCTAGGCTTGAACTGCTAAGTCACTGAGAATTCTACACCAGCCGAGGTGACACCAAACCAACTCTCACATCGGTATAGCTTTGCTATGAGCTAGAATCGACTAGATGGCAGTGTTGTGGTTGGTTTGCTTTGGTTTGGTTTGGCTTAGTGGCAATGAAGGAAACGTCTCTTATACTCCAAGTTCACACTTTCAATTATTCTCCAGATTCCTCTCTCGCCACCTGCTCTAACTAGCAGGAGACTGACCTCAGCGCATGTGTACTTCTTAGTGACGGTCTGAAGCTCTTAGCAACATGGAACACACTTTGCGCTCTGTCTTTCTGAGTCTGTTCTCTCCCTTCATGTTGGGGCATCTCACATTCTGGTGCTGGTACTTTGCTGACCCGCCCCGCCCCCAAGAATTCTTTACTGGTTTTCTCACCTAATCTTTAAATGTTGAATTTCTCAGGTCTGTGTCATTTCATGTCCCAGCTCCCTCCATCTCCCAGCATGGCAGTGCGGGGTGGTGTGGCTGTTGCCTTTTCCCCAGTTCCAGGAAGGGAGGTGGGACTTTAATTTCCCAGCCTTGAATTTAACATGGCGAATTCCGCTGCTGATGGATGGTAACTCAGTCACTTTGGCTCAGAGCTTCTTAACCCAACACTAGGACTATTCCGAGCAGGATTGTGCTTCATTGAGAGCAGCCCCTGTGCATTGTATCATGTTTCCCAGCATCTCTGCCCTCTATGCATGGGATGCCAGCTGTCACTCTCTCCTTCCAGAGTGGATCGATAAAGCAACATCGCCTTAAATCACCCCTGGAGAGAACCATTGCATGTAACTTCAAACCCACCTCTGTGTGGTAAACAGCCATTTCCCCTTCACTTCTTGCTTCTCCTTCCCCCCTTCTCTCTCCAGGAGTGGTCTGAGGCTTCAGAGAATGTGTTTAAATTCTTGCCCCGGACAGAGAAAACTCTGGTCTGCAATCACTTCTCTGCTGGCAGCCACTGCTGATGCAACTCAAAGCTTGTTCTCGCCACAGACATGCTGCAGGGCAATGGCTCGGAGGGGTTCAGCCGTCTGTCCTGGTGACACGGCTCCTACTTCAGCTACTGTTCTTCAGCAGCTCAGCCACATGTCCCACGCCTCTCTGCCTCTGGGTGCTGCCTCACAGGCCCGATTCTGCAGTCTGGCCCGTGACTTCTCTCTCTGCTCCCTCCTGGGGCTTCCTCCGGGTCCTGTAGGTGTTGAGGGAGATTCTGGGAATGGGACTGATCTGTCTCATCTCTTTCCTCTCCTGCACCTGCCCCGCCAGTCTGGGGTTGACTGTGGCTGTTCCATGGGGGTCTGGAGCACCCTGGAAGTTTGGTTTCTCACAGGAGTGCCGGCAGGAAGCAGACCGTAATTCTCCTCCTTTCCTGTCATTCCTTCGGCCCTGCCTTCCCAGGGACGTGGGCTCCACGTCATCACCAACTTTCAACGCCATTCATTCTCTCAGGTCGCTCCTGGCCCCCCTCTCAAATGTTCTTGTTACTTCATGCATATGAGGAAAATTACTTTCAAAACCAGACGTTAGACTTCATGGTTAAACCCTGAATTCTGAGTACTGCATGCTTTTCTCCTTCTGGAATTTAAGAAATCCTTTTATGTTTTTGATCTTGAGCCTGTTTCTTTCAGAGCCTATTTTGCAATTTTGCAATTCAGAATAGGCTTTTGAACCTACTGTTCCATTCTTTTGTTGGGTTGGGAGTTTTTGGTACCTTCCCTTCTTGAGGAAGATAAACCCCAGCCTTAGGGTTCAGTATTAATACTAGAAGAACCAAGGAAGGGGAAAAAAAGGGTGGGAGTTGGGGCTGCTGGGGAGATAGTCTTACATCCAGAAACACCGTCTTATAGTAAGTAAGTCCCTCAAATGACCAACACCACAGGCTAGAGGGGCAGCATCTGCTCTATGTTCTCTGGGCCTTTTAGAAGACATGGGGTGGAGGCATTCTGTGATGCTCAGCTTCCCGACATGATCTCTGAAGACAAAGTGGGTACATAAGCAAATGTGGCGAAGAAAGCTGATGGTGTCCAGCTACAAAAAGATAGAGTCTGGGGTCTTAAAGGCTTGAAGATAAACAAGCAGCCATCTAGCTGAGAAGCAACAAAGCTCACATGGAAGAAGCACACCAGCTTGTGTGATCACGAAGTATCAATGGGATCAGGCATCAAAGAACAAAAAGATCTTATTATTGTGAATGAGGGGGAGTGCGGAGGGGAGAACCAAAGCCCATCTGTAGACAATTGAACATCCCATTATTGAAGGGTCGCAAGGAAGAGACGAGCCAGTCAGGGTGCAGTGCAGCACCGATGAAACTTACAACTTTCCTCTAGTTTTTTAATGCTTCCCCCACCACCCCCCACTACAATGACCCCAGTTCTACCTTACGAATCCAGTTAGACCATTTGTACATGAGTACAAATAAGAGCTGTAAACACAGGAAATCCAGGACAGATTAAACCCCTCAGGACCACTAATGAGAGTAGGGATACCAGGATAGTAAGGGGAAGAATGGGGGAGAAATGGGGAACCGATCACCATAGGAAGCCCCCCCTGGGAGGGGGTTAGGCAACAGAAAAGTGAGTGAAGGGAGACTGTGATTGATGTAAGACATGAAAAAAATAAATTATCAAGGGTTCATGAGGGAAGGAAGGTGGGGGATGGGAGATGAGCTGATACCAAGGGCTCAAGTAGAAAGAAAATGTTTTGAAAATGATGATGGCAACAAATGTACCAATGTGCTCGACACAAAAGATGTATGTATGGATTGTGATAAGAGCTGTAAGAGCCCCCAATAAAATGATTTAAAAAGGAAAGAAAAGAAAACACAGGGTTGTTCCTCTGTCCACATGTGTGGGGCTCTATGGTCAAGGGAATATTGTGTCTCTCAAGGGAACGGGCACCGCCCCAGAGGGAAGGCTCCCCCAATGTTCTCATGGCACAATAGCAAGGGTCTCTCACGTTACCAGGCAGCCATCATATGTTCTTGGCATTATTGTCAACAAATAAGCTGAGGGTAAGATTCTTGCCAAGAGAATTAGTGAGCATATTAAATCCTCTAAGAACCAAGACAAGTTTTTAAACCTTGTGAAAGAAGAGGATGAAAAAAAGAAGCCCAAGAGAAAAGTCCGTGGGTTTCCTGGTAGTGCCCAGCCTGCACCTTCGGGAGAAGCAAGCGCGCTTTGTGGAAACCAGTGGAAGGGAGCTTAGCCGCCAGAGGCTGCTCCGTAGGATGCATCCCTCTCAGGCCGCCTGGTTGTAAAACAGAAACTCAGAAGACTCCTTCGATGTAAAAAACGAAAGAAAGAAAGAAATAACGAACGAAAGAAAGAGAGCGAGAAAAGAAACAAAACTCCATAAAAATAAAGGATGCAAATGCCATTGCTATCGTCCTCCCCACCTGCCTGTTTACCCTTCCACTCCCCTTTTTAGAACTCATCACGCGCCATTTCTTACAAGTCTTGTACTCACTGGGGATGGCAGGGAATGCTGTCTGTGGCTGACCTTGCCTGGGGTTTGTGGAACGAGGATGGAATTTGTCATAAAACAGTTTGGGGCCTCCGGGATCCATTTTGAGATGTACCCCTGGGGCGGAGTCCTCCGTCTACTCACACAACCAATAAAAAAGGGCGGCAGGGTCATGTGTGTGTATATGCGCCGTTCGTGGTATTGGCAATGCCTGGTCCTTTCACTGCCAGCGACGGCCATTCATTTTTTCCTATACTTTTATTCAGCTTCACTCTGGACTGATTCAAATAGGAAGCCGACACAATGTCTACCCCGGATCATTTTAATCTCCAAGCTCCATAAAACACCCATATAAGTCAATTTTCTGGAATGAAGGTTGTAGCAACCATAGTGTTCCCGATTTTATTTTTAGAAGCTGATTTATGCATCTGACATCGCATTACCTCTCGTTCATCTCTGTGGCAGTTGAGTTGTTTGCAAGCTCCGCCAGATGGTGACTATAATTCATCGTGAAGGCTTATTGACACTGCGAGTGAAGAAAACGTTGCTCTCTCTACCTGGTGGAGGAGAGGCCAGCATCAGGCTGCGAACCACAGAGACCATGTGTCTACTCCCAGCAGACAGTTACAGTCTTGGAAGCCCCTCGGGCAGTGCTACCCTGTTACACAGGGACACTATGCTTTCACAATGAACTCGACGGCAGCAGTGATTTTGTTTTGTTTTGTTTTTGGATTTTACCCTGAGAAAGTCTCAGGCTTTAGTCTCGGTCGAGACAAAATTAATTGCGACAAAAAACATAGTATATGACCTTGTGTGTAGCTGGCAGGGGAGCCCGGGGACTGGTCTTTCACAGTGAACTACACACTTTCTGCCCCCAGAGCCATGACCTGGTTCCCACTCAGGCTGCAAGTACAGAGTTGGTGAAAGGAGGTCCTTAGCCTCTGAGGGCCATTTCGCAACCCTTTGCAGATAAACGATACCTCACGTGGCTCCTCGGCCTCAGAATGATGGTCTGCAGACGAAAGCATAATTTAGAGAAGAAGCATCCATGAAAGCACGCGGATGAACTATAGGTTGGACATGGTGTACGATTACTGATTATATCCTTCCTGGCGCACCGAGGGCTGGCTCTGATGAAAGAAGCTGCGCATCTTCAAGGAAGGGACTCATGCCTTGGTAAAAGGCACAATGAAGTAACTGAGGGACGCCCAAGGCCCACGGAGTAGAGGTGTGTTGCCGTGTGCTGTCGAGTCGAGACTCTTGAAAGAACATATTGATGCGGGAGGGCTCCCCCAATGGAGGGCCCCCCCCCACTTCTCGAAAGACAGAATACATACAGATTCTCATTTTCGCTTTAAATATGGAGATCAAATAACAAGCAAAGCTTTGGTCAACCTCTGTAGTCTGGAATTGGCTCAGAAAAAACAGGAAGGGGAATTCAGACAAGCCACAAGGATGAGAGCTGTGGGTTGATAGATGACAAACCCCCAGAGTAGAATTGCTGAAGCCATTTCTGAGCAAACCTCAAACCACTTGTATTAACTGATTGACCCTTAGCTTCTGCTCCCCACCCATTGATCATTTAGCTCCTGGACTTCATTTTTAACTCTGCGTTTCCGGTTTTTATTTTCATCACCTTTGTGTTTGAAGACTTTCAGAGAGATAAGCTGAAAGAGCCGTGGAACAAACACTCATGACCTTCGCTGACTATTCACATTGTGTTACATGTGTTTCCTTGCTATCCCTCTTTCCCCAACCAGTCATGAGCAGGTGCGGCTTGTCTCCCCGCCTTAGAAACTTCAGCCCGGCTCTCCTAAGAGCCAGGAAATTTTTCTGAAGAATCCCACTACTGTGATCCGACTGGGGAATTTAACATTGTTTTTAAACTATTAGCTAGTTACACAGAACATATTCACATTGACCTAACTGTTGTCAAAATGCTTTTTTCCTTTGACTCTAAGTTCAATTAAGAATCACGCATCATATTGGGCTGTCCAATGGCCTTCATCTCCTTTAATCTAGAGCAAGGGACAGCAAACATTTTTCTGTAAAGGACGGTATGTGAATACAAACATTTATATTTATAAAATGTATGTAGTATAAGCAATGTATTATAACTACTATATAGGTCTTTGGGGCTTTGTAGGCAAGACTATCCCAGCTACACACTACTACTCAACTCTGTCCATGTAACCCCTACCTAAAAAATAATCATCTACCGATAGTCAGTCCATGAAGAAATAAAGCTGTTATCTGCCAATCAAACCTTATCTATGGATACTGACTAAATTTCATAGCATTCCCATGTGCTACAAACACTTTTCTTTGGATTTTTCTCAACCATTAAAATATATATGCAAACCATGTGTTTTTCATGGGTTGTACAAAACAGGTGGGACAGCTTTGGTTCTAGGGCCCATGACTTCGTGACCTCTGATTGAGAACCATCCCTTGCTCCCCTTGTTTTTAAGGCAAACTCTTTCTCGAAGTGTACGGTGAGCCACGGAAAGCAAGGTGACATAAGAAATACTTGTGACTAGTTTTGAAAACACCTATTGGGGGTGCACTTGTCGACCCAGAGGGAGTTAGCGCTGTCTGTGGGCACACGGCCATAGCATGCTGGGGGCAGTGGCTTTCACTGTTGTCTGCAGAGGATCCTTGGCCTCTGTCTACACAGCAAGGTCGTCTGTAGTGATCCAACAGCCGGTCTTGATAAGACTCCTCTGCGTTAGGCTGGCCCAGCTAATCGGTGTGACGGAGTCCCACTCAGAGCTGTTTCAGAGGGCAGGACAGCTCCTGTTGATTCCATGCACTGCCTCTCCCCGTCCTCCCCTCTTCCCCCCACGCCCCTTATCTCCCTCTCCTTCAGCTCCAAGCATCTCCTCAGCGGGCACCCAAGTTTGGCAGGCATGAAGGTGCTATTTTAAGAATGGATTCAACAAAAGGGAGTGATGCTAGGCTCAGAAGCTGTCCTGTCCCCGCTAAGTGCGTAAATTCTCCTTTATCAGAAAATGACGCTGCGAATATTCAGGATTATGCCATCGTCTGGCTATGTAGGAGGGTGGGGATGGCGGGAGACCCTAATCGTCGCAGGCTGGTGACTGGCTGCCAAGGCCACTCACAGTACTTGTCTTGTTTGTCGTATTCGTTTTTAAGTCATCAGATGTGTGCTAATGTCCAGGACTGCCCTAGAAAATGACCGCAGGCTATGTGGCTGAAGAGAGCAGAAATGCATGGCCTCCTGTTTTCAGAGGCGAGAAGAAGGAAGAGGCCAGGGTGTTGGCTGGGCCATGCGCTCCGCGAAGTTTCTCAGGGAGGACCTCGTCTTGTCTCCTCATAACTCCCATACCCTCAGGCACTCCCTGTTCCTTGGCTTGTGGCAGCTTATCTCTGATCTTATCTCAGTCCTTGTGTGGCCATGTCCCCGTGCAGCTGATGTCTGGGCCTCTTCTCTTTTTATGAGATGCCAGTTGTGCTGGATTCGCACACGGAGTCATTTTGACTCACAGCAAGCCGATAGGGCAGATTAAAACTGCCCCTTTGGGTTTCGGAGACTTTAAACCTTTATGGGCGCAGACAGCCTCGTCTTTCAACCCACGGCGAAACTGGTGGGCGTGGAACACTGACCTGGTGGTTAGCCAGCATGCAGTAGGGCCCCCTCACTCTAGTGTGATCTCATGTTCACGTTCTTCCATCCTCAACAACCCTGCTTTCAAACGAGATCTCACACACAAGCATGGAGGGTCCGGATTTGAACAGGTTTGTTGGAGGGTGCGAGCCAGCCCCATAGCAGGGTGTGAAATCTCTTGTCTTGGTTATAAAACAAAACCCACAGAAAGAACAGAATTTGGAAATACTCCTATCAGCATGGGAGTGGGAATGAGTGACTCATGGAATCTCCTGACACCGAATTAGTCAGCTCCCAGGCTCCCTCCGGTGTGTCTTAGCACTCCTCTTGTCTCCAGGTGTCTCGACTATGTTTACAAGATGTCCCAGGGCAAAGTGGCGTTAACCAGTTTTTTGAGGACACAGCCCAGAACCGGTCTCAGCTGCTCAGAATGACAGAAGTGCTCAAATGACTGCTTGACCCAAAGCAAACCCACTGCCTTCACCGTAACTCCCTCTCACCCACACCAAACTCACCGCCATCGAGTCCGGTCCACCTCACAGGGGGTCACGAGGACCGCGTAGAACTGCTTCCCAGACCTCCCAAGATTTCACATCTTGACAGAGACAGAGCCTCGGCGCTCTCTCGAAGAGACCCGTGGGTGTGTGAACTGTGAATATGGAGAGCAGTCGAACACAGGACTCATGATGCCAACAGGGCTTCTTGGTGCTCGAAAGCCCGATGTTTCACCCGGGCGCCATTATCAAGACACATAGCTTCACGTCAAAGACGTAGAGTAAAGGAAATGATCCTGCAGTCTTGAGGCTCAGCCAGTGGGGCGACCATACGTCCCCCTGGAGAAGTTGAGGAGAAACTTCATACGCAGGCAATGGCTGCTACAGAGTAGATTCAACTTCCAGGCTCCCTGGTGGCATCGTTGTAAAGTGCTGAGCTGTTAACAGAGTGGTAAGTGGTTCAAAGCCACCAGCGAACAGACAAGTCTGTAGGAAATTGATGGGGCAGTTCTCTCTCATACGGTTGCTTGAAGTTTGAATCCACTTGATGGCAATGGGTTTGCTTTTTCTTTCCCCTTTTATCTTTTTAATGTTCTCTCAGGAAATTTTGCACTCACATAAAGACCCATTGGTGGGTTTCGATGAGCCAGACTCAAGCAACACAGTGGATGAGAATCCAAGTCCCAGCTCCCACCCCCCCCCCCCCCACATGTGTCAGAGCAGGACTACGCTCTGTAGCATTTTCAGTGGCTGATTTTTTAAAAGTAGGTTGGCAGGTCTTTCCTTCAAGGGATCTCTGGGTGGACTTGAACTTCCAGCTTATTGATTAACAGCTGAGCACAGCCAAGGAGTCCCACTCAAATGCCACTCACTGCCGTTGAGTGGATATTGACTCAGAGCAACCCTATAGGATTGGGTAGGACTGCCTGGGGAGTTTCTGAGACTGTAACTCTGTATGGGACTAGAAGGCTCTATCTTTCTGCCCCCAGAGCAGCCTGGTAGTATCGAACTGCAGACCTTGCAGACTGTAGCCCAATGCATAACCACTATGCCACCAGGGCTTTCACTAGAAGTTATAGGAAATTACAAGTTACAAAGGTAGCAAGATGCCAAGAATCCTGGTAGTATTTCTCTCTCTCTTTATTAAGTTTATATGAATCATGACACTGGTCAGAAGAAGAGTGGCTTCCCTCATTTTACTTATGACAGTATAAAAGTTGTTGGTTGTTAAATCTCATTCTCTGGATTTTCCATTGAACACATTTTTCCAGCATCATCAATAACCCATCAAGAATAAACACTACCGAAACACTAAGAGACAATTCCCCCGAATGCTCACATTAAGGATGCACACGTGGGATGAAGATTTAATGTTAGCCACCATGTAGTTGCTGTCACCATGGTTTTCTTTGCCTTGTCCGTTTTGACTATTTACCTTTGAAGCCCACTTGGGATGAAGGATGGGGACTTTGGGAGCAGGCACATATGGCTGTAGCTGGTCCCTCTGCCTGCATCAGCCTCCAGGAAGGGCATTCGCAGCTACGAGTCTTAACTAGTGAACCTCTCAAACCTGAGTTCAAACCTCAGAGGAGAGAGAGTAGTAGATGTTTAGTGTTGGTGTGAGTCATATGTTTTCTTTTTCTGTAAATAAGAGAACATTCACTGAAGCACAGTTAAGCCCTCCTTTGGACCCTGGTACCGGAGCCCTGGTGGCATACTGGTTACATGTTGGTCTGTGGTCTGCATGGTCTGCAGTTTGAAACCACCAGCAGCTCCCCGGGAGAAATATGAGGCTTTCTACACCTGTAAAGAGTTGTGGTCTTCTGAAGATAAACAAGCAGCCATCTAGCTGAGAGACAACAAAGCCCACACGGAAGAAGCAAACCGGCCTGTCCCGACTTGATCGCGGAGGACAAAGTGGGTGCCTAAGCAAAAGTTGCGAACAAAGCTGATGGTGTCCGGCTATCACATGATATAGTATCAGGGGTCTTAAAGGCTTGAAGACAATCAGGTGGCCATCTACCTAAAAACAACAAAGCCCACAGGAAGAAGCACACCAGCCTACCCTGACGTGAATGCTGAAGGCAAAGTGGGTGCATGGGCAAATGTGGTGAAGAAAGCTGATGGTGCCCAGTTGTCAAAATTTATAGAATCTGGGGTCCCATAGGCTGGAAGATAAACAAGGGGCCATCTAACTGAAAAACAACAAAGCCCACATGAAAAATGCACACCAGTCTGTGAGATGACAAGGCATCGAGGGGATCAGGTGTCAGGCATCAAAGGAAAAAAAAATCATAGCATTGTGAATGAGGGGGAGTGCAGAGTGGGGATCCAGGGCCCATCTGAGGGTAACAGGACATCCCCTTGCAGAAGGGCTGTGGGGAGGTGATAAACCAGTCAGAGTGCAGTGTAGCAACGATGAAACATACAACTTTCCTCTAGTTCTTGAATGCTTCCTCTCCCTCACTATCATGATCCCAATTCTACCTTACATAACCAGCTGGACCGGAAGATGTACACTGGCATGGATAGGAACTGGAAATACGGGGAATGTATGAGCCCCTCAGGAACAGTGGTGAGAGTGGCAATATCGGGAAGGCGGAGGGAGGGTGAGGGAGAGAGAGGAAACAGATGACAAGGTCTACATGTATCCTCCTCCCTGGATGATGGACAGCAGAGAACTGGGTGAGGAAGGTGTCGGATGGTGTAAGATATGATAAAATAATAATTATTTATAAATTATCAAGGGTTCAGTAGGAAGGAGATCGGGGAGGGAGGGGAAAAATGAGGAGCTGATACCAAGGGCTCAAATGGAAAGCAGGTGTTTTGAGAATGACGATGGCAACATATGTACGAATGTGCTGGATACAAATGATGTATGTATGGATTATAAAAAGAGTTGTATGAGCCCCTAATAAAATGATTTAAAAAAAGAGCTGTGGTCTTGAAAACAAACCCACAGGGACAGTTCTACCCTGTCCTAGCGGGTGGCTATGAACCGGCATTGACTTGAAGGTAATGATTTTTTATTCTCTGACCCATCCAAGAGGAAAGTAAAAACAGAAATATTACAAGGGCTCTGGTTCATATATACACGGGCTTATTCCAAATGAAATGTGTTTGCTCATGCCACAGTGATCAGGGGGTGGCTGCACATACGTTCCCCGAGTAATTATCTCATTAGGATGTCCCCACCCCCACGTGGGGTGAGTGGGGGGTGGGGTGGATCCAGTCCAGGCAGCTGCTCCATGTGTCTCTGATGGACCAGCTCCAGACAAAGCAGAAAGATAGCACTGAGAGCTTCAGTGACTCTTTGCTTTTCCATCCCAAAGGATCGATCGTCTCAGAGGACACAGGAACACCACCTGGTTTATGAAGACATTGAAGCAAACGGAGAACTGCGCTGTTGAGGAAAGGGGCAGGAAAGATGTGCCGAGTCATCCACCCCCCGCCCCGCTCCACCCCAAATCTGGTCAATGCACCTGCTTACTTTTTGAGGGTAGCAGGGCCGTGGGGGAGAGAATTGTGTTATGAAACATTGTTTTATCCACCCAACACCCCTGATCTCGCCTCTTCAGACCTCTCTCTTTCTGTTGCCAAGCTCAAAGAAGATTAAAAAAAGAACATGATCTGGGTCTCTCAAGGATGCCCAATCTGCCATTGTTACATGGTATAAATAGAAGAACACAGAGCTCTTTGGGGAAGGGCTCGGGAGAGATGGGAAAGCTGCCTTCAGAACTGTGTGGACCTAGAAGTAAGATAAGCTGAGAAACAATAGCTCCATGCTCTGAGATTTTTGATTAATAAAGGTTTCTATGATTTTGGACTTGCAAAATGTGTGCGAAATGTGAAGAGGCACAGTCGTCCAGAGACACTCCCTGAGGATGGATTCGCTTTCGGAGTCCGAGCGCAATAACCCGGATGCCAGTGTTCGCACCTGACAAGATAGATGCTCAGTTGATAGAGAAAATGCGTGGGTCACTAGAGGTCATTTCTGGTGAATTATTATTCTTTTCATGGCACATGAATACGTGTCCCGAAATGCACATCATAAACTGGTTGAAGTGTGGGGAATTATCAGCCGTCCGTTTGTTTGCTGGGTTTGAAGCCTGGACTATGGAGAATTTATCCTTGAGTGTGGGTTGGCCCCTGTGGGACTTTTGTCTGCCGTGGGAAAATTGTAGGGCTCAATTCAGGTGTCATCCCAGGATCTTGGGGTTCAGAGTTCTTTTGGCTGTCTTGGGAAAAAAGGTTCAAGTATGTTCACCTAATGTCCACTGGGAAAGGGTTGCCCCAATCTTCAATTTCTTTTTTTTTTCTAACTTCTTTGTCTTCCAGAACCGCTGTGTGAAGTCCTAGGATAGTCAAGGCCACCAGTGACAGAGGGAATGGGAATATGGTCTTGAAAGGGAAAGGACCCTGAGAAACTTCTGAATTAGCTTAGAAGGGATTCGTGGTCAGAGGAGGAAAAGACTGAGGGCCTCTGGTAAGTGGCAAGAATTCTAGATGAGGTAAATTCTGACAATTTTATGACTATAATTCTTCCTCCAAAGTAGATTCGATTTCTTAAAGGTCCTGGTCCTTGACATCTCTTTTTTTTTTTTTTGCACTGGGCTGGGATGTTTTATTGATGCATAATTACTTGATATAAAGCTATTGACGTCTCTTTGTCTTTACACTATGTGGAATTTCCGGCAGGGAACCTTGCACACCACACTGGCTCAAAACACGTCTGCTGCCTTTGGTTGTCAGTTGCCCGAGGTGGCGCTGACCCACAGCAACCCCATCTACGATAGAACGAGAGGGTGCGTGGCCCTCACATCCTCTTCATGGTCCTCGGGATGCTCAAGGCCCTGTGTGTTTTCCGTGCCTTCCAATCTAGGGAGCTCCTCTTTTCCCACGATGCCAGGTGTCAATCGGCTGTGATCCTTAAGTTTCCATTGGCTAATCTTCAGAAGCACACCCCCAACACCTTCTTCCTAGTATGCTTTTGTCTAGAACCACCTCTCAGAATTGTCCCCCCCCTCTCCCGGCGCCCTAGGGAGATGCCAGTGGCATGGCTTCCAGCATCCTGGCAACGTGCAAGCCGCCAGAGTGCACTGGCAGTGCTCTTTGCTGATGTAAACGCGATCAGCTGCTTCTCAGTCCATTCCACATGTAGGGATTTCATAGGACAGAGGAGAGCTGCCTCACGGCGTTTCCCCAGGCTATGGATTGTTACAGAGGCAGACTGCCCCATCTTTCTTTCCTGGGACAGCTGACAGGTTTTAACTATCCACATTTTGCCTAGTGCCCAAGCACTTCCCCACTGGGCCACCAGGGGCCTTGTGGACTGATAGTATATATTTCTCATTATATTCTACCTGGATTTATAGTTGAAGGATCATTATTTTGGTGAATGACTTTCTAAGTAGAGCTGAACTACATTCTTTGCTGTAAAGAACCCCCAAACCTACGCCCATTGCTATCAAGTTGATTCCTCCTGACTTACTAGTGACCCTACAGAACAGAATCGTCCCTTGGGGTTTCTTAGGCTGCAAATGTTTACAGAAGCAGACTGCCTCATCTTTCTCCCCTAAAGCAGCTAGTGGAGTTTAACTATATATAATCCAATGTCACTCAGGACCACACCAGGGCTCCAACCCAAACCCAGACCCAAACCCAAATCACAGCCATTGAACTAACAGCCGTACATAGTCCCTGAGATGATACATCTATGGGAAAAGAAAGTATACTTTCTTTCTACAGAGAGGCAGTTGGGTTTGAACCACTGACCTTGTGATTAACAACCTAAAGCATACTTTCTTTCTACAGAGAGGCTGTTGGGTTTGAACCACTGACCTTGTGATTAACAACCTAAAGCATAGCCCACCACGCCATCAGTTTTCAAGCTCCCAAGATTTGTCTTTTCTGGCTTCAGATACAGGCCCTTTCTGATGGGTGGGATGTTTGGAAAAGCAACACTGCCACCTGCTGGATGTATACATGTCTCCACATTTAACCTCCAAGGACGCTCCTGTCCATTCACAGCTTGTATATCCCACCAATGCAAATCTAATTGGGTTTGGAGTTTTGCAAAAAAGATTAAATGAAGTCTAAATAATATTTTAGATAGTATTGATGAAGGTTAAGATCCTGGAAATAAGCCATGGACTGTATTTTTGTTGGAGAAGTAAGTAATTTTGATAGTATAAGAAAATGCGGGCTTTAAGACTCCCTTACATTGAGTTGGTTAATACTGGGTTGTCCTGATCGACCCTTAATATGACCAAGCATGCTCTGGCAGTAGTTAGGGATCATGGGAATGGCTGCAGGGGATGTGTGGTAAAGAATTGATAGACAATTGGTCTAGGGTTTCCATGAGTCAGAAGTGAGTTTGGTTTGAGTTGCTCTGTGTCGGGAGAAAATGGCTAAGCTGAACAAATCGGCCAGACAGACTGTCTAGGGAGGGACAAGCGAAGTGACCCCTTTTCACATGAGTCTCTAGCTTTTAAGCTCTCTTTGTGTAGGGTTCAATGTTTTCACTTATAGTCACTTGAAGAGTTTGCTGGAAACCAATGTGGGCTTATGGCTCTGCTAAAGCTTTGATGCCAATTCATAGCGACCCTATGGGACAGAGTGGAACTGCCCCTGTGGGTGTCTGAGACTGTAACTCTTTATGGGAGTAGAAAGCCTCCCCTTTCTCCAGAGGAGCAGGTAGTAGGTGCCAATAAAGACTAGTGGGATAACTGACAGAATGAGAACGTATCATTGTTTTTATAGTTCATCTCAGAAACAGTCTGCTGGGAGTGGTGTTGAAGGGAGAGTAAGAAGTTCATCTTCTCAACTGTCCTAACTTGCTCCTTAATCCACGCCCTGGCAATAGCTCTCAGGGAAGGAAAAATGCTCAGGGATCGATATTACCCATTTTCCTTCCATCTGATGGACATGATGAAACATGTAAGACTTGGGAGAAAGCAAATAAGACTGTGCCCTTGCAAGAGGATGCTGCGACCATGGAGGCTTTTCTTCTTAGGGACGTGCAGCTGTGTGTTTGTCTGGGTTGTTTGAGAGTTCTGTTGACAGCAGAGCTAATGTGTAGAAATCAGAAAACAATGCAAATAATTGTTGTCTATTCTGCCGTAAAGGCGCCCTGGTGGCATACTGAGTTATGTCTGAGTTGGGCTGCTAACGTCAGGTTGGTGGTTCAAACTCACCAGCTGCTTCCCGGGAGAAAGATGGGCATGCTTTCTGCTCCGACAGCCTGGGACGCACCGGGGTGTTTCCACCCAGTCCTTTAAGCTGCCAGGTGTCGGACAGACGCAATGGCAACAAGATGTCGTTTTTGCTGGTGTTAGTTGCCACAGAGTTGATTCTGACTCATAAAGAACCAGTCTACGGACACAGAAACAAATTCTACCCAGCTGAGGTTGCGTTGATATCCCCTTTCACAGATGCGAGCTTTTGCGTCCATTGGCAAGTGGATCCCAGCAGTCCTCATCCATCAGCAGCGTCTCCTTCAGCCAGCTGTTAACGAACCTTATCCTTTCAGACAGCACGCAATCCTATTTTATCCATGAAAGGGGATTCTCTGGTGTTTTACCATCACTCCACCATATTCGGACACCATCATCTTCCTGGCTCCTTCATTTAAGGAATGAGTTGGATGAAAGCTTTGATGCATAGGTGCTCATTCTATAGTCATACAAGTCACGGTTGTACTTTCTTTTAAAAAACCCATTACATCCAATATTTAAAAACTACAGGATTATAAATAAACAACAAAAATCAAGCTTCACAAGGGGTCTGGGTATAGTTTCTATTTGGTTTCTATGGAAGTGGCACCTCATCATATCAGAGGTTCATCTCCACGTCCACGCAGAAGTGGAAGCTGTGGCTGAACATGATGGAGGTCGTGTACGAGGCCGTCACCAACCGAGGTCCTCTTCCCACGGGTGACTTTCTACTCACCCTGGTGATGCTGACTCTGGGCAAACCGTTTGTGGAACGCTTCAGCTGGACAGCCCTTCCGAGCCCCGCTGCACATCTTTTTGGATTGTCCTGGGGTCGGTGGCACTGCGAGAGTTCTGCGAGGCATTTGGCTTTGTGAGTGGCCAGCCCCGCCTCAAAGTCTAGCTTCTCATGCACGAGCGATGGGAGCTTGTGGCAGTTACTAGTTTCTGATCCACTCACCTGGAAAATAGATGGATGCAAACAGTCAATGAGCACTCCACACATCTTACCTCATATTGTTTAAAGGTCATGGCTAACTCAGACAGGATTGTCCTCATCCGAATCTGGGAGTCTAGGGGACTGGATTGGGCACTTTCCTAGACCAAGTAGGTTAGGTCTTACCCTTGCAATTACTTGTGAGAACGTTCAAGGCATCCCAGGGGTCCAGGCTGGGGAGCAGAAGGTGAGCCCAGGCGCCAAGTACAGTGGCTATGCCATTGACTGGGGCAGTGTTTCAATATTTAGTAGCTGGTAGTACTGCAAGGGTTGAGAAAATGCTTAAGCACTTGACCGCTTCTTGGAAGCCTGGTGGTTTGAGTCCACTTAGAAGCATCTCAGCAGAGAGGCTTGGTGGTTGATTTCTGACCAGTCATTGGCGACCCTATGGAGCACCCTTATTAGGCTGACACATCAGGGATTGGGATCATTGGGACATCACCTGGTGTTTCCCTTTCTTTTGAATGGCACTGTTGAGTGAACAATCAACCCTGGGAGAGGGTGGGGAGCGGAACTAGGGTGTGTGTATGGGGGGGTCACCCTTACAGCTGCCCTCCAGGTGTACTCTGTAGGAAGGGTGAAGGTAGGCCCGACTATCAAGTAAAGAACTCATTCCCTCTCCTGATCGATTCCATGTGCATGAGGGAGGTGGACAGAGACTTCTTTCAGTAATGGGCTCCATGCCCCATCCTTTTAATACCGGCTTTCACTGGTTGTAGAAATTGCCACTGAGCCGAAGACATAGACTCCTTCATTTAAATCAAGCAGTTACTAATCTGGTCACTTCAATTTGGATATTATCTTTTCTTCTATATTTTTATACATTCATGGGCAGCAATAAAATGCAGGGTTCTTTAAAGCCACAGAGGGGAAAAAAACCAACTCCCAAATAAACCCACAGAGGCTCACAGCACAAACAGTTCTTTGAGATAGCTCACGGGGTAGGGGTGTGGGCGATCACCCTACATCTCCTTACTTCTCTCCTGTCAACCAGGAGTGTCCGTGCATTGGGAAGAGGTGGCCCAGAGGCTGCATTTTAAGAGCAGAGAACGGGAATCTGAAATCAGCAGGACAATCAAGCTGGATTTTGATTTTGAAGCGAAGCTGAAAGAAGGACTTGGAAAGTAGGTGTTTTACTACTTAGTTACTTTGTAGTTAGGAATGCTTCACTTCAAATATCCAGCAGAGGGCATGAAAGGGATTGCTTTTGATTAGCTCACTCTATTGAAGAAAGGATGTGATCCATGAAAACGAAGCAGGAAACAGATAAACCCCACAGCTTTGGGCAGGGACACCTCTAAAGAGCACATCTGCTGATGTTGCACATAATTTCAATGTTGACTTTCCCCTCATTTCTCAACTATCTCCTTCACGTAAACCACTTATATCTCTACATTAGATCATTAATCATCCAAATCTGAAGATACTTACAAAACACGTATAAAATTATGAAATAAATTTTTAATGCTTTGTACTCTTATTTAGAGCTATCCTAGACAAGCCTGGAGAACAAACCAAACATCAGTCAATGGTTGCACTGTTTCCAAAATAAACAAGGTGCCACCTTCTGGTGGAAACCCGTCTCCTTTAGAAGCCCCATCACCAACCTAATCAGACATCAAATCAGGTGCCACAAGCAGGGTGAGAATCTCCCATCAGCCTTTGGTGCCACACGTGACTGAGGCTTGAGCTAGCTAAGTAACTGCTTCCTGACTACTCTCTGACGCTGGTAGGAAATACAAGACAAACTCATACTTAATGTGTCAGGAGTCCCTGGATGGTACAGCCAGTCACTAAAAACTTGGTGGTTCGTATGGGCAGAAGAACAACACTCACCAAGCATAAATAAGACACCACCACATAGAACAACCTCACCCAGAGGGCAAAAAAGAGAAAACAGACCTCAAGATAGCACTGACTTAAATATAGAAAGACTTGAAAGGCTGCTGAGGTAAGCGTAAAAAATAAATAGACAAAAGGGACATAGGGGAAAAGTTACGGCATACAAATATTCCAGGGGTGAGGACCAGGTAATATGGCAGGGACCAGACCAAATACAGGGATACACATGGGAGACAACTAAAAAAGAGGTGGGAAAAGGAATAAATAAATAAAAGGATAGCTGGGGCACAGGGCACTGACCCACCCAAGGGGAGGGTATTGTTTGTGTCTCCACAGGGAAAGAGGGACCAGACTTCAACCCGATGCTCCAAGATGTGAATGCAACACGCCGGCATGGAGTAGGGAACCAGTGGAGAGGTCTGGGAGGCCGGCCCCAACCCCAACTACTAAGAGGACATCTGCCCCTCCCTCAGAAGAATTTATTTCAAAGGACGGCACTGAATCTACAGCTCCAGAAAAGGGACATATCTGATCAGAGCACATGGGAGCAGATGAAGGGGGAGGAGGAGAGAGTGGAGCACATCATGGTCCACCCGGCCAGGAGGTCAATGTTCCCAATTAGAGCAGCCAGTCGACAGAGAGGACCACATGGCCGGCCCCACTATGAGACATGACGTCCCTGACTGACCCATAGCTCTATAGGCGACAACACTGGAGACACAATGAGGGAATTGCACCTGATCGGATCCTGCCACGCCAAAATATTAAGGGGGTGCAAGAGAACAGCAAGGGAATGGAGCGGTGAGGTCCCCAGGGAATGCTGAAGGTGGACTTTGGGGCCAGGGTGCGGTGCCCCAACAGGAAAACACTCCTAAAGGCCAACAAACAATCCTTGAACTAACTATACGCTTTTCTTTCTTATTGTGTTTTGTTTTGTTTTCTCATTGATTTGTTGTATATTGTTGCTTGGTTGTGCTCGGTCCTTTTTTTGTGCATGTTATTATCTCCACAGGTCTGTCTAAATAAGATAGGCTGGGTGAACAATTGGAGGAGAAAACAACGGGACCGATAGTTCCATGGGGACATGGAAGACAGGGAGGTGGGGGGAAGGTAATGGTGTTAATTAACCCAGGGATAAGGGAACAACAAGCGATCCAAATTGGTGGAGAGGAGGGTGTGGGAGGCCTGGTTGGGCATGATCAAGGGTAATGTAACTAAGAGGAATTGCTGAAACCCTGGTGGCGACTGAGCATGGTAGTGGGACAGGAGGGAAGTCAAAGGAAATAGAGGAAAGAGCTGGGAGGCAGAGGGCATTTATAGAGGTTTAGATAAAGACATGTACATATGCAAATATATTTATACATGAGGATGGGGAAATAGATCTCTGTGCATATATTTATAAGATTAGTATTAAGGTAGCAGAGGGACATTGGGCCTCCACTGAAGTACCCCCTCAATACAAGAATACTTTCTTCTATTAAATTGGCATTCTATGATGCTCACCTTCCCAACACAACCACTGAAGACTAAGTGGGTGAACAATTAAATGTGAAGAAAGCTGATGGTGTCCAGCTATCAAAAGAGATAGCATCTGGGGTCGTAAAGGCTTGAAGGTAAACAAGCGGCCATTTGGCTCAGAAGCAATAAGGCCCACATGGAAGAAGCCCACCAGCCTGTGTAACCACGAGGTGCTGAAGGGATCAGTTATCAGGCATCAAAGAATAAAAAAATCATATCATTATGTGCTCACCTCCCTGATATGACCACTGAAGACAAATAGGTGCATAAGCAAATGTGGCGAAGAAAGCAGATGGTGCCTGGCTATCAAAAGATATAGCGTCTGGGGGTCTTAAAGACTTGAAGGTAAACAAGCAGCCATCTAGCTCAGAAGCAACAAAGACCACATGGAAGAAGCACACCAGCCTGTGTGATATCACAAGGTGTCAAGGGATCAGGTATCAGTCATCATCAGAACAAAAAATCTTACCATAATGAATGCGCATGGGAGTGCGAAGTGGAGCAGCCCATTTGTAGGCCACTGGACATCCCCTTACAGTAGGGTCTTGGGGAGGAGATGAGATAGTCAGGGTGTGATGTAGCGATGATGAAAAATACAACTGTCCTCTAGTTCCTAAGTGCTTTCTTCCCCCCTCCCTCCCTGTCATGATCCGAATCCTACCTTGCAAGTCTGGATAAACCAGAGGATGTACACTGGTACAGATGGGAACTGGAAACACAGGGAATCTAGGGCAGATGATCCCATTCAGGACCAGTGGTATGAGTGGCGATACTGGGAGGGTAGAGGGAAGGTGGGTTGGAAAGGGGGAGCCAATTTCAAGGATCTACATGTGACCTCCTCCTTGGGGGACATACAACAAAGTGGGTGAAGGGAGACGCTGGACAGAGCAAGATATGACAAAATAATAATTATAAATTATCAAGGGTTCATGAGGGAGAGGCGAGTGGGGAGGGAGGGGAAAAATGAGGACCTGATGTCAGGGTCTCAGGTAGAGAGAAAATGTTTTGAGAATGATGAGGGCAATGAATGTACAAATGTGCTTTACACAATTGATGTATGTATGGATTGCGATAGGAGTTGTATGAGCCCCTAATAAAATGATTTTTTAAAAATGAGGAGCTGATACCAAGGGCTCAAGTAGAAAGCAAATCTTTTGAGAATTATGATGGCAACAAATGTACAAATGTGCTTGATACATGGATGTATATATAGATGTGATAAGAGTTGTACGAACCCCCAATAAAATGATTGAAAGAGAAGGGTGAAGGGGGAGGAGCCAGTTACACATAGTAACTTTGATGAAGTAATAAAAATTATTAATTTTATTAAACATCAACATCTCAATACAAAAAAAAATTGGTGGTTGAAACCCACCTAGAGGCATCTTGGGAAAACAGACCTGGAAACGGCTTACAAAGTCATGAGCAAGGCCAAACTCACTGTCATCGAGGCCATGCCAACTCTTAGTGGCGCTATAGGTCTGGGTGGGATTGCCCCAGGGGAGTGCTGAGACTGTAACTCTTTAGTAGAGTAGGAAGCCTTATCTTTCTCTCACAGAGAGACTATTGGTTTCGAACTGTTGACCTTGTGGTTAGCACCTCCACAAGGTCAGAGCCATAAAACATGTCTATGGAGACCAAATCTACTCCATAACACACAGAAGAGTTGCCATGAGTCAGAAATAACTTAATGGCAACTGATTTAGTGTTTCCTTTGGTATGATGTACTAGACTCTAGGCTCGATGCTTAAAAACATATTAATCTTTATAATACAACTATGAAGCACATTGTATGCTTCCCATTTTGCTAAGACTCGGGGAGGTTGGAAGTTCTGCATTTTTTTCTTTTTTGCTTGATGGTGTAATAATTGGGCATTGGGCTGCTAATCACAAGGTTGGTGGTTCAAGCCCACAAACTGCGTTGCAGGAGGAAGATGGACTTTCTGCTCCTGTAAAGATGTGCAGCCTTGAAGACCCATAAGGGCACTATGCATCGGAATGGACTCACTGGCAGTAAATTTGGAGTCTATTATTTCTCATAAAAATTTTGAGAAGAAATAAATCTTTCTTATGAAAATTTAATGACCTAGAATCCTTCATTCAAATGAAGGAATAATTAAGCAGGCCACTTCAGCATTTATGAATGGGTATTATCTTTTCTTTAAAATTTTTCTGTCTTCATAAGCAGATGCAATATTTGGTTGTTAATAATGTGTGGTTTTATTTTACTTTATTTGCATTTTTTTCCTGCTGGTCCTTCCTTCAGTAGTCGCTCTCCTAATTAGCCAGCATCTCACAATGATCAAATGGTGATCTGTTGTAGAGTGACAATCCTGGCATCATCTTTCTATCACTTCTCTTTATAGCTTCAGGCTTTGGGGTTCCTCAGATGAGGTTCACCTGCATTAAAATCTCTTGAAGAGTTTCCTTAAACAACAAACTATTGGGCCCCAACTGTATTAGTCTGTGTGCTTTTGAGAAACAAATCCACAGAAACTCTTATGTATAAGAGAGAATTTTATATAAAGGGTAGTGCATATCAAGAAATCATCCCAACCTAGTGTTGCCCAAGCCCACAGTCCAACATTAACCCATATGTCTGACATCAATCCACACAGTCCTCCTCCATCTCACAAAACACACACAATGATGTCAATTGCAGGAGGAAAGCTGGATCAGTGAGCGTGTAAGCATCTCAGCACTGGCAGGGGTCTCCACACGGGTGCTCCAGCATCCAGGGCTGCATCGGGGTAGGTCCATGTGGCTTCTCCTCAGGGGTGTCTTGTAGGAAGTGAGCCTTGCCAGCTGAAGCAGGGAACCGGTTAAGGCAGCCGCACCCTGGTCCGACCATCACAAACCAAGAGACCCGAGAACTAGAAAGGCAAGGCTCACCGAGCCATTTATCTCTCCGCCCTTCAATTACCCCACATGTGTTTATCGGCCAGGTTGGCACAATAAACTTTAACTAACTCACCAACAATGACCCATTGAATCAGAATCTTGAGTTGAGGCCTCAGAATCTACCATTTCCCATCTCCCAGCTGTTCCTACAAAATGGATGCACTGTCTGAGACAATGACTAATGTTGAAAATGACCAGTGTTCAAGCAGGGCAAAGTGAACAAGCTGCTCGATTACCGATGACTATGTCTTAGGCATCAGCCATCTATCTCGATGGCCTTGTGAGCTCTGTTGGCTACTAAACCAAGTACAATGATTACTAGAAAAAGCAATGCCTTAGGAAACAGAAGTACCTAGGTCTTAAATTTTCACTTAGTTTCAGATTCTAACACCCACAAAACAATATCTACTTCGCAATATATTTTGAAAGTAAAATGAGATAATACAAGATCAAGCACTTAAAATAGTATCTGATCCAGGTTACGGCCTCAAATAATGGTACTCAAACTCATTCCCTGCTATCGAGTCTATTCTGACTCATAGCAACCCTTGAGACAGAGGAGAACGGGCCCTGTAGGTTTCAAAGACTATAAACTGTCACGGAAGTAAAAAGGCCTCATCTTTTCTCCACAGAGCAGCTGTTGGCTTTGATCCGCTGATCTAGTGGTTAGCAGCTCAACCTGTAACTCATTGTGCCACCAGGCCTTTTCAAAAGTTTCAACATGAACTACCCTGAAAGAGATAAGACACCATTCCTGGTGCTTGAATGAGTAAGGCTCCATTTACACAGGGAGATGAGAAAGCATATTATCATCGCAATAAATTAGAATTCTGAAGAAAGGTTATCATGAAGTATGTCTTCTGGAAGCATTTTTCCACTAAAGTGATCGGTGAGCATAATAGGCATCCTTTAGGTAAAGGTCGCCTAACGTTCTGAGACAATTTTTTTCATGAGCCTCTCGAGCTTCCATCTCACGAGCAAGACACATGGTCCTTTCAAGGATGTCTGTGTAGCAAAAGGAACTCCAAAAGTAGAGCTCATGCCTCCTTCTGCAGCCACGGGCAGCTTAGTTTACAGAGGGCTGTGTCGTTGTTGCTGCCAGGTGCTGTGCATGGGGTCCAGCACTCCGTGACTGTGTAAAACAGAGCGCAACCCTGCCTGACCCTGCTTTAACCTCACACCCTTTTCGTTTGAACCCATTGTTGCAGCCACTATGTCAATCCATCTCCTTATGGTCTCCCCCTTTTCACCGCCCTTCTACTTTACCAAGTATGCTGTCCTTTTTCAGGGACTAGTCTCTCCTGATAACATGTCTAAGGTACGTGTCACGAAGTTCTCCATCCTCACGTCTAAGGAACATATGGCGCGCATTTCTTTCAAGACAAAGTTGGCAGCCGTGGACTTTCAATATTCTTCACCAGCACCGTCATTCAGATAAATCAATCCTTCCATCTTCTGTATTTAATGTCCAACGGTCACAGGCATATGAGGTGATTGAAAACACCATGGCTCGGGTCAGGTAGACCTTAGGCCTCAAAGCGATGTTCTCACAGTCTTGGAAGGTATAATTACTATGTCCCTTTAGCGCAAAGGTTGGCATACTTACTGCCCAGTATAAAAGGTTCATGCTTCCTAAACTCAGGCTTCCTTTCCAGAAATGCAACCAACTGGATGGTGATGTCCTCCTGGGCTCAGCTATGCCACACCTGTGGGACTCTGGAGCAGGGGAACCGGTGGGAACACTCGGGTGCTCAGGCTGCTGCAGTGTCATGGGTGATTAAAGTCCTTGCTGGCTAAGCCAGGAATTTCATGTCAATTGTCACATCCATGTAACGGTGGCAGGCTAACACAGATTCCATGTAAAGTCAACTTTCAAACCTTCCGAGTTATTGACTCTATATAAAAACTCCACAGGTTCAATACATGTCATCATTTGTTTAGTCCCAAAACTTGTGTGACTAGGTCATTCAACCATGACAATGAAGGGAGTGGGTGACTTGACCAAGGTCACTAGGCTAGTTCCAAAGTGGATCTAGACTCCTGACGTCCTGATTTCTGTCTGGCCCTCTGTTCTTTTATCCAGGCCTTGACACTTGGTCAAACCTCCTAGGCAAATACTGTGCGAAGAGGACATCATTTCATCAGGACACTAGGCCCTTCTGTCATGGAAAAAGAATAGACTCTCGCAGGACATTGGGAGGTGATTAGAGTCACCTTAGGTCAAGTCCTTTGCTGGCGCTTCCTTATAAGGAATGATGTTAATATATTTACATCAGTAGTATTTCTAATTAAAAAATGTGTTTATAGATGGTCCAGTGGTTTGCAGCATTAAAGGTGCCTGGCAGAAAGCACCGAACTGCACAGAAGGGCCACAGCCTTGGTGTGAAGGGGTATGTTGAGCTAGTGCACCAGAGAGGAACTGTGCGTTACACTGGACTCTAAAGCAGCGGCATTCATGGGCAGCTGGCAGATGGACGGTGTATGAGAAGGTCGGCAATGTTAGGAGTAGGTGGTGGAAGCTGCAGAAGCAAAATGGGGAGGTCAGTATCATCCTGCTCAAAATAGCATTTTGGCTACCAGTAGATTTTGATTTGTGAAAGAGAAGATTATAAAGTGTGACGTGAAAACAGCCGGGGAGCATTAAGCAATCACCAAGAGTTATCATAAAGGCAGTAAGAAATGGATATAGATTCTCCCAAAGTTAGAGACCACTTGATTTAAATTTCTGTCAGAGAACTTGGCTTTGGCCCAGACATTGCTTCTACTTAGATATCAGACTTCTATCCAATAAAATGCATGCATGTTCTTTACTCTAATGTAGACACTTTCTGCTCCAGTAGCATTCTCTGGGAGGAAGCGAGATTCCTGGGTTAGCTCAGATTAGTATAATTAGTCCATCAGGCAGTGATGGGGTGCAGCCTGAGAAGACATCCAGAGTACAAATGGTAAAAAGGGTCTTGTCCTTACATCACTTACAGTACAGTAGGGGACAGAGCTATTGCCCTCGCTATCTAGGGCTGCTCTGACAGAAATTTATTTTCTTAAAGTTCTGGAGGCTAAAAGTCCGCATCAGAGTCTCAGTCTTATTGATTCTGTTCCTGTCTGCAGCCCCAGCCGTTTGTTGGTTCCTGGCTGATTTTCCAGGAGCCCTGGTGGCATAGTGGTTACACCTTGGGCTGCAATCCAAAAGGTTAGCAGTTCAAAACCACCAGCCATTCCACGGGAAAGTGACAGGGCTTTCTATTCCTGCAAACAGTTGAGCAGTCCTGGAAACACACAAGGGCAGTTCCACCCTGTCCTATGAGTCGGCATGGACTCAGTCAATGGCAGTGAGCTTCTTTAGTGGGCGGTTCTCAGAGGGTGTCTATCTTCCTCAGTTTGTTCCATGTTTGTATCTACGCTGCTCTTTTTATAACTCAGAATTGATTTGGTTTAGAAGATTTGGCCCATTCCCCTGACAAAGAGCCTCCCCTATGTTCACCTATGAATACAGGGATCAAGATTCCAACAGATATTCGGGGTGGGGTATAAGTCAATCCATAACAGATATACAAACAAAAAGCTAAAGTGGAATCAGATTGTGTAACTTATTAATCATTTTTAAATGCAGTCATTGGTCATAAGGAGCAACAATTCTGTCTTGAGGTAGAGAGCTTATAAAAAAACTTCACAGAAAAGATGACATTTATGTCCCTGTTTTATTAAGAGACTGAGTTAAAAATAAGCATGCGGCCCTTTGGTTCATTATTTGAATGTCCTTCTTCTAATGGGATCTGGCTTTCCTCCAGGGCACCATATCCCTTTTCAACAGTGGCCCCTTTCTTTCTCCTTCTTCATGGCGAAACCACTGAACACAAACTGCCTCCTTCCAATGTCTGCCAACTCTACACAGAGCGTGAGTCAGATTCCGTATGCTGACGACTTTATCCCTATGAAATGATTGTGAAATAAGAGATTATTCTTTAAGAGGACTGGCTTCCCGAGTTCGTCCTAACCACGTGAGGAGCTGACTCCGTCACCGACTTCAGCTTTGAGGCAGCTGAAGAGTTGGTGAAGGGGAGCCGTTGCGACCCCTTTGGACCTAAGGATGTACCCAAGGGCACTTATGGTCCATGAGAACACAAGACAGTCCGCGAGGCTCTCTCACTGCTCACTCAGCCTCTTGGGCTCAGGAGGCGTGAACGTTTCTAGTTTGCTTGCCTGCTTCCTTTCCCTCTTCACGCCGAGCCACAGAGAACCAGCCCCATGTGCTCTTTAGAACTGCACTTTCCGCTCCTCCTGCTGGTTCAGTGTTCTGCTCCACATCCCAGTCACGGCTCTGTTGATTTCCCGCCTTCTTCTTCTAATATAAAAACGCTCACGTACTTGGGTTTCTGTTACGGATACCCTGATGTCTGGCAAGCTGTCTGGAGAGAGAAATGATCCTCGGCCGTTATACAGAAAGGTTATGGCTGCTGTCAAGTAGCTCTAGTCTTACTTATACTCTGCGTGGGATTTAAACTTTTAATTCTGGGGGTGGTGGTGCCCTAGTCCACCTTGCTTGTCACTCTCCCCTTCATCACTTCATAGATATGAGTGTGCAGGCTGTTAGCTTCAAAAAGGGTTTCCTCTGATTTTTGTTTGTTTAAATCATTATATTGGGGGCTTGTACAACTCTTATTAGAATCCATACTCCTCTGATTTCTTATGGCAAGAAGTGACCCTGACTTTTTATCCCCTTCATTAGCCAGGCTCAAGAAGAGGATCCTGTCACCTGGACAAACCTCACTCTCTAGAGAGGTGACCCTATGGGCTCTTTACTGAGACTCTCGGGGCTGAGGTCCTCCTGTCCCCAGAGGAAACTCTGATGCCATTGTTTAGCATACCACTGGCTTTTCAATAGCTTAGTTGTGAAGAGTGAGTGAGAGAGTTAAGGTTTATTGTGCCAACCTGGCCGATAAACACATGTGGGATTAATTGAAGGGTGGAAAAATAGCTGGGTGAGCCTCACCTTTCTAGTTCTTGGGTCTCTTGCTTTGTGATGGTTGGACTAGGGTGCAGCTGCCTTAGCCGGTTCCCTGCTTCAGTTGGCAAGGCTCATTTCCTGCAAGACATCCCTGAAGAGAAGCCACATGGACCTACCCTGATGCAGCCCTGGGTGCTGGAGCACCCGTGTGGAGACCCCTGCCAGCGCTGAGATGCTTACACATTCACTGACTCAGCTTTCCTCCTGTAGTGGGCATCATTGTGTGTGTTTTGTGAGATGGAGGAGGACTTTGTAGATCGGTATCGAACATATGGGCTAATGTTGGACTTCTGGGCTTGGACAGCACTGGGTTGGGATGCTTTCTGGATGTGTACTTACCCTTTATATAAACTCTCTCTTATACATATGAATGTCTGTGGATTTGTTTTCCTAGTTTACCCAGACTCGCACAGTGAGCCATTGCCAGAGGGTGGGGGGGGGGAGGGTTAAAGGACAAGGTAACAACTTCTCTACCCTGGTTCCTGCAGCAATCATTACTGTTCATGTGGATGGTTTATAGATGGCTTAAAATTCTCTGATGTCAGCTCCTTGACCCTCTCATCTCCTGTGACCTTTTGGTTCACTCTTCATCAGCCAGTCCCCTACTTGCTCCAGTTGCACCAGCTACATGGCTGTACTTGGGAGATGCAGTTCCCATTGACCTCTGGATTACTGCTCTTCCCCCACATGGTCCTAGCTTCAGCCATATTGAACGTCTTTCAGCGCATCTCAGCCACATTGCTTCCTAGATCAAAGCCTCACTTGCGGAAATGCAGACATTCTTTCTGTCTGACACATTTCTACCCCACCAACACCAAGATGCCAGCTTTGTTCGCCATTGTAAATCCAACGATGAATTAGCTTACTATCTGACACCCAACTAACACATAATAAATAATTTTAAATGGAGACTTGAAGGATTAACAGGACTTAGCTGGGTAAAGCTGATTTTCAGAACATTATAGCTATTGCACCAACATTTTCCCACTCCTTTGGCTATATAGTTTGGGCAAGTGATGGGCACTCCCAGGGTACATATGAAGTGGACTAAGCCAATTAGAGTAATCTCATAACCTCTTGTTGGTAATTGAATCAGTTTATGTCATGCCTGTTTCTCTTTCTGTCAGCAGTAGAAAGTCACTATCTAAATTGTCCCAGTTAAATAAGAGAAATAAATGTTCCATAGTTGGAGAAACACTTGCTCTCTCTCTTCCTCCAGATTTGTGAAATGAAACATCCTGAGTATATCCGATCTGATTGACCATCAATTTATATTATATTAATCATCAGAACCTAACTTAAAATGAAACAGAGCTGTGGCTGGCAGATCAGAGAATATACAGAATATGGATCTCTGATGAGATTGAGGAGATACTGAATCCACAAACCCTGATGCAGACCTTTCCGCAGAGAAGCAGGGAGTAAAGAATGTTCCAGATACAGAAGGAATACTGTTGAGAGGGCATGCTGTGTAGACAGACCAGGGCAGAGGTAGAGTGTCTCTATCTCTGCACTTTAGGTTCAGCTGGCCATGGCAGGAATGGTCGGTCCCAAGCGAGCCTACAGCAACCCTTACCAGATCCCCACAGCTTATTGCTTAAGCTTGAAAATTTGGGCTCTCTCTAACTGGCATTTCTGTTCATTTCATCAAACAGCCTCACCCTGCAATGAATCAGCCCCAGTGTGTATGAAATATGACTACCGACAAGCCAAGATGAGAACAGAAAACATCAGGGGGGGGGGGTGGAAGGGGACTCGAACAAAAAGGTGCTGCTGTGTGAGGCATGCTTTCCCCGCCCCTCCCCCACACCATTGCCACACTAGGAGCATAACCGCCCCTTAGAGGTCACTTCTTGGGATGTCCCCACCTTCTGCCAAGAATATGAGGCCACGTTCTGCCCAAATCCCTTAATAAACGTGTATTTCTTTGTTTGGAGAGACGTGATCTAGGTTGCCTCAGCTCCCCCTGCCTCTGTCCCCCAACACTTCTTCTTACAAGGTGGCCTTCTTTTAATAAACTTCCTGACGTTGGTGGCAGGCCTGACTCCCTGTTGTGCATTCTTAGTGAGCAGGGAAAAGAACTTGGAAAGAACTTGGAGACTTGGTCTGGTAACCATGCATTTAAAGCACAGGACAACCACTCGTGTGGCTGGAGGACTAGGAATCTGGTGAAGGAGTTTCCTAAGTGGAAGTTGGAGAAGCGCGGGGGGGAGAAACAAGATCATTCAGAGACTTGTAGACTGCACGAAGTACCTGTTAAGAGACCAAACCATGCAATCAAACAGACCCGGAACATTACTTCATTTCCTCGAGCTCAGTTTCTTCTCTTATAAACGCATGAAAATATAACAGCTTCTTCAACGGGTTATTGGGAAGTTTAAATGAAGACGGAATCTCAAAGCACATAGCATATTAGGAGTTCAATAAACTATATTACAATGAATAAGAAATATGAGAGGAGATATTTTGAATTATGATTTTGCTGAAAGATGTCCAAGTACCATGGACTGCTGGAAGAACAAAAAGTCTGTCTTGGACAGTAACTGGATTAAAGGCTCCTTAGACACACGGCAGGGGAGGTTGGGGGGAAATGGGGTGCTAACAATGATGAGTACAAGAATGGAGGAGGAATGTTCTGAAACTGATAGTGGTGATGACGGTACCACTCTTCTAGGTTTGACTGAACAGCTGAGTTGTCTGACATCTGAGTTATATGCCACAAGACGGTTGAAAAGAAATGTGTTTCGCAGGAAGTACAGCTAGAATGTTCCCCGAGGGCTCGTGAGACGCCGTCTCACATATGTGGACTCGTTATCAGGACAGACATTGTGGAGAAGCACATCATACTCGGTAAAGTGGAAGGTCAGTGCAAAAGAGGAAGAGTTTTCAACACCCACGTTCACAATTCATAACAGTGGAAAAGACTCAACAACGGATAAGTGCATAAACAAATCACAGTGGAATCCTCTTCACACATAACTAGAAGTGAAGCTTGGACACGTGCTTTCAAAGATGAGGTGTGGGCGAGTCTTAAAGACATGGTGCTACGTGACATGAGCCTGGCAAATAAAGACATTCTTGTATGATTGCACTTTATGAACCATCAGAACAGGCACATCCATAGAAAGTAGACTACAAGTGGTTATAGATTAGGGGAGAGGAAAACAGGTAGTCGCTATTTACTTGGTCCAAAATGGCTGCATGGGAATGATGCAAACATTGGGAATAATGGTGTCAATAGTCATATATTATTTTGAATGTAATTAATGTTATCGAACCATACACCTAAAAATGTTTAAAATTGAAGACCGTATGCTACCTAGATGAGCTTTTCATCAAAATAAAAATTAAGAACCAGAAGATAATAAAAATAGCTCCATCAACAACTTTTCTGAATATATTCCTCAGCACAAACTGGCCTGAAAGACGCAAGCCGTCGCCAATGTCCTTGTCAGAAAGAAATGTGTGCTTGATTGTTGCCCTGAAATAATTTGTAGGCATGTCACAGAACTGTTTCTTTTTGTTAACACACTCATCCAATCATCCGTGCATTTCTTGTCACATTAAGACCTTGTCAAGAGCGTTTTAAACATTAACTACAAAACACCCTCTACATTCAAAATGAGATGGGATTTAAGATCTCTAAAGAATTGCAATATCCGATTATCTGTTTACGGACTCCAGTCAGAGAAGTAAGAGCCAGCTAGGCATGTGGGTCTCCTCATGCAGACTGACATCAACAGCCAGCACAAGCTGCTCACCCAAGTCACAATGGCTTCAACACTGCACTCGGGCATAACAATCGTGAGGGTGACAGAAGATCAGGCAGTATTTCTTTGTGTCGGAAGCAAGTCGCTATGCGTGAGAGCCAGTTTGATGACATCTAAGAACAACGTGACAATGACTACTGTTGTTGATATTATTTTAAGGCAGAATTAATGTGAGTTGATGCTCAGTGATACTGATTTTGGAGTTTGGAAGAGTTTAAGCATCGTAATCAGATTTCCATGTTACAAAGCTCCTTCGTGCTGAATGTGGTAATGCATTAGAGAAGAGCACGTTCAGATTCAGGAAGATCAGAGCGGGGAGGCTATTGCATAGTTCAGGCAAAGAAGTTTGGCCTAAGGCAGAGATGGTCAAGCTGCTGAGAAATAGAAGAATTAAAGTTACTTAGGAGGTAGCTCTGGTGGGATTTTATAATCAGTTGAGTAGGGGCAATGAAAGAAAGACAAAATGACTCCTAAGTTGGAGGTTTGATGCCTTTGAAAAGCCAGGGAACCCTCTAAGGCAGCGGTTCTCAACCTGGGGGTCAAACAGCCCTTTCACAGGGGTCATCACAATAGCAAAATGACAGTGATGAAGTAGCACTGGGACCAGCCTAGGAGACAGTGGTAGAGACCTCCGTTTAACTCCTGGCCACGGCACCAACTCCCACCTGTCTCTCTGTGGAGACCTGCTTGGTGTCTGTGATGCTGAAGAGCCTCAGTGGCGCTTCCAGACGAAGTAGGACTGAGCAGAAAGATTTGGCAACCTCCTTCTGAGAAGCCGGTAAAAAGCTGTGAGTCACACGGTCCAACCAGAAACGGAGTAGGAAGTGTTCCCTCCAGTTGCGCCAGCACTTATGTAGGCCAGCGTGTCCATGAGCCAGGAGCCAATGCACCCTTATGTAGGCCAGCGTGTCCATGAGCCAGGAGCCAATGCATCCTTATGTAGGCCAGCGTGTCCGTGAGTCAGGAGCAAATGCATCCTTATGTAGGCCAACGTGTCCAGGAGCCAGGAGCAAATCTAGAGCAGCTAACAACCATGAGAACTCGCCAAGCCTTGCTGCTTCCCCTCTCCACCGGCAGAGCCCAGAATGCTCACCGAAGAGGTGTGCTGATAATAACACAAAGGTTACACTACACAGTCATCTGATCATCCATTCCAAGTGGGGGTTAACTTGCCACGGAAATATGCCTTTTAAAGTCCAAGTCCACGCATCAGTTTGGGGTTTGTGGTTTTTGGAAAACTACAGGAGCGTTCTCCTCTTACATGAGAGCTGTAATGAATCATGCTCCAGTTGAATGGGGGATTTTCAGTGTTTTCGGCCTCTCTGTTGTCCCTCTCTGACAGTCTTTTGAAGAGAAACATAAAAGGAACAGCTTCCTCAATTTTCAGCCAGCAGGCAGTACCGGGAGAGGGGCCGACAAAGATATTAGTAAAGAATTATTCATACTGTGGTTCTGAAATCAAAGACTCGCCATCTGCTAGAAGACTTTCCACTTGGTATTCTAGGGAGTTTTGAGTCTTTATTAAAACTTAAATTGGGGTCATACTTTTAGTTCCTTGTTCTGATCATTGTTGGTGTGTGTGTGTGTGTGTGTGTGTATGTGTGTGTGTGTGTGTGTGTGTATGTGTCCAAGCTGAGCCTTTTGGACAGTACGGAGGTTAGTACTGGGGTAGGGGCTGGGAGGTGGCTTCCCAATACATTGGCAAGCATGGAAGCAGGGTCCTCTCAAGGATGTTTGGAAGGGGCAAGGACAACCTTCCGCACAACTTCATCATGTCCATAAAGTAAACATGATTCCTCATGTCTGCCTGTCTCCTCGGGCAGTGCTGTTTCCTGCCTCCTGGCACCCTACTTCCTTTTCCTCTGTGACACTTCCCCCACTTGGCTGTCATTTCTAGACCTTGCTTTCTGCTCCGCCTACCTACTCCCAAGCTTCCAGATGCATATTAATCCTGCCCCTTTCTTATACGGGAGCCTTGGTGGTATAATAGTTATGATCTGTATGGTCGGCAGTTCGAAACCACCAGAAACTGGCTGTCTACTCTCATAATCAGTTACCATCTTGGAAGTGCCCAGGGGGTCACTATGCATCAGAATTCACTCAATGGTGGTGAATGAGAGTTTTTGTTGGAGGAGCCTGTCTGGCTCACCCACTTTTGGAGTGTAACTTCACAAGCTTCCTCACACTAAGGTTGAGGGAATTTGCACGGTGCAATACCTAGCTTCTCTTTTTCAGGCACTCTTACTTTAGATTTGCATTCCGAAAGCAGCCTTTTGACCTTGCTTCAGTTCTCCTCAGAGAAGCATCTGATGGCAGGCTTCCAGGAAGTCCATGGAGGAAGATGTTTCAAGGGGACAGAACTTTCTTGAAGTTTCTCAGTTGTCGCCAGGCTCTCTTCTTTCTCTAAGCAAGGCCAGGCCCAGGCAGCATCTCTAACAGTCACCATTACCTGTGCCACCAATAGCATGTGTGGTCCCACCAGCCAGGTGCTTTTCAGCATCTCCCGACTAAAGTCCTAGAACCGCGGGTTGCCAAGAAGTCAGCTTAGTGGAATGCTATAAGGGAGGGGAAATCTAGCAAGTTATGACACTACACTCACTTTGCATTTCCTCCCACTGACTTACAGCCTGCGCACATCACAATTACGGCTGCTGTTGTTAATACGAGCAGCAACTGAGGTAAATATTTTATATACATCAGCCTTCAAAATCAGAAATGAAATGCACCCTTTAGCTGAGCTGGGTAGAGCCAGGGTAACCAGGGATCTGCTGATTTGGATGGCTTTTAAGACGACTCAAATTCTGTTTACTGTCTTTGGATATGTTTCTTAGAAACCGCATTATTATGATAGGAATCCAAGTTACAAATGGAACATTTGGAAAACTATGGGAAAATGTGCTTGGCCCTAGGTCATCATTCAGGAAACTTCTTCCCCAATGTTCACTCCATATATCTCTAGAACAGTGGTTCTCAACCTTCCTCATGCCACGACCCTTTCATACAATTCCTCATGTTGCGATGACCCCCCAACAATAAAATTATTTTCATTGCTACTTCATCACTGTCATTTTGCTACTGTTATGAATTGGGCGACCCCTGTGAAAAGGTTGTTTGACACCCCCCCCCACAGGTTGAGAACTGTGCTCTAGTACATAAAAAAATATATCACTGAAAAGTTGTAGTTATTAGTTCATATTTCATAAAACCCATGACCCACTGTCATTTAGCCGATTCTGACTCCCGGTGAGCCTATAGGGCAGAGTAGAACTATTCCTTTGGGTTTCTGAGACTGCACATCTTTATGAGAGCAAAGGGCAACATCTTTCTCCTGAGGAGCAGAGGATGGGTTTGAACTGCTGTCCTTCAGGCTAACAGTCCCCTGCTTAACCCACTGTACTATCAGGGCTCCTAGTGTGTATAAAGGAGGGCCTTTCCCCCCAACGTCCCTCCCTCAGACGATAAATGAGATACTTCCATTGGACTGGATATCAGATGGAAATTCTACATCCTTCTCACTTCCCTTCATTCATTTTCCAATGGGTGGACAGTGCCCAAAACTGGGGAGCAGACATACCCTCACAACTCTGAGTCCCCTTCTCCCTGTCTGCAGATGAATTTGCCTCCTGGTCTAGTTAACATATAAACTACCAGGTGAAAATCCATGAATTCTGTAGGCTCAAACTAATTCTCTTCTCTCCCCATTACTGTGTGGCAGAGGTATATCCTACTCAAGATCAACCCCCAATCCCTCTCTCACCTCTTGCAAACCCCGCAGGGGTGCTTCTCTCCTGCATCGCCCAGCAGGAGGAGATGACTGAACACACACACATCTATCTTTGCCACAACTCTCATGTGGGCATCTAGCATGCAGAAGGTCAAGGGATCTTGACCTAGCAATGAGGTCAACTCTAGTATTCAAAGTATGTGCCACGTTTGTAGGCTGTGTGTCCCTCGCCAATAGTTTCAGCAAGCATTTAAACATGCTAAAATCTCTATTGCCTTAAAAATAAATAAGTATCTATGTATATGGAGCTCTGAAAGGTTGGAGGTTCAAGTCTACCCACCAGTGCCTCTAATGAAAGGCCTGGAGATCTAGATGGGGAAAACCAGGCACCGAGGAGACAGGGGAAGGCACTTGGAGGTTTTCAAGAGTGTGCTCCACCACTTGCATGGATGCATTTGCTCCTGGCTCATGGACACGCTGGTCTACATAAGGATGCATTGGCTCCTGGCTCCTGGACACGCTGCCCTACATAAGGATGCATTTGCTCCTGGCTCCTGGACACGCTGGCCTACATAAGGATGCATTGGCTCCTGGCTCATGGACATGCTGGCCTACATAAGGATGCATTTGCTCCTGGCTCCTGCACACGCTGGCCTACATAAGGATGCATTGGCTCCTGGCTCATGGACCCGCTGGCCTACATAAGGATGCATTGGCTCCTGGCTCACGGACACGCTGGCCTACATAAGGATGCATTGGCTCCTGGCTCATGGACACGCTGGCCTACATATTTGCTGGCACAACTGGAGCGAACACTTCATACTCCGTTTCTGATTGGACCGTTTTGACTCACAGCTTTCACTGGCTTCTCAGAAGGAGGTTGCCAAATCTTTCTGCTCAGTCCTGCTTTGTCTGGAAGCACCACTGAGGCTTTTCAGCATCACAGACACCAAGCAGGTTTCCACAGAGAGACAGGTGGGAGTAGGTGCCATGGCCAGGAATTAAACGGAGGTCTCTACTACTGTCTCCTAGGCTGGTCCCGTCCCGGTGCATGTAAAATACAACACCCAGAGGCCCTGTAAGAGGTAGATTCCTTATTGCCGAAAGGGGCCTTTAATTAATCATACTCCATAGTAGGCAAACGGGCTCATTGAGTCAGGTGAATTTGAGAAAACATTAACTAACCTCGAGGTAACCATGATATTCTAGTCTCTAAGTGCTTCTATTAATTGTGGTTGTGTTGTACAAATCAGATGCAAGATTTCCTTTCTTCATCTTAGCACTGTGGCAGCCTGTGCATGATTTTATTCATTGCCAGGACACCGAGAAGCCTCAGGAGACTCAGCTGCAGGCTGCAGCAAGAAAACTGGTGGTGTGGAATTTTGATGTGTCACCTAATTTTCTGAGTTATTAATTTCACCTCTCAAATAGGCAAATCATCACTTTTTGTGTATGGATGCTTCAAGCCGAAAATCAAATCTTTGCTGCAATTGCATTTGTATTTTCCTCAATTTAATGATCTTATTCACATGGAGTTCTGCTCCCAAACCAGCCACTATTGTAATATTTAATTAACAAGCCATCGAAGAGGAAGGGTCCAATCGTGCTGTGGTTTTTATTTTTTCTTTCTTTCTATTAGACTGTAAGTTCCCCAGAGGACATAGATCTTGTTGGAACTGCCACCATGTTAGCTTGCTTTCTAACACCTTGCATTTTGATAAATACACCTTTCTATAGCTATACTTGAAGAACCTACGGAAAACAGAGAGATGACCCGTAGCCAGTGGCAGAAATTCTACAAGTGTAATTTCTGGGCTTATTTATTTATATCACTCTCTTTGTATTTTCCCTTGTTCCCAGTTCTGTTCAGATCACCTGACTTGCCTGGAAATGTTACAGAAAACAGAGCAGCAGACGCCTTTGACTTTGTTCCACCACGGTCAGGTCCATGGGTCACATGATGCTCGGTGCCTGGAAGATGAGCCCTGGTGGCACAGCGGTGACACACCGGGCTGCTAACATCAAGACCCAACCTAGCAGCTGCTCTGAGGGAGCAAGAGGAGGGTGTTGCCTCTCATCACGAGTTAAGTCTTGGACACGCACAGGGGCAGTTCTTCACCGTCCTGTAGAGTTCCTGTGAGTCAGCACCATTTGATGGCAGCGAGCATGGTTTTGGAGTTTTGAGGTGTCTGGAGGAAATAGGGAGAACACCAATCGTGGGGATTGTGAAGGAATGGGGTGCTGCTGATGCTGCACCTTCCCCTCTGTCCTTACTGTGAGATTGAGCTGCAAGAGGACCAAGGGGGCGACATGCACTGCACCAAGTCAAGGAGGCAAGGCTGCAGATGGTGAACCAAGATGATGCGCCCTTCACTTTCCATGAGAGGAGTCCTGATGGGGTAGGGGTTCAAGGCGCAGCTGCTAATGGAAAGCTGCAGGGTTCAAAGCCACCAGTTGATGTGTGGGAGGCAGAGGTGGCAGTTTGCTTCTGTACAATTTTACAGTCTTGGAAACCACTTGGAGTACGTGTGCTCTGTCGTACAGGGTGCTCTGAGTCAAAGTCAACTCAGTGGGAGCGAGGTTGGTTTGCGTTTGCACCGTCAGAGGCTGTGAACTTTACTAAGAAGACTGTGGTAATAGGATTGGAGGAAGGCTCGTGATCAACCCACTACATGGGAATATTGCCACCTTGTTGCTATTTTGAATAGTACTTCAGTGAACATGGGTGTGTCTCTGTCTGTGTTAAGGCTACTATTTCTTTAAGATATGTACCAAGTTGAGGGATTGCTGGGTCATGTGGTCTTTCTATTCCCAGTTTTCTGAGGAAGTGCCTCACTATTTTCCACCATAGCTATACCGTTTCACAGTCCCACCCAAAGGACGTGAAGATGCCAGTCTCCCCATACCCTCTCCAGCATTTGTTGTTTCTGCTTTTTTGGAACTTTGCTATCAGTGCCAGAAGGAGGTGATATCTCAGTATTGTTTTGATTCCTATCTCTCGAGTAGCTAATGATCTTGAGCATTTCTTCATAGTTTGTTGGTTGCCGGAATATCTTCTTTGATGAACTGTCTGTACATGTTCTCTCCCTGATTTTAAATTGAACTATTCATCTTTTTCCTGTTGATGTGTTGAATTTTTCTGTAGATTTTAAATATTGGTCTCTTGTATGACGTGTCATCATCAACATTTTTTCCCTCAGCCTGTGGATTTTCTTTCTACTATTTTAGTGAAGTCTTTTTTAAAAAAAATCATTTTATTAGGGGATCATACAACTCTTATCACAATCCATACATACATCAGTTGTATAAAGCACACTTATACATTCTTTGCCTTCATCCTTCTCAAAACATCCGTTCTCCGCTTAAGCCCTGGCATCAGCTCCTTATTTTTCCCCTCCCTCCCTGCTCCCCCCTCCATCATGAATCCTTGATAATTTATAAATCATTATTTTGTCACATCTTGCACGATATGACGTCTCTCCTCACCCCCTCTTCTGCTGTCTGCCCCCCAGGGAGGAGGATATACATAGATCCTTGCAATTGGTTCCCCCTTACCACCCCACCCTCCCTCCACCCTCCCGGTATCGCCACTCTCACCACTGGTCCTGAAGGGATCATTCTCCCTGGATTCCCCGTGTTTCCAGTTCCTAACTGTGCCAGTGTACATCCTCTGGTCTAGGTAAACATGTAAGGCAGAATTGGAATCATGATAGTGGGGGTGGGGAGGAAGCATTTAGGAACTAGAGGAAAGTTGTATGTTTCATCAGTGCTACACTGCACCCTGACTGGCTTGTCTCTTTCCTGCAACCCTTCCGTAAGGAAATGTCCAGTTCCCTACAGATGGGCTTTGGGTCTCCACTCCGCATTCCCCTTCATTCACAATGATATGATTTTTTTTTTGTTCTTTGATGCCTGATAACTGATCCCTTCAGCACCTCGTGATCATGCAGGCTGGTGTGCTTCTTCCATGTGGGCTTTGTTGCTTCTGAGCTAGATGGCCGCTTGTTTCCCTTCAAATCTTTAAGACCTCAGGCGCTACATCTTTTGATAGCCGGGCACCGTCAGCTTTCTTCACCACATTTTCTTGTGCACCCACTTTGTCTTCAGCGATCGTGTCGGGAAGGTGAGCATCATGGAATGTCAGTTTAATAGAACAAAGCATTCTTGCATTGAGGGAGTAATTGAGTGGAGGTCCAATATCCATCTGCCACTTAATACTAAATCTATACATAGATCTATTTCCCCATCCTCATATATAAATATATTTACATATGTAAATGCATGTATTTAGACCTCTATAAATGCCCTTTGCCTCCTAGCTCTTTCCTCTATTTCCTTTGACTTTCTTCTTGTCCCACTATCATGCTCAGTCTTCATTGGGGTTTCAGTAATTCCTTTTGGTTACATTACCCTGATCATGCCCTACCAGGCCTTCTACACCCTCCTCACCACCAATTTGGATCACTTGTTGTTCCCTGTCACTGGGTTTATTAACACCACTACCTTTCCACCCATCTCCCCCTCTCCCATGTCCCACCCGGAACTGTCAGTCCTGCTGTTTTCTCCTCCAGATTGTTCATCCAGCCTATCTTATTTAGACAGACCTGCGGAAATAATAACATGCACAAAATCAAGACAGAGCAAAACCAAGCAACAAAATAAAACAAAATAACAACGAGCCAATGACAAAAAAACAAAACAAAACACAAGATAGAAAAGCTTGTAGTTAGTTCAAGCACCGTTTGTTGGCCTTTAGGAGTATTTTCCAGTTGAGTCTGTTGGGGCACCAAGCCCTAGCCCCAAAGTCTATTTTCGGTATTCCCTGGGGACTCCATTTCTCTGTTCCCCTTGCTGTTCTGTTCCACGACCTTAGTCTTTTGCCTCAGTGTGGTGGGATCAGATCCCCTATGGGTCAGTGAGGGACAGCGTGTCTCATAGTTGAGCCGGCCATATGGTCTTCTCTGTGGATTGGCTGCTCTGAGTAGGAATATCATCCTCAAGGCTTGGTGGGCCAGGATGTGCTCCACTCTCTCTTCCTCCCCCTTCATTTGCTCCTGTGTGCTCTGATCAGACATGTCCCTTTCCCTGAGCTGCAGCTTCAGTGTTGTCCTCTGAAATAAAGTCTTCTGGAGGGAGGGGCAGGGCGTCCACGTAGTTGGGATTGGGGCTGGCCCCTCAGACCTCTCCACTGGTTCCTTACTCCATGCTGGCATATTGAATTCACATCTTGGAGCACTGGGTTGAAGTCTGCTTCCCTTTTCCCTCTGGAAATATAAACAATATCCTCCCCTTGGGGGGTTAGTGCCCTGTGTCCCCGCTACACATTTCTTTTTTATTTTTTGTCCTCCCCCCCACCTCCTTTTTAGTTGGCTACTATATGTATCCCTGGATTTGGTCTGGCCCCTGCCATACTACCTGGTCCGGTGATATCTTTTATATATCTATTGTGTATCAATACCAGTCTGTTTTTGCTACTCTGGATGGGGAGTTGGTTCTGAGATAAGAAAATGAGTGGCCTTTTACCTTGTTGTTCTTCTTTAGTAGTGCTTTGATTCTCCTGAATCTCTTTTCTTTTCATAGATAGTTAATGATTTTTTTTCTCTCGCTTTAAAGAACAGTAGTGGGATCAGGGATTGAGATTGTATCAGATTTATAGATCTCTTTGGGTAGTATTGACATTTTCACAATGTTATATCTTCCTATTCATGCGCACGGGATATTCTTCTATTTATGTAAATCTATTTTGGCTTCTTGTAGTGATGTTTTGTAATTTTCTTTGTGCTAGGCCTTGTTTCTCTGATAGGTTTTTTCCTAAGTAGTTCATTTAGAGATGGTACTATAAATGGAATTGCTTTCTTGATTTCTTCTTCATTAGTATAAAGGAATCTGATTGATCTTTGTATGCTGGTCTTATATCCTGCTACATTGCTGAATTTTTCAATTAGTTTCAACAATTTTCTTGTCAAGTCTTTGGGGCTTTCTATGTATAAATTTGCATCATATGCAAATAGCAAGAGTTTTACTTTTTCTTTGTCAACTTGGATTCCTTTAATTTCTCCTTGTTGCCTAGTAGCTCTGCCTAAGATTTCCAACAATGCTGCGTAAGAGTGGTAAAAAAAAAGTCCATCCTTCACTGGCTCCTGTTTGCAAGGAAAGTGCTTTCAGCTTCTTCCCATTGAGCTGGATGTTGGCCTTATAACTAGGGTCTTTATTATGGAGAGGAACTTCCCCTCCACTCAGAGTTTATTGAGCATTTCTACCAGGTTCTTGTTAAATACTTCCCTGATCACGTGTGTTTTTCCTTTTGTTTTATTTATTTTATGAATCATCTTGATTATTTTTCTGCAGTCAAACCATCCTTGCACACCTGGTATAGTCCCCGACTGGTCATGATGCATTAGAATTATTCTTATTTGATATATTATATTCTATTGACTAGGTTTCTGCTGAGAAGTTTTGCATCCAAGTTTACAAGGGACACTGATGTATAATTTTCTATTCTGATGGTGTCTTTGTCTGGTTTTGGTACTAGTGTTATTCTCACTTCATAAAAGGAATTCAGGACTTTGGCACCTTTTTCTACATGCTGGAGTAGTTTAAGAATTGGTGTCACTTATCCTCCAAATGCTTGATATATTAGACCAGTGAAGCTATCCAAACCTGGTCGTTTCTCTGTTGGGAGTTTTTAATGGTCTGAATAATTTTTTCTTTTGTTATGGGTATGTTCAAATTTTCTATATAGTCATCTGTATTAACATAGATAGGCAGAGTGTTTCTACATATTTGCCCATTTCTTCTAGGTTTCAATTTTTTGAGCTCAGTATTGTGTTATCTTTTTTATTACAGTTGTTTTTTTTCTGAAGTCATTCATTTTGTTTCTTATCCATAGCTTTACTCTTTTCCTTTGCTAAGTTTGCCAGCGGCTTGTCAATTTTAATGCTTTCAAAGAACCAACTTCTTGAGTTACTGATTCTACTGTTTTTCAGATTCATTTATTTCTTCCCTATTGTTTAATGTTTCTTCTTTTCTGGTCATCGTAGGCTTGTTTTGCTGCTCTTTCTCTAATTGTTGAAGATGTTGGGTTAAGATATTGATTTTGGGTCCTTTTTTCGACATATGCATTCATTTCTATAAATTGTCCTCTGAGTAATGCTTTTACTGTGTCAGAAATTTTGGTGTGTTTAGTATTTTCATTCTAATTTGTTTTCAGGATTTTAAAATTTCATTCCTAATATTTTAAATTACTCAGTAACTTTTATGGAGGATGTTGTTCAGTTTCAATATTCCCCCTTAATCTTCCTTGTGTTGATTTCTAATTTTATAGTATTGCTATCTGAAAAACTGTTGTGCATTATCTTAATGTTTTAAAATGTATTGTTTACTTTGTGTCTTAACATTTGGTCTATTTTAGAGAATGTTTCCATCGCATTGAAAAAGAATGCGCACAGTGTTGTCATTAGGTGGATTGTTCTGTATCTGTCTAAGAGACCAAGGCGGTTCACTATTGTTTAGTTCCTCTGTGTCTTTATTGCGTTTCTTTCCAGTTGTCTACCTGCATCTGAATATGGTGTAGTAAAGTCTCCCACTATTATTGTAGAGTTGTATAGATAAACTTTGGCACATACCCAATGGAATAATATACAATGTTAAAGAATAATAAAATTGTGACGTCTTTCATGACATAGATGAAACTGAAGGATACTATGCTGAAAAATATTGTATGAAGCCACTGTAATTTTTTTTAGTCAAGAAAAATATTTTTATAACAAAATAAACAGATTTTGAAGGCGACCAAGGAGGGGAAGGCAAAGCTGGAAAGCGCAATCCGAGGACAGAGGGTAGAGAGGTGTTATTTGGGTGAGGGGAGATAATACCAACAAGAAGATGGGAAAATGCGAGAAACAATCTGTGATGTGCACATAACACGACTGACGAAGATCTAAGAATATAGCCTTTGGTATGGATTCCGACTCAGTGTAAAGAAAAGAAAAATCCTCAAAACCGAACCAATAGATACACCATAATAGACAGAGAGAAGATTGAAGTTGCCAGGACTTTATCTTACTTGAAGCCACAATTAAGACTCATGGAAGCAGCAGTCAAGATATGAAAGGACCTCTTGCATTGAGAAAGTCTGCTGCACAAGTAACCTTTACAGTGTTAAGGAGCAAAGACATCATGTTGAAGACTAAGGTGCACTGGATACAAGCCATGGCATTTTCATTTGCCTCTTATCCATGGGAAAACTGGGCAATAACCAAGTAAGCCAGAGAAGAATCAATACACTTGAATTGCGGTTTTGGAGAAGAAAATCGAAATACCAGGGTCTATGAGAAAAATAAACAGATCTGTCTTGGAGTCAGAATAGCCAGAATATTACTGTATATACTCGAGTATAAGCCGACCTGAATATCAGCCGAGGCACCTAATTTTACCATAAAAACTGCATAAAAATGTGCTGAAAAACTCAGCTGATACAAGAGTATATACGGTACCTATAAACGAGGATGGCAAGACTTCATCTTCGGACTTGTTACCAGGAGAGAACAGTCCCTGGAAAAGGACATTACTTTTGGTAGATGGTCAGTGAAAAAGAGGTGGTCCCTCGACAAGGTGGATGGACACGGAAGCTGTGACAAAGAATTCAGACATAACACCGCTTGTGAAGACTGAACAGGATCTGGCAGTGTCTTGTTGCACATTCGGTCATTGTGAGTTGGAAGAAATTGGATGACACTTAACAACAAGGACAACTTACAAGAGATTGGGATGAATCTCTACATAGCCACACAGGGGAGAAATGAATTTCCCTGTAGGTCTTAATTTACTCCTTTTAAAAACTGTTTTATCGTGAATTGAACAAAGATTTACAAAGTAGGTAATCAGTTTTACATGCAATGATATTAACATGCATTTTGCTTGAGCACATTCATTGCAATTCCTTCAGTGTCCCATGGCTTATCTCACGTTCTTCCTGTGTTTCCTGTATCCGTTCCTCTTTCTTTCCTAACCCTTTTGAACTTTGTCCTGGGTAAATGCTGCCATTCTGATCTCAAGTGGAGGATTATTTTAAGATGGGCACCTCTCTAGTCTTAGTCTTCCCCCTGTAGAACTTTCTATTGTTTGCCTGGAATGTGGGTCTTCATTTACTCTTGGTCTGGCTCTCACCCACATCCCAAGCCCATTCTACGGAGATTCTTCTATCTTCACCACCAGTTCAAGTCTTATTTCCCCTGAAAGTATTTGCAAGACACACTAATTCTTTATTCTCATCACCCTCAGAAGTCCCAACACATTCAATAGTTCCCCACATGAAATTGTTTAGCGTTGTTCTAAAGTCTTCTTTCATTGAAAAATGCATTTGGCGTTCCCAGAACTCTTCCCACATGCCCCTACTTTTCTCTAGGGCCCCGAGGATACTACGATGTACACATGGGCGAGGTTCTTACCCCGCGGCCGTGCTCACATCCTACTGGGGAAAGAGAACGTTAGATAGTCCCTGCTCTTTAATGTGTATCAGGTTTTGCCCAAATCTATTGTAAGTCACATGAAGTGAAAAGTTACAGCCTACTTAGGTGAACATAGCACTCAGAGCCCTCCTTAGGGAGAAGTCGTGCATCACTAACTCTCCACAGTACACCAAATATCTGGAGACACTAGGTAATTAAGGAAAGATGTTCTACCAGTGTCAGGAAAGATCCTATAAATTCCCAATCTCAAAGTCAATTTTATTTTTCCTTCTCTCTCCTCTCCTAAAATTTATACTTTGGTATTATTGCTGAGTCTGGGTCATGCAAACAGTTAACATGCTCAGTGTTTCACCGAGGTTGAAGGTTTGAGTCTCTCTAGAAGTGCCTCAGAAGAAAGGCCTGACAATCTACCTCTGAAAAGGCAGCCATGGAAAATTCCACAGAGCGCAGTCCTACCCTGAGACACAAGGGATCGCCATGAGCTAGAATTGACTTGACAACAACCGGTGTCATTTTTGTGAAACGCATACTAATGTAAATATTTATTTTTAAGTATGTTTGTACTAAACTTAGAGCCAAACCTAGAATCTTCCAGAAGTTTAGTTGGAAGGCTATTGGTGATTCCTGAAGGATTCCTATGACAGACGGTCTTCCATGTACAAGGAACATCTGTCTTACTCCAGCCTTAAAATGCCTAACTGGTTAACAGAAAGACAATACCCAGGAGTAAGGAATTGGCAGTTATATTAGGGTTAAATATCCTTTCGGGCCTGAGTGAGATGTTGATTTGAAAATCTCACTACCTTGCCAATAGAAAAATAAAACATGGAGGCAAAGCAAAATAAGAATGTGTGGTCTTTCTTGAATTCCTGGCTTCGTCAAGCTTTCCCCCCTTTTTCTTTTTAGAATATTGTAAGCCAACTATATCCCAGGAGGGAGGAGCCTTGGAGCCACATGGAATAGTGAAGCTAGAAAAGTGGATTGATAGTTTGAGAAAAGCAATTATCTCACATTTGGTATAAGCATCACTTGGTTCAGCTCATTACTTACGAGCCATTCTTCCTGTTGATGATGATCATTTTGCAAGGCAGAGGTCCCAGCCATGGAATTAAGAATCGTCTTATTTATTTTTCTTACAATGGCATGTCAACAATAAGAAAATAAAAGTCTGAAAGAAGCAGAGAATGGGAAAGAGATATTTGCGATCATTAACATGGTAAAGAAATAATTATGGACCTAAAATAGACCCTAGAGGGATACCAGATGTTACTAGCTATTGAGAAGAAACCTGGCTGGGTATGTGTGTGAAAGGAAGGCGAGCTTTGCCAATGCCACCCTTAGGAGAAGTGGCTTGAGAGAGCTAAATTAGGGCTTTCACAGATTTACTGGCAAGTTGGCATGTAGTATTTTATCTAAACACTGGGGGGAGGGAGAGGAGAGGAAACGTAGTGTAAAAAGACTCAATTTTCCTTTCCTTTGTGCTTGTATTTCATATTATAGAGAGTTTCCTATTAAAGACAAAGCTACGGTTGACTTTGCACTCCATAGAAGCCAAATGTCTGAGGTTCTGTGCACAGAAATGAGAAGGTCCCTCTCTTGACAGCGAACCCAGACAAAGAGCATGGGTTGGTCACAGCCACACACCACGGGAGAGCATTAGCTACCCTGCCAGGCTGGAGGAGTGACGACAATTGCTTTGTGCCCATTTCATCCCAACTTTGTTTAACAAGTGATGCTTTGTGGTCACATGTTGGGTTCATTGGGTTTCATTCAGGTATCCGTGCACTGAACTTCATTATAGCATTCAATGGGCTGCTACCTTTCCAGAGTTTAACTCCTGTCCAGTGAGTTCTTCCTTCCTTCCTTCCTTCCTTCCTTCCTTCCTTCCTTCCTTCCTTCCTTCCTTCCTTCCTTCTTTCCCTCCTTCCTTCCTTCCTTTCTTTCTTTTTCCTTTGAGATTTAAAAAAATGTGATAGATACCTATGTAACAGCACAGTTTCCATTTCAATGATCTTCACAGGGGTAGATCAGTAACATAAATTATTTTCATCATGTTGAAATATCATCCTTAATTGTTCCCAACATTTTCTGTCACCCCTAACAGGATCTGAGTGTACCCTAAGCATCTAGCCCTCCTTCTCTCAGCGGTTGTCTTTATGAGATAATCATCTAAACAGAAGGGGTACTTTGGGGGGAGAGTTTTGTTTTCCTTCAGTTATTGATACCAAATCAGACTCATAGCAATTCTATATAGGATTTGTGAGACTGTCAATCTTTACAGGAGCTGCCAGTCTCATCCTTCTGCCATAGAGCAGCTGGTGTATTTGAATCACTAACCTTGCAGTTAGCAGTCCAATGACTAACAGTCCAGGAAAACAAGAAGAAGATGGGTCTTTAAGTGGGATGAGTGATAGGACTGAAGCAGCAGGTACAGCAGAACCTAGGACATGCTGGGTGTTTCTGTTCTGGTATAATTCTATTACATCATTGTGGGAGCTCTTGGCATTCTTGTAGCTCTGCTGGGTGTAAAGAGTCCGTCATAATCTTTGCAGGTTTCCCATAGAGAGATCTGCTCATGCCTCAGCCAAAAGCCATCACTTAAGTTTACTATCTACACTAATGACTGAGAGCTAGTTTCCAAAATGGAACCAGATAATAATAAAAATTAAGACAGAAGAGCAGATGATATTCACTGAAAACACTGCATCACAGAGTACAACAAACTGAATTCTGTGAATGATAATTGGAGACTTACAGTATAAAATATACATACTTCATTTGATTGAGGAGAGAAAATCCTCATTTGAGAGAGTTATGGTGAAACTTTAGATTTCAATGATCTTGGAGGTTCCCACAAGTTAGTTCTATCTTCTCACCATACTCATTCAACCTGCATGCTGAGCAAATCATCAGAGAAGCTGACTTATAGGAAGAAGAATGAGGCATCAGGGTTGGATAAAGGCTTATTAACAACCTGCAGCAAGCAGATGAGACCACCTTGCTTGCTGAAAGTGAGGAGGACTTGAAGTATTTGCTGATGAAAACTCAGGAATGCTGCCTTCACTATGGGCCAGAATTCAATGTCAAGAAGACCCAAATCCTTACAAATGGACCAATAGATAACATCATGATAAATGGAGAAAAGGTCGAAGTTGTTGAGGATTTAGTCTCGCTTGGATCTACATTCAGTGCTCACGGAAGCAGCAGTCAAGAGATCAAACAGCATTTTGCGTTGGGTAAATCTGCTGCAGATGATCTCTTTAGAATATTGAAAGGCAAAAATCTTACTTTAAGGACTAAGGTGTGCCTGACCTAAGCTATGGTACTTTCAATAGCGTCATACGCTATTGTGAAAGTTGGACATTGAATAAAGAAGACCTAAGAAGAATCAAGTCATTTGAGTTGTGGTGCTATAGAATGATAGTGAAAGGCTTGTGGGCTGCTAAAAGGACAACCCAGTTTGTCTTGGAAAACTATGGCCAGAGTGCTCCTTGGGGCAAGCATGGCAAGGCTTTCTCTTATATACGTTGGGCCTGTTGTCAGGAGAGACCAGTCCCTGGAGAAGGTGCAGGTCTGTGGAGGGCAGTGAAAAAGAGGAAGGCCCTCAACAAGATGGACTGTCGCCTTGGCTACAACCATGGCTCAAGCCTAGGAACACTTGTGAGGCTGGTGCAGGTCCGGGCAGGGTTTCCTTCTACTGAGCAGAAAGAGGGTCATGATGGGCTGGAGTCCACTCAATGGGGCCTAGCAACAACACAACAACAAGAAGGTGTTGCAACAACACAACAACAAGGTGTAGCAACCACACAACAAGAAGGTGGATTCCAGGAGCATTCTCATTATGAACAGACCGTGCTGTCTTTAAAATATAAAGTAGTTCTGACAACGAATGTTCAAGGCAATAAGGGACTTGGCTAATCCAATGACCAGCTGGACGATCGCATATGTACTTACAAGCTACATGGTGTTCCAGGGACCTGTTTGGTCACCTGAAGTTGTCCCATGCTGCTTCTTGACGCTGCTCCTTTACAGAACGTCTGCCCTCATGTTGTACACAGTTGTGTGCCAAGTTCAATAGTTGCCTTGCTTTCGATGCTGGGTTTCACCAGAAACCGAACCAAATTCATTACTATTGAGCCAATTCTGACTCCTGGCAACCCCACAGGTTCCAAGGAGAACGGTGTTAGCAGGTTTTCCCGGCACAAATCTCTGAGGAAAGAGTGTTTGGGGCCTTTCTTCATAGAGATTCTGGGTGGGTTCAAGTGTTAGTCAGCAGTCAAGAGCAAGGGAAGAGCTCTCATGCTATGTTTCCCTGCTCGCAACACAATCACTGCGGCCATTCTGGGAAGTTTTGTTTGTTTTCCTCAAATCTTGCTTTTAAGTAGCTGGTCAAAGGTAAATTATATATATTTATAAAAGTTTTATTCTACTGCTGCTTACTTTGAGTTACGCAGTCACATTAGGAAGTTTTGTTTTGACGTAGAGATTCCAAGATGAGCAAAGAGCAACAACTACAAAAAATTCCAAATTCACCGCTATCAAGTCAACGCCGCTCACAGTGACCTTACATGGCAGAGTAGGGCTGCCCCTGTGAGGTTCTGAGATGCTAACTCTTCATGGGAGTAGAAAGCCCCATCTTTCTCCCATGGAGCAGCTCCTGGTTTTGAACCACTGACTGTGTGGATCGTCAACCAATGAGTAACCACTACACCATCAGTGCTGGCTCCTTTGACCAAAGAGCAGACTAGGTAAATCTGGTTCTTTGCCCGTCATATATCTCAAGCAGGGCTAAGAGACACTGTCATTTCTAAACCAGTTAGTTGGGAGTGGTGCAGTGATTGACGTGATGTGACTCCTCCAGTCACAGTCTTCTTAACTAGAAGGTGCCATGCTGATTGGGTGTAGTTCTTCTTTTCTTGATGGGAAAGATGATGATCGGATCATAGATTCAGTTGTGAGTGGTTGTTGACAGGATTCATTGTGATTGTAAAAACCTGTAACTCTAATGTGAGAACTGGTTCATTTTGTCATCCTGCTGGATGTGAACGAAGCCACCGCAGAAGCAGAAACTTGGGGGTCTCACTACAATCAAGAAAGAAGAGTCCAGAGTGTGGCCCATCTTCCGGACCCGATGATGCTGTGTGCTGAACCTCCTTGGTTCAGGAGACAGAGGGCTGTGAACCAGACACATGGTGGAGAAGCAGGAGCAGCCGAGTCAGAAGTACTCCATTCGGAGCCAAGGAGTACGAACCCCGAGTATCTTCTGGGAGGAGGCTCACTTGCGTTGTGCCTGCAGGAATTAAGTTGGTGGAGCTAGATTTGCTGACCCACAGACTTAGAGCTGAGAAGCTAAGAGATGAGGCTTGTTGCAGTGTCGGGCATTTATTAGAAGCGCCAAAGGAGACTATAATATATCTTGGGCAGGACAGACCTACGTGTCATGTAGTTGCAAGGCCAAGGACATGATAGAGGCATGCCTACAGGCAGAGCTGAGAAGAGGCTGTCCTGATGGGAAGAATCATACTCTGGATAATTTCTGATCCTGAATTGTAACCTGTTAATTCCCTTAATAAAGTACATAATTGCGAATATTGTCCATGAGCTCTGTGTGGCCACTGCAATGTATTATGTAACCCAGCAGAGAAGTGGGGAGTGCCTGGGGAGGAACGGTTGGCGTCAGAATGGGTCAGAGGCATGTTGCACTGCAGACTCGAAGCCATTGGCCTTAGGCTGATGTGAGGTCTGATTCGCCTTTCCCCTTATGAAGTCAGAAGAGGTCAGCGATCAACCCACATAGTTTTTTACACTAGGCCTTAAGATCACCTATCCGATGAGATGTTTCATTATTCTCAAAGGAAGTTCGGCAAGTCGCCTGTCTTTTCTACAGTCTCCAGTTACCTCTCTGGGACTCTTGCTTAAAAGCCGTTTGAGTTCATCTGCAGCACTACACTTCGGGCCTGAAGCACGGGCCAGCTAAGGGAGGCCGTACCTGGGCCTCCCATTCCCCAGCCTCACAGTGCACATTCAGAAATGTGCTGGGGCTGCTTTATGCTAGAGATTGCACCTGGTGCACAGGCAGTGGTCACAGTCATTGGCAGCAGGTAGGACCAGCGTGGGGCTGATGAGCAGAGAAGCGTCTGCTCCTCTGTGAGAAAGGCAGGGCAGCTTGTCAGGCCTGGGGGATCCTCGCTCAGAGCTGGAAATAAACCTTGTGGGAATCTGGGAAGTGCTTCCTTTGTCTGAGAGCACACTTTGTGCCACCACCTCCACACATTCCTATGTGCTTGGTCATAAGAACACTTTCTCCACTTCAATGGCGCTATTGGCCTTTTTGTGTTAATCAATGCTTTATCCAGTTGGGATGATTACACCTTCATGTCTGAACAGGGCTGATATTGTGTATTGGAAATTGCAGAGCTTCCAGGGCTTCTAGATTCTTCATTTTCATATGAGGGGGGGGGGGGCTTCAAAAAGTTTGTGGAAAAATTCCATTGTCTTTTAATTTTATTTTTCAACAAACTTTTTGAAGAGCCCTTGTATCCATTCAAACTAATGAGTACCTCTTTCTATCCCAGAACCCAAGGAAAACCCTAGACCGGTACAGTTTGTGGGAGATGATCTACTTAATTTACATATTCAATTGTGCTTACGTAGCTTGTGGTTTGGCCCCAAGTTCTAAAGTAGAATTGAATGGAGCTATAAATGTATACATTGTGTGAATAATTACAGAAAACATGCTCCATGATAAGTGTTGACATAAATGAGACCATGATGTACTAAATTTCATGCCTAAAAGTCATTGCATGATTAGGGAAATCTTAAAGAACTGGGATGAAAGCTTCCAGACATGACTGCCACGTTTTTCCAGAAGTATAGACGCAGGCAGCTGACCCCAGATACTATTGAGCAACAACCACAAGTTGGGATTGTAAAAAACACTTTAAAAATGAATTCCTAGCTACTAATGAAGTCTCCCAGGACAAACTAGTGAGCTACACATAAAGCAAAACCAATCTCATTGTTCGGCGAAAGATCCATTCCTTCCTGATGTGTTTCTACAGAGGACGATTTTAATGTACAAATAATCTGCCCCAGCAAATTCCGTTTCTGGACCAAATCTAAGAAACACTTAGAAATGCAAAGGAAGAGAGAGATTTATATGCAAGACTGTTTTTGCTTTATTTATAATGACAAAAACATAAAGGAAAAATCCTCACAACTAGACCTGTAAGCAACATCATGATACATGGAGGAAATATTGGAATTGTCAAGGAGTGCATTTTACTTGGATCGACAATCACCATCTAAGGACGCGGCAGTCAAAAACTCCAATGACGTACTGCATTGGAAAACACTGTTTCAAAAGACCTCATTAAAAGCATTAAAAAGCAAAATTTATTACTCAGGACTAAGGTGTAATTAACCCAAGTCATGATATTTTCAATCACCTCATATGCATGCAAAAACTGGATCATGCATAAGGGAGACTGAAGAAGAGTTTATGCCTTTAAATGCGGGTGGTGGCAAAGTGCTAAGTCGATGATGGACGGCCAGAAGAAAGAAGACGTCTGTCTTTGAAGAACTACAACCACAGAGCTCCTGAGCAGTCAGGATAGCGAGGCTGTGGACGTGCTCCCTACCACCCAGTGCCGAGAGAAGGACATCATGCTGAGTGGAGCAGAGGGGCAATAAAGACGACCTTCAATGAGACAGAGGAACACAGTAGCTGTTAGCTTAACATGGGAGCTAGGACCAAGCCATGCTTCCTCCTGTTGACCATGGGTTATGATGAATTGGGCCAACTCAATGGCACCTAACAACAACTCACATACACAACACAAGAGCTTAATTAACACGTCATGGTAGATTCACATACTGGGATATTAGTCATTTAAAATCATGCTTTCAAAAAGTAAATGATGTTAAAGAATCCTGGTGATATGACTAAGTGACTGCCTACTAAATGTTAGTGTAAAGCTAATTTCATGCACATGCTAAGTAGATACACATTAAACTCAGTTTCAAAAATACGTGCCTCAAAAAGCATCAAGGAAATCCAGTGCCTTCTCTCTGTATTGGAATGATAAGAAAACGTGCAACATTCAGTATGATGTAAACCTGTTGAAGAAGGGAAACCCAAGCATTTTCTTCTAAATGAAGTGATAGAAAAATAGCAAGACTGCACCCTGTCAAAGGTGAAAAGTTTCTGAGCCTGGGGCAAGTGAGGTAATTTCATCAGGTTCCACTTCTCGTGGTTTCCCTGTAATAGTCATTTCCAGCTTTTCCCTCCACCACACCTTCTTTGGAGCCTTTGGAGACAGATAAAGTTGTCTGTTTTCGTAAGGATTACAGCCTCGGGAACCCTATAGAGCAGCTCCTATCAGGTCACAATTGACTTGATGCCTCCAGGTTTGCTTGCTTCATTAACTTTTTAAGACTTTATGAAAAAATTCTCCAATAAGATAATGTGTATTCGTCTTAGAATCAGAAGATGAAGAAGAAGGGGGTGGGGGAAAGTCAATTATGTAGCAAGGTATTTGGCCAGGCAGAAGTTTATACATTTTTTTCCACAGGAAAAAAATATGAGGAAAGGAAGCGTGAAGCCAGGAGGGAGATGGGAAATCTTCCTGAGGATTCCATAGCATCAGGAGAAAGACAGGTACTAAATCTTTGTTGTCGTTCGGTGCCATTGAGTCAGTGCCGACTCACAGCGGCCCTGCTTACGACAGAGGGAAGTCCTGCCCAGTCCTGGCCCTCCTCATCACTGTTCTTATGCCTGAGCCCATTGTTGCTGCCACTGTGTCCATCCATCTTGGCAAGGCCCTCCCTCTTTTTTCCTGCCACTGTGCTTTAGCAAGCATGATGTCCTTCTCCAGGCGCGTGCCTCTCCTAACCACACGTCCAAAGTAAGAGATGAAATCTCACCATCCTTACGTCTAAGGAGCATTCTGGGTGTGCCTCTCTCAAGGCAGATTTGCTTGTTCCTTTGTCAGTGCATGGGACCTTCAATCTTCTTCCCCAGCGCCACAGTTCAGATGCATGGATTCCTCTTCAGTCTTCCTTCATCAAGGTCTAACCTTGGCACACATATGAGGCAACTGAAAATACTATGGCTTGGGTCAGGTGCACCTTAGTCTACAAAGTAACCAGCTTGCCTTTCAGCCTTAAAGAGGTCCCTATGCAGCAGGTTGACACAATGCAGTGTGTCTTTTGATCTTGACGGCTGCCTTCATAAGCGTTGACTGTGAATCCAAACAAGACTAAATCCCGAGGACGACTGCAGTCTTTCTCCAGGGGTCATGATGCTATCGATTGGTCCAGTAGTGAGGATGTTAGTCTTCTTTGCATTGAGTCGTAACCCACACCAAAGGCTGCAATCCTGGATCTTAATCAGCAAATGCTTCAAGTCGTCCTCGTTTTCAACAAACACGGTTGTGTCATCTGCATATCGCAGGTTGTTAATAAACCTTCCTCCAATCCTGATGCCACATTCTTCTTCATATCATCCAGCTTCTCCGATTATTTGCTCAGCCCACAGATTTAATCATTATGATGAGAGGAAACAACCCTGATGATCACCATTCCTGATTTTAAAGCCCTGGGATACAATCATCACACGTACAGGTAGGCAGCAATCAAGGGCAGGTCCTCCCTTGAAATGGCTGTCAGAGAGGATACACGTGGTGGGTCTTGATTGGGTAAATATAGGAACCTATCCTGCCCACAGGACAGCTTCCAGTTCTGGCCTGAAGTGAGAGTAGCCAGGTCTGATGCTTTGGATCTAAAAACCCATCCCAGATACTTGGCTGTCAAGAAGAATCGTGTCTGATGTCTTTGAAGCTTGTCTTCAAGCAAGCAGCCCCTAAGTGAGGTGTTAACTAAGCTCTCATGGAAGAAGGACACCAGCCTGTATGATCCAAAGGTGATAAATGATAAAATACAAATCAGAGGGAGGAAATAGTATCAGAGTTTAACTCATGAACAACCAACTTGCAGAAGGCTGTGGAGGACAGTGGGAGACCAAAACTCATTCGCAGCGTCCCCACCTGGATTACGCCTCTGCCAGCTGAAAGCTGTGAATAACCTCGCCATCGGGCAGAGTTTTGTAAACTCGATGACGGCAGATATAATTAGGTTAAAATGTAAAACCTAGTCATTTGATCTCCCTTTTAAATTTGTTCTAGTCTTTAATAGTTCCTGTTTTTTCTAAAATTGGGTTTTTATTTTCTCATTTATTTTGATATTGTTGTTGGTCATTTCTTTCTTTTAAAAATAGACTTGCTGCTTTTATGTTTTCCAGTATATGAGATCCAGGGTAGGCAAACCCATAGAGACAGTCACTGGTGTAACGGCTTATTGAGGACATGGGAAGCGAGGCTGGAGGGGAAAGGGAGCTAATAATGAATTCAAGAACAAAGAAAATGTTCTAGGACTGATTATAGTTACAATTATACAGTGCTTTTTACTACGACTGAACTACAGAAGTATATGATGTGTGAGTAATATCTCAATGAAGCTGCTAAAGAAAAGACCATCTGAGGACATATGGTGTCAATGATGAGGACACGGAGAGATGACCTCTACGACTCAAACCATTTCACCGAGACCTTAAAAGGAGAGACAAACTCATGTTGTACTGCCAAGCTGACAGAGTAGGACAAGTAATTGCAAATTTTTTTTTATGAAAAGAGGGATAAAATTAGCCGAGAACACATACAAACAAGATGAGATGGTGAGATAAAGCACTATAAATAAGACAAAATGACATAACAAAACTTAGAATACTTAAAAGGGAGAAAACCCTTAACTAATAATTGCAAAAGTAAAAGAGCTAAAATTAAAAAAAAACTAGAATAGACGAATAGTGACAGAAGCAACAAGATTAAAGGATATTCTGGATGTCTCCTGTCAATATTTCAGTGTCTGAGCACATTCTTTAAGATTATACACAAAGAGAGGACAATCTCATACATAGTGTTTACTATAAGTTTAACTTAAACATTTACCAGATGGATATCTATATGCCAATTAATAGAGACCCACAGCATTTCTTTTAGTTGCTGTATCAGAGTTCATTTTATAGTGCAGTGATTGTTTTGTTTTTAATGTTCTGGGGTTGCTTAGGTGAAAGCTACAGAGAAAATTCGTTTCCCATTCAGCAATTTACACATAGATTGTTCCCTTACGTGAGTTGCAACCCCCATGATATGTTAGCAATCTTCCAATTTCCAACTTGGGTACTCTGTTTCTAGTCACTCAGTTTTCCCTGCCCCTTCCTGTTTCCTTATCTTTGCTTTTGGACCAATGCGGCCACTGCGGTCTCATGCTGGTTCATTCTGAGGAGCATGGTCCTGCTTGGTGATAGCATTCACTTTCGAGGCCTTTCAGGAGGGTGGAAAGCTGAAAGGGAGTGGCCTCAGCTCTGAAGGGCCATACTCTTGGGGGGTATTCCGACAGTCTGTACAGACTCTGTCAGACCTAGTCTCGTTTTTTTTATGATTTTCAATCTTTTACTACCTCTTCGTTCACACTATCTAGTACTTTTACTGGGACGTGGGCAGGGCGGTCAGTGGTGGTAGCACCGTGCAGTCCTGCTGGCCTCAGGCTAGGGCATGTTGTGGTTTATGGTCCCATAATCCTTTGGACCAATTGTTTCCACGAGTCTTTGAGTGGCTTTCCTCTTCTCTGCGGCAGATGGTGAGGCCCCAACCGAGGTGGCTACATGCAAGCTCACCGGCCACCCGAGTCGGGCGTAACATTTCATGAACCAGGGTAGGCCAGCGACTTACATGTCTCCCACGGCTATGGTTCCCAGCCCTCAAACCCGGGGTCTTAGGCCCACGAGGTGTTGGTCATGGCTGAGATGTTTTTACAACTGTGCCCCATATTCTCTATTACATACATGATTTTGTTTTCCTTGGATTGGAACCTCTTACAGCTCTTATTCCATACATCAATTGTATCATATTTATACATATGTTGTCATCATCATTTCCAAAACATTTTCTACTTGAACCCTTGGTATGAGCGCCTCTTTTTTCCCTCCCCCCGCCACCCTCCACCTTCGTGAATTACATACATGATTTTTTTGGCATCAGGTGCATACATTTGTAGGAATTTCCACTGCTAACCTTACATGCAATGTGAGTGTACACATCTTCCCGCCCCTGTTCCACTTACATAACTACTTGTGCATCGACTTGTACATTATTGTTATCATTGCTGTTGCAACATTACATAGTATTTACATATCATTGCTGCCCTTTACTCTTGTGACCTTTCCGTGTCTTCCTGTGCCTTGTTCTGTTGTGCTGACTCCCCCCGTGGTGTTGCTGAGGCTGTAAATCACTGTGGGAGCAAGCAGCTTCTTCATCCCCCCCACCCCCCATGGGGCATCTTAGCCAAGCCACTCATCATAGCCAAGCCACTCATCATAGCCAAGCCACTCCTGAGGTTTTGCTTCCGTTTCTTCCTCTGTACACTTTCCTTTCTTCTTTTCCTTCCATTTCCCTTTCTTCTTTCTTTCTCTCTTTAATTCCACTTCTTCCTCTAAACCAGAGGCTCTCAACCGTCCTAATGCCGCGACCCTTTAATACAGTTCCTCATGTTGTGGTGACACCCAACCATAAAACTATTTTCGTTGCTACTTCATCACTGTCATTTTGCTACTGTTATGAATTGGGTGACCCCTGTGAAAGGGTCCTTTGACCCCCAAAGGGGTCGCGACCCACAGGTTGAGAACCGCTATTCTCAACATAACCAAACCGATTGCCAACGAGTTAATTCTGCCTCAAATTCTCGGAGTGAGACCAATCAATGCCTGCATACAGCACTGGCCCACAGTCTTCCCCGTTCAACAAACACTCCTCCAAAGGTGCTCAGTGAACCTGCATGGAAATGTACGTCCAGAAGTGTGTGTGTGTGTGTGTGTGTGTGTGTGCGTGTGCGTGCACGCGTGTGTGGTGGCATGCCTGTTTCAGAGAAGGTAATTTCACTTCTGTTGGTAGCTAACCAGGTGAAGCAAATTGTCATGGCGGGAGAAAGCTTAACATGACTTTTAGAGACCCAGTGGGGGAATATGCCCAGTATTCTTTCCAAATCAGGCATTTTTAAACATAGTTTCTATCCAACCCAGGCTGGGTGCTGTAGACAACTAGGGCTTTAGATTCTGAGGAGCACAGCATCCTTTATAGACGATGGGTTCGTTTGGAAAACACTAACTGAACCAGACTTTACATTGTACATGCCTGTGCAAATTAAAGGACCTGAAATACTCTCTTGGCTTTAAGGCTGAAATTGTCATAGTTTGAGGAGAAGCAGATAACTACTATCCTAAGGTTATGGATTTTGAAGTCTTTGGCCTTTGGTTAGAATCTCTTCCTTTGAGGGTACACAATAAATGGCAATTTAAGAATATAACATATTTTCTGTTTTTGTACTCTTTTTGCTTTTTGGTGACATGTCTTAGTTTGGCGCGCATAGTTCTGCCTTTGTGAATGAATGCTATTTAAAGTTTTGTTCTATGTCCAACTCTCATTGTGCAAATATTGTTCACTCACATATTTTTAACCTGTACAAACCAACAGTCCATGTATTTTAGTCTCTAAGCTGTCATACACATTCTTTTCTCAGCAGAATTGATCATTTTATACCATTGGTATAATAATGACATGATCAGTGGAGATACTATATGCCCGTCGGGATGATTTATGTTGCTTTTATTAGGTGCCACCATAGGGAACCTGTGTACAACAGAAACACTGCTCAGTCCCTTCTCCCAATTGTTCTATGTCTCAGCCCATTGTTGCAGCCACTGTGTCACCTCATCCTGTCCAGGGCCTTCCTCGTTTGCACTGCCCCTCTACTTTACCAAGCATGATGGCCTTCTCCAGAGACTGGTCTCTTCTGACAAGACTAGGTCTTGCCATCCTTGTCTCTAGGAAGCAATCTGATTTGACTTCTTCCAAGACAGATTTTTTTTTTTTGGTCAGTCCATAGTTCCTTCAGTATTCTTCACCCACACCATAACTCAAACACATTGATTTTCTTCAGTCTTCCTTATTCAATGTCCAACTTCCACAGGCATATAAGGCCACAGAAAATTGACAGGGCTTGGGCCAGGCACATCTTAGTCCTCAAAGTAACACCCTTGTTTTTCAATACTCTATAGAGATGTTGGGCACAGATTTACCAAATGCAACATATCATTTGATCTTGATTGTTGCTTGCATGAGAATTGGTTCTGGACCAAATCAAGACAAAATCCTTGATCGTTTTGGGAAGTGGATTAATGCATATGTTATCATTTGTTCTCCCTATGGACTCATTTTAAATTTGTTCTAGTTTTTAATTAATTTTTTTCTTTTTCTTTTTGTTTGAGATTTTCATGTTTCATTTTTATTATTTTTGTTTTTCTTTATATGAAATTCAGGATAGGTAAATCAATAGAGACAGTAATTGGATTAGCAATTTCTTAGGGTATGAAAGTGAAATTGGGGGAATGAGAAGCTAATAATAACAAGTACAAGAATGAAGAAAAATGTTTTAAAAATGATTGTGGTGATGATTGCATAATTCTTAATATGTTTAAATCATCGATTTGCTGATATAGGAATCATATGTAAATAAAACTGTTAAAGAGTGAAAAACAAACACACAAAAAGGATTTGCCACCTTTAAAGTCTTATGGAGGAGTTCTTTCCTTACTCCACAGCAGCAGTTTTGTATTGTGTTTCCCTTTATTTGGGACCTCATTTGGCTAGTCGACCATGTTCCATGATGAAGGAAATTTGAATCCATAACTAGATGGCCGGATGGGCATTCCATAGATCACAAAAACACCAGGATGAGAGTGTGGCCAGCTCAACACAGATGCTAAAAATATCAGCCCAAATCCGCATTCTATTGATACACAATAGAGAGGTTGCGAATCATCCAGGATTTGTTGTTGTTGTTGTTGTTTTTGGCTTTAATTTCCTATTGCTCCTATTATGGATATTCTTTCAACCTCACTGCTTTATAAAGAAATACCCTGGTTTTCTTTTAAAGAAGAAGAAGAATGCATAGCTAATAGAGAGAAGAAATTTTAAAGTGCAATAAACACTGGATATTGCGTATTTTATAAATTAGAACAGTAAAATTTTATATGTCCGATGGGCAAAACATTTAGATGGAAATTCTAGTTATGTAGCAGACTGATACTTCCTATTTAATTTCATAGATATGCAAATAAATGTTCCTAGCTACCTGTGTTCATAGATTATGAAAATGAGTAACTAGAACAGTTACCAGAAAGATAAATATTAAATAGTTGACACTTCTAAGGAGGAGGAGGAGGAAGCAGGGCTGGGAGAATAGACGTGTTTCTTCTGTCACAATTGCTCCTAAGAGGAATCGGTTATTTGTGCATATAAATGTTCATTGTGTAAAAGAAATCAATGTCATGTCTGAGGCCAGGGTGGCTCCTCACACTGCTGTAGTGGGTTTGAAGAAATGATTCACATGCCATCAGAAAACCGCAAGGTTTTGGCTTTCCCACTAAACTAATGTGAAGCCTCTGAGCCACACTGATGTCAAGAACAATTTTCTATGAAGATACTCACTAAAGTGTGTGAGAGAGATTACAGTTTGAAACCAGTGATAAATGAATGAGACTAAGGACAGGTGATGCCTTCCTCAGGATATTCCAGCATCACCCCCAACTGATCACGTGCACAAGAGCTGCAGCGCTAACTGCCACGTGCAGCGAGGCTACTTTGTTGGCATCAGAAGCAATGAAATGTTTTGGGAAAGGCATTTCTGCTTGCAAAAATCCCAGCACTTAAATGAGACGTGAAACAAAGGATTTGGCCACTGTCTATGTTCCCTTACCTTCTGTTAATGACTCTGCTTTCCTGGAGTGACGCCACCACTCCCCTTTAGATACAGTTATGGCGCTTTGACTTAGTATCAGTTTAAATTATAGTTTGAACCACAAGCGACAAGTCATAATGACATAAGAGGAGACACTTCCAGGATAGTGTTGACAAGAGAAACTTTGAGCATGCAAGGCACTGGCTTGATTGTTGTTTTCGAAAAAGATGTGGAAGCAGGTTAGAAAACATTCTCATATCATTTACCATGGATTTAGCTTTCATCTGTATTTATTCTGTAGCTTTTCATCATGAGGCTGAGTTTCTGACTTGGTTGTCGGTTGTTCTGCTGGCCTGTCTCACAAAGAATGCGCTGTGTAGCCCACGGCGGTGTTCCTACTAGAAAAACTATTACTGTTAGAATGCGCCGAAGAGAATTGCAATATGCACTCCAAGTGGCAAGGGTTTTGCCACAGCGTGGTTGCATTTTTATCAACCCCTAATTTTATTTTACATGTTGTTTCTAATATCCTGATGTTGTTTTCAGTAATAATCATTTTCATTTCACCTGGTCTGACAGTTGATGATTTACATATTTAACTTGGATTGTGATTTGGGGGAGAGTTTACAAAGCAAATTAATTTCCTTTCAGCAATTCGTACACAGTTTGCTTTGTGACATTGACTGTAAATCTCACAACGCCATAGTGCTCTGCTACTTCCTCCCTATTTCTGTCATCCTTCTTGCCTATTTTCCCCTTGCCATCTGAGTTTCACACCTAGGCAGGTACTGTCCCTTTGATGTCATAGGGTTGAGTGTTCTAATAAGTAGTTACACCTCCCTCATCTACCTTGCTCATCTATCATAAAGCTGAAATTGGAGTCACTTAGGTAAGTTCAGTTCCAGAGTTCTAGGTTGCCGAAGGACTACGGTCTGGGGTGGGGGGAATGTTTGTCATTAAAAACATGAAAACGGGTCTTCGGTTCCCTCTTTGGCAGTAAGTACATACACTAGCAGTAGGATAATGCAGAGAAATTGAGCCCAGGCCCCGTGCAAAAATCATGTGCAATTCTGCGAAGCCCTCCATACATTTTCATGAGTTTGTATATTGCTCAAGACAGTGTTGACCAAGAGAATTTTCTGCAGTGATTAAAATAGCTGCATTTTCCAATCGGGAATGCATCAACCCCATGTGGTTACTGAGCATGTGAAATGTGACTAGTGAAACTGAGGCCCTTAAGCTTTCATTTGGTAAAATTCTGATTTAAATGGGCACATGTGGCCAGGGACTAGAGTACGGGACAATGCAGGCTCGAGACACAGACAACGATTTTCCTCTGTCCACTTAGTTCCTTTCTTGAGTGGCTTTGCAAAGATCAGTTTTGAAATATGACGCTGGAGATAACGTCACTGGGGTCTAAGGGGCTGACTAGAAAGTTTTACAGACTCACAGGAGTGTATTTCCATCGATGGCTATTAGAGGGCTCGGCACAATTTCATGGAAACATTAAGGGTTTATAAAAACATGCTGACCTTTTAATAAGTTCTTTTCTGATGGAAACTAACTTTAAAATTATATTAATTTGGGTGAAATATTCTCAAGTGTTTAAATACAAACAATTCTAAATGAATTAATATTTCTAAGCAGTGCACATTATTAAAGCATATGTGAAAAGAAGCACACACATATGGCACATTCATTTTGGCTGTTTATTGAAAGTGATGAAGAAGTGGTGAAACCAGCTGAAATTGGTCTGATTTTGTGTAGTAATTAAGGGATCTGCCAGGGGGCGAAAGTGATATTCAGTAGACGGTGCCAAAAACCTTTGTATAGGACTTACTTTCTCAATTTCAGAGTCATAATTTTTCAAAGTCACCACTTTGGAATTTATCATTTCAATGCCTTCCGTCATTTAATAGTAACTTGGCAACAGTCTGCGGTGTTAGATTACAAAAATAATAAAGTGCGATGTTGGTAATATTTCAAATATCGACCCCCAAAACAAAACCACTGCTGTCTAGTTGATTCTTGCTCATGGGAACCCTATACAATGGCGTAGAACTGCCCAGTGGGTTTCCAAGGCCACATCTTCCCCCCAGAGAGTGGCCAGTGACTGGGACCACTCCTCTTCCAATTAGCAGCTGAGTGCTTTAACCAGTGTGCCACCTTGCCCCCTTCCCTTCTCATATAACCCAAACTAAACCCATTGATATGGAGCCAATTCCAACTCATAGTGATTCTATGTAGGAGAGAGTGGAACTGCTCCTGAGAGTACCACGGACTGCCAGAAGAACAAACACATCCATCTGGGAGGAAGTGCAGCCAGCATGTTACTTCAACTGGGAATGGTAAGATTTCTTCTCAGAGGACATAGTCTCAAGAGACACTGGTCCCTGGAGGAAGACAGCATGCTTGGTAAATAGGAGGGGCAGTGAGAAAGAGGAAGATCACCAAGGACAATGGACACGGTAGCTGCAACAATGATTCAAACATAACAATTTTGAGGATGGTGCAGGACCAGACAATGTTTCTCTCCATGGGTGGCAGCAGGCCTTATGGCACCTAGCAGCAACATCAGGAGTTGTGCTCCATGGCTTCTGAGCGCAGATGCCCTCATCTTCCTCTTATGGAATGAGTGGTGGGTTTGACATTGGGGTTAGCACCGAACCCACAATGCCACTCACCTATACCAAGAAATTTGGAAGACAGCTCTTTGGCCAACTAACTGGAAGAGATCTATATTTGTACCCAATCCAAGGAAAGGCGACACAACAGATTGCTCAAAGTATAAAACAATATTGATATCCCGTGCAAGTACATTTTTACTGGAGATATTCAACAAAGGTTGCGGCAGTAGATTGACAGGGAACTGCCAGCGGTTCAGGCCAGATTCAGAAGAGGATGTGGGTCAAGGGATATCATTGCTGATGTCAGATAGATTGTGGCTCAAAGCACAGAATACTGGAAAGATGTTTATTTATGTTTTATTGACTTTGCCAAAGCATTCGACTGTGTGGATCATAAAAAATATATGGGTAACTTTTAGAAGAATGGGAATTCCAGAATATCTCATTGTGTTCCTGGAGAACTTGTCTATATGGATCAGAGGCAGTTGTGTGAACAGAGCAAGGGGATATTGCGTGGTTTAAAATCAGGAAAAGGGTGCGCCAGGGTTCTAGCTTCTCACCACACTTAATCTGTGTGTTGAACAAATCACCAGAAAACCTGGCTTACATGGAGAAGAGTGTGCCATCAGGACTGGAAGAAGGCTTATCAACAGTCTGCACTGTGCAGATGACACAACCTTGGAGAGGACGAGAACACTTACTGATGGAGCTCAAGGATTGTAGCCTTCGGTGTGGATGACAAGTCAATGTGAAGAAGACCCAAATCCTCACAATTGGACCAACAAGTAACATCATGTTAAATGGAGAAAAGATTGAAGTTGTCAAGGATTTAGTTTTGTTTCAATCCACAATCAATGTTCCTGGAAGCAACAGTCAGGAGATCAAAAGACGAGTGGCATTGGGTCAATCTACTGCAGGAGACCTCTTTAGAGAGCTGAAAGCAAAGATGTAACTTTGAGTGTGGGAAACTGAGAACCAGGAAGAGAGTGTATGCAGCCAAATTCTCCACGCTCATGTTGGAGGAGTCTGGGAGGCAGACTCTGGTGGAGGAAGGCCTTCACATTTGTGAGTTGGAGATGAATCCTGAAAAAATAAAATCATCCCCACAACCCAACCCAACCTACACCAAAAAAGCTACTGAAAGGTGTTCCTATTGAAGCCATGGCTGCCCTCCAGGATGCTCAGAGGTTATCTGCTGTGGAGAGCAACCAGACCCTATGGTCCATCACACCCTAGGCGCAGCCAGTTCCCTTCTGATAAGGACAGAGATCGTTCCCCTGGAGAAGAACTCAGAGACACGTAAGGTCAAGTAAGCTCAGGGATAGCCAAGGTTAAGGCGGCATTTAACTCTAGAACCTTGCTACATATGTGCCTTCCTGTCACATGTATGCCCCTGGTACCTCCCCTTCTGGTTACCTGTATGCCTCTAGTACATCCTCTTCTATTGTGTATGTGCTTACCAGGGTTTGCTAGCCCAAGACTATGTAACCCTGTCAGACAATACATTAGCTCTCGCTTTCTGGTTGTGATTTCCATAGAAGAGGTGAACCCTTGCATGTCTTGTCTATTGTTTCTTTATTTTATCCTTTAATTACACAATCTCCCCTTAGGAACCATTCAGTTGTAGAGGCTGGTTCCTCATATTTGAGGATGCAGGTGTGCCTGACTCAAGCCATAGTATTTTCAATAGCCTTATGTGCATATTAAAGTTGGACATTGACTAAGGAAGACCAAAGAAGAATCGAGACATTTGAATTATGGTTCTGGAGAAGAATATTCAAAGTACCATGGACTACCTAAAAGAACAAACTGACTGCTTTTCTGCTCTGTTGACAGGTCTAGAGTTGAAGAAAATTCTCATTTATCCATCAACATATTTGATATGTTGTGAAGGTAATGGATCCTCAAAAATAAAAGAGGGTGTGCCATGGTAATTTTAGTTGCTCACTTTTAAAAGTAAAGATTTAAGGGAGTAGGCTAATCAAATTCCAATGGGTTTCTTAATTTTACTGGTATGAGAAAACAACAAACTATTTTAAAAATGTTTTTCATAACACCAGTGAGACACACACACCTTAGAGCAATCAACTATTTGAGATCAAAAGGGCAGTATTTACCACAGGACAAAGTTCAGGAGGGTTTGGACAGGAAGAGGAATGGAAACAGGTAATGGAAGAAGTGGGCCAAGTGATGCTACACTGAGGAGATGAAACAAAATATGTATGAATTGCTTGATGTAAAACTGATGATCTGGTCTGTAAAACCACCCAGTTGGCAGTAACAGTTTGTGGTAGTTACATAATGTGTCAACTTGAAGATATAGAAGTGAATGGGGTGGAATTTAGCCTGTCAATCAGGTCACAGCCTGATGGGATCTCCTGGTGGGAATGGCCTTCTCACAAGGAGGATCCTGGGAATTTCCTCTCCCACTGGGCTTCACCTTCCTGCTGGGAAGCCACAGGGCTGAGACCTGCGAGAGCCCTGGAGATGCATCTACCACCATCAGACTCACAAGACTTTGCACCCTCTCGCCTGTAACCTTCTCGCATTGTGCATCAGTGCATGTGGCTGCATGTGTCTGAAGAGGGACTTATGGACTAGTGTCAGACTTAGGGACTTGCTCTGGACTGGGCTGGGATGTTGGCTTGATGTATAATTACTTCTTGATCGAAAGCTCTCTCGCACATATATGAGTGTCTCTGGATTTGTTTCTCTACTCAGCCTGGCCCAACACACAGTTTTAAATGTTTTCCAGATGAAGACTCATCGGAACTGTCAGGAGAGCCTCAGTGAATAGGCCACAGTTCTTAGGCCAAGAAGTAAAGCTGGGTCAGCCTGATGCCAAACAGCTGCTTGGTCTGTCCACGTAGAAGACAACCAACAGCTTGTGAAAGATATGGCAGAAAAGCTTGGTCTTAAAATATTCATTTTGTTGGTTAAAGATATGGCGGAAAAGAATTAATTTTAAAATTAGGGGGAAATGTTCCATCTTCATTGGTTATATATTTGTAAGCTATTTGTATTTAGCATGTGTGTGTTAATGTGTCTATTAATTTTTAAAGTCAACTTCTTGATTTTTGTAGAATAATACTCATCTTAGAACTCTGGATTTATAGATTTAATGTAGATCATTTAGGGTTTTAAATGGTTTTGGAAGGTTCTCCGTACTTCAAAAGATATTTCTGTTTAGAAAAGATATGTTCTAAGCAATCAATTACAATAATCTGACTTACAAATCATACTTACTCTTTAATATGATGTAAATTTATCCTCAATTTAAAATGATTGAACCAATGCTAATCGCAAAAAACAGGGCTTCATCACAATCACCTCATTTGCTGCATGTGCAGTTTTTAAATAACTGAAAAGGCTTTGAGTCTTTTCTTGCAATAAAATAAGGTTGGATAAGAACTGTGTGCACCTGTTCCACCTTACCCACACAATCGACTTAGAGACACACAGAGACCTGGATCTCCTGTATGACCTGGGGCTGACCTATGCTGGAACATATAAAACCAACATCCATATAAGGGGTAAATATCTCCCCAACAAAGCGTCTGTTTGAGAGACCATATGGAAATACTTTGCATGGAAAAACTTAAACAGTATAACATTTCTCCGCTTTGAGATACGTTTTCAGTCAGTGAATCTCAGATACTATTATAAATTAAACTAATATCTTTTTTTCTCAGTGCAAGCTTATATGCAAATTAATTTAATTCCTCTGATTTGAGAATGATGAGCATATGATCTAGTCTTAAATGTGTGAATTGGAGTATAGTTTCAGCTATATAGAACAAAGGTCCAAAGTGACTGTGTTTTGAATTAGTTAGGTAGAAATTCACTTCTCTCGTGCACTGGTCTGGACATAAATGGTGCGATTCTCGTTTAGGAGAGCACCTGTGGGTCAGACTCAGACTGGTCTACCTCACTGTGGAACCGTCTGTCGGAAGCTGCACGTGTGGTGCATGAGAGCTCACCACTGCACGGGCTTTTCAGGCTACAGAATGTAACACTAAAAATCAGAGCTTCAGAGAACAGAATTTCATTTTCTGATAATTTTGAAGATGAGAAGTTTGAGTTCAGGGCATCAGTAGGGATAGTCTCTATGTGTGGGCTCTAGGGGAAGCAACTTCCTTGTCTGCTTCTTCCCAGGTGTTTCCTGAAGTCCTTTCACTTGTAGATGGATCCTCCCAGATGTCTGTCTTTCCCATTTATGTCTCTGGGTCTATTCTGCTCTTCATGCAACCAACTACTTAGAAGTGATTGGGTTAGGACTTGCCTCACTTGAATACGACCCTATTAACTTAACAAAACCCCTCTACTTTCAAACTGACAGGTCACACTGACAGGGACTGGGGCTTCAGCATATGCTTTTGGAGGACACAAGTCAATCCTTAGCAATGGCCTCATCTCAGTCCCACTTGAAGCAGCAGGTGGGGGAGGGGGAGGGGGATGGGGAAAGAGAGAGAGAGAGAGAGAGAGAGAGAGAGAGATTGAGAGAGAGAAGAGGAAGCATATTTCCTCCATGTCATGGGCAAAAGCATGACGTTGTACATTCCCCTGGTCAGAACTTAGTGTCACAGCCACATCTAAGAGGAAGGGAGACTGGCCCTGGGAACAATTCAAGATCTCCTTATAGAGAGAAGAAGATAATGGATATTGGGAACCAACACCGAGCAGTCTCTTCCAAAAACTGTCCCTTTAGCCACTCAAATACATTTCACTTGCCAAACAAAACTCCTAAAGGCCCATCCAGTTATGCCGTTGCTTCAAAACCCCAGGATCTCTTGGTGAGAAGTTCTCTCCATTGTGTGGTCTGATCAACTATCATCTAAGAGAAAGTTATTTCCCCCACAATGATGATAGAGTTGGAACAGGAAGGGGAACCAGGGGTTGGCGGTGGGGACACGCACACCACAGCCAATGTTACCATAGTGATAAACATGTTCTGCTGATCAGGGATTATGAGACACCCTGACCTGGTGAGAGAGGAAGTCCGGGTTCCGCTGCCCCGTGGAGGAACTCATTTGTCTCCATGGCTCCTGGCTCTGGGAAGTCATTCCTTGACTGTCCCACTGGCGGCTGCATCTGAAGCGCATTGGAAGAAGTTGTTTCTTGGGGACCACCCAGTTTGTGCAGCCTGCTTCCTGCTGGAGCGTACTTACAGATACGGACATTGCTTAGGGGTTGAACTGTCACAAGTTTTTCAGGCCAGGATTATGAATTCTTTAGTAGTGAAATTCACTAAAATCTTAGAGAGCTACTACAACGAAGGATTTCAGCTAAGCCCAATTTTCATCCCTGTAGACTCAGGCCTTTTGCCCTGCTCATCTATCAATTCCTTGAAGCTATCTAAAATCAGAATTTTAGGAGGGAAGGCAGCATTGTCAATCTGATCATTGCCTATGGGCCTTTGGATCTTCAACAAGACTCTCAAAATAACCTGCTGGTCAAAGGTAAGTAAAAGAGAAACAGTAAAAGAGAAGCCAAGGCACTGAAACGGAGTCACTTCTAACCCATCACAACTCTACCGACACAGTAGAACTGCCCTTCCGGGTTTCTGAGACTGTAACTCTTTATAGGTGTAGACAGCCTCATCTTTTCCCCTGAAAAGGGGCTGATGGATTCAAAGTGCTGACAAGCAATCTGCTATGCCACCACCACCTTTAAACACTTGTGTTTTTTACTTTGGTGGGTGGGTCATTCTGGACTCTGAATCTGGTCTCCCTTGATAATGTGTCCAGAGAATGTGAAATGAATCTTACTTACCAATCCTTACAAGGAGCATGCTGACAGCCCTTTCTCCAAGACAGCTTAATTGAGTTTATTTTGGGTTATGTTTTTATACATTGACTTTTAAAATAAGAAGTCCAAAGAAGAATTTTAGGCCATACCTCAAAAAACCAACTTCCAAGGGGCCCCCAAAGTTCTTTACCTCCTACTATGTACTGTCCTGAATAGTGCCCCCTATGAATGAATGATGCCTGGTCTACGTATCCGAGAGAACATGGTGGGAATGGCAGTGTCTGCTTTCTGAGCCTAAGTCATAAAAGACATGGGCACTTCTGCCTTTGTCTCTTTGGGATTGTTCATATATCCTTTTGACTCATTGCCATAAGTTGTGTGTATGTGTGTGTGTGAACTTTATTGCTTTCTTTCATAAGAAATATTCAAGGTTTACTTTGTCATTTTACTTTGTCCTGAGGTTACCCTTGTCCTCCAGACCTGGAATCATCAGTAGACAAATCCTAGGATGCCCTGTATTCATGAACTTGAACTTGTAGGATGTTCCCTGGAGTGTGAGCAGGACCTGAGATTTGCTTCTAACCAAACAAATAGAACACGGCAAGGGTGATGGCGTATATCACCTGCTATGTGTCACTCCCTGGCTTGTATTACCTTATGTAAGACTGGAATGTAACCGACAGGAGTGAGAGAGCTGCCCGAGAATGCCACACGGCCAGACACTGCAACAGCCTGCAGGAGCTGAGAGATCCCCCTGCCAACGTTCAGGAAGGAAATGGGACTTTGAGACCTACAGTCAGAGAGAGACCAGCCCTGCAAACAACGTGAAAGAGCTTGGAAGTGGGTCTGTCCGCAGCCAAGCCCCTGAGGAGGCCTCCTCTTCAGCCAATGTGTAGACTGAAGCTCCGTGAGACCCCGGAGCCGAGATTGCAGCTAAGCCGTGCTTGTACTCCTGACCCCCCAAAACCGTGAGATAATAAACATGTGTCGTTTTGAGCTACAATTTATCTGGTAATTTATTCTCAGAAACAGAAAATTAATACAAAGATCTGATTCCTTTTGGTAGTGGATGGTGTTCAGAAATCAAGATCTGTGTCCCACTGTGCTTGTGGATATGGGAGCATTGCTGCTTCATGCATCTGAGTGGGCAGTTCCCATAAAGGAAAGAAACACACGTCTGGGCAAGTCAAAAAATATTGCTACAAAGTAATAGCAACCTTAATTACACAAAAATAGGAAAAGGAGGTATTGTTTCTTAATCTATCGTCCCTCTGGAATGATACATCCCTGAAGGCTGGCCTTTGGTCTCTCTAGCCCTAGCCTTTCCTTGAAGAATTCTGTACTTCCTGTTTGGCGACACCTCAAAACAGCACTCCTCCAAGAGGGACTCACACCATATTTTAAAAAAGTATCCTTGGCGTTTGCAAACACAAAAGAAGTCAGACTGGCAACCAGCCCTCACTGCAAACCTTTTTCCCACCAATGCAGTTTCCAACGTTCTTCAAACTTTTTCCCTGTAAGGCCCCCCTGTCGCCCGGCGTCCTCTGAGAAAATCTGTCAAGGATACCCCATGGGGCTCCCCGAAACATGCCGTAACCTTCTGAGCTGATCTCTGTGCCTCTAATTGGATGGTCCCGTTGATTTGCTTGCAAGTCACTCTTTTGTTTGAACCATTTTTTTAAAGGTAATCTAAGGGAGCCCTACGTGCTCCTGAGAGAACTGGTCTGCAGCCATCCCTGATTGCAAAAACACAATTAAACATATTTTGGATACGAACTGGACTCTAGTACACTACTTTATGATCACGCTCATCTGTGTTTTTTAATTGAGCTTTTAAAATATATATATAATTTTTAGCATTTTCTCTTAAAGGCCTTACAATCACTTTTAATAAACTTTCCTGAATACTTATATTTTCATTGCTGTTAGGGTTCGTGGAAAGTAATTTGTGCAAAGTGGGAAATATTTCCTACTTGTGTCATTGGCAGAACTCCTGACGTTGGCATCACCTTGCTCTTAAATTTGGTTTGGGGAAAGATTTTGATTCTCAATTTGGTTTCTTCAGCGGTGCAGGCTTTCTGGGTCATTTTAAGGCAGTATTGGTAAGGTGTACTTTCTAGTAGTTTATTCGTTTTTATAAGTTTTCAAATAGCCTCTTCTCTCTTAACGGATTTGTAATAGTGGCCCTGTACCCACCTTTTGGAATCAGCCTCCAAAATCAAACCCTTTGCCCTCCAGTCAATTTCCACTCACAGCAACCTTCTAGAACAGAGGCGAACTGCTCCTTACGGTTACCAAGGTGACAAATCGCTACAGAAACGACGGGGACATTTTCTCCGACAGAGGGGCTGGGATGTTCAAACAGGGGACCATTTGGATACTGGCCGAGCACTGCAATCACTGGTGGGATTCAAATATTTTACAATTGTTCACTGCCTGAATAACCGCTTCAAGTGCAGAAAAAGCAATATAGCAAAAAGGAGTTTTTTAAAATTTAATACAATTACTACTTAAATAAGAACAATAAAAGAGGGACACAAAACAAGGTTATAAGTGGTTTAAATGATTAAAGGTCATTAAGGAATACCTGACAAAACCAATAAGCTTGCTACTTAAGATAGTTTTGTGTTGTTTCTTAGTTGGCATCCTCACTTGCATTATTCTTTGCTTTATCACAAGCATCGTTATGTCTAATTTCTTCTAGCCATGGATGGAGTGAACATGACGGTGGGCCTTTAGAACACGCTGTGGTGCAGACAAACATTTCAAAAGAGTAAGGAGGGTGAATTTGTGATTTCCACATCGGGCAGCTGCCCGGCCACTCACCTTAAAGAGAACCGAGTTCCAAGTGCCATTTTAACAAGCAGTGCGCAGAACTCAACAATTAGGTCTCGGTTCTGCCGAACCGGTGCCAACCTGCTGACTGCAACCACTGGGCCACCAAGGGTCCTACGTCACTCCCACCAGCATTTTCATTATTCAGTCATCTCTTGGTTGCTCTGAGTTGCTCTTTTGCATATTTTGCATATGTTTCCTTTCTTCATTAAGGTTAGCTGGTGCTTTCGTCATCTTCTCTTCCACTTTCCTCTCTCTCGGGCGTGTTTGCTTGCCTGTTCTGGAGATGATCGTTTAGCTGACGTCCTGTCCAACGTCTGTTTCTAAGATGAATGTAGTAGCATTTTATGATTCGATATGTGGGTTTCCTTACTGCCATCTCACAATATTTAAAAATATTACTGTGATGTATTCAGTGACACATGAATTATGCAGAAGCATGTTTTCTAATTTCCGTCTCGGGGCAAAACTATATTTCTCCATGTTGGATGTTCGATGTGTTCTCATTGGACCACGTTTATTAAACATGCTGTTAAAATAGCCAGATTTATTTATGATTTTTCTGCTATATTCCTTATTAAGAAAGTTATATAAAAACCTTCAATTATAACTATGGATATATCTATTTCTCTTGGTAGTTTTTTCCATTTTGAATTGTTTGATATCCTATTATAAGGTATACACTTAAATTGTTACATTTTTTCCTGATAAATTGTATTTTTTCAATGATAACAATTCACATATTCCCTATAATTTGTTTATTTAATTCAAATACATGGATTATTTATTATGACTTAGAATGGGAATTCCAGAACACTTAATTGTATGCATGTATATAGGCCAAGTGGCAGTCATTTGAACCGAACAAAGAGAGACTGCAGAGTTTCACCTCAGAGTGTGAGTCAGGCCCATAACATTTCTCCATACTTATTCAGTCTGTATGCTGAGCAACAATTCTGAGAAGTTGGACTATATGCAACAGAACATATAGAAAGGAGGAAATCTCATTAACGCCCTGAGATATGTAGATGACATCAAAGACACCAGCCTTCAGAACGGATTGCAACTCAATGTAAAGAAAACCCAAATGCTCCTAACAGGACCAGTAGACCACATGGTGATATACAGACAAGACTGAGGTGGTAAAGGATCTCATTTCACTTGGCCCCACGCTCAACCCCATGGAAGCAAGCAGCAGTCAAGAAATCAGGTGACATGTGGCATCGTACAAATGCGACATGAGACCTCTTTTCCACGTTAGAGAGTAGTGCTTGGTTGTCTTGTACATGTGGGTGTTATGAGCCAGAACCAATTCCATGACACCGAGCAACAACACCAGGAGTGATGCACAGTACAAAGGAGAAGATGAATCCCCACCCTGCAGAGTCTCTTTTTCATGAGAAAGCAGCATGACGTCCTATAGCCATAGGTCAAAAACTTGCATATGAAGGTCCCTTGAATCTAGAAGTTTAAACTCATGGGTTAGTATTCAGACCTTCTTAGATAAGGCTTACTTTGGTGAATTTTATTGATCTTCATTCCCCCCTTCTCATCTTACTGAGTCCCTAGACTTACTAGACCCCTAACGATGACTGACTTTGGTATTGATACCGCAGGGCTGAGTATTGCCAGGAAAAGTAAGACTGGTTTTTCTAGGAACCCATCATCATAGGTCTGTGTCCACTGGTCTCCCAAATTGTACAGAGAAAACAGGGCTCCAAGCATCTGCACCAAACAACCATTTTAAGTCATCCATATCCTTCATGATAATTTTCATGCATCTTAAAAATTTGGTAGGAGTTTTCTTATAAATTGGGATGTTAGGGAAGAAAAGATGAAGGTATTAAATGAAGGGGGAAGTGCAGAGTGGAGACCCAAGGCCCAAGTGTCGGCCAATGGAGATCCCCTCATAGAGGGGTTTAGGAGAGGAGATGGGTTAATTAGGGTGCTAGGTAGTACCGATGAAGAACACAGCTTTCCCCCAGATCCTGGATGCTTCCTCCCCCCAACTACCATGATCCGAATTCTACCTTGCAGGGCTGGATAGGGTAGAGGCTGTACACTGGTACATATGAGGGCTGGAGACACAGGGAATCCAGGGTGGATGATACCTTCAGGACCAAGGGTGTGAGAGGCGATGCTGGGGGAGTAGAGGGTGAGTGGGTTGGAAAGGGGGAACTGATTACAAGGATCCACATGTGACCTCTTCCCTGGGAGAGGGACAGGAGAGAAGGCGGGGAGGGGAGACTCCGGATAGGGCAAGATATGACAAAATAACGATGTATAAATTACCAAGGGCACATGAGGGAGGGGGGAGAGGGAAGGGAGGGGGAAAAAAAAGAGGACCTGATGCAAAGGGCTTAAGTGGAGAGCAAATGCTTTGAGAATGATTGGGGCAGGGAATGTATGGATGTGCTTTATACAATTGATGTATGTATATGTATGGATTGTGATAAGAGTTGTATGAGTCCCTAATAAATTGTTAAAAAAAGAAATAAACAATTAAATTATCAAAATAAATAAATAAATAAAAGATGAAGGTAGACTTTTCTTTGTCCTCAGCAACCTTAAAGTGAATGCAACAGACATCCTCACGTCCAACACTGCACGTCACTGAAAAGCTCATGGACTCAGTGCACGACACCTTGCTATGTTTCAGGGCAGCCATGTAGATTACGAAAGGCCACGCATATCTGAAGTTGTCCTTTATGTCTAGACTAGTAGGGGCTGGGTAAGAACTAAGGAATTCAGAGGTTATGCCTAAAATTAGTAGCTCTTTTATGTGCCCTATAGCTCCCTAGCAATATAGGATCTAGCTAACTATCTGCAAGCTTTATTACATATTTTCCCATTAAACAGTGCAAGCCTTTTCTTCAGCTTGTTGGTGCAGGTGAGGGTTAGCTATTCCTTGTTCTCCAAGAGTTTAATTGAGCCAGGATTAGACCACAGCTTTAAGTAAATTGAGTTCAGTACTGAGTCGCCCCATTCTCAATCTCTAAAATGCTGGCTCCAAGAACTGTGTCTTTGAGACCGGGTGGGGGTGGGGAGCGGGGGCATACACTATCCCTCCAGATGTGCTTGCTGTTTTTGTCAATGCCGTCTAGTTTGACTCAGAGTGACCCCACAGGACAGAGGAGACATCTCATCGGTTTCCTAAGCTCTGACCTTGACGGAAGCAGATTGGGGGTGTCCCTTCGCCCTTGGAGCAGCTGGTGGGTTCAGACCACAGTCTTCTCAGTTAGGAGCTGCAAGTTTAACAATGCTGCCATCGGGCCTCCATTTATTTTTTGGCTTCAATCCTGGTAGCATGGCAGACTTCAAGCACAGTGAGACTACACAAAAATAAGCCCTTTTTCTCTAATTTCCAGCCACTCATCCACTTGTGCTTTCTCAGCACAATGCTAAGGGTGGGGTGAATTGTCAGGTCAACGGAGTCTTTTTGCATTTGTGGCTTTTTCCAAATTCGGGCTTGTTTCATCAGCGCCTGCTGTTACTCAAGGCTTAGTTGTTGTCTCCCCGCCGCTGCAGTCTCTTCAACTATTCAAGACCGCGCTCTGCCAGCCACGTCTGCAGGAGCCCCACGCCTGAAGCCGCCATGGGGCTGCGCCAACACATGAAGGGCTAGTCATCATGGCTTCCGTGCCATCGCTCCCCTACAGCTTCACAGAACGACCCCCCCCATCCTTGCCGTTACCATAGAAACAAGGAATGTTTACCTCCTGAAGCGAAAATATTAAGTTATTTCACATGTTTTATGTTCTAGACATGCTCTGTTATCCCTTCTGGCTCTTTGTTCCCCTCTTCATAACCACACCCTGTACCCCAGGAGACTAAACTCAGGGGATTAATCAATCTGCTGCCCTGTCTTTTGCTTCTAGTTTGATGGGTGAAAGGCAGTCACCTATAGGACATCAGGTGGAGGGAAGAGAGACATTTCAGAGTGTCTATCTCTCAACTTTACCTCTGCCAGACCCCTGGGGGTCAGCTGCTCTCTTCAGCGGTCATTCTTCTACATCGACAATGGCTTCCTCTTGGTTCGGGTCCCTACCCTCTCCCATGCCCCTTTGGGCCTATGGTGGTAACGACTCCCTGATTTTTCTAGCATCAGAGGGCTTCACCAACTCTTTTAGACAGTCCTTTCACACAATTGCAAATGATCCCTTTATTAAATGGCTCTCAACGAATCCCCTTTGAGTGTGCCATCTGTTTCTCATTGGGATGCTTATAGTTAGTCATTACTTTTATTATGAATCCATAGGCATTTGCTCCTCACAACCACAGTCTACGAGTTAAGTATAATTATCGTCTTTAGATGGCTGTTAGAGCCTTCTGAGTCCATCTGACTTCTAGAGACCCTATGTAAATCGGAAAGAAACACCGCCCAGTACTGTACCGTCCTAGCTCGTTCCTATATTGTATGTAGCCCTTTGCTGCAGTGACAGAGTGTGGTTTAAACTTAGGTCAGTTCCACCCGAGAGACACGATCCTTAGCCAAGCTGCCCTGGTTGCAGTGTACAAGGCAAGTTTCAGTGGCTGTGTACCAGAGGCAGGATGACAGTTGCCCGAGGCAAGAAATAAGAACCTTCACTGAGCCAATGATAGTGTGGATGGAGATCTGAGAATAAAGTGAGTGTTTGTAGGAAGAATAAAAAAAGCCATGGTATAACCAGTTATGATGATGCTTTGGGGTGGGGGGGAGGTTGGGCGGCTACGTGTGAAGAAACAAGGAGTCACCGCTGACTGATAGATCCAGCTTTGACAACATCTGCGCCAACCACCACTTTAGTTCACTTGAATCTCATGTAAGCAATAACAATAGCAGCAGATTAGTGCCGTAATTAGGAGAGGAGACATACATGACATCGAAAGAAATATCTTTAACCCGTTCTTTGAGAGCCTATAGTACCATACTGAGAAAGGAACCGCCCTATCCGATCCGCTCTCCTCTCCCAAGCTGCCCGCAAGGATCCCCGCTCTTGCCAAACTGCTGTCACCAACAGATTGAGTTGATGGATTTATGAAACCATGGGGGAAAGAACTGCAAGGCGTCCGCTCCTCGGTGATGATCTCTGGGCATATGGCTGGCAACAGGAGGAAAGAACACGTTGTGTCTACGGACCCTGTGTCTACAGCCCTACAATAAATTTTGACTGAAAAAAATTGTTCACATTCCTTCGTTGATGGTTTCTATGCATTCTCACCATCTTGCTATGATTAGGTACCACCGAGTGAGTTCCAACTCACCGTGACCCTGTCTCCAACAGAGCAAAGCGCTGACCAGTGCTGGGTCCTCCCCGCCAGTGTAACCCTTGGTGCCTGTTGTTGTCGCCACCGCGTTAATCCTTCTCTGCGAGGGGCTTCCTCCTGGCTACTGGCCCTCCCCTGCACGATGTCCTTCTGCAGGGGCTGAGCACTCCTTAGAAACTCCCAAAGTACAGAAGACAAAGTCTTCTTGCCATCCTCACTTCGAAGGAGCATTCTGACCGCATTCTCTTGAGAGAGACTTGCTCATTCTCCGGGAAGTCCTTCGTGTATTAAATATCTGTTTCTAAAACCATCTTCCAAAGACCTCTGTTCTTCCCCAGTCTCCCTTGTTCACAGTGCAGCTTCCACCTGCCTATGAGAAGACCGAACATGCCATGACTTGGATCAGGCGCATGGGAGGTCTCAATGTGACCCTGGGCTCTTTAACCCCTTAAAGAGGTTTCATGGGGTGCATCTGCCCAGTGTCATACCGCATTTGATGCTGCTTCCCAGGGCTGTGGATTGTGGATCCAAGTTCAATGACACTCGGAACAATCTCAATCTTTCTCTGTTTCTCCAACTGTTGCTTACGGATGCAATTGTAAGGCTGGAGATGGAATCTATACCGAAGTTGTCGGCTCTGATCCGCATCAGTAAGAACTGCAAGTCATCTTTGCTTTCAGCAAGCAAGAGTTAGTCATTTGTTTCTCTCGGGCTGGTCACGCGGCTTCCTCTAATCCCGATGCCGGTCACCACCATCATACAGCCAAGTACACACTCTGTTCCTTTCTGAAAACTGCTTGCCCTCCTTATTGGGAGTATAAATCAATGAAAACCTCTGACGTCAGCTGAGGTCCTCGAACCCCGTACAAAACTATATCACTCAAACATTTTCCGGGAGAAGTTAATTAGGTACTTTCTTTGTCAGCCTCAAAAGCATCCACTACTTTCTTAGACGTTGTTTTGGGCTATGTTTTTTGAAGGGTTTGCCGTACTAAAGGCTTGCCAGTACTTCAGAGAAAGGAATATTGCTTCTGAGTCGAGTGTGCAAAGGAGGTCCTTGGAGCAAATGTTACCACTTTCATGACCGAATGTGCCGAGTGCAGCTGGGGTACTATCAGGCTGCGCACCTTGGGCATTTAAAAGAACAGCAGAAACCTGGGCCCTTTCCTTTGCTGAGGCTCTGTGATCCGTGGATAGCTGTAGAACCACATGTCTCAGTGTCATTCCCAAGCCCTGTGCCATTGGGATTCTGACTCATAACGTCTCTATATAGGGTTTCCACGGCTTTGAATATTTAGGAGTGCAGATAGGCTTTCTAGCAAACAAGGTGACTGGTGGGTTCAAACCACTGACCTTGTGTTAGCAGCTCAATGTGTAACCCACTGCACCAGTAGGGTGTCTTTGAAAACAGGGCCACTCAAAACGGTGGCTTCTGAGGGAGTCTGTTGAGACCAATTCCATTGAAGGCAGAGAGGTCTGTCCCCAAGGATACAGCATCTGTTTTCTGGGATTCCCAAACGGTAACCTTAGTAGATTTTCCCAGAGACCCAGGACCATCTCCGGGTTTCATTAAGAAGAAAGGTGAGACAATGGGAAAGCGCATTAGTGATAAAACGGCCAGGAGCATTGCTACAGTGAATGCTTTCTCAGCCCGACCTCGCACCTTCTCATGCATCAAGGCCATCAGGTCTGCCCTACAATGACTTCATGGGGAAGCTGACCCCTCGACCCTAAGCCCTGATCTTGCTCCTTAAACGTGCTTTTGTTCCCAAGCTCAAAGAACATGTCAACGCAACCTGTGTTGAGTCCCTTGAGGATGTGCAAGCACCATTTGATATGGTGTGAATGAGAAAGGGCAGAATTCCTTGGGGGGCGGGGGGGGGGGTTAGGAAGATGGGAGCACTGCCTTCAGAAGCCTCTAGTCCTCGAGTAACAAAAGACACTCTAGCTTCACATTTTGATGCTTTTGTTTAATAAAAGTTTCTCTAATTTTTAGACTTGCTGCCATAGAGTCACAATGAACAATAACAGTGACAACAAAATCCCCAACCCGTCACTATCGAGTCCGTTCTGACCAGTGCTGACCCTGTGTGGGAAAGTGAGGCCACTTGACTGACTCCTTCTGGCCATGGCTCTTCAGGCCTTTCCACGAAGACACAGTCAGGGTCAGACCGCCCGCCCGCCTTACACTTCAGAGCCGGTCCCCAGAGACTGCAGAGCCCAGTGATGCTTGAGATAACAACAAATGAATGTGTTCATGAAAACCACAGCTCAATGTAGTTGATTTAAGTAACCAATAATGACATTTAAAAGGCTATCCTTCTATAACGCACTACGGGAATGATTAGTCAGTTAATGAGACCCAGCACAAAGGTATACAAGGCGTGCTCAAAAATGTGCATGAAACCATGGAATCAGAGCATTTTCCCATGCACTTTTTGAATGTTGATGACTTAAGATACCGTAAATACTCATGTGTAAGCTGAGTTTTTTCAGCATATTTTAATGCAGTTTTTGTGGTAAAATTAGGTGCCTCCACTGATATTCGGGTCAGCTTATACTTGAGTATATATGGTACTTTGGCTTCTCCCAGGAATGGCCCAGAATGATCCTGCAACGGTATTGTTCCTGGAAAACATTGGCAATAGTGTACACCGAATTTATCCTGACTCCAAAGACGTGTTTGAAGAGAATTGGTCCTGGAGGCTCACAGATCTAGCTTTAAATTCTGCTTCATAAATATTAGTTAAGTGACCTTGAAAAATGACTCCCAAGTGAGTCTTAATCTACTGTAAATTGGGAGTTATCATGGCACTTAGCACACAGGGTCATCTGAGCTGAAATAAATGGCTGCAAGTCAAGATCTCATGGGCTCCAAACCTGGCACTCCGTCAATAAATGTTGACCATCGCTGCTACTGTTTTCTGTGGCCAGAATGGCATTCAAATTACCCAACACAGAATGCCTTTGTAGAAGACTCCCCACTCCCCCATAAAACACATTCAAAATAAACTTTGAAAAGATTGGGTATTTTTCATATTTAATCTGGTCTATGTATATGGAAGAGGCATGGAAGCACGGATTCTTATGATCTCACTAAATTCCACCCTACAGGACAGAGTAGAGCTGCCTCTTTGAGTTTCTTAGCAGGAGCAAATCTCCCACAGAACTACTACTGGTGGTTTCAACCTGCCAAGCATGTGGCTCATAGTCCAACACAGAACCACTAGACCACCAGGACTCCTGATTACCCTGAAGGGCGGGGACATTTTTTACAGTCCTCATTTAGTGCCAATACTTGGCCACCAGATGGCAGTGTAAACAACTGGTTGAGCTGATAACTAAAATAGGATAGTTTCTCTCTCTCTCTCTCTCTCTCTCTCTCTCTCTCTCATATTGTATATATATTTAGTATGTAAATTCTATATATAAAGTATATGTATTGCATATATTATTTATATACATATATCTCTCTAACATAGGATGGTTAAAGTTTCTCCATTCATATATATAATACATTGTAAATAAGCCATAACAATTCTTCAATTTTAAAAAGTAATGAGTAGATTAGCTTCCTTGAAGTCATCAGACCCCCGCCCGAGGGGTTATAGAGGAGACAGGGAAAATGCACACCCATCTGGAAGAGCCGCCTCAAGAAAGCAACACATTGAGCTACAGACAAAAGTGTGGACCACCGCCCCTTGTCATATTGGGGCCGCTTGCAGGATTCTAGAAGCTGTGTCGATGGCATGAAAAGGCAGTGGAATTTCCGCACCCACTTTGAGAAGCCCCCCCTGCCCCTACCGCCCCACCCCCCGCCCCCTTGTGCAGTATTTCCAAGACCAGCAGCATCACTGTGGTGAAGCCGCTCCAGCGGAGCTTGCAGAACCAGAGGCACAACAAAGAGAGGACTGATGATCTGCTTCCCCAACAGCCAGTGAAACCAACGGCTTCCAAGAGCGTAATGTGACTCCCTGGCTTTGGGCATGGCCACTGGCTGGATACGGGCGTGGTTCCTGTGATGGAGCACAGGGGCGCACAGCAGCTAAGCACAGGGCCCCCGTCTTCCAGGTCCCAAGGAGGAGCAGGGGCGTGTGGCTCGCCCAGGGACTTCAAGTTTGTCACCAGAGCCTTTACTGGGGCCTTCTTTGATCTTCAGGATGGATTGAATCAGACCACCTCCCCTGAGGTTAGCTGCTAGCAGGAGGAAACCACTCAGTTTTAGGCAGCCCCCACCCGAGCCCCTCATTAACATAATCCTTCAGGTGTGGCCCTGGCGACCTCATCAAAGACACTTCAAGAACTGGGTCACTTTGAAGACTTTAAAGATTCTCTCTCAGGAACCAAGGTCAAAGACCAAATTCTTTAGGGAAAGTTCATGTAAACCCCCAGGGAGAGAAAACAAAACAAAAAAAAATCTGATTCGTGTATCACAGAGTCCCCTTTGAGGTGGCTTCTACTTCTCAAGCTGCAACTAATATTGTTAAATTCACGTCTACAGCATAGATTCCCAAATTTATTTGGCCTACTGCCTCATTTTTGGGGGGGGGGCGTACAGGGAAATTACTCAGTGCCCTCCTGACAATTAAAAACGTTTGTCCTTGATAGCTTTTCCTTTACTCTGTTGCAGGGTGGCAAGTTTAAAATGGCTCTCTGATGGGGAATGATGTCCCCTTCCCAAGGGCTGGCTTCTTTGTGTTCTTCCCCAACTTCTGAGATGTGTCCTTTTTAAAGTGTTGCTTCCATCTTCCAAAAAAGCTGATTACCAAATTAAATACAAGAGAAATCCAGGTAAAAGCTTATAAATTCCAAATGAATATTAAGACTGAGCAAACTGGGTAATTACTCTTTTTCATATGAGCTAAATCTAAAGACAAGAAGCAAATAACATGCAAATCATCCGAGGCTGGATTTCCCCCCATAACATTTTCTTTCCATTTATTAGTCATGATAAATATGTCTCATTAAAATTTTTTGTCCTAAAATCAAATTAGAAATTAAAATAAAGTATATCTAAAATTACTAGTGATTTCAAGGAAAGAATATCATTTCAATGAAAAACACTCAAATTCTGATGCTTTCCTGAGGGTACATCTGGAATTTGACAGGTTCCCTTCGTCATGGGCAATTGTCTGTTCTGCACAATGAGTACACTATTTGGCAATGAGGCTAGTTATCACCGACACAGCTACAGGACACTTGCTAAGGATGCCACCTTTACTGCAAGTCACAACCACTCGTGGACTCAGCAGTCAAGACACCCAATGGCATTTTTAGAAGGGAGTTGGTGAAGTATGCCACCTATATCATCAGGTGCCAGCAGAATGAACAAATCTGTCTTGGAAGAAGCAGGAAACATGGGAAGGACAGGGAGAAAGTAGGATGGGTTGTGGGTTGATTGGGGGTGGGTGGGAAGGGGAAAGGGGGGGGTGAGAAAAGAACCACATGTATGGACATTTTAATAGGATATTGTTGCTGATATCACTTCTTGAGATGATATATAAATAGTATGTTTCTTTAAAAATAAAAATCCTTCCAAATTCTTTGTCTATCAAACCTAAATAGTGGTCTGAGTGGTTTAAAAAAAAGAGGAAAAATAAAAGTGAAGTGGATTTGGAGTCTCTAGTGAAAAACACATTCATCTCCAACAAAATGACGACAGAAGAAGCGAGAAGACAAGACTTTGTCTCCCACACTTTGGATATGCTATCCGGAGGGACCAGTCCCTAGGGGAGGATGTACATTATGGTAAAGCAGAGGGAGCAGTAAAAGAGGAAGCCCTTCGGGGAGATGCATTGATGAAGTGGTTGCTAGAAGCAGGGGGTCAACTGTGAAGGTGGTGCAGGAAGGGAGAGGCATAGGAAGTCGCAGGACTCTTGAACATGCCAGCATTTGCATTTTCAAGGGCTATGGATGGTTGAGGGTTAAGTGCTGCCCAGAAGGCTGGCAGTTTAGATCCATCCAATGGCTCCTCAGGAAAGGCTTGGCAATCTGTAGCCAATCATTGCAGTAGGCAGATTCGAGCCAAAGCAATGCTGTGTTTTCTTTGGTGTGAGTGCAATACATTGGCCTAGCCTTACATGGACCACCTGGAACACTAGACAAGGGGCAAACTTGACCTTGGAATCAATCAACACCAGAAGATGAGAAATGAAAGAGAAGAGCCTGAGTCCTCACTTGATGTTCCCAAGTCAATTCTAATTCACAGCGACCCTACAGACAGAGTAGAACTGCCCTTGTGGGCTTCCAAGGCTGTAAATATTTATGGGAGCAGAAAGCCTCATCTTCCTCCCTTTGAGCATATGGTGAGTTTGAACTGCTGACCCTGTGGTTGGCAGCGCAAAGCACAACCCACTACACCACCAGTGCACCTTGAGTCCTCATTAGGAGCCAACTTCTCCCAGTGTTTTGCTGTTTCTTCTATTAGTCCAATTAATTGTGATGAAAGCTTAAAATACGTGATAGTTAGGATTTTGTGTTCACCGGCTAGGCTTGAATTCTCAGTGGTTTGGCAGTCGAAATGTAGTAATGGCCGTGATGGAACCTAATATGATGTAATCGCCTCCATGATGAAATCTGCTCTGAGAAGCCAATCACTTGAAATCAAGTTTCCTAGAGCAGTGGTTCTCAATCTTCCTCATGCTGTGACCCTTTAATATAGTCCCTCAATTTGTGGTGACCCCCAACCATACAATTATTTTCATTGCTACCTCATCACTGTAATTTTGCTATGAATCGCTCTGTAAATAGCTGATAGGCAGGATGTATTTTCATTGTTCCAAATTGAACATAATGAAAGCATAGTGATTCATCATGAAAACAATATGCAATTATACATTGTGAAATATTTATTTCTAATGACAAATAAATGAAATGTTGTCTTGAAGCTTGGCATAGCATGGGTAACAGTGTTCACGCCGGGTACTCATATGTCGGTATATCTGCATGTGGGCGGACCCACCTGGAGACAGATAGAGGAGCGGTGTCTCGGTTTCCAAGAACATCAGAAATATGTGCTTTCCAATGGTCTTAGGCGAGCCCTGTGAAAGGGTCATTCAACTCCCAAAGGGGCCGCAACCTACAGGTTGAGAATCGTTGTCCTGGAGGGTGGGACCTGCTTCCAGTGTACCTCTACTGACCTACAGAAAGAAACAGAAATACAACCAAGAAAGCGCCTCCAATCAAAATGTTCTCAGGGCCCCACGCGAAACCTTCACTTATTCCAACTATTAATGAAAAGCTTAACTGGTACTCTAAGGGGACCCAGACTTTATATCATTTTATAGAAAATAAAAATGAAGCCTTAAAGAAACATCTAAAATTTGATTTAGTAAGAGATTCTCAAATATTTTAATAACTCTTGTTTTGTTTTGTTTTTTAAAAGGGAAAAAACCTGTGTGAATTTCCCAGTTGCCACACATGATTAAATGTAAGGTCTTGATTCGGCCATCTAATTCTTTGGGTGGTCATGGACAAGTCACCCAATCATTATGGAATTTCACCCCCTTGTCTGTCAAACGCCTCAAACTGCCTCTGACGCAATTTTCAAGTCATAAACAAATCCCCGCTGCTCATCACATGATAAGTTAAATAATTAGAAACAATGCTCTGATGAGGAAACAAATGATCTCCTGAGCACGGCATTTTCTCTCTTCTATTTATAACAGAATGACTTTATTCTGCACCCCACCTCCTATTCCTCAGAATTCCATTCCACATGAATCTAATGAATATTGACAAAGTATCATGCCAATCTAAGTTTGTGAAGCCAGTGAATATTTTTTTCATCAAACGAGTTCTCTACCAAATATATGGGGGGGAGGGAGGCAATGCCTCTTTTATTCTCTTATGCTCCAGGTACTTTCCACCACTTTCACATGACTGAGAGAATACTATCACCACATGTTTAACAATGGTGATACTTGGTATTCTAAGTTCAGCAAAGACTACACGGACCATCCGTCCTGCGGTAGTCCTGGGAAAATGGAACCCATAGCCTGATGAGAGAAAAAAGATTAGTGCAATGACCCTGAACAAGAGAGTGCAGTATCACATGCACACTTGACATTGCACTTTGGAAGAAAGATGACCATTTGTCAGTAGTGTCAGGGCCCCACAGACAGTCTTGCCTGCTCCTCTAAAGATCTACAGTCTCAGAACCCAGAGGAGCAGTTCAACTCTGTCCTATCGTCAATACGAGTTGGAATTCACCCAATGGCAGGGGGCTAGGAATAACAGTGAATGAGGGTCAGAAAAACTCAAAGGACTTTAATGTCAAGCTTAACGTTCCTTCCAAAGAAATCCAATAAAATGAAGCAAATAAAAATTCCCAGACATGGAATGTGAACTCCCTCTTGTTTTATTAACTTAACTTTAAACCACTATATAAAAGTGATGAATTACTAAGTAAGGGGTCCTGATGGTGCAGTGGGGTAAGCATCCTTCTGCTAGGTGCAGTGTTGGCAGTTCAACTCCACCAGCCACCCAGTATGAGAAAGACGAGGCTCTCTGCTTCTGTAAAGATTTAGTCTCAGAAACCCCCAACAAGCAGTTCTCTGTCTTATAGGGTGCTGTGAGTTAGAACTGACTTGATGGTAATGTGTTTGATGACTAGATAAAGACGCAGAAAAATGACTCTAGTGTGTTCCTGACTCTAGACTTCTTGCTTTTATGAAATGATGTCAATTTTTGGAGCTGGAAATATCTGGGGCCAACGTTGGGCAAATGACTCAAGTTATTTACTCTGCCCAAGTAGACACACTTTTATTATGGAGCTACACTTTGTGTTATGTCCGATGCATATTTTTAAAAAGCATACAATACTATGTTTTCATTTTCTTATAGAATTCATTAGACCATTCCCTCCCTACTAGTAACTAATAGTGTTACACAAATCGCCATGTTTTACTGTCCTCATCTGTAAAATGGAAATCCTAATAGCTTCCTCATAGAATTGTCAGGAACCCTGGTGGCATAACGGTTACACATTGGGCTGCTAACCAAAAGTTCAGTAGTTCAAAACCACCAGCCACTCCTTGGGAGAAAGACAGTGCTTTCTACTCCCATAAAGAGTTATGGTCTTGGAAACCCACAGGGGCAGTTCTACCCGGTCCCACAGGGTCCTACAGGGTCGCTATGAGCTGCCATGGTGGTGAGTTTTTTGTTTCCAGAGTGGTTATAAATATTCAATGAGTTAACACAGGTAATGCTAAGAAGCAGGTCTGACAAATAGGGAAAGCTCCTGTGAACTTCGTGAGCATTGAGGAAAGCGCCAGCAGTCATGAGCAGCCGCGGTCTCAGAACAGCAGCAGCAGCAACGCGTGGAGAAGACCACTCCTCGGCCTCCTGATCCCTCGAGCCCATTGCCCCACAAGGAATGGGGCAGAACGACCTTTTTTTCTGGCAAGATTGAGAGTCCTTTTTGATAGGCCCAGATTCTAACATTAAAAACAGTGAAATCCTGTGTTTTGTGCCACACTGGGACAACCTCTGGGACAACTGTTCCTAACTATAAAGTGGCTGTGTTTTTAAAATGAATTTACCTTTCCATAACCTCTTCTCTTGCCTGAAAATAAAACAGAACAAACTTCAGCAGCACCCACGCTTGCCACTTGAATGAATTTTCTTTCCGAGTGGAATCTTTTTAGTGAGAGCACATGACTAAATGTTTGTACGGCAGCTCCAAACCATAAGAAGTAGCTACAAGAGCAAGGGCATTTTAAAGCCAGTATACCAATTAGACTTAATACTTTAAACAACCCAAAGGTAGGCATGATAAACAAAATATTATCAAATTGAATAAGTTATGGGTTCCACTCAAGTACTTCCTCAATACATGAACACTCTGTTCTATTAAACTGACATTCCATGATGTTCACCTTTCTGAACGATTGCTGAAGACAAATGGGTGCATAAGCAAGTGTGGTGAAGAAAGTTGTTGGTGCCTGGCTATCAAAGGATATAGTGTCTGGGGTCTTAAAGACTTGAAGGTAAACAAGCAGCCATCTAGCCCAGAAGCAACAAAGCCCACATGGAGGAAGTGCACCAGCCTGTGTGATCATGAGGTGTCAAAGGGATCAGGTATCAGGTATCAAAGAACAAAAAAATCATATCATTCTGAATGAGGGGGAGTGCAGATTGGGTACCCAAGGCCCATCTGTAGGCAACTGGACATCCCTTTGCAGAGGGGTCGCGGGGAAGAGACAAGCCAGTCAGGGTGCAGTACAGCATCGATGAAACACACAATTTTCCTCTAGTTCTTAAATGCTTCCTTCCCCACCCCTCTCCACTATCATTTTACCTTCAAAATCTGGTTAGACTAGAGGATGTGCACTGGTACAGAGAGTAACTGGAAACACAGATAATCCAGGAAAAATGATCCCTTCAGGACCAGTGGTGAGAGTGGCGATAATGGGAGGATGGAGGGAAGGCAGGTAGAAAGGGGGAACCGATTACAAGGACTTACATATAACCTCCTCTCTGGGATAGACAACAGAAAAGTGGGCGAAGGGAGACAACGGGCAGCGTAAGATATGATAAAATAATAATTATTTATAAATTATCAGGGAGGGAGGGGGAAAACAAGGAGCTGATACCAAGGGCTCAAGTAGAAAGCAAATGTTTTGAGAATGATGAGGGCAACAAATTTGCAAGTGTGCTTGACACAATGGATGTATGTATGGATTGTGGTAAGCATTGTATGAGCTCCAATAAAATGATTAAAAAATAAGTTATGGCTGTAATTATTAATGTCCATTTCCAGAATAAAATAATACATTCATTTTATATGTAAATAATTTGGCTTAGCAATAAAAGTAATACAATATAGTGTCCTTTATTTTAATTTTCTATAAGAAAAACAAGAATGCTTTAGTTATCTTCCATTTGTAGGGTTAAACTAACAATAAATACCCCAAACCAAGCTCACTGTTATGGAATAGACTCATAGCCAACTCCTACAGGCCCTATAGGACAGGGTAGAACTGCCCCTGGGAGTTTGAGACAGTAACTGTTTATGGGAGTAGAAAGCCCCTTCTTTGTCCTGAGTAGCAGCTGGTGGTCTTGAACAGCTGACCTTATGGTTAGCAACCCAATTTGTAACCATAACACCCTCAGATCTCCTACAATAAATAAAGTGACTTAAAAAAAAAAAAGAAGGAAGACAGAGTTAAATCTCGACAGAGTCTCCTCCCTGGATTCAGTAAAACACAGTGACTAGGGAGCCATCAAATACTTTCAGGAAATTTTATTTAAGCAATCCAAACTGAGGCATCTGGTTTGGCTGGGTTTTATAATGTGCATTGGTATAAGACACCACACAAAAGATTTAATTTTATTTTAAAAATTTTAATTAATCATTTTATTTGGAGCTCTTACAGATATTATAACAATTCATAATTCAGTTAGATAAAGCATACTTTTATAATTGCTACCACTATCTGTTTCAAAACATTTTCTTTTTTCTTGAAGTCTTCGATATCAACTCCCCTTTATCCCTTCCCTCCCCCAGCCTTCCCCAGGAACCCATATATACATAATCTCACCCCATCCAATCTTTCCGTTCACCTGCAATTCTGTTATCCATTCCCCTTGAGTGGGGTTATACAGTCATCATTGCTATCACCTCTCCCTCTCCTCCCTTCCCTCCCCACCCTTCCTGGACCCTCAGGGAATAATTACCACTTCCATTACTGTTTCTGAAGAGTTATCTATCTTGGCTTTCTTGCATTGAACACTCTTAATTATACAATGAACATACACAGGTCTAACAATATTAACTAGGTTAAACCAAGACCATAATTGTAAGGGGAGGGAATATTAATGAACTAGAGGACAGTTATGTGTCTCATCAGTGCTATACTGCACCCTAGATTTATCATCCCTTCTGTGTGGCCTGTCTGTGTGCAGCTGTCCAATTATCTTACAGGGTTTTGGATCTCCACTCTGTTCATGCCCCTTCATGTCAATTTGATGGCTTGTTTTGACTTCTGATCCATATCCCCATCGATAACCCATGATCACACAGACTGGTATGCTTCTTCTATGTGGGCTTTGTTGCTTTCCAGCTTAATGGCCACTTGTTTACCTTCAAGCCTTTAAGACCCCAGGTGCTATATCTTTTGATAGCTGGGAACCATCATCTTTCTTCACCACATTTGCTTATGCATCCACTTTGTCTTCAGTAATTGTGTCGGTAGGGTGAGTACCATACAGTGCCATATTATTATAACAAACAATTCTTATACTGAAGTAAGATTTATGTAGAGGCCCAAGGTCCATCTGATTCATTGTTGTGTGTGTGTATTTTTATATATATAGATATCTATATTTATATCTATATAATTTTAACGTTTGTCTTCTTTCCTCAAGGAAGATTTTAAACTCTTCATTAACACTTGCAAATAGAGATCCCATGGTGTAATGTCTCAGCACTCAACTGCTGCTCAAAAGGGTGGCAGTTCAAACCTATTGAGCACCACTGCAGGAGAAAGACTGGCCATCTCCTTCCTTCAAGATTAGAGTCAAGAAAATCCCATCAGATAGTCACAGGGCAGTGCTCTGAGTTGGAATGTACTTGACCTCACTCAACAGCAACTTTAATTTGATAGCAGTTCTAACATCAAGCTAAGGCTGCCCCTCACCATCACTATCACCAAAGACCAAGACTCAACTCTACTGAAGACAGGTCAAAGTAATTTGACCACCAGTGAGAGGTCTTGCCATGCTTCCAAACTATAGCTTTAGCAGGCAGTGAGTGGACATTCCAAGCTTGTCTAAATAATCTTGCCACCACCACTTGGCATGCAGTTCCTGTCTGGAAACTGGTGAAGCCCTTAGATCAGAATCCCCTTTTCCAAGACTATGACTCACTCTCAAACCCCTGCCCCACCCCCACCCCCGCTTTGGTACACTGTGCTCCACCTTAAATTATATAAATCTTCTGTCTTGTGCATACTGGTGGTCAGCATTCCATCCAAAACCTTTCGTCACAGAGTGACCCCAGGGTCCTCCCAGTTTGGACTAGTCAAAGAGCATGCACAGTCCCCAACCAACCTGAGTCCCTGGACGGTTCCTTGGGATTAAGCAGAACAAGAAATGAGGTATTTAGGTTTCTCCCATTTAAGCTAATGCCCAATATTTTTATTCCTGCTCAAATCTCGGACTTCATGGTTTTTTTTACATGTGTATAAATATACATATGTGTTTGTTTGTGCCTGTGTGTGTATATACATTTATCTATGAAACACTAAGAATAAGTCATTAAATAATATGTCATTTTTCCTTTCTTCTTGTCTTGACTCCCAAAGAACAAAATGAGATTCTTCCTCTGATGTTTTTGTTCATTGCTGTTCTGAAATAGGAATAAGGAACAAGAGTGATCTGGAGTGTATGGACCAAGAACACAGGCCCAAGACATTTGGGGAAGCTTTGGAGTGTTCCAGGTCTCAGGTGTGTCTGAAGATGGGTGACTCTGGGTTGGATCTCCTATGACCAAGCCATACTAGGTAGAACACCATCTACAACTCAAGACTCACCTCCATTGAGTCCGTGCTGACTCACAGAGACCCCACGTGGGTTTCTCAGCCTGTAACTGTCTACAGGAGTAGAAAGCCCCGTCTTTTTCCAGGTGTGGGAAGCCCAGAGTGACCTGATATTCAACAACGGTGACTTCACCTGATGGAGAAGAGCAAGGCGGAACTTTTTTTTTATTAATCATTTTATTGGGGCCTTGTACAACTCTTATCACAATCCATCCATCCATCCATTGTGTCAAGCACATTTATTCATTTGTTGCCCTCATCATTCTCAAAACATTTGCTTTCTGCTTGAGTCCTTTGTATCAGCTCATTTTCCCCCTTCCCTCCCTGCTCCCCCCTCCTTCATGAACCCTTCATAATGTATAAATTATTATTATTTTGTCAAGGAAGAACTTTTTCCAGTCGACAGTAGAAGCTGCATTGTAACCCCTGGGGAACACAAAGTGTAGCATGAGTGATCTTGTTGCAGAGAGGAGCTCCCAGATGCTCTGAGGGCTGAGCAAAGGCAGGTACTCGAATGGAGAAAACCACCAGAGTTCTGTGTTTTACCTCGCAACAATGGCAGTGCGACCACAAGAAGCAAAGGGAGCCATGGTCAGTTCTTCTTATGTACCATGTACTATTGGAAACATTTTTCATGACTTACCCTCCCTGGATCATTATAACACCCAATGATGTGATTAGTTTTAATATCCTGTTTACAGATACAGCAGCTGAATCATATGCAAAACCAAAGCTATTGTGACCTTGGTAAAGTTGTGACTCTAAACTCATGTCTGGTTAGCCTCAAGAGTATGCATGCCACTCACGACTAGTCAGCACATGTTAATTGAGCATTTGTTATAAGACTGGGAAAGCAGATGGGAGGGAGTTCATGTCCTCAAGTTTACCTCCCAGTGGCAGGGTTCAGAGAATAAACAAATGACTGGGCAGGATCTGTAGAATTTGATGAGAGCCCCAGAGGAACTAAGCAAGAAGGGAGATGGAAAGTTGGAGGCTAGTGTTTGAAAAGGCGGATTAGAAAGCATCTCATTGACAAGATAAAACTGAGCAAAGATCGAAAGGGTCAAGGGAGTGAGCTATGGGAATCTGGGGATGAGTTTTCCAGGCAAAGGCCCTACAGTCAGACTATTTTACATTTGCTTCAACCTCTCTAAGGAACAAGTTGGCCAGAGCAGCTGGAGCCAAAAGAACCAGGAGGGAGAGAGTGAGGGATGAAATCACAGGAGTAACAAGAGGACACATTTCTGTAAGGCTGTGTAGACTCCAGTATTCTCTTCCTTTAACCAGCAAATGAAAGGCTGAGCTCAAGTGCCCGTCCCTAAAGAGATCAAAAGGCCATCTGATGAGCTTAAACCTGAGCCGTAACCTAGAGTTGAAGACGGATCTCCTAAAGCGAGTGGGTTGAATAGGGGCAGTGTGTGATTACAAGAAGAATAGGTATAAGTTAGGTGTGTGCCTAAAATCACTACATAACATACCCAGGATGGGAGGGGGGAATTCAAAAGAGAAACAAATGCACAGAAAGTGTCTGCGGGTTGCTTCCTAGCACGGAAAGTACCCTTTGCACGGAATGCACTTCTCTACTCAGAAGTCTTATACCACGCATATATTTCAGCTTCAGAGTCTAATTAAATGAGACTGAATATGCATACAAATGTGCATGCATAAGAATATGTCTCGTGTCACTGATTATGACAGCTATCATCAGGAGGGGGCTGCTTTAAGAGAAGAAGGACTACAAGGAGACATAAAGATTTATAATAGAGGAGAGCTATGCTTTGGCTTGAGCATGGGTCTGTGATTTAGGACTCAAAGCACTAGGATGTTTATCTTACAGCGATCATTGAGTAATTGGGTTAAGATACATGTGTAAAGAGTCTCAACAATGTTGTGTATGTATATAAGCTGCTTATATGATAACATCCCAACACAATGGGTATTTTATAAGTATGGAACGGAATGAAAAATGATAGAGCATGAATGTTGAGCCACTAACTAGTCATTTTTAAGTATTGGATTCATTTATACTTAGCGTGAAATATGCGATGGATATTTTAAATGAATCCAACAGTTTTTCTAACAGACACTAGATTGTAAGCTCTACAGAAGGAATGATTTTTCACAGTCGACAGCACACCTGAAGGCAGGCAGTTGCAACCCACCCAGGGACTCTGCGGAAGAAAGGCTTGGTGATGCGTTTCCACCAATTCCACACAGAGTGATGTGTTTCCACCAATTCTACAGAGAATAGTGATCTGTTGAATGTTGAATCATGACTAAAAGGACGCATGCACTCCCGGAATCACAACACCCGGGGACCTCTCCAAATATGGTAGCGGAGTTCACCTTTAGGCTGCTTACTTACTGACTGCAATGAGTCGATGGGGGTCCATAGCACCCCTCTAGGGCAGGGTAGAAATGCCCTGTGAGTTTCTGAGACTGTCACTCTTCACAGCCCTAGCAAAGTCCCCTCTTTATCTCCCCAAGCGGCTGGCAGTTTTGAACTTCGTACCTTGAGGCTGGTGGTTTCAAACTTCGGACCTTGAGGATTAAAGCCCAAAGGGCCACCCAGGGCACCTTCATCTTTTAGGTAGTGAGCATTTCAATGTTTTAATGTCTTCCTTCACAGTCATCAGTAGTTTGTTACTTGAAAAACAAAATGCATACCTATTGTGTAACCAAATGATGACATTTACTAACCCTGATGATGTCGTACGTTTCAGGGTGCTACAAGGCCCGGAGTCTTGCCAACAGCCGCCAACAAGAATCCCTGGACGCCATCGTAGCCACATTCAGGACAAGCGCCAAGGCCACTCGGAGCGTGCACCCAGTGGGCCACCGGAGTTCCCTGCAGAGACACCGCAGCTCTCTACACCGGTTGGTAAGGAGACGCTGAATAAAGAAAGTTCAACACAAAACAAGACAAAAGCCCAAGCAGAGTTCCTCAGCAGCAAGCGTTTACAGGGCGCTGTTAGATGATCCTAAAGGCAGTTTAGGGAGCAGAGAGCAGTGCTGGTTCGGCAGTTTGACAGGTATGGTTGATTTTGAGATGCCGCCCTTTGGGGTTCCTTACTGTGGGTGTGACTTGCCCACGGCCCGGTCGGCCATGGATGTTCTGTGGAACGCGGTGCCACTATGACAGCCACACGAACAAAGGCAGGCACGCAGGCTGGCTGCACAGGGGGACGTCTGGGGACAGACTTGGCATCGACACGGAGACCACGGAAGAACACCTGGAATTGGGCTGAAGTCAGTTGGCAGTTTCTTCCAGAAAGTTCTTTTTTTTTTAAATTTTAACAATTTATTAGGGGCTCATACAATTCTTATCTCAGTTCATACATATACATACATCAATTGTATAAAGCACATCTGTACAGTCCCTGCCCTAATCATTTTTTTCTCCTCTTTTCTTTTTTTACATTTTATTAGGGACCCTTACAACTCTTATCACCATCCATACATATACATACATCAATTGTATAAAGCACATCCATACATTCCCTGCCCCAATCATTCTCAAAGCATTTGCTCTCCACTTAAGTCCCTTGCATCAGGTCCTCTTTTTTTTTTTCCCCTCCCTCCCCTTTCCCCCCTCCCTCATGTGCCCTTGGTAATTTATACCTCGTTATTTTGTCATATCTTGCCCTATCCGGAGTCTCCCTTCCCCCCTTCTCTGCTGTCCCTCTCCCAGGGAAGAGGTCACATGTGGATCCTTGTAATCAGTTCCCCCCTTCCAACCCACTCACCCTCCACTCTCCCAGCATCGCCCCTCACACCCTTGGTCCTGAAGGTATCATCCACCCTGGATTCCCTGTACCTCCAGCCCTCATATGTACCAGTGTACAGCCTCTGCCCTATCCAGTCCTGCAAGGTAGAATTCGGATCATGGTAGTTGTGGGGAGGAAGCATCCAGGATCTGGGGGAAAGCTGTGTTCTTCATTGGTACTACCTCGCACCCTAATTAACCCCTCTCCTCTCCTAACCCCTCTATGAGGGGATCTCCATTGGCCGACACTTGGGCCTTGGGTCTCCACTCTGCACTTCCCCTTTCATTTAATATGGTATATATATACATATACATATACACATATATACACACAGAAAGTTCTTTTTTTAATTCTGGGAGACACCCATCTTCAGGGAGCAGCTCCAGAGACACCCTTTCTGGACTGCTCGGCTTATGTAAGAAATGTATCTTCCGTAACTGTGACAAGCCAAAGGGCTATGAACGCAAGTCATCTACATCCCAACTCTCTGCGGCTGTTTGTCTGTCTGTTGTCCCACCTTGCTGTCTAGGCGATGCAGTTGTTGAATTTATATGTATTCTATATTTGATCGGTTTTCTTCTTCTAATGTTTTCTTTTAGCAAAATGATTCTTGTTCTTTGTGCATCCACCCTCTGGTATGATTTTGACCTCCTTTGCTGTTTCTTCAACCGTCTAGCTTGGGTTGTCTCCTTTCCCCAGGAAGGTTCTGTCCTTGATTTTATGTCGTCTGGTTTGGAATTGTCCCTGGTGTCGCCAAGGCTCCGCCACTTGATTGCTAACTGGAATGTCTGAGGCTGGGGTCCATCCAGATGCCCTTTAGCATAGACCTCAGACTCCACTTTCCAAAAAATCAGCCTTTCTAAACCAACCCGGCGGAGCTCGGTTCTGCTCAGCTCTACTCAGGTCTCCATGAGTTGGAAGTGACTCTTAGGCAACTGAAAAGGAGCCTGGTGGCCCCTTGGGCCACTGCAAGGTAAGCGGTTTGAAACTGCCAGTCGTTCCACGGGAGAAAGATGGAGCTTTCTACTCCCGCAAAGAGTTACAGTCTTGGGAACTCACAGGGGCGATTCTACCCTGACCTGCCAGGTTGTCACAAGTTAGCATGGACTCTAGGCAGGGAGTTTGAGTCTACAACAACTGGTTCATTCCCTATATTTAATGGTTTACCTTACCTCACTGCCTTGTTAATGTGTTCTGGAAAATCAGTTTGCACCTCATTAAAACAATAAAATAAAATCACTGCGCCCATTTTTTTAGCTTGATGTCTTATCACATTTTCTTAAAAGGTTCCCATTAGACCACTAAAAATCCACCAGAGCCAGCTCTCTTGTGACACACAATATATGGGGAAAGATTGACTTCATCTTGAAGTTGACCGCTGACCCTCAACCCTCCCACCCCTCATTGCTGTGTCCATCCAAATGCAGCGTGTCCAATCCAGCGGCCACTTACAATGTTACAATATTATACTTCTCTGAATGTACACACTTAGCTCTTCTGTACAGGGACCAGGTCAAATTCCATGCCTGCTATGTCTTTCAACACAACAAAGCAGATAGTTTGTTACCTACTCAACAGCCATTCATCCCCTTCTCCCTCCACTGGTTTGTATCTCTAACCAATCGGAACTGATATGAAATGTACCAGGGACCTGAACTCACTGCCATCGAGTCGATGCAGACTCTTAGCAACCCTATAGGACAGGGTAGAACTGAACCCCCCCCACCCCACCCCCCACCATGAGTTTCCAACACTGTACTGTTTACAGGAATAGAAAGCCCCATCTTTCTCCTGCGGAGCAGCTGGTGGTTTCGAGCTGTGGACCCCACAGAACACATCCCGATACATAACCACTACACCACTAGGGACCTTAGGAAACCTTTTCCCTCTATAGTAAAAAGAGAGCCATGTGGGAAAAACAATGTCCTATCTATGTTGAATGAGATCACGTCTCCATGTAACTGCTGCAGTCATCATGTGACTATGGGGGGGGGGGCATTGTCAGCCTGCTAGTCAGGACAAAGACAAGAAAGCTAGGAAGGGACCTGGGTTTCACTGAACACCGGGTTCCAGAACCAACCTGAAATGCCTTTGCCTCTGCACTTAGGAGGGGAAGTAATAGATATCCGTATTAGCCCAAAGCATCCTAATCCCCTATACAAAAGTCCCTACCTTCTGCCCTCAAGGTGGTGCTATTTTATGAATCTCCATTGCATCTCACTGATAATTCGTCCAACCCTCCAGAATTTCCCCAACAGGCTGAAGTCTCTGTCAATCCCTGGCAGAAGTAATCAGATTCCTGTTCCTCCAAATGTTTAGATTATGAACGTCAATTCACTTAGAGATCCCTAAGCAGGTCTCGAGCACACCATATCAGATTTCGGTCTTTTTTTTGGGGGGGGGGGAGGATCAATTTTTGTTGTTGTTTTATTTCACTTTGCTTTATTACTTTCTTAAAATCATTTTATTGGGGGCTAACACAACTCTTATCACAATCCATACATACATCAATTGTATAAAGCACATCTGTATATTTCTTCCCTCATCATTCTCAAAACATTTGTTGTCCATTTAAGCCCCTGGTATCAGCTCCTCATTTTCCCCCTCCCTCCCTATTCCCCCTCCCTCATGAATCCTTGTTAATTTATAAATTATGATTTTGTCATATCTTACACTGTCCATCGTCTCCTTCCACCCACTTTTCTGTTGTCCGTCCGCCAGGAAGGAGGTTATATGGAGATCCTTGTACTAGGTTCCCCTTTTCTACTCCACCTTCCCTCCACCCTCCCAGTATCATCACTTTCACCACTGGTCCTGAAGGGATCATCCGTCCTGGATTCCCTGTGTTTCCAGTTCCTATCTGTACCAGTGTACATCTTCTGGTCTAGCTGGATTTGTAAGGTAGAATTGGGATCATGATAGTGGGGGACGGGAGGAGCGGGGAGGAAGCATTTCAGAACTAGAGGAAAGTTGTATTTTTCATCGTTGCTACACTGCACCCTGACTGGCTCATCTCCTCCCCGCGACCCTTCTGTAAGGGGATGCCCAGTTGCCTACAGATGAGTTTTGGGTCCCCACTCCCCCTCATTCACAATGATATGTTTTTTTGTTCTGAAGATGCCTGGTACTGATCCCTTTGACACCTCATGATCGCACAGGCTGGTGTGCTTCTTCCATGTGGGCTTTGTTGCTTCTCAGCTAGATGGCCACTTAAGACCCCAGACACTATATCTTTTACAAATTTGTATAATAGAAATGTAACTTTCTTCCTTACGGTATACCATGCTACATGTAACATAGTAACTTTCTTCATAATTATTTAAGCAAAGGATGTTCATGTCAAGAAGCGGAAGCACCAGTTTAAAAAAAAGAGGAAAAAGCAAATCTTGTACACCATTGAGAGATCTGTTCAGTGAACAGTCAAGTACTTTCTTTTTGCACACTGCCCCCTCAAGATCACTGCCTATAGCGTTTTCACCTAACATAACATCGTCTTTCTTCCGGCACACCAGGCCTCAAAAGTGTGTGTGCGGGGAATATCCTGTCATGAGATTGTACCTAAATGTATGTAATGATTCCCTTATATAGAAAGAAGCTCTATCACATCATGGTTAAAACTGTGGATTCTGTCACAAAATTTCCAGTTCTGATTTAGTAGACATCTGGGCAACCATGGACAAGTTGCTTAAAATGTGAAGTCTTGGTCCCCATCTGTAAAATGGGTATAATACCGCTCACCTCACAGGCTGGCTGTGAGAAACACGGGCTAGAAAGGGCCTCGGGGGAGGATCTGACCCGATGTTCTCAATGAAGTTTATTATTATTTTATTGTTGTGACTATTGACTCTTGGCACAATTTTCCATTTTCCCAAATATTAAGGAAACACTCGCGTCTTGAAACATTCTTGAACACACACCACTTTCTTGTCTCTGCTTCGTTTTTGGAATCATTCCTTGAAGGGGAATTCTAGGACTGTGCTTATTTGTTCTCAACCCTCTATCTTTATGGGGTTGCTATGAGTCAGCATCGACTTGGTGGCAGTGAGTTTTTTATTTTTAATCTTTATCAGACTTTTATAAAAACAAAAAGCAGGAAGTGAAAGCCCCCAGCAGCAATCTGAGAGCCACGTATTCCCTTAGCAAAACAAGAACTTTCCATTTGAGCCAAACTTCCACTCACCCTCCCAATCTAGATTCCCTCCAGAGTTGAACTTCTGACCCCTCACTGGGGAAGCCATCCAGAGATCCACAGGCCCAAATCAGCACCTAACACAACAGGAAGTCTGCCCCGAGGCCCACTTACAGCAAGCACCTACTGGCATGGTCTTCCTTCTCCTTCTTCTTTTTTGAAAAGTTCCTGGCTTTAACTTTCCTTTTTGAAGAGAAATGTGATCTCTTCTCCATCCAAACACCAGCCATTGGCGAGGCCATGAAAAGTGATGGGGTACAAGAACTTACAGAGGGGTCCTTTTGGGGAGAGGCCCTCATTCTAACTTCCCAAGTATAACTATAACCGGCAACTGATCTCATCCATGAATGATCGGTTTTTCCAGATACATTTTTCACTCATCTGATACTCTGATGATGTCAGCCTCTCCTTAGCTGCCTGCCTGCCGTTACTTGAGAGAAAGGCCACCAGTCTTTATTTTATTTTTGTTTGGTTTTTAGCATGTTATTGGGGGCTCTTACAGCTCTCAGAACCATGCATCATACATCAATTGCATCCAGCGCATTTGCACCTATGTTGCCATCAGCATTTCTAAAGCATTCTCCTTCTACTTGAGCCCTAGGTATCAGCTCCTCCCTCCAGCACCCTCCCAACTTTCTGAACCCTTGATCATTTATAAATTATTTTTATATTCATATGCTATACCGTCCACTGTCTCCCTTTGCCCACATTTCTGTTGTTTGTCCCCCTCATGGGGGAGGGGGGTATGTTGACCACTGTGGTTGGTTTCCTCTTTCTCCCCTTTCTCCCCCCACCTTCCCCTTCTCTCATTATTGGTCCTGAGTGGTCTATCTGTCCTGGATTCTGTGTTTGAGAGCTCTCAGCTGTACCAGTGTACATACTCTGGTTTAGCCAGATTTGAAAGGTAGAACTGGGGTTAGTATGGGGGCGTGGGGGTGGGGTGGAGCATTAAAGAATTAGAGGAATGGTGTGTGTTACCTTGGTGCTTTACTACACCCTGCTGGCTCATTCCTTCCTTGTGATCCTTCTGTGAGGGATGTCCAATTGTCTACAGATGGGCCTTGGGTCTCCACTCCAACCCCCCTCGTTCGCATCAAAATGGTTGTTTGTTTTGGGTCTTCTGATGCCTGAAACCCAACCCCATTGATCACGTGGGTTGGTGTGCTTCCTCCAAGTGGGCGTTGTTGTTTCCCTGCTAGATGGTCGCTTGTTTACCTTCAAGCCTTTAAGTTGTACTAGCCAAGGCCACCAGTCTTAATGACTGGTCCTGGATTTATCTGTTCATTGCGACAAGCAAAGGGAAAAACGGCAGAAAGAGCATTCCCTACAGACAAGCTCTTCACCGGATTCTCTTCTCCTACTTCTCTCTGTCTCTTTAAACGGAATGTAAAAGTTACATTGGATAAAATTACGTGCGAGTCATTAAAAAATGGTCCACAGATTCCCAGCAGTTTTGAGCTGGTGTTGCGTGACAGATGTGTACCCTAAAGGCTAGCGTCTTTAAAGGTCTGCCAGGAATTTGAATCTGGGGTGCTTGCTTTTGCTGCCCTCTGCTGGCTTTCCTGGATCCCAACAACTTGCACAGCCTTTTGTCCAGCTGCCTTGCTTCAAGCTTTGTCTTCGGCTTTCTCTGGCGATTAGCCTGCTCTGTGTTCTCAGAGACGTCATCTGTAGGAATCCAGCCTCTCAATGCATCGTTCACATTCCTGACTCCGTTTTGACCTCAGGCCCCAGTGTCATCCTCTGCAGGACTCTCACTCCCTCCTGGCACTGGTGCTCCTGGGTGTGACTGAATGCTCCCTTCCCCTGGCACGAGTAGGGCACACTTCGTAGTGGTGCATTCAGCTAAGCAGTCATTTGTTTAAAAACAATGTTCTCAGTCCTTGGTGCTAGTGTGCTCCTCCTTCCTCAGCCAGATGATCCTGCTGCACACATCTGTCAGCACAGTGTGGCTGGCTCCCTGGACAGTTTTGCAGGCATATCTGGGGTAGTCTGTCAAGTCTTCTCCCTTTTCGTCTCTCCTCACCTTCCAGTCAAATATATGTTTTCCTGGTTCAGAGAGCCGCACAAGGATTTTTGTCTTCCAACTAAGGAAGGGCTCTCGTTCAGCATCATTGCCAAAATAAAACGCTTGCTGCACTTTATGCAAAATTAATCACTTAGCTTTTCTTGGCACTTTCTCAAGGTTTTTGAAATGATTTCCTCTCCATTCTCCATGGAAACAGCCTTTTAAAATTAAACTTTAGATACATATGGATACACACACACACTCCCAATTTTATTGGAAGATGAAAATGCACCTAAGCCGTGGATTAGTAAATGGAGCAGTGGTTCCAGGCACGAGGCGACGCCTAGGGTCTCTTATCCACACACACAGTATTAAAAACACAGGTGACGACTATACACTGCTTAGCACATATGTTGTATGCTATCATGTGCTGTCCAAACTCACTGCCAACTAAGTTGATGACCATTCATAACAACCCTATAGAACAGGGTAAAACTGCCCTTGTGAGCTTCTAAGACTGTAACTCTTTCAGGGGTAGAAAGCCTCAATTTTCTCCAGCGGAGCGACTAGTGGTTTCAAACTGCTGACCTTGTGGTTTGCAGGCCAAGGTATAACCACTACGCCACCAGGGCTCCTACGTACTGGATTTATGATACTGTGCTAGTGATGCAACTATTAGAATGAATACTGACTGGAGGCACGTAGCCTTAGTGTGCTCATCCTTAAAATGAAAATAATAGTTTGAGAGCAATGTACTAGGGTGCAGCCCCCCCCTCAAACAAAACCAAACCAGAATTATGCTGGGATGAGCAAAGATTTCATAGTACACATTTTCCTGCTAGGCCAGCATCAGGAAACTTGTTCTGAGTTAAGGCACCCAGTGACATTTCCTGGGAAGATTCTCTCTGGTCACAGTGAAATTTTTCATAAAAGCAGTTTCACTCGAACTTCATTTTTTTTTTTTTTTTTTTGGTGATGGCCAATTTAAGAGAAGAGCATATAGCTGTGAAACTTTGTTTCCTGTTCAGGAAAAATGCTGCAGAAAGTATTGTGATGCTGAAGATAGCTCACAAGAACAGCACTAAGGGAAAAACTCAAATGTACAAATGGTTCTCTCATTTCAATAAAGATGAAATGCCAACTGATGACAAACCTCCTTCTGGATGTCAGTCAACTTCCCAAACAGACGAAAATGTCAACGCGTAGTGCATTTGGAATTCATTCCACCAGGTCCAATGGTCAATGAAGCTTTCTATTTAGAGGTTCTGAAAAGATTGCGTAACTGTGCAACAAGAAAGGCCTGATTTGTGGCAGACGGGGACTGGTTTGACGCAGCCGTCTCAGTGTTTTAGTTTTGGGCCCCAAACTGCATGCCTCTCTTGCCCCGTGCACCTTCCTCTCCTGATCTCACTCTGTGCAACTTCTTTCTGCTTCTGCAAATGAAGAGAGCCACGAAAAGACAGCCATTGGATGACATAGAAGATCAAGCAGGCTGCATTCGCTGCCCGAGCAGCTAGTGAGTGGTGGCTGATATAAAGAAGTAAACTTTCTCTAAAGCAGCGGCTCAAAACCTGTGGGTCGCGAACCCTTTGGGGGTTGAACGACCCTTTCACGGGGTCGCCCGATTCATGACAGTAGCAAAGTTACAGTCATGAATTAGCAACGAAAACAATTTGATGGTTGGGGGTCACCACACATGAGGAGCTGTATAAAAGGGTTACGGCATTAGGTCATCACTGCACTAAAGCCATTAGCCTCTATTTACCTGCTTTACATATAACAACAGCCATGTGTTTAAACTGATGATTTTCCCATAGAGCAAAACCTGTCAGTGCAGACAGGTTTGGGCTGTAATTTATAAAGCAATGACCTTGGATTTTTGAGGCGGAGTGTAGGGTGTGGAGAGGAAAGGACAACCCCAGACCTAGTAGTTAGATGATGTCACGATGACTGTCGCCAATTCCTGGATCCAGCGGATGTCAGTGCACAAGATTGACCACACCTAGTCCAAGTGGTCACGTGACTTTGAAAGCACATTCAGCAAAGCGCTGCCTTCCCAGGTCCTGCTGCTACTGCTGCTGGCTGGAGGGTGGGGCCACCTTGTTTGGTCAGTGTGTTGCCAATTCTCTCACTCTCCCAGGTCTTGGAAAGTCTTAACTGTCATGTAAGAGTCAGAGTCTGTAATGGCTTCATTTGCACACTGTAGTTATTTTTGGCACCATCACCTATGTAAGACTTTTTTTTTTTTAAGAGGCAGAGCCTACCTTATAAACCCATAACCAAACCTCACACGGAATTCCAGTTTTTACAAAGCTTTCCAGGGGGAAATGCTCCCATCGGAATAGCTGTTTCCATGAGGGGCGGGCGAACGAGGAGGGCGTCTGGATTGCATCTGAGAGCTCTGGCAGGGACTCCCAAGCTGCTTCCCAGGACCTCCCAGCCTCTAGGAAATGCAGTTGGAAAACACTGGGCTATGCCAGTCCAACACATGATTTTCCAAACATGAAACGAAGATGCAATAACCGAAGCCATCGCGATAAAAACCAGAGCAGTCTCCGGAGTGGAGCATGCCCAGGAAAAGGAATGAGAGAACTTTCTAGAGTGGTTGTAATGCTCTGTATCTTGTCAGGATTGTGAGTGACACACGAATACACCAGGAAGTACTAGTCAGAGTGAAACTGCAGGTAAATTAATTACCAGTCTATCAGACTGAAGGCTAGAACCAGTCGGAATCTGGTTAGTACTCAGATAAAGACTTGCCTCACTTGACTAAAAAGCTTTCCTGAAACATCAAGACATTTCAAGGGCAACGATCGAGCACATGCTTAGAGAGTGCCCCTATGGGAGATAGTCGGAATTGGCTCAATGGCTTTGAGTTTGGTTGGAATACTTGGATTCCAATTTAAGCAAGAGAACCCAACAGAATCAGTTCAATGGTTGAAAGACGGACAATTGTTTAATCTCTAGCTCTAATATCTTCCTGCTGTAGAAAAAGAAGGATGCAAATAGCCTTATTAATTGAATAACTAATTGACTCATACTTTGTATAACCTTTGTAAGGTGGGCCATTCGGGTTGGGTTTCAGTAGAGCTTCCAGACTACAACAGATGAGAAAGGCCCAGTGATGGTGATCTATTTCCCATAAAAATCCCTATGACTCACTAAGCGGGGAGTGAGAGTTAGGACCCTCCCTCCCGCCCATCCCCTCCAATTAGTAAATGAGGATCCCTAAGGCTCCACTTGCACGTGCTTAACCTGCTACCACGGTCAACTCCATTCCAAGAAATCAGGTCCTTCTCAGTCACAATCCCAGTGCTTCAGACCCGAGGGCCCGTCCTCTCGCACGCTCTCCGCCAGCGCTCTGCTCCCATTCCTCAGGCCTCAAGTATCTAACCGCATCTCAAAGCTCCGTCATTTGAAGTGTCTGTTCTTAGTTTACTTAATTAAGCTTTTCTTCCCTGCACTTAATTAATTAAGGATAATGTTCTTTTCCAGGGACTGGCCACTCCTGATAACATGTCCCAAATACAGGAGACTAAGCCTCACCATCCTTGCTTCTAAGGAGTATTCTGGCTGTACCTCTTGGAAGCATCCAAGATAGATTTGTTCATTTTTTTTTTTGCAGTCCATGGTACTTTCAATACTCCTCAATAGCACCATAATTCAAATGCATCTATTACTCTTCAGTCTTTTTTATGCAATACCCAATTTTCATATGGGGCAATGGAAAAGACCATGGCTTGAGGCAGACACACTTTAGTCTTCAAAGCAACATCCTTGCTTTTGAAAATTTCAAAGACGTCATGGGCCGTAGATTTACCCAATACAATACATGGTTTGATCTCTTGACCGTTGCTTCTATGGGCATAGATTGTGGAACCAAACGGGACTGGGACCATGGGTAGGGAAGCTCGAGGACAGCAGTAATTGAGATGACCTGACGAACCAGCACCATATTGAAGGAGAGAGTCCAAGTTCTTGTTCTGACACCACCACCTTTCTTCTGCCTGTGTTGTCCACCAAATACTTTAAATAAATAAAGAGCATTTGTCATTGGATTAACAGTTATCATTTGTTGATCTATTTGAGAAATTGAGCTAAGAACTGCTCGGAATATCCACTGTACAGCATACATTTGGAGATGGAATTTGAAACATGGGTTTATACTGAATGATACATTTAAAATAAGTAAATAAGGTGAACATATTCTTCATCGTGTGAGTATTGTTCATTCATTTTCGCATCCCAGCTTACAGTTTGGGCCTTGTGAAAGCCAAATGATTTTAGAGATTCCCACAAAAAGAAGGGCCTCTGGCAGTTCAAATCCAGAAACACCGAGAAACCTGCGTTCAGATGGCATCTGGTTTTTTGAGGCATGTGCCAAATAAATGCCTATCATCTGGAAAGGTAAGATGTTAGGGGTTTTATTAGTAGTTTAAATTGTTGCAAATAAAATGGATGATCTGAAATGTAAACTCCCACCTAATATACAATTTAAAAGTTGTTCTGAAAAAGTGAGAGATCAGACTGAGCCTGAGAAAGCTTGAAGAATGTATCCAGGAAGAAGGATAGGCCATTCCTTGTGGGGTCCACAGCATGAATTGTGCAGAAAATTTCAATATCTGTTGACTTGGGGTTTCCATTAAAATACTGGTTCACAAAGGAAACACACACATACACAAAATAAATAAAATGTCTGTTGTCAATTGAATACTTAGTTTAAAAAATACTTATTTTTTTCCCTTCATAATACAAATTCAACAGGAAATATTTCAATATAGACAAAGAAATTCTGTTTCCAATTCCAGAAATACATATATTAAATCCCCATTTAATGGCAATTTCTATCCACACCCCCATACTAAACTTTTAGCAATTAATTGAAATTGGCATGTATGAATTTCTTGCTGGCAGAATTTTGATAAATTATAGGGATCTTTGGCATGAAAGAATTCTTTGCTGGCAGCATTTGATAAATGACAAGGCCTGCCTAGCTGAACTATCAAACATGCCCTTGGAAGCTTAAATTCCATGTTGTAAAGCATGCTAATGTGAGCATGCCTCTTCTGCGTCCGAGACAATGACGCAGACAGATGACAAAAGTTCCGTGGGATCTGACATGTAGTGTCATCATTGATATCACAGTCTGTGTCCGTGATCCAGGGTCAGCAATCAACATTATCTGTCAGATTAAATGAATGCTGGTAACTGACATTTTGTGGTTTGTTGTATGTTTATATACTTTATATCTTTGTTTTGATTTTAAAAGTTTTGCTGTTGAGTAATACTTGGAAATGAACGTTTATTTTTATTTTAGGTGTATGTATTAGAAAAATATTATAATATAGTTTAAATCAGTATTGTAGAGGCCTGTGAAAATTTCTCCCTTTAGAGGGGATCCACCCATTCCCTAAGCTTGAGGAACGCTAGCCTGGATTAGAATTTGTGAATGTGTCTTTAACCACATTGGCCACCTAATTACCCAGTTCCTCAAGCTGATCCACAGGCTGTGGCCGTGAGGTGTTGTGTTGTGGAGGCAATGTTGACTCAGAGGGACCTAACATGGGTTTTTTGAGTTTAACAAATACAAATGTAATTCCTCCCAGTTTAGAAAGCTGGAACTTAGAATTCAGAATGATGTCCTTCTCTCTCTCTCTTGACTTCGGAGGAAGGTCCTGTCGCCTGACATCCCAGCTCCGTGGAGTGTGGGCATCAATCTACTTGGGGCTTTGGGAGTTTCCCAGCACAGGGACCTCAGACACAAAGGACATGCTCAGCTCTTCTTTCTTGTGATACTGAGGCGCCTCTAAGTTTCCCACAGGACTCTGTAGGCTGAAATCTTGACAAGCGGAGCATATTTTTCTAGTCTTTTCCTAATCTTTGTCTACGGCAGCCTCGGGGTGGGTTCAGACAGCCAACCTTTCAGTTTGCTTTGGGACTCTTCCTGAGCCGTCGTGCCACCATGACCCTGACAACATGTTTCTGGTGCCGGTTCCAGAGGAGCCCTGGTGGCACAGCTAGTTCGGCAATGCGCTGCTAACAGAAGGGTCTGCTGTTCCAGCTCACCAGCTGCCCTATGGCAGCACCGTGAGACCTTCCATCTGCTTCTGCAAAGACTGGCAACTTCAGAAACTCTAGGGAGCAGTTCCTCTTTGCCAGGTAGGGTCTCTGTGCATTGGAATTGACTCGATGGTAGTAGCTTTTGGCTTTATATGTCAGGAAGGGTGCCTGGAAGCATGCAGACATGGAAGGCAGGTCCACAGGGAGAACCCACCAGCCTCTCTGCAGGAGAATAAACCTCGAGTCAGAGAGGTCTTGCCCCAAGAGCACAAGGAAAAGAGCACTTAGCAAGGACACCTGGAGACATCCCCCCCTCCCCACCCCCGGACTTCAAATAGGTCCATTCTGGTCCAACCCCTGGCGGGGAATTTGCATTTCCATGCCAGAAATAAAGAAACCAGAACCGACATTTTAACAAGACCTATAAGAACCTTGGGGTGGCCAGGGAATGCTGAAGGAGGACTTTGGGGCCAGGGCATGGTGCCCCAACAGACTGGACAGGAAAACCCTCCTAAAGGCCAACAAATGATCCTTGAACTAACTACAAGCTTTTCTTTCTTGTTGTGCTTTGTTTTTTGGTCATTGTTTTGTTTTATATTGTTGCTTTGTTTTGCTCTGTCTTGTTTTTGTGCATGTTATTTTCTCTGCAGGTCTGTCTAAATAAGATAGGCTAGATGAACAATCTGGAGGAGAAAAAAACAGACAAAAGTTCTGGGGGGACATGGGAGAGGGAGAGGTGGGGGGAAAGGAAGTGGTGTTAACAAACCCAGGCACAAGGGAACAATAAGTGATCCAAATTGGTGGTGAGGTGGGTGTGGGAGGCCTGGTAGGGCATGATCAACGGTAATGTAACAAAGAGGACTTGCTGAAACCCTGGTGGGGACTGAGCATGATACTGGGGCAGGAGGAAAGTCAAGGGAAATAGAGCAAAGAGCTAGGAGGCAAAGGGCATTTATAGAGGTCTAGATAAAGACATGTACATATGCAAATATATTTATATATGAGGATGGGGAAATAGATCTATGTGCATAAATTTATAGGTTTGGTATTAAGGTAGCAGAAGGACATTGGGCCTCCACTCAAGTACTCCCTCAATGCAAGAATACTTTCTTCTATTAAATTGGCATTCTATGATGCTCATCTTCCCGACACAACTGCTGAAGCCAAAGCGGGTGAATAAACAAATGTGGTGAAGAAAGCTGATGGTTCCCGGCTATCAAAAGATATAGCATCTGGGGTCTTAAAAGGTTGAAGGTAAACAAGCGGACATCTAGCTCAGAAGCAACAAAGCCCACATGGAAGAAACACACCAGTCTGTGTCGAAGGGATCAGGTATCAGGCATCATCAGAACAAAATATCTTCCCATAGTGAATGAGGTAGGGAGTGTAGAGTGGAAACCCAAAGCCTATTTGTCGGCCACTGGAGATCCCCTTGCAGAGGGGTCTCAGGGAGGAGACGAGCTAGTCAGGGTGCAATGTAGCAACAATAAAAAAATACAACTTTCCTCTAGTACCTAAATGCTTCCTCCTCGCCGCCCTCCCCCCACCCCCAGCCCCTACTATCTTGATCCGGATCCTACCTTGCAAGTCTGGCTAGACCAGAGGATGTACACAGGTACAGATAGGATCTGGGAACACAGGGAATCCAGGGTGGATGATCCCTTCAGGACCAGTGGTGTGAGTGGCGATACTGGGAGCGTAGAGGGAGAGTGGGTTGGAAAGGGGGAACTGATTACAAGGATCTACATGTGACCTCCTCTCTGGGGGACGGACAACAGAAAAGCGAGTGAAGGGAGATGTCGGACAGGGAAAGATATGACTAAATTATCAAGGGTTCATGAGGGAGGGGGGAGTGGGGAGGGAGGAGAAAAATGAGAACCTGATGCCAGGGGCTTAACTGGAGAGCAAATGTTTTGAGAATGATGAGGGCAATGAATGTACAAGTGTGAGGTATGTATGGATTGTGATGAGTTGTATGAGCCCCTAATAAAATGATTTAAAAAAAGAAATATCTATATATAAAAAGAGAGTTGTATGAGCCCCTAATAAAATGATTAAAAACAAAAAAGAACCTTGGAGTGGAAGTGTGGGTGGGAGTCTGTTAAAGTACATCTTCAGTGATTCAGTATATCTGGGGTGGAAATGCAAATCCTTAAGTGGAATAGATTAGGAAGGAACTGGTTTAAAGACCTACATTTCTGTGTGCTGTTTATTAGTGATAGTATTAAACAAAACACCAAATAAAAAAAACCCCCACCACTTCAGAATGTAGTTTGGGGGCTGAGCTCGTCTGTGTGAAGACGGTGAAGAGCCATGTTTGCTCCCTCTGACCAACTTGGAAGTCTGTTCTTCCATATCCCCAAAACCAAACTCACTGTCCTTGAGTCAATTCTAACTCATAGCAACCCTATAGGACAGAATAGAATTGTCCCTTTGGGTTTCTGAAGCTGAACATCCTAAGAAAGTCTCATTTTTCTACTGTGGAGCTGCTGGTGGACTCAAACCGTTGACCTGACAGTGAGAGGCCCACCACATAATCCACCAAACCACCAAAAAAACAAACCAAACTCAAAGGTACCAAAGCTCACCACTTCATAATGACTCCCTGTGGGTTTCTGAGACTGTACCTATTTATAGGAGCAGAAAGCCCAGTTTTTCTCCTGAGGATCTGCTAGGGTTTTGAACTGTAGACCTTGTAGACTGCAGCCCAACATATAACCACTATACCACCAGGGTTTCATTTCTTAAAAAAAAAATCATTTTATTGGGGACCTGTACAGCTCTTATCACAATCCATCCATGCATCCATCCATTCTGTCAAGCACATTTGTACATTTGTTGCCATTATCATTCTCAAAACATTTTATTTCTACTTGAGCCCTTGGTTTCAGCTCCTAATTTCCTGCACCCCTTCCTTCCCTCATGAACCCTTGACAATTTATAAATTATTATTTTTTCATGTCTTACACTGACCAATGTCTCCCTTCCCCTACTTTTGTCCCTCTCTCTGGAAGGGGGTTATATGTAGATCCTTGTGATCAGTTCCCTCTTTCTCCCCCACCCTCCCCTTCCCCTCCTGGTATCGCCACTCTCATTATTGGTCCTGAGGGGTTTATCTGTCTTTCACAAGGATTTGTTGTTCTTCCATATGGAACGGATGAAACTAAAATGAGACATAAGCAGTTGGTTAATAGCCATTGAGAAAGTCACATCACCCTCGATAGGAAAGGGGTCTGGAGGACAGAGAAGACCCCAAAACTGAGGTGTGAGTTCATTTTCGTTCCCTCTGTTTTTGGTAAAGGGAGCACAATTCTCTCTTTGTAGCTCCAAATCTGCCTACAGCTCGGTGGCCATCTGTGGGTCCCTATGCTCTTTTACTTTATTCTGGAAAACACTTCACTCTGGAGAGTGTTTTCCCTCCTCGTTAACCAGCAACGCTGAGCCAAAGCACTGTGCCGTGCTATGGGCCCTGTATTGCAGGGCTAAATTTGAATCCCTGCTGGTGCTGACCTAGTAGACATGAACCCTCACCTCTGTGCTCTGGTCTTCTTTGAGGCATTCAGTGGTTGACTAAGCAGCCACCCTCAGCTGCATATTCTAACAGGCCCCCTCTTCGCTCAGTCTGCCCAGCTCCATCCTGGCCTGTGCCGCCTGCCAACTCTGATGAGAGAACTGACAGCGTTCTCGGCGTTTTCCCTGTACCAGGGGGTCAACACTGTGAGGGAGAGGATCTTGTTCCTTTTGTCCACCTGATTTTGTGTGTCCAGCACACACTTCTTCTATAGCTAGTTCCAGTAAATTCTTGTTAACAAATGGACAGGTAAATAACACAAGGCCTGAAACATACCCTAACCTACTCCTGAAGCCTTGTCAAAGCAGTGTCTCCAACTTTCGCAACACAAAATGATTCTTAACTTTTTTTTAAATCAACAAATCTTGATATTTATCAGTCTGCTAGGGTAAGATAGAAACATGATATTTTAAAGTTATTTTTCACTTTCCTATGAACTACTTTATAGTAAAAATTTATTTGGTAACAAGTGTTCTTAAGCTCAACATTCTAAAAGTAATCTTTAGCTTGCAACTGCCAGTGTGCTCCAAGATTCTACAACATTTTAATGGTATTTCCAGGATAAATATTAATTTCAGTCACTAAGTTCCTCCCCATCACTGAAATATGTGCTTTTCTTGATCCTTGGGCGTCTCGAATCATCTGATGTTGGAGGATTCGCCGGACTGGTTTTCCATCTTTTCGCTTCGTCTTCCGTGTTGGCTTGCTGGAGAGTTACGGCTTGACGGAGACGGTCCAGAGCAGGGTCTTCCCCTTCATCTGCACGTCCTTCTGCTTCCTCAATTTGTTCTTCTGGTTCAGGAATTTTCCTCTTTGTCTCTTTCTCCTTTGGAGGTGCAAGTTCTCCAAGCATATTTTTAGGGCAGGCATAACTTGAATGACCATTCCCCCCCATTCATAACACTTAGATTTATCGAAGTAGGGTCGCCTTCTGATGGACGCGGCTGTTCTTCCATTGTCAATAGCAATACTTGCTGTTGTTTGTTAATTGCTCAGGTACAGTTTTGTGCAGATTCTTTATCCAAAAATAAAATAAATGCAACCCCTTTACTCTTCCTGGTGTCTTCATTTTTCATTGTAGGAACCTTTGCAACTTTACCATATTTGGGAAATATCCGGTATAAGTCATTGTTTGTGGGAATATTGGATACATATACTGTATTTTTACTTGGGGCCAATCCACCACTCATTTCTTCCGATAAGACGGGCCCGAGGGGTTAGGAGCTTGCGAGCCCCAGTTTCAACTGAGGTCAACCCCGGCTGTTTCTCGCCCCACGTAGCGTCCGTGGCATCACGGACTTACAGCCGTTCGGCACGCCGATTCTCAACTTTTAATCCAGGGCGATCTCAGTTGTGTGGCCTCCGGATCCTGGAGTTCTTTCTTAATGCTCATTCCAGCTTTTCTAAAGAACCCAATGATACGCTCTCCTCACACCTTTCTCCCCCTGGCGCAGCGGCAAAGGCAATATTCCCGGGACTGGACGTTGGCAGCCTTTCTATCCAGCTGTCCAGACAGCAGAGGTGGGGACCCCTTCTTCACCTCAGGGACTAGGGGGGCTTTTCTCCAGTCTGCTCAGAAATTCAAAAGTCCAGTATGAGCACAAAGGGATTAAATAAAAAGCAGTCTGCTTCCTGAGTGACTTGCGCCATTCGACATTCAAGTAACAGACCTGCACTTGAACGCCACACAGCCTGACACACAGCTGGCTGGCACTTCACACTCGACATCAAGAAAAAAGACCCCTGGCTCACCCCTGAGCAAAATGCACCCACCTCTGCAGGCAACAGTATTTTCACTTTCCTAAATGTTATCAATGAACTTTGAAAGCGTTCTGCGGAGTGAAATAAGTTAGACACAAAAAAGAAAAAGTTGAATGGCCCTTCATCTAAAATGATCAGAACGGGCAATTGCAGAGACCAGAGTGAAGTAGTGGGTGCAAAGGCCCAGCGGCAGAAGTTGCTCAAGGGCATCAGGCTCCTGTTAGCATTTCTCCAGAAGCCATTAGGGAAGCAGAGAGTGGTGACGCTCGCCCAACAAGGCGTATGTAATTACTATCACCGAATTTTACACGGAAAAATGTTGAAGTTGCAAGTGTTTGGTTATAGATGTTTCACCACAATAGAGAAATTTTAATGTGCCACGCCTGTTGTTCATTTCAGATCACATTTCAAGTAAATTTTCCAGAATAAAACCCCAAGATTGTAATTTAAACCTCAAATTCCTATTAGAAATTCAAAGTATGTTCCAGGAATCCAAGGACCTTCTCATGCTCAAAATAACTGACTTCTTGCTGGGTTCTCCATGCTACGTCACAATTGAGAAACGTCACATCGAAAGACTGGTAGCCCAACACCAGATATTGTATACATAGAATGATGAATAACACAGACCCACCATTCCACTGTGGTCAAATGTCCACTGTGTCCCAGAGTGGGAGTTGTCGGTTAATTTTTGTAAGCCACAGAATATTCCTGTTCCCACAGTCATTTCTCATCCAGAAGTCAGAGGTAGTACCTATTTCCTTCCCTGGAAATGGGGCTGACCTTTGAGCTTTCCTAAGCAAGTAGACTTGGTAGCAGCAAGAGTGCTTACTTCTAAAAGGAGGCCATCCTAATCCCATCTGGCTGTCCTTCTTGGGACATTCCCCCTTGGTGCCCATGTTGTCAGAAATCCATGCTACATGGAGGAACCACATGGAAGTGCCCTGCCTGACTGCCACCGGTTGCCGCAGCTCATATCACCACTACCAGGCGTATGAGTGGACCTTAAGGTGATTCTAGGCCCCAGTTTCCAAGCCAATCCACCTGAAGTTGAGAGGTAGAGAGAAGGCATTCCTACTAAATTACAGATTTGTAAGCCAAATAAATGGTGTCGTTTCTTTAGACCATGGGGTTTTGCGGTGATTAGTTATGCAACAATGTTGTTGATGGGTACCATCGAGTCAGTGTTAGAAGTGTGAGTCATTAATCAAATACTGTTGTTGTTGTTAGGTGTTGCTGAGTTAGTTACAACTCATGGTGACCCTATATACAGAAGAACTGTGACAATCCATCTTGTCAAGGGTCTCTTCTTCTTCTTCACGGCCCCTCTACTTTGCCAAGCAAAATGTCCTTTCTCCAGAGACCGGTCTTTCCTGATAACAAGTCCAAAGTAGGTGAGATGAAGTCTTGCCAGTCTCACTTCTTTTTATTTATTTGCAAGTTTTTAAATGTTTTATTTATTTTTAAAAATAATTTTATTGGGGGGTCATCCAACTCTTATCACAATCCATATATACATCCATTGTGTCAAGCACACTTGTACATGTGTTGCCATCATCATTCTCAAAACATTTTCTTTCTACTTGAGCCCTTGGTATCAGGTTCTCATTTTTTCCCCTCCCTCCCTGCCCCCCCCACAAACCCTGATAATTTATAAATTATTATTATTTTGTCATGTCTTACACTGTCCAGTGTCTCCCTTACCCCACTTTTCTGTTGTCCAACTCCCATGGAGGAGGTTATATGTAGATCCCTGTGATCGGGTCCCCCTTTCTCCTCCCATCTCCCCCTTATCCTCCCCTATAGGATCATTACTCTCATTATTGGTCCTGAGGGGTTTATCTGTCCTGGGTTCCCTGTGTTTCCGGTTCTGATCTGTACCAGTGTACAAACTTGTCCAGCCGGATTTGTAAGGTAGAACTGGGATCATGATAGTGGGGAGGGGCGAGGGTGAGGAAGGATTAAAGCACTAGAGGAAAGTTGTGTGTTTCATCATTACTGCACTAGACCCTGACTGGGTTATCTCCTCTCTGCGGCCCTTCTGTAAGGGATGTCCAGTTGCCTGTAGATGGGCTTTGAGTCTCCATTCCGCACTCCCCCTCATTCACAATAGTATGATTTTTTGTGCTTTAATGCTTGATACCTGATTCCTTCAACACCTTGTGATCATACAGGCTGGTGTGCTTCTTCTATGTGGACTTTGTTGCTTCTCAGCTAGAAGGCCGCTTGTTTATCTTCAAGATTTTAAGGCCCCAGACACTATATTGTTTGATAGCTGGGCACCATCAGCTTTCTTCACATTTGCTTATGCACCCCCTTTTGTCGTCAGGGATCGTGCTGGGAAGGTGAGCATCTCAGAGTGTCTTGTTCTAATGAACAAGGTGTTCTTGTGTTGAGGGAGTACCTGAGTAGAGGCCCAATGTGCATCTGCTATCTTACTACTAAACCTATAAATATATGCACATAAATATATTTCTCCATCTTCATATATAAATATATTTACATATGTACATGCCTGTATTTAGACCTCTATAAATGCCCTTTACCTCCTAGTTCTTTCTTCTATTTCCTTTTACTTTCCTCTTGTCCCACTATCATGTTCTGCATTCATTTGGGTTTCAGTAATTCCTCCCAGTTATATTGCCCTTGATCAAGCTCTACCAGGTTTCCTACACCCTGCTCACTATTAATTTTGGATCACTTGTTGTTCCCTTGTCCCTGGGTTTGTTAACGCCCACTTCCTTTCACCCACCTCTCCCTCTCCCTCTCTCTCTCCCATGTCCCCCACCATCCGTAGCTCCTGTTGTTTTTCTCCTCCAGATTGTTTACCCCGCCTATCTTATCTAGATAGACCTACAGAGATAGTAATATGCACAAAAAACAAGACAGAGAAAAACAAAGCAACAAAAGAAAACAAAACAATAATAAAAAACCAATGACAAAAAAAGTAAATAGTTCAAGGTCTGTCTGTGGACCTTTAGGAGTATTTTCCAGTTGAGTCTGATGGAGTGTCACACCCTGGCCCCAAATTCTATTTTCGATATTCCCTCGGGACTTCCTTGCTCTGCTCCCCTTGCTGTTCTGTTGCACGCCCTTAGTGTTTTGCCTCAGTGTGGTGGGGTCAGGTCAGGCGCAATTCCCACACTGTCTCCAGGGTTGCCCCCTCAGCGCTGTGGGTCAGTGAGATGTGTTGTGTGCCATCCTCATTTCTAAGGGGCATTCCAGCTGTACTTCCTCCAAGACAAATTGGTTTGATCTTTTGGCAGTCCACAGTATTTTCAATATTCTTCACCCACAACTGTAATTCATATTCATTCATTCTCCTTTGATCTTCCTTATTCAATGCCTAGCGATAGAGTCTGGAAATTTCCCTTTAAAAGAAATATTATTTATCGCCTGGTGCAAATAATCTCATTAAACTCTCTTTCCCCATTTTTCTTTCCCCAGCTCCTGAGTAGGAGCTCGGTGAACGTTAGGCAGATGTGCAAGATTCTTCCTGTTTTATAAGTAGGTGCTGATACTCATAACATTTGAGTGTTCTTTCCATCTTTCCCCGACACAAATTCAGCAGGAAACAGTTCAGTGTTCCTCTGCGGTATTACAAATACTGCATCAGGAATCAGGTTAGACGCAACATATCAAGACCACATCCTTTTTGAACTTGACCTTGGAAATTTTAGTAATTTGCTTATCAAGAAATGTCTCTGTTGACATTTACCATCTTCAATAATTTCTCGGCCAAGACTCAGAGAAGCAAATTTGGCCCTTCAAGAAGCTTCCTGAAACCTGCGCCACAAGCCTTTCAAGAACTGCCCTACTCATGCCGTCCCCACTCCTGCATTTGGGTTGCTGACCTGTGTCTACTCTGTGTGCTCCTTTCAACAGATACCCTGCATGATGGAAGCAGTACATCGGACTTCACATGGAAAGCAAATGCTAGTGCATCTTCTATTAACCCACTGGCTCCTGAGTCAGCTAACTGAACTATCACCCTGCATCCCATTCTGTTTCTCTAAACTGGAGCATGTTGTTCATCTTCCTCCCCTTCTATTAGATTTAATATATGTCCTCTTATTTTCTAAGCATGGCCATGACTCCTATCCATTGCCTCTTTATCTTTGAAGTGCTCACTGGGTTAATTGTCCTCCCTGTTTCTTCTGCTCCTGAGGCCCAGCCGACTCAGAGAGTGTTCCCACCTACCACATCCAGTCCCACAATCTCAGTCCAGGGGCCAAAGCCACCCAATCCATGAATGCTCAGTGATAAGCCAGAAAGGAGAGTCACACGTCATAGTAAAATGGCAGCAGATTGCTGAGGGCACCATGGGCTGCATTTTCATAAACCCTTGCATTTCAGTCTCATTGCCACTGGTGTTGGAAGTGCAATGATAAACATTTAAGATCAATGCCAGTGATATTGATTTGAAAAGCATGCTCAATCTAACTAGAACTTTGTTGAAATCTTTTAATATCCTTCCAACTTACTATGTGGTTGTCAGGTGCCATCCAGCTGGTTCTGTTTCATAGTGGCTTTATGCACAACAGAACGGAACAATGTCTGGTCCTGCGTCATCCTCGCAATTGTGGTCCTGCTTGAGCCTATTGTTGCAGCCACTGTGTCAATCCTTGACCTTGACAGCTTGCCTCTCTTTTAATTAGCCCCTAATTCACTAAGTATGATGTCTTATTTCAGGGACTGATCTCTTCTGATAACATGTGCAAAATACACAAGACAAAGTCTCACCCTCCTCTCTTTAAGGAGCATGCCGGATATACTCTTTCCAAGACAGATGAGTTCAATATTCTTTGCTAACACCATAATTCAAATGCATCAATTCCTCTGTAGTCCTCCTTCCTCAATGACCAGCTGTCATATGCAAGGGGGAGATTGAAAATACCATGGCTTGGGTCTGGTGCCCTTTAGTCCTTAAGTGACATCCTTGCTCTTCAACACTTTAAAGAGGTCTTAAGCAGATTTGTCCAATGCAATGCATTGTCTGATTTCTTGACTGCTGCTTGCATGAGCATTGATTGTGCATCCAAGCAAGATGAAATCCTTGATAACTTCTATCTTCTCTCCATTTATCATGATGTTATTTATTGGTTCAGTTGTGAGGATTTGGGTTTTCTTTAAATTGATTTGAAATCAATATTGAAGGCTGCAGCCCTTGACCTTCATCAGCAAGTGATTCAATTCCTCCTCACTTTCCTCAAGCCAGGTTGTGTCATCTGCCACTAAGCCTCCCTCCAATCCTGATGGCACCTTCTTCTTCAAATAATCGTTTCTTGTTTTATCTGCTCAGCATACAGAACGGACAAGTGTGGTGAGAGGATACCACCTGGATGCACTTCTTTCCTTATCTTAAAATACTCAGTATCCTTTTGTTTTGTCAAAATGATTGCCTCTTGGTTCATGTGCAGGTTCTGCATAGCACAAATGAAATATTCTGGAATTCCCATTCTTTTGTTTGTATATATATATATTATATATTATATATGGTTTTATCAGGGGCTCTTACAGCTCTTATAATAATCCATACATCAATTGTATCAAGTGCATTTGTACATATGTTGCCATCATCATTTTCAAAACAGTTTCTTTCTACTTGAGTCCTTGGTATCAGCTCCTCTTTTTTTCCCCCTCCCCTACTCTTCCACCCTTGTGGACCCTTGATAAATTATTTTCATATCTTAAACCATTCACTGACTCCCTTCACTCATGTTTCTGTTATTTGTCCCCCTGGAAGGGTGGAGGTGGTTATACATCGATCATTGTGATTGGTTTTCTGTTTTTCCCACTTCTCTCCCTACCTTCACCCTACCCTCATGGAATCGCTACTCCCATTACAGTTCCTTGGGGTTTATCTGTCCTGGATTCTCTGTGTCAAGAGCTCTTATCTGTACCTGTGTACATGTTTTGGTTTAGCCGGATTTGTAAGATAGAACTGGGGTCATGATAGTTGGGGGGAGGGCGCATTATTAAAGAACTAAAGGGAATGCTGTGTGTTTTGTTAGTACTATACTGAATTCTGACGGACTCTTTCCTTCCCTGTGACCCCTCTGTAAGGGAATGTCCTACTGTCTACAAATGGGCTTGTGTCTCCACTCTCCACCCCTTCATTCACATCAATATAATTGTTTGTTTTCGGTCTTCTCATGCCTGATACCTGATTCTATAGACACCTCATGATCAAACAGGCTGGTGTGCTTCTTTCATGTAGGCTTTGTTGCTTCCCTGCTAGATGGCCAGCTGTTTAACTTCAAGCCTTTAAGACCCAAGATGCTATATCTTTTGATAGCCCAGCACCACCAGCTTTATTCACCACATTTGCTTGTGCACCCATTGTCTTCAGCGATCAGGTTGGAAAGTGAACATCACAGACTGCCAGGTTATTAGAACAAAGTGTTCATGTGTTGAGGGAGTACTTGAGTAGAGACCCAATGTCCTTCTACTACCTTAATACTTAACATTTTAAAATATATATATATATATATATTTTTTTTTTTTCCCCCCACATGATGGTGGGACAGGAAGAAAGTATAAGGGAATAGAGGAAATAATTAGGAGGCAGAAGGCATTTATAAAAGAATTCCCATTCTTAATGGTACCCATAGTTTGTTGTGATCCACACAGTCAAATGCCTTTGCATAATCAATAAAACACAGGAAAACTTCTTTCTGGTATTCTCTGCATTGAGCCAAGAGCCATTTGACACTGGCAGTGATACCTCTCCTCCACGTCTTCAGAATCGGGTTTGGATTTCTGGCAGCTCCCTGTCAATGTACTGAGCATTGCATGATCTTCAGCAAAATTTTATTTGCATGTGATAGTAATTTTTCTCGTTTCTGAATTCAATATACCACAGAGGATCTTAATGTTTTAGGATTTCTCAGTCTTTGGCTCACTGTAAGTTTACAAACATCCCAGATGTCTAGAGCCATTAATACATTGCTTGTGACTTTGAGGTCTTGGCTATACTTCCCCCCTTAGCAACATCACACAATCTCAAATGGGAGCCCCTGAATCCTGGTTTCAGCTGATTGTGGCAATCTGGATTTCATTATGAACGAGAGATAAGGTGACATATTGGTCTGGCTCCCACTATCTCAGGATAACAGACTTAAGTATTTGGGAAATGTGAACATAAAAAAAAATTTAGGGATTTGACCAGTGTGGGCTATTTGCTGTCTGAAAGAGAAAGAGCAGATGATTATTTCGCAAACAATTTTGATATTGGGCTTTATCTTCCTTACAACAAGCAGACCACAGTTAAAAGCGTCTGATGCCATTTACCGTAACACTGTGGATTTACTCATATTGTTAGCATCTCTCATTTATTTTTAGCTTTGTGCTTAGTTACTAACAGTGGAGTCCAAGTGCCAGAACAGTTTTAGCAAAGACTGTCCAGATTTGCTAGTACTTTGTTCAGTTGCTCACGGCTAGAGATCCAAAGTAGGGCAAGTAATGAGGCGAAATGGAGTTTTTAGTAAGAAAATGCTCTCAAGGTTTCCTCGGTTAGAGTTCAAGTTCAACTATGAGTTTCCCACTTACTGCACCTTTTCTTTTTTATCCTCCACTCTATTCATGCCTGAAGAGAAGGTACAAAGAAGGAAACTCATTTTGGATGATCTTTCCAATTCCAGAGATAAATATTTGTAATGGCTTATAATCTTTACATCTTAAAAGACAGAAGTCTATTTAAAAAGTCTACTTAAAAGATAGAACTCTGCATTGCTCTTCTCCGGAGCCCTGGTCCTTCTTCCCTTTGGAGCCAATGAAGGCCATTCCCTCCCAGCAGACCTCAGCAGGTGCTGAGGCAAAGATCCGTTCCAAAGAAGCCCGGATGCGCTGATTTTCCCAGGCATCACTGAATGGGGAAGGTTTCACTTGAGGAGGCACAACTCTGGCTATCCCTCACATGGATAATTCTGTATTCAACCAGACCACCCAAATGGAATCGAAATGTGACCAGCAATAATCAGCATAGTTGGAAACAGAAAGTCACAATTGAATGGCCTGAGAGATATATGATGTTTAGACAACCTGCTTCCTCACGGCGTTACATGCACATAAATAAAAATCCTGGAGGAAGGTAGGAAGGCCAGACTGAGCAGCTGGAAAAATATTGGCCCTACCTACAGTCCAACAGTTCTTCCTCTAACTTTATTCCAGTTCTTTGCTCCAGTGCTATAGAAGTGTCCGGGCTGGCAGAAGGCTCTCAGCATGCTAGCCTGCAGTGCTGTCTCCTGCAGGGGTGAACTATGCAGCAAGACTCCAGGAATTTTATAATAGTTGAACAAAGGGAAGGCAAACATATATATCCCTTTAATGTGAACAAATCTTTGAATGTTACTGAGAACCAAAGAATTGGTTCCTCTCCTCTACTTACCTCTGACCATTAAAAAAAAAAGACTGAGAAATGCTATTGTAATTGTGGCTTATATTTCATCATATTTTTTTTATACTCTGGAGTATACAGAAAAGGAAAAGATAATGTTTTAGGTTGAAAGACTGAAATTGAAAAAAAAAACTTTTGCTAATGGGAACTCCCTGGAATGCAGTGATTTGTGGGTTGCAATCACAGAGCCAGCTGAAATAGCACATGGATTCTCCAATGGCTTCCATCAGTCAAAAGAAACATTTCCATGCCTTTATAAGACTACCTTTGTAGCCTAGAAGGCCTGTCTGCCTCCAAAAAGAGCTCTAAATGTCTATTAAGAAACCTGCAACTTTACCTAAACGCAGAGCAATTAGAACCACTTGGAAAGTTCTGAAAGATTGTTCTAGCCTCCTCCCTTCCTCTGGCAGGATTAGATGGAATCAGGAAAAAAGTAGTTTGCTGACATATAAGAATGCAGCGTACAGTGGAGGTACCCTTGGCGACGCGAAATAGGTGAGTATGATGCTTCTGTACCTTTGGAGCCACTTTTGAATGTCTACTCATCCTAATTCATGGGAGAAGCTGGGATGCCCTAAGAACAGAACGTGTCCCGTCCTCAAAAACAAAACAAAATCCTTAGGTGTCGAGTTTAGTTTGTCCGTGTGAGCATGTGATCATTACGCACCCAAGCAAGGAGCATCATTTTCTTTCATTGTTTTTTTTCTTCATTCTTTATCTCCATTTCCATTCTCTATTCCACAGATCGCCTTCTCCAACACGTTTAAGAGACCCTTGGGAGGGAGATAATGTTGCTTTTGACAGTTGCTGGTAAGCTGACTCTGACTCCCCATGATCCGCGCACAGCAGAAAGAAATGATGCGCAGCCTGGCGCCATCCTCCCAATCCTCGAGTACAGTCCCTATGGATTTTGAGGGCTTTCTGACATAGGGGTCTGCTCTTTCCACACTGTCTCAGCCAGTATTCTGTTGTGATACATAACGCTTCATTGTCTAGTTTTTCGGAGTATATCGCCAGAACTTTCCCCCTAGTCTGTCTTAGTCTGGACATTCTGTTGAACTTGTGGATTGTGGGTAACTCTGATGGTATTTGAAATAGCACAGCAACACACGGGCCACCAGAGTATGACAGACTGACTGTATTTTTCGATCCTCATTAAATACAGATATACAAAAGTGATTGACACAATGGATGTATGGATTGTGATAAGAGCTGTATGAGCCCCCAATAAAATGATTTTAAAAAATGTATCTTAGCAAAATATTGCAAAAAATAAATAAAATACATATGTAATATGTTTGTTTTAATTTATTTAATGGCACACGGTATAGATAATGTTTCATTTCTTACTTCTAGGACACCCTTATGTTAAAGATCTGTCGCTCTGAGTCACAATCAACTCAATGGCAGGGGGAGTTTATTCATGTTGCCTTGCATCAAAGGCATCATTTCCAGTCACTGCATATTGTAGTTTGTGATGTTCACCCACACAGTCTCTTTATCATTCCCCTCATATGAAGATCACACTCAGCTGACCTCCACCTCCTTTCTACAACAAGCAACGGTGCGGTGCATAGCCTTGTACAAGCCTTCTCCCGGATTAGTAATTTCCCTAGGGAATGCATCCAGGAGAGGCAGCATTCTTCATATGCGTGTGATTAATTTTGCCATGTACCCTAGAAGTACCCACTCTTGCTCTCCAGAAGAGCCTACTGACTTACTCTCCCAGTGAAACTACATGAGATTTTCTTTCCCTCCCACCAGTCTCATTTATTTATTTCTGAGTTTTGACAAGTTCATGGGCATAAACTGGTGTCTCATTGTTTTAACTATGGTGAGCCTTTGGTAAATGCTTTTGGAGGAGGCTAAGCAATATTTTTGTTTGTTTACTTGTTTCTATGAAGATTGTGTCCGCTAGAGACAGCATGTTGCTTCGATGTTTGAGGTGAGGCAGAGAGGGCAGATGATGCTGAGCTGAAGAAGGCGCGATGGAAGACACTGTGCAGGTTTAGCTTGGAGTCTCTTTTGCCAGACTTCCCAATGACCATGCAAACTACATTTACCCTTCAATCGGCCCCTTTCTGCTCCAAATAGAAGAGGTTCTGTGGTTGGCAACTAAGAAAGTTGGTCTATGATGTAATTGGCACCAGAAGTGGTGGCAAATTCTCAAGAAATGTAATGAGAATCAAGGATTGGCCTTTCAGAGAGGTTAGCTTTGAAAGTCGCGAGGATCTGGTTCAGATTATAAGACAGGTCACTACAGGCTTTTATCAGTGGACTTTTATTTTTCTGTATACATTTTGGAACAGATTTGATGAGAGTCTTAAAACGTATTCTTGGATTTTAAAATCAAAATCATATTGTATTTATAGAACGATTTGGGGATAATTGACAGTATTTTTATATTATGCTGCCCGTTGACAAATGAAGTATAACTCTATTTGATCTTCCTTTTATGTCCTATAACAATGTTCTAAAAATTCACTTATAGAAGTTTTGTGGATTTTTTTTGTTAGTTCATTTCCATTTCTGGGCGACGTCCATTCCTCCTTTAGATCAGTAACAATCCTGCCTTGATATGCAGGAAATTGTAGCTACATTTTAATGTGAGCTATTTTCACCACTTTATAAAACCACTATGAAATAAAAATGAAAAAGCAGAAGGGAAAAAGAACATTATTATCTATAAAGATATTTCATAAAATTTAATGTTCTTTTGAATGGTATTCAGAGTCCCTATGACATTTTCTAGTTGGGCATTGTTTCATAGTCAGAAAAGAGCGCGAGTCTTTTTTCTCTTTCTTTCTTGTTGTTTCTAAAATATAAATGGCACCATATACACCATTTGAACCATTTCTTTATGTACATTTTGTTGGCACTGATTATATTCAGCAAGTTATTTGTATGGGTCGTTTAAATTTTTTATTTGATATTAAAGAAACTAGCGACACTCAGTTTAGCCCTTTCTTAGTTGATTCATTTTTCTTTTTTAATGTAGATGACTGAATCATTTCAAATCGTCATTCAAAAAATGAAGATTTCACTCAGAGTAGAGTTCATCTTAAAGAAATGACAAATATAAACTCATTCCTCTCATGTCACTTTTGCTTTTGGAGTCTCTTGCTTTATGCAGCCCCAGGCCCAGTTCTCGCATAGAAAACACCTTCTGTGTCTTCTCCTGGCTGGAATGCTGTTACCTCACATTCTTTCTGCCATTTTCCAGGATGTCCTGTTTTCCCCAGACAAAAGTCAGCTACCAGTCCCAAGTGTCTTCTAACCACAGGAGCTTATACATATCAAACTCTTGAAGAGTTCAAATTAATAACACCTCCTACCTCTCCTGAGTTCTACCAACTTCTTCATTCTGAAATCAACCAGTCAACATGAAATGGTAATCATTGGCCATTGGAATGTCAAAGTAGGGGTACAAAGAGATAGGAACAATTGGTAGGAAATGTGGCTTTGATGATAAAACTGAAGCTGGAAATTTCATAATAGAATTTTGCAACAACTTTTTAATTATATACATTATTTCAAACATATAAATGATGACTATATATGTGGGCTTCTTCAGATGGAATACACAGAACTCAAATTAAAATCCATTTGGGAAGAGAAGACAGAGAAGCTCAATATCAGCAGTCAAAAACAGGCCAGGGCTGACTGTGGAACAGACCACCAATTGCTCATATGTAAGTTTAAGATGAAGTCAGTGAAAATGAAAACAAGCCCACTAGGGCTAAAAAGCAATTTGGAAGAGATCCTACCTGAATTTTGAGAATATCTTGAGAATAGATTTGCTGCATTGGACACTAATGACAGAAGACCTGACAAGCTGTGGAATGACATTAAGAATATCATACATGAAGAAAGCAAAAGGCCATTAATAAGACAGGAAAGAAATAAAAGATAAAAATGAATATCAAAAGAGTCTCTAAAATTTGCTCTAAAACAAAGGGAAGAAATGATGAAGACAAAGAGCTAAACAGAAAAATTTCAGAAGGCATCTCAAGAAGACAAAGAAAAATATTATAATAAAATGTGCAAAGACCTGGAATTAGAAAACAAACAAAAAGGATACACTCAGCCTTAGCTCAGGTTGACAGAACTGAAGGGGAAAGCAAGCCATGAATTGCAATATTGCAAGATTCCATGGGCAAAATATTGAAGAATGCAGGAAGCATGGAAAGATTATGGAAGTAATACACAGAGTTACTGTACCAAAAAGAACTGGTCAATACCCAAGCATTTCAAAAGGTAGTATATGATCAAGAACTTGTGGTACTTAAGGAAGAAATCCAAGTTGCACTGAAGTGAAAACAAAAAGGCCCCCAAACTTATGGAATAGCCATGGGAAATTTCACCACTTCGCTGAGGCAATGGCAGCACACACTCACCTGTGCCAGGACACTTAAAAGACAGCCATCTGGCAAAGCAACTGGAAGCGATCCATATTTATACCCATTCCAAAGATATATCATCCCAGAGAATGCAGAAATTATAGAAAAATGTCATGAATGTCACATGGAAGTAAGATTTTTCTGACGATCATTCATTAGTGGTTGCAGGAGTACATTGACCGGGAACTCCCAGAAATTCACGCCAACTCGGAAGTGGATGTGGAACAAGGAATATCATTGCTGAAGTCAAGTGGATCTTGAATGAAAGCAGAGAATATTAGGAAAATGTTTATTTGTGTTTTATTAACTATACAAAAGCCTTAGACTATGTGACCCATAAAAACCTATGGGCAGCATTGAGAAGAATAAGAAATCCTGAACACTTCGTTGTGTTCGTGAAGAACTTGCTCATGGGCCAAGAGGCGATTTTTGGAACAGAACAAGAGAATACAACATGGCTTAAAATCAGGAAAGGTATGTGTCGGGTTAGGGTTAGGGTTGTTAGGGTTAGGGTTAGGGTTGTTAGGGTTAGGGTTAGGGTTGTTAGGCTTAGGGTTAGGGTTGTTAGGGTTAGGGTTGTTAAGGTTAGGGTTAGGGTTGTTAGGGTTAGGGTTAGGGTTGTTAGGGTTAGGGTTAGGGTTGTTAGGGTTAGGGATAAAAAAAAGGAAAGGTATGTGTCACGGTTGCATCCTTTCACCATGCTTAATCAGTCTGTATGCTTTGCAAATAATCAGAGAAGCTGGACTATATGAAGAAGAATGTGACATCAGGATTGCATAAAGGCTTATTAATTACACATGGAGATGACACAGCTTTGCTTGCTGAAAGTGAGGAGGATTTGAGGCACTGACTGATGAAGGTCAAGGATGAGAGTCTTCAGGGTGGGTTAAAACTCAATGTCAAGAAGACCCAAATCCTCACAGCTGGATCAATAGGTAACATCATCATAAATGGAGAAAAGATGGAAATTGCCAATGATTTTATCTCACTCTGATCAATGTTCATAGAAGCAGAAGTCAAGAAATCAAATGACACATTGCACTGACACACAAATATGCTGCACAAGGCCCCTTTAACATGCTGAAGAGCAAGGATGCTACTTTAAGGACTAGGGTGTGCCTGAATGAAACCATTGAAAAGAAATCATTTGATTTTTGGAGCTTTCCAAATGAAACCTGTCATCATGGATATTATCTATGAGTTTGGTGCAGTCGTTGAAATGAATTTTCTAATCCAGTGGAGAATCCCTTGGGCGGGATGATTGGTGTCCAAACTGGTGAAAAGATTGGAGGGTGGAGGTACGTTTGATGTAGCCTCACGGGAATTGGCCTTGGGCAGACAGACATTGAGTAAGGTTTGGTTTCCTTCTTGTTAGGTCAGAGGAGGTCAGAAGCCATCTCATGCCATTTACAAGAGGCAATTCGTCTTTTTAACAGCAGGAAGAATCCAAAACGGAATTAGCTGTCATGGAGTAGTACCTGACTCATAGGACCCTATAAGACAGGGTAGAACTGCCCCTAAGGGTTTCTGAAACTTTATCTGAATAGAAGCCTCATTTTTCTCCTTCAATAGGATACAGCATTCTTTTTTCTTTTTTCACATTTTGGAGACTTTTATTAACTTAAATTGACATTTCTAATTTTGTCTGTTAAGTCTTTACTAAATATGCCTTGCTGTGGTAGTTACATAGCCTGGTGTCAATTTGGGACTTGAGAGGATTAAGAGTGAAGGGGTGGAGTCTAGTCTGTCAAACGGGTCATTGCCAATGAGGCCTCTGTGTGAGCATGACCTTCCTCTGGGAATTCTGGAAACTCCTGTATTTCCTCCTTGGAGGTAGGAGATGCTTTTCTCTCTCTGCTCACTTCCTGTGAGACATCCCTGTGGAGAAGACACATGGAGCGAGGCTGATGGAATCATACCTCTGAAGCTGGAGAAGCCACGTGGAAACCCCTGCCAGCACTGAGATGCTTACAACGCCACTAGATCTGTAAGACTTCCAACCACTGGCCTGTGATCTTCCTGCATTTGGCATCATTGCATGTATCTCATGAGTCAGAAGATGAGTTTATAGATTGGTATAGGATATATGGGCTAATATCGGACTTATGGACTTGATCTGGATTGGGATAAGATGTTTTCTCAATGTTCAATTGCTCTTGGATATAAACCTCTTTCTTATACACGAGTGTTCATGGATTTGTTTCTCTAGTCTATCCAGACTAACACACTTTGTTTGGTTCAATACTACAGATGTTTCTTAAAAATGCCAGCAAATCATGAAGACTTACAGTTGTTAATGTTTTGTAGTGATTAAAACAATGTTCAAATACTTAACAAGTTCCTTCACTGAAATACTTAAAATAATATCCTGGGGAAGGTTTGAAAACTGTTTATAAATAATAATTGATATAATTAGCTTGTATAACTTCTTGATATATAAAATCATGTTTTAATACAGTGCTCTGCTAAACAGTCTAGTTATTATAAATAATATACTTTGAAGACTAAAGAAGTCAACAATGCATGCATTCCAATCTGAAGCCAACTTATACTTGTATAATCTCATTTTCTCAACAGTGTTTTAAATGTTATACCATTGACTAAATTAATAATAACATCCATAGAATTACCTTATAAAATGATAAGGATGTCTCTAAGTAAACCAGGAACATACATAAATAATAGGTATATGAAAGGACTTGGGGCTCACACTTAATTCTAGTTCCAATCTAACAACAATTAGTTCTTTTTTTAATTTTTTTTTTAGGTTTTCAAAATTTATTTATTTATTTTAAGTTTTAACAATTTATTAGGGGCTCATACAATTCTTATCACAGTTCATACATATACATACATCAATCAACAATTAGTTATTATGACATGACCCTGCTTAGCACTCACCTTCATGAAGTGGTAGATCAGTGTAGACACAGGTGCTAGAGCAAGGTGTGGTGAAGATGGTGCCTGGTTATCAGAAAGAATAGCACCTGGGGTATTAAAGGCTTGTCTGAAAACAAGTAGCCTTCTCAGTGCGGCATAATTAATAATAACAAAATCCAAATGCAAGGGAGGGGATAGTGTAAGAGCTTAAATTGTGAATACTTGACTTGCAGAAAGCTAAAGATGACCACGGAAGCCCCAAATCCATTGGCAGAGTGCACATCTGCATGAAGTCTCCAGTGGATCCAAGCACGGTCCAGGGATGCGAACAGCCTTGCGATTAGATTGAGCGCATTGTAAAGACAGTTATGGCAGATGCAGTTTGGTTACAATGTGATAGCTTGTAATATGATCTGCTTTTTGATCCATTTTTAAATTGTTTCAGTTTTTATTATTTCCAGCTTTCTTTCTTTAAAATTTTTTATTGGGGGTCATACAACTCTTATCACAATCCATACATATATCCACTGTGTCAAGCACATTTGTACATATGTTGGCATCATCGCTTTCAAAGCATTTTCTTTCTACTTGAGCCCTTGATATGAGCTCATTTTCCCCTCTCTCCTTTCCCTCCTTCATGAACCCTTGATAATTTACAAATTAATATTTTTTCATGTCTTTCACTGTCCAATGTCTCCATTTACACACTTGTCTGTTGTCTATCCCTGGTGTGGGGGTACGTGGGGAGGTTATAGGTAGGTCATTGTGATCAGTTCCCCCTTTCTCCCCCAACTTCCCCTTCCCCTCCTGGTATGGCTACTCTCAATATTGGTCAATTTGTCCTATATTCCCTGTGTTTCCAGATCTTATCTGTACCAGTGTACATGCTCTTGTCTAGCCAGATTTTTAAGGTAGAATTAGGGTCATGAAAGTGTGTGTTTGGCGGGGGGAGCATTTAAGAACCAGAGGAAAGCTGTATGCTTCATCAGTGCTATTCTGCACCCTGACTTGTTCGTCTCCTCCCTGCGACCCTTCTGTAAGGGGATGTCCAGTTGCCTACAGATGGGCTTTGGGCCTCCACTCCACACTCCCCCACTCATTCACATTATGATCTTGTGTTCTGAGTCTTTGATGCCCAATACCTGATCCTATCAACACCTCATGATCACACAGGCTGGTGTGCTCCTTCCATGTGGGCTTTGTTGCTTCTCAGCTAGATGGCCACTTGTTTATCTTCAAGCCTTTAAGACCCCAGATGATATATCTTTTGATAGCCAGGCATCATCATCTTTCTTCACCACATTTTATTATGCACCCACTTTGTCTTCAGCGATCACATTGGGAAGGTGAGTATCTCAGAGTGCCAGATTATTAGAACAAAGTGTTCTTGTGTTGAGGGAGTACTTAAGTAGAGGCCTAATGTTCATCTGCTTCCTTAATACCAAACCTATAAATATATGTACATAGATCTATTTCCCCATCATCCTATATAAATATATTTACATATGTACATGCCTATATTTAGAGCTCTATTAATGTCCTTTGCCACCTAGTTCTTTCCTCTATTTCCTTTGACTTTCCTCTTGTCCCACTGTCATGTTCAGCCTTCATTTGGGTTTCAGTGATTGTGCCCTCCCGGACCCCACCACACCGAGGCAAGATGCTGGGGGCGTGCAACAAAGCAGCAAAGGGAGCAGAGCAAGGAAGCCGCCAGGGAACACCAAAAATAGACTGTGGCACCCCATCAGACTCCACTGGAAAACACTCATAAAGGACAACAAAGAGACCTTGAACTATTTATAGGCTTTTCTTTTTTGTTGTTGTAGCTATTGTGTTATTTTCTATTGTCGCTTTGGTTTGCTTGGTCTTGTGTTTGTGCATATTGTTGTCTCTGCATGTCTATCTGGATGGGATAGGTAGGATAAACAAGCCGGAAGAGAGAACAATGGGATGACAGTTCCAGGGGGACATGGGAGAGGGAGAAAGGTAGTGGTGTTAACAAACTCAGGGACAAGGGAATAACAAGTGACCAAAAATTGATGGTGAAGAGGGTGTAGGAAGTCTGGTAGGACTTGATCAAGGGCAGTGTAACTGAGAGGAATTACTGAAATCCAGCTTTCTTTTCTATTGGGGGGTTCTCTGTTTTATCTAGGCATTATTGTTGGTATTTTTGGTTATTTGTTTATGTTTTGTATGATTTTCTGTACATGAAATCCAGGATCAGTAAATAGATAGGGACAGTAACTGGATTAATCATTACCTAGAGGCATCACAGGGAGGCTGGAGCAATTAGGGAACAAAGAACAATGAGCGTGAGAAAAAATGCTCTGAAATGGAGTGTAGTGGTGATTACACAACTCTTCCTAAAATGATTGAATATGTGAAGTATATGCCAATAAAACTATTAATTATAATAAAATTGGAAGACAAGTACTTGACCAACTCACAAGGTCCATATTTGTACCTATACCAAAGAAAGGTGATTCAGCAGAATGCTCACACTACAGAACCATATAATTGATATCATATTCAAGTAAATTTTACTGAAGATCATCCTATGATAATTGTAGCAGACACTGGCAGGGAACTTCCAGGGGTTCAGGCTGGATTCAGAACAGGCTGTGGAACACGGGACATCATTACTGGCATTAGATGGATCTCAGCTGAAAGTAGAGACTACCAGAAAGATGTTTACTTGCGTTTCATAAAAGCATTCAACTGTGCGAACCATAACAAACTAACCTTGAGAAGAGTTGGAATTTCAGAAAACTTCATTGTGCTCCTGTGGAATTTGTACGTGGATCCCGAAGCAGTTGTGTGAATAGAACAAGGGAACGCGGCAGTTTAAAATGAGGAAAGTTATGCATCAGGGTTGTATCCTATCACCATATTTACTCGATCTTTATGAATAACCAGAGAAGTGGAATTATACGAAGTTAATAATCGGAGAAGTTGCCTTGAGGCTACCTCACCCCCACTATTATGACTCCAGTCCTGCCTTTCACTTTGGGCTAGACCGGAGATTGTGCACAGGTACAGATAAGAGATAAGAGCTTCCGGCACAAGGAATCCAGGAATGAAATGGGAGTAGGGATACCAGAAGGGTAGGGGGAAGTTGGGGGGGGGAGGGGAAGAAGGGAAATTGATCACAATGACTGACACATAACCACCACTCCCACCACCCCCTCCAGGGGGACAGACAACAGGAACTAAGGGGGGAGACAGCGGTTGGTGTAAGATATGAAGATAATTGTAATGTATAATTTATCAAGGGGTCACAGGGTGGGGAGGGGAGAAAAGAGCTGCTGATATTGTTAGATCTCTCCGGTTGGAAATAACTCCGTCCTTGACTTTGCATGAGGAAGAATTCATACCGAAGCCTAGTTTGTGATCCAAGTGGGTTTTTATAAAGGATAGAAGTTTCAGGCATGACAGTAAACTGAACACATGCACCCTCATGGCACTGCACGCCCACGTGTCAGCCAGAGGGAGAGACTCTGGGCTGGACTGTAGCTCCACAGAGGAGCAGGGGACCGGAGTGGTGGTGGTGGTGGTGGTGGTGACAGAGACCAGTAGTCTCGAAGTTCCAGCCTTTTGGGGCTTTCTGCTGGGAGGCGTGGTGGACCCCATTGGCTGAATTAAGCCCACCTGGCCTAGATTGAGGCCAATCCAGGTGTATCACCCACCTACGTGTACCGCCCCCCCCTGGCTTGGGGCGTGAATTGGCGCATTCCCTTTAGCCTTTATTGGCTTTCAATTTCCTGTAGCGGGCGCCTAACAATACCAAGGGCTCAATAGAAAGTAATAATGACAACATATGTACAAATATGCTTGATACAATTGATGTATGGATTATTATAAGAGTTGTAAGAGCCCCCAATAAAATGATCTTTTAATAAGTTAAAAAGGCAAAAAACTCATCAGAGAAGGTGGCTTACATGAAGAGGAATGCAGCATCGGGGTTGGAGGAAGGCTTCACAACTTGTGATATGCAGGCGACTCAAGTAGTTGGTGATGAAGATCAAGGACTGCAGCCTTCACTGTGGATCACAGCTCAGTGCAGAGAAGGCCACAGCCTCAGAGCTGCCTCAGCAGGCAACATCATGACACACAGGGAAGACTGAAGTTATCAAGGATTTCATCTTGCTAGGATCCATAGGCAGTGCTCATGGAAGCAGCAGTCAAAAGATCTCAGGATGCATTGCATTGGGTAAATCTGCTGCTCAAGACCTCTTTAACGTCTTCAAAAGCAAGGATGTTACTTTGAGGACTAAGGTTTGCCTGACCTGAGCCATGATTTTCTTTCTTTCTTTTTTAAATATAAATAATTTATTGGGAGCTATTACAGCTCTTATAACAATCTATACATCAATTGTATCAAGCACATTTGTAAATTTTCAAATCATCTTTCTACTTGAGCCCTTGGTATCAGCTCCTGTCCTCTCCCTCCCACTCATAAATTATACATTATTATTTTTCCTTTTTTTAAAAATTAAATCATTTTATTGGGAAAGCCATGATTTTCATTGGCCTCATATGCATGTGAAGGTAAGACAGAGTAAGGAAGACGAAAGAAAATGGATGCATTTGAACTGTGGTGTTGGTGAGGAAGGTTGAAGGTACCATGACCTGCCCCAAGAACAAACAGATCTGTCTTGGAAGAAGCACACCCAGAATGCTCCTTAGAGGCAGGACTGGTGAGACTTTGTCTCACATTCTTCAAACCTGTTTTCAGGAGCGACCAGTTTCTGGAGAAGGCCATCGTACGTGATAGATTGGAGGGGCAGTGAAAAGTGGAAAGCCCTCCAGGAGGTGGACGGACCAGTGGCTGCAACAACGGCTTCACACCTGAAAACAATTGTGAGGAGGGGCACGATTGGGCAGTGTTGTTTTATACAGAGAGTTGTGGTGAGTGGCACCTAATAACAACAACAATAACATTCTCTCTGGGATGTCTCTGCTCACAGATCAATACTTGGTTGCATATTCTGCTCCCCCCTCCCCCTTTTTTTTTTAACTGTTTCTTTGTGACCAACTCTTACCCAATCATTGTGAGGAAACAGCTCTGGCTTCTTTGGGAACCAAAATTGCCTCCATCTCTCCTTTGACATCACTTTCAGAGGTGCCCTTGTCTCACCACCCACCGAAACCTGTGCTAGTCTCACGGTATCTTTTGAACCCATGTCTTTGGTACCTGCAAACGCATCATCTGGTGATTGTACCAAGTCCTCTGGGAACGATGATACCAACTTCCTGCAACCAGCCCACACACAGTCATTTGTGTCGTGTGAGAGCCCACCTATGCTGCTGCTGCACTTGAGACCACGGTTATTTATCAATCCAGAGCTTCCCAGAGCCTGGGAACTTCCCAGAAGCCACGGCGCTCTCTGGGAATCATGGCTCCAAAGGGGTCCACAGCCAACTCTCTAGCATTTAACATTCTTAAAATAAATCACATTTTATAAAACACCCTGTAAGCTCACTTTGCCATAAAAATAATTTTTATTCTGATTAAAGGTAGATTTATTTTTAAGTCATAGCTGGTTGGATGTAACCATGTTACTTTTCCCCCCTGGGACCAATAGGCATTTTTTTGTGTGAGCTTCAAACGTACTAATACTAGTATCCATTTTATCCTGGATAGAAAAAAAAGACTGAAAGAGAAATCAAGAAAACAGAGTTTGCAAAAACAAAACAAATAATAATAATAAAAAGAAAACAGAGTTTGCAAATAGAGAAAAAGATTACAGAAAAGATCCAACAAGACCAAAATTCTGCACTCTTTCTGGGGGTTGATAAGTTCTAACTCAGTCACTAAGTACGTGGACCTACTGGGTTGCAGAGAACAGTCTATCCCAATCTGGAAAAGACGGCAAAGTATTTGGATATTCACATGCATATTTATAAGTCAGGAAAAGAAAACAGATCATTGGCTTGGGCAGTTTCACACTCTGAAATTCTTGTGAAACAGTAAAATGATATTTCTGACTTTACATTTTTATTTGCCAGTCTTTCCGAAGAGATGTCACACTTAGATATTATTCCAAGATGACACTTTATAAGCTAACTTCGTTTAGTTCAACTCTTGAGATTCAAGCATAACTCGATCACTATCAATCATTTAACAAATCCCTGCCATGTTCTAGGCAAAGTGCGGGACACTGGAAAGAAAACGATGCTGCACTGGTGCGAGGGGGACAGACAGAGGAAAGGGAAAGAAGATGCACACGTGGTAAAATGCTAGGAATTGAGAGGGTTTGGGTGAAGGAGTCCTTTGTATTCATTAAAAAGTTTTCTCTAAGTTCAAAATTGGTTTTACTTCAGAGAACAGCATTAAAGCTGCAGCTAAGGTAGAGGGACACATCTGATCAGAGCACACAAGAGCAAACGAAGAGGGAAGGACAGAAAGTGGAACACATCCTGGTACACCAAGTCCCAAGGATGATGATATTCCTGCTCAGAGCAGACAATGCACAGACAAGACCATAGGACCGGCCCCACTAGGCGATATAACATCCCTCATTGACCGATAGTGTTACAGGGGACAGCACTGGAGACACAGCATGGGAATTGTGCCTGATCTGACCGCACCACACTAGGGGGAAACACTACAGGTATGCAACAGAGCAGCAAGGGGAGCAAAGCTATGATGTCCCCAGAAGATACCAAAATTAGACTTTGGGACCAGGGGATGGCACCTCATCAGACTCAACCAGAAACCACTCCTAAAGGTTAACAAACAGACCTGGAACTATTATAGACTTTTCTTTAGTTGTTGTTGTTATTATTGTTTTGTTTTTTAATTGCTTTGTTTTGCTCTGTCTTATTTTTGTGTTTATTATTGTATCTGCATGTTTATCTAAATAGGATAGGTGGGATAAACAATCCAGAGGAGAAACAATCGGACCAATGGTTCTGGGAGGGGGGGCAACTCTGGGAGAGGGGGAGGCAGGGAAAAGAAGGGGGCTAGTCAGCCAACCCAGGGAAAAGGGAACAACAAATGATCTAAAATCAATGGTGAGGAGAGTGTAAGATGCCTGGTAGGGCTTGATCAGGGGCAATGTAGCTGAGAGGAATTACTGAAACCTGAATGAAGGCCGAACATTATAGTGGGACAAGAAGAAAATAGAGGAATGAACTAGGAGGCAAATGACATTTATAGAGGTCTAAATACAGGCATGTACATATGTTAATAGACTTATATACAATGATAGGGAAATAGATCTATGTACATATATTTATATGCTAAGTATTAAGGTAGCAGATAGACATTGGGCCTCTACTCAAGTACTCCCTCAGTGCAAGAACACTTTGTTCTAATAACCTGGCATTCCACGATGCTCACTTTCCCAACATGTCACTGATGACAAAGCAGGTGCATAAGCAAATGTGGTGAAGAGAGCTGATGGTGTCCAGCTAACAAAAGATATATCATCTGGGGTCTTAAAGGCTTGGAGATAAATAAGTGGCCATCTAGCTGAGAAGCAACAAAGTCCACATGGAAGAAGCACACCAGCCTATGTGATCATGAGGTGTTGATGGGATCAGGTATCAGGCATCAAAGACCCAGAATGAAAAATTATATCATTGTGAATGAGAGGGAGTGCAGAGTGGAGACCCAAAGCCCATCTGTAGACAACTGGACAGATGAGATGAGAAGAGATGAGCCAGTCAGGGTGCAGTGTAGCACTGATGAAACACACAACTTTCCTCTAGTTTTTTAATGCTTCCTCCCCCCCACTATCATGACCCCTCACTATCAGCTATACCAGAGCAAGTACACTGGTACAGATAAGAACTGGAAACACAGGGAATCCAGGACAGATAAACCCATCAGAACTAATAATTAGAGTAGTAGGAGGGTAGAGGGAAGAAAGAGGGAACCAATAAAAATGATTGACATATAGCCCCCTTCCAGAGGCGATGGACAACAGAAAAGTGGTTGAAGGGAGATATCAGTCAGTGTAAGACATGAAAAAAATTGTTTAATTATCAAGGATTTGTGAGGGAGGGAGGGCGGGGTGGTGGAAATATGAGGAGCTGATATCAAGGGCTCAAGTAGAAAGACAATGTTTTGAAAATGATGATGGCAACAAATGTAAACATGTGCTTGACAGAGTGGTTGTATCTGTGGATTGTGATAAGAGCTGTATGAGCTCCCAATAAAATGATTTATTTAAAGTGGTCGTGCCAGTTTTCTTAGAAAGTCATGCTGCAAAAAGTCTGCCAATCTTATTTTCAAGGGAATGAATCATCAATATGCTAATGGATATTTGGGGGGACATGTGCTCTCAAGCCCAGTGAGTGTGAATATGAGCTTCCCCTACACAGTCCAGTGCACATTTTAGCACGTGACGTGTCCAAGAAGTACCACAGCAAAGTCAACCACAGGCGTACCTCATCTTATTGTGCTTTGTTTTGCCGTGTGTGTGTGTGTGTGTGTGTGTGTGTGTGCTTCTCCAACGTAAAGACTTATGATAACTCCATAGCCAGTAATTGGTATCAGCCTCATTTTTCCCCCAGAATGTGTCACCTGCTGTCTCTGTGTCCCATGTTGGTCATTCTCACAATATTTCAAACTTTTTCATAATACTATTGATACTTAATAGATTACAATATACTATAAGCATAACTTTGGTTAACAATTAAAAACAGAGACAACTTTAAAACAGGTCCAAAGGGAGATAAAATGGTATGGCATTTTAAGTTAACTACATCTGCCACAATCGACTTTACGATGCTCTCTTGTCTGATGGTATAGCTATTCATGCCCCTGGATGGTGTTCAGAGGGGCTTCACCAGAGGCTTACTCCATGTGAGGACTCTGCAAATGGATTTTGGGCTTCCCTTGTCATACAGACTTCTGCAAACCCATGCAAACACAACTTCTATATGCGCTGGGGAACCAAAACATTTGTGTGACTGACTTTATTGTGATAGTCATTTTCTTGTGGTGGTCTGGAAATGAACTCACAGAATCTCAAAGGTGTGCCTTTACTTTATTCCTTTTGGATCAGGATTTCCCAACATATCTGACCACCTGAGATAAAGTTTAATGTGCCAACCTAACTGATAAACACATGTGGGATTAATTGAAGGGAGGAGAGCTAAATGGCCAGATGAACCTCACCTTTCGAGTTCTTGGGTCTCTTGTTCCTGACGGTCGGACCACAGTGAAGCTGCCTTAGCCAGTTCCCTGCTTCAGCTGGCAAGGCTCACTTCCTGCAAGACATCCTTGAGGAGAAGCCACATGGACCTACCCCGATGCAGCCTGGGTGCTAGAGCAGCCATGTGGAGACCCCTGCCAGCACTGAGATGCTTATACTTTCACTGATTTAGCTTTCCTCCTGCATTCAGTATCATTGTGTCTGTTTTTGTGAGATGGAGGAGGACTTTGTGGATTGGTGTCAGAGAAGTGGGTTAATGTTGGATTTGTGGGGTTGGGCAGCACTGGGTTGGGATGTTTTCTTGATGTGCACTTACCCTTTATATAAAACTCTCTTATACATATGAGTTCCTGTGGATTTGTTTCTCTAATATACCCAGACTAACACACCATCAAATTCATTTCTGGAGTCGCATGTATTAAAATGCAGTTTGGGTAATGCCACCACAAGATAAGGAACATTACCTCAATCTATGTGCATTCAGCTTCACTTGGAAGAAGCAATCCAATTATAATGCTGTATACTTGCATGCACAGATACAGTTCCAGATGATGTACATATATACCTTTGTGTACAGGTAGATAGAGACATGTGGTCCCTTTTAAATTATAAACTCTTCATTTCTTAATGCGGTATTTATTGCATCTCGTGCTGAGATAGTTTGTGTTTATGCAATTTCCCAAGACTAATTGCTGAGTTTTTAGCATAGTCTTTAACGAAATTCTAATGAGTACAATTAAATGAACCACTAAAATAAAACAAATTATCAATTCAGCCACCTATTGTGAATTGGTTGATCTTGAAGTACCTGATGTGAAAGAGACCTGCAAGATTGTTGGCTTTTTGCCCAAGAATACTAGAGGCAAGAACACCTAAGTAATCGCTTCTTGCTTCCTTTGAGTTGTTTTTCGAAATTCCCCAACAGCAGAAGATGACTTATGGAATATGACATCAGATTTTCCCTTACATTAATACTGAAATGCCTGTTACACTAAATTGTCCCCGTATGTTTCTTTCATGGTTTACCTGAGAAGTTTGAAAAACTCTAAGAAGCAGTGAAGAGCACTTTTCCCTTCATTACAAAATGTTTCCAATAAAAATCATGGATTTATTAAGTGATGAAAGTATTTCTAGGAAGTTAAATCAGAGAACATTGATTTTAAAAGACCACGTGTATTTATTATTGTATTCAATACATCTGGATGAACTTCTGTGTTTTGCTTTCTTTTGCAAGCACATTTAGAGCAAGTGCCCCCACCCGATGAAACGCAAACTACTCATCCGGCCCTGTAAAACACACAATGAGCTGTCTGTGCCGCTGTGGTAATCACGACACCACAACGAAATCTGACGCCATGGAGTCAAATCTGCTCGATAGCAACCTTATACGGGGTTTCCAAGACTGTACATTTGTAGGAGAGCAGACAGCCTCATCTTTCTTCCAGGGAGTATTTGGTGGGTTTGATCTTGCAGTTAGCAACCCAACACCTAACTCAGACTTCACCAGAACGCCGTATGTAATTACTAATAAGTAATAATAAAAAAATTCTTAGCTAAATAGTGTGTGTGTGTTCATAGGCCATAAGACAATGATTCAGAGGATTCTATAGCGCCAACTTCCTTTGGAGTAGCTACCCCAATAGCCCTATTCAACCTTTTGGAGTTTTCTCAATCAGTGCCCTGCCCTTAGCAGAAGAGGCCGTCCCAGGTTTAGTGTTTCAACTCTCCAGTGTTTCTCTTTCAATGTCCATCTGCTGCTCAGCTGTTTCATTCATCCACTGCAAGCGGTAGAGACTAATTAAGCTGTCAAAAAGGCCCGCTGCTCTCACATTGACCCTTTAAATGTTTAACTTCTTATTATCTCATCAAGAGGTCTCAGTACTGCTCACTCCTAATAGGACAACTTCCCCTTCCGTATAGACATCGCTGAGTCCAATCCTTCATCTATCAGATTCATCCGCGTGCCAGGGCACAGTTCCCACTAGAACATTTCTCAAGGTCACCATTGGGGATATCTTTAGCAGTTAGTGTCTCGGCTTGCCCCAGGGATCATTCATGTCCTGCAGTCCTCAAGGAGGAGGTTCTCACAACTAGGAAAATGGGCGGTCAGTACCAAACCTCCTGTGAGCATCTGCTTTCTTCCCTCTCTCTTGGGGTTTGTTTGGGTCCCCTAAGAAATCATCATCAACATGGTCAGTCATGTAAGAGATTTCTGAGGAGAAATGTTCGGGAAGGTTCACTAGGGAGAAAGCAGATGCCAGTTGGAAGAGCCTTCGACTCTGCTGCAGGTCTGACACCGTGAAGGGAGACAGGAGCGGAAGAACTGAATAGGCACAGCCTCCGACCTCAGGGGAGTCCCGAAACGTCTTGGGCAGCCTGACAGGGAGCACCCCAACATGCTTGTCATTCAGAGAGCCCCACCTCAGGCAGGAAGGGCCTAGCCTGAGGACCCACACCAGGCTCCAGGGAAGCAACCCCAAAGAAATGGGGTGCTGATGGAGGTGCCATGGCCGGTCCAAAGGTGAGGAAGTGGGGAGTTAGCACTCAACTGTGCTCTCCAGAGCAGGGTCTGCTGACTCATGACACGAGCGGCACAATGCAATGTGACCTTCTGCACTTTTCTGAAGATGACCAGACTAGAGTATTTACATTCACGTGTCTCTTCTTGTTCTGAATTTCAACTTCATGTTAAGGATGGTGTCTCTTCTTAGGAACCTCCTCCCACTCTCCTTGCTGTTCCAGAGCCTCGGGCATCCACGCCACCAAACCTGAAGAAAGAGCATCATAGTGCTATGGAAGGCCTCAGACACACTGAGGATGTGGTGACAATAGAGGTCAATACGAGAGCGAGTGACACTTAAATTGTATTAGATGCCACCAGGCCCGCAAGGACAGGGGACTAGCTCTGTCCCTGGAAATCTCCGATTAGGTTTTCGAAGTCCCCCTTCCCTCCAAAGATTAGGGTTTCCTCATGCCTCTCCGCTCACTCCCATTTTTCCAATCTCAGTCTCAATGCTCAGGCTTCCCTCCCCCCACCCTTTTCTGGGATGTCAGAAAGTGGAGAGGTAGGGAGTAGGGATCGACATTCTTCTATTTTGAATTTTTATATTTAACTTGCAGACTTTTTTTGTATTTTATTTCAAATGATATCCAGCACGAGGACTTGAAGCTAATTTGTCATAACCAAAAAAGGGGGTTAACGGAAGTATTTATGGAGGCCCTGTGTAGTATGAACAGTTCACATGCTTGGTTTACATAGTACACTGCTAGAAGTACAAGTCTACCCAGGGACATCTTGGAAGAAAGCCCTGGTGGTCCACTCCCTCAAAATCAGCCACTGAAAACCCTACAAAGACCAGTTCCACGTGAACACACATGGGGGTGCCACGGGTCAGTGTCAAGTTGACTGCAAGTGGTGGGAATGTACACTCAACACTGCAGTTTTTCATCCTTCCCCATATCCTGGTTTTGGATACTTTGAACTATATTTCATCTGCTAACAAATTATTAAATACTCAATCTCTGATTAAATAGAAGGTTATGATACACCCAATGCAAAGGCATAGAAGACAAATAGCCGTACACAAGTCTTTCCTATGCAATTCCTTATCTCCAGCTCATTTCAATCCATTTGTATTTTCATCGCTGAAGGTAATATTTAGTAATGGCAAATGTACATAAAAGACCGCATATCAATTTATGAACAGATGTAGGCTTGTAGCCAGCATGTGTAAAAGGGAAATGTCTTAGAAGAACTGATTCTTTGATGTGTAAGTTCTTTTATAAGAATTTTTTTCTTTATCTCTCCCATAATAATAATAAAAGTAAAAGCCTACTTCAAAACACAATCAGTCTTTCATGGTAAGGACAATGGATGGAAGCAATTTGAAGCGAATGCCCTTTGATTAAACAGATCACTATTTGATTTCTTATTACATAATCAACATCAAAATAAAAATCTAGATCTTTTCAAGTTCATGTGGACATGGTTTATTTTAGCTGAATTAGAGTAGTGTATGCATTTTGAACTCTTGTAGCTTAAACAGTTTTTAAAGATGCTTTGGAAATCACTTAAAAATAACCCAGCTTCATTCATGCACCGAAGCATGGAAAATTGAAAGCAAATCAAGTTTCCCAGACTACACATTTGCCTGCAGCACCTTGTACCTGCAGCTTTGGTTCTGAAATTGCCCTGTGTGCATTCATTTTGAAGTTGCCTTGGATAGGGCAATACCAAGATAAGCAGGAAGTGGAGTGGGGAGGAAAACAATCCATTCGTTTTCAAATGGAAAAACAGGAATGGCCTCTGCTGCCCATTCGTCACTTTTCCAGTTGAAAGTTTCTTCCGTTCCAAATGGTGAGATGTGATGATTACAAGTTTGAACCAGAATACTCTGCCATTGTACTGATTCCCAGTGGAGCTCCAGACTAAGGGCAGACCAGACGTAGAGAGAAGTGTCCACGTCTGAAAGAAGTAGCCTATGAAAACCATGTGAATTGCAGCCAAACATGATCTGGTAGCATGCTAGGAAATTAGTCCCTCAGGCTGGGAAGCACTGAAAATAAAACTGGGCAAGAGCTGCCTTCCCAGCGTAGAGTGGGTCTCATGCCATGGAAAGCAAAGCTTTGGGGACCTACAGTTGCTACGAGTGCACAACTCCAAACGCAAACCAAGAGTTTCAATCAACCTTTCATCATTGGGACAAGGTCTAGTTTACCAATCATGTCCCCTGGGCTGCTAATGGGCTGAGACAAGCGATCATGTTCACAAGTGCCCTCTGCTGCTGATGGCAGCTGGGGTCTACAATCGGAAGACCAAGATGTGATGCTCTTCAACGCACCAGGCCAATTGCCCCTTCCTTCAATCACAAGGTCGCTTTAAAAGTCAGAATAACCAAACATTTCAGATCGAAGGGGCAGCATTCCTCTCAGGACAGCGGGTATGGCAGGTGGGAGCAAGGGAAACAGGAGACGCAGGGAGGCAGTGGATCGAGTGACCGATGGTATGTTGGGGGCATCACAATGGATGAGCTCAAACGAAATCTTACGTGGTTGAATGTAAAACTGAGGGTCTGCCCTGCACATCGACACCTAAATCACGGTAAAAAGTTAAAAATGAAAAAAAGGGAATCTTGTAGTCCCTTCCCCCTGGTTTGGACAGTGTTCTCAGTGAGTTGTGGGAACTTTCATCGCCAGCACCCAAAGCGTAAGAAGACAAAGCAAGAGTTCTGCCCCCAGCTTAATTTTAATTATGGAGCGGGCATGAGTGGGAGAGCCCACAGCTAACCGCTACTATTCTTTTACAGCTGTTTATTATCGATGACGAGCTTTTAAATCCCAGCGGTGTCACTGACATTCTGGTGGACGTGAGCCAAGTGACTTCCCTTCTCTAGGCCGCCCTTTCCTTATCCAACAAACTACGATTGTGAGGTTCAATTCCTGAAACTGCTGCGAGGGATTTTCCAGGGTCTCCCCCACTTTAATTTAATGGTGGTTTCGAGGTGCAGCTGGGCCATAGTTGGTAGGCGGACACACCTCCCACCACAACCACCCCACCCCAGATACCTGCCATAATCACCTTAATGAGGCCAGGCGGATATAGCAAAAGGCAGGCCAGTCCCCGAGTCACAAGAAAACAGACAACTGCCTTTCTGCTTGAAACCAGAGAAGAAGGCAACAGGGGAAAATATTATGTTAACAAATCACCCTGCCACATTAAGCATCCTGAAGAATCCTAAATTCCTGCTCAACTTGTATGCTATTCCATGACTCTCAATCTATGGTGTGCAAAATAATTTTTTTTGGTAAATATACAAACGATGCTTTGAAATACATCTTTAACCTAAAAAAAAAGTCATCAAGTTGGGGAGATGCTCGTTTTGTTAACAAATAAAGGCAACTAGCACAACCCACACGTCAGTTGTGGGCTGTGTGAAAGTGCCCAGTGAACTGCACCAGGCTGTTGCTGTCGAGTGAACCAGAATGACTTCGTTGGCCGTTAAAATCGGTCCACGGAGCACTTTGCTCCCATAAAGGAAGCCTTGTCTCAAAGCTGGCCTGGTACCTGTGATTTTATCGGAGCTGTACTAAGAAGCTGGTTAGCTGTGAATTCCTGCCTTGTGGCTGAAGGTGCACAAAAGTCAATACAGTGCCTGAGCTGCTGTTGGGTCTCACGCCCCAAGTCCCAGTGGACTTAAATGTCCTCCAGTAGGCTGCTTTGAAATTCTAGTTTGTAAAGCCTGCTTTTCAGAGCAGCACAGCACAAACGACTGTGTGTCTATTTACTGCACTTTGCGTATCCAGAACACAAACGCTGCATTGAACGTTTATGAAGGCTCTCCTCGGGAAAAAAATTACTGATTAGAATAGAAAGTGTATTTTTGTATTTTAACTCAAACCTCAGACTCCTCTAGACGCGAGGGTTTGATGGAGCCAAGAATTAGAAAGCGGGAGCCGCTTACCAACACATGTAGCTTTCCTGGCACAAGTGAAGTCGGTTTCCCTCCTTCGGGCCATAGGCAAAGGAGCCTGAGCAGTCCCAGACCCTTTGCCCACCGCTGTCACCCCTCCCGCTCTCTGTCCAGAGAGAGAAAATCTAGACGAAGGGGCAGCAGGCAGTCTCTTCCAGCGGGGCAGAGGGAAGAGCTGCGGCCTCTTTTGACCTTTTCCCATCTCAGACTAGTACCTTTTTCCAGTATGGAAACCTAAAATGGACTACAACTCGTTCAAACAGCCAATGTCTAATCGTAAATGGCCTCCAAACGTCTTTACATTAAATAGCTTTTGCCAAGGTGTTCTAGAAACAATGTTTCACTCTTTTGAAGAAAAAAAAAGGTTGAAATACTTGATTCCCTTTTATTTGTATAATTGTTTCTAACAGGAAGGCTCTTTTGAAAAAAGAGACAGGGAAACAGGAAATGCGAGACAGGGAGCTAGCATCAAACAGGAGGATGGTGAGTTAATCCAGAGATTAAAACCATGCAGATGAACAAACGGAGGCACCAGAACCAGGCCACCGGGAGTAGCTGGGTCACAGTGAGGATTCTGGAGAAGCAGAGCCCTCCCCTGTGTGTTCTCTCCCTCCTGCGTCCCCACCTCCAATCTTTCTTTGGCCAGTCCTGCCCAGCGCACAGAAACCTGTAGTCACAGGGGTACGGCCCAGCCCTACTGTTACAGAGAGTGGCAAAAGGGGTGGAAAATGAATTGTAAGGCTCTCTGAAATCACATTTCTCTGGACCATTCTCTGACTTCCCAAAGCACACAACTCAAGGTGTGGGAGGCAGGGGAGTAGGGCTCACAAGTTCATGGGGAAATGGAGTGAAAAGATCATGAAATTTTCCAAATATGTTTTGACCTATGTATACAATATATATCTTAAATGTATGTCTATTATCTTTTAATTCCCGTTCCATGAACTTTTTGTAGCCCCTTTGTATGAGATGTACTATATATATGTACTGTGTGTATGTATATATGTGTGTGTGTGTGTGTATATATATATATATATATATACACATACACACAGTCTCTATCATCGTGGATATTGGGGACAATTATGTTTTGCAAAGTCCTGGAGTCAAAGAAACATGGCTTATCCTTCATCTCCTAGCTCGGTATCACTCACATCCGCTGGGGTCAGGAGTTCCTAGGAGCTACAGCTGACAGGTTTCAGGGTCAAGTTGATGCAGAGGCATCTTGAAAGACAGGCCTGGCGATCGACTTCTGAAAACTCGTCAGCTGAAAACGCTGTGGACTGGTTGTACCCCAGCACACATGCAGCCACATGAATCGAAATCAGCTTGATGGTAACTGGATTATGGAAAGATCAAAATCTTTGTTCAATGAGACCCATTGAAGACTCATTTAGTCGCCATTTCTTGATTTTCTTTCAGCCTTTTCTCAGACTCACACAGTGTTTTAGGGTTCTCTAGAGATACACACATGCATGTACACACACACTTTTAAAAGTTCATGGAAATTATCTTTTCATTACATATTTACATATAATTACATAATTGTATTTATGTATTAGATATATACATTATCTATCTATCTATATCTGGGGACTTAAAAACTTCAGGGTAAAATTCCACTATCCTTTCATTCTAGCTGTCCATAAACTTTATGAAGCCCTTTAAGAGAGACAGAGAGAGAGATTTACTTCAAAAGATTAACAAACACCAATGTGAGGTGTGAGGCCTGGCATATCCCAATTTTGTAACTCAACTTCTGCTGGCTCGTGAGATTGTGCGGGGCAAGGGAAAGATGTTGTTAGATGCCACCAAGTTTGTTCCACCCCATAGTGACCATATGTTCACCAGAACCAAACGCTGCATGATCCTGCACCATCCTTACATTGTTCTTGTAACTGAGTCTGTTGTCACAGCCTGTGTCAATCCATTTTGTTACCGGCCTTCCTCCTTTATGCTGCCACCCACTTTACCTAGCATGATGTCCTTCCCCAGAGACTGGTCTCCACTGACCGTATGTCCGAAGTGTGTAAGACAGAGTCTTGCCAACCTTGCCTTTAAGGAGCACTCTGGCCTTACTTCCTCCTGCACAGATTGGTTGGTACTTTTAGCAGTCCTTGGTACTTTCAATATTCTTCTCCAGCACCAGAATTCAAATGCATCGATTCTTCTTCAGCCTTCCTGATTCAATTCCAACTTGCGCATGCATATGTGGCTATGAAAAATAACATGGCTTGGGCCAGGCACATCTTATTCCTCAAAGTAGCATCCTTGCTCTTCAATTCTCTGAAGAGGTCTTGTGCCACACATTTACCTAATACAGTGTGTCTTTTGATCTCTTGACTAGTCTAGTGCTCCCATGAGCATGGACTATGGATCCAAGCAAGACAAAGTCATTGACAACGTTCTCCATTGGTCATGATGGTACCTATTGGTCCAGTTGTGAGAATTTTGGTTTTTCTTACATTAAGTTGTAACCCATAATGAAGGTTGCAATTTTTCATCTTTATCAGCAAGTGCGTCAAGTCCTCCTCACTTTCTGCAAGCCAGGTTGTGGTTGGGTCATCTGCATATCACAAGTTGTGGATAAGCCTTCCTCCAGTCCCGATGCCACATGCTTCTTCATATCATCCAGCTTTTCTGATGACTTGCTCAGCACACAGATTGAACAAGTGTGGTGAGAGGACACAACCCTGTTGCATACTTTTCCTGATTTTAACCCACGCAGGATTCCCTTGTTCTGGATTATATCTCTCTGTCTTCAAGGAAACCCAATTAATACAACTGTTATTCAAATTTACACACCCAAAAGCTAGTGATGAAGGAATTGTAGAATTTTACCAATGACTTCAGTGTGAAAGGGATCAAACATGCAATCAAGGCGCATTGATGATTATTGGCGATTGGAAAGCAAAAGTTGGAAACCAAGAAGAAGGGCTGGTAGTTGGAGGGAAAGAAGGTGAGTCTCACATCTGCTGGCCAGGCCTCATGGCGGAGACTTTTGCAGGGTTGCATCCTGAGAGCCCTGGGCTGGGTGATGGGAAGAGAGCAGAGTGAGTTCGGCCAAAGTCTCTATAGTCTCAAGGCAGAAGCTATCTAAGGAAATGCCCCTTTTGCCTGATTGATGGAGTACATTGATTAGACTGCATTATGGAAAATGATTACCTGGCATCATTTTACAATAGCTCGTCCAGTATTGGGTCAACGTACTGCGAATCATAGCCTCGTCAAGGTGCCGTATGAAATTAACCATCCCACATGGGAACTCCCCAACACAAGGAAGAATGACTGGAAGACGCATCCACAACATTTCCAAGTCTCTCTGAAATCAAACTAGAATCTTCCTTTTTGAGAAGGAGACTTGGTGGCAGAGGAGTTAAAGCACTCAGTTTCTAGCGAAAGGGTCAAACGTTCACAAAGATTCCCAGCCTTCGAAACCCTACAGGGCCGCCCTACTTTGTCCTAGGGGGTCACGATGAGTCATAGCTGACCGGACAGCAGTGGGTGGGTTCCTTTCTGAGAAGAAAAGATGCCCCAAGAGAACGGCGTTGACTGTCCAGAGGTGGAGAGGAAGGGCGGCTGGGTGGAAAGCAGCTGGAACACATCTGCAATGGGAGTGGACACACACGCTTGCTCAGTGCCATCAGTAAGCTCCTCTGGGAGCAGCCAAAGCAGCAACCTTTTCATCACCACGACTGCTCTTCCCCCTGCCTTTTCCCAGCCTTGACTGTGCACTCAGGACACTTCCCAGCTGTCGGGCCGTGTCTGCGTTCCTCTCGTCTGGCCAGAACCTCAGACCACACGAAGGTCGCTGTGTAATCATCTTCCTATCCCATGCCCCAGTTTGGGGCAAATCCAGGGGAGATAAAATGCTACCCTGGCCAAAGTAAATATAGACAGGAAATTATTGTCTTTAGTATCGGCCACATAACTGACATCAACTGAGCACTTGCTATGGGCCAGGCTTCTTGCTCCCTTTTTAACTCTTTGCAACAAACAGCCGTATGTGGCAAATGACCTTATTTTCCCATCCTGTGCTTCGTGGTGGGGCCATCTTGCCAACATCACACAACTAGTAAGTGGCAGATTTGCAATTCAGACTTAGGCCTGTCTCTCCCTCCCGACTCAAAGTTCTTAATCACTATGGTCTTCTGTATATCAACTCTAAGGGAAATATGTCAATAAGTTTGTGAGTTTAGGACAAACCAGCCTTGCAAACGCTCACCGGAGAGAGGTAGTTTATGGAAGAGGAAGTAGAGAGTCATTGCTTGTTTGTTCTCTCTGTGGAGAGCAGAATAATCCATGGACGCTGGCTATTTGTTTATCATAGTGACTGAGTCAGGTGATATTCAGTGATGCTTTAGAAGTTTCTGTGCTTTCAAACTCTCCGGCTACCCAATCTCCATTTTCACAAGCGTCCTCCCCAGAGCTCCTCAGCTAGACTCACCAAAGCTTGGAATGTTTCTTGAACACTTCCTTCACTAGTTTTGAAGAGGGCTGGCCACCGGGTGCTCACCTAGGTCTACTCACCGGCAGCCTTTCTACCTGGACATTGGCTTGATCTCTGTCTGCTGCACTGTTGGAGTCCAGCTGGCTCAGCTGAACGGCACAGCCTCTTTGCTCTGAAAGTTAGCGCTGTCCCTTGCATTCTTACAGCAGTGGGTCTCCACCTTCCTCACGCTGCGACCCTTTCAGACAGTTCCTCATGCTGTGGTGACCCCCAACCATCAAATTAATTGCATTGCTATTTCATAACTCCAATGTTGCTACTGTTATGAATCCGGTGACTCCTGTGCAAGGGTTGCTCGACCCCCAAAGGGGTCATGACCCACAGGTTGAGAACGGCTGTCTTACAACACTTATTAAAATAAAGCAATTAATAAAGGATGGACAAATGTATCCTGCATATATTGTCACTACCCTTCCAACACCCATGGCTAGGGTGATCATAAACAAAGACACCTGTAAGAATGAAGAGAGAGCTAACTTACACTATTTTAACTGGTGCAAACCAGAGAAGGCTCAGAGCGGACATTTCTAATTGATTCTATCCTTCTCAGCAGTGCTGCAGACAGGTCTACCAAGAAGAAAACTCAGTCTAATCAGATAAGTGGTACCTTAAGACCCCACTGCTCCCATTCATGTGCATGTAATTAATTTCCACTTTCCAGCATGGGTTTCAGTGTTTCTATGCAAGTTTCAAATTGGGGAGCACTTTACTTCTGCTGTTGAAAACATGAGCAACAAATCATATACCAATTCAGCAGCTTCTCCGTGGACAATGACATTGCATCCACTCTTCACGGCGGCCAAACATGCTTACCTTCTTCTGAGTTCTTCCCAGAATTCTATTGTTTAGAGAAGGAACACATCGTTCCTGCTTACACACAGATTACGAAGTCAGTTATGAAGAAAAGAGAACACAAAGGCATTTTGTGACTATAAATATTCTCTTCCTTAGATGAATTTCCCTGGTCAGGTTTAGCCTGAACTTAAACATTCTACCGAGTTTCATATAAAATATGGTTGACCTACAGTATACAATATATGTATATATAATATAATTCAGGAGTGGATATAAAATATAGTTGATTTTACACACACACACACATACACACACACACACACACACACATATACATATACAGGTGTTAGGGTCAGAAAGCCCTGAATTCAGGTTCTGAAGCTACTAGATATGTTAAAATAATTGAAGATAAAAAATAAGTGTTAAAGAAATAAGGTGCTTTAAAGAGAAACTCACAACTCATGGCGCTCGAGTTGATTCTGACTCATAGTGCCCCTAGAAGACAGAGTAGAACTGCTCCCGGGGGTTTCTGAGACTGTAACTGTTTACAGGGTACACAATCTCATCTTCCTCCCATGGAATGGCTGGCTGATGGGTTTGAACCGCTGACCTATGGTTAGCGGCTCAATGTGTAACCACTACATCACTGGGGCTCCTTTAAAAAGAAGTGAATAACTCTGTTTAGAGATGTCTGTCTTATAGTGGTACTTAATTTTTTTCTTTCTTAAAAGTAATATTTTTAGGTTAGAAATTTATGAAGACAAAAATAAAAATATCTACAATCCTAATATCCAGATTACCATTGCTGGTGTTTAAAACAATGACAATAAAATTAATATAGCCATATAACTATAAAGTCAAACAATTCAGAAAGGCTAAAATGAGAGGTAAAAAAAATTATATTACCCTTTCCAATCTATCTCCCTGAAGGAACCACTGTTAAATGTGTCCTTCCAAGGGCACATATATGTATTATCTGCCTACACATGTTCTGCCCCTTGTTGTTTTCCACATAATAGTTGCCCTGATGATCATTTTAAGTCAACCCGTGTGGACTCCTTTCTCATTTTTATCAATAGCAAACCAGGTTATTACACAAATGAATCATCATTTCACCAGTGCTTCCTATTTTTTGTTTGTTTGTGGTTTGTGTGCTTATAAACAATACCGCAGTGGCATTTGAGCCTCTTTGAGTGAATTTGGTGTAACGTGACAGGCTTAGTAAGAATGAAAATTAAAATAAGCAACAGGTATTTTCACTTGGTTTCTAAGGCCCATTTCTCATCTTCCACTCTCCGTTTCCTCAGGCTTCTGCTTGCCTTTAGTTTCTGGCTCCCTCCTTCCTCTGTTTTGGGCAGGCGGTCATATCTTTCAAAGTTTTCCTGGTGTCCTTGATGAATGAACTTCCTGTCTGGGCCTTAACCTCAGCATCCTCCGCAGCACACCTGTCAATACCTACCCTCCGGCTCCCCAACTGTGTCAGTCTGGGTACATTAGAGAAACAAATCCACAGAAACTCATGTGTGAGAGAGAGTTTTATGTAAAAGTTAAGTGCACATCGAGAAAACATCCCAACCCACATTACTCATATGTCCAACACCAATCCACAAAGTCCACCATTTCACAAAACACACACAATGATGCTGACTGCAGGAGGAAAGCCGAGTCAGTGAATGTGTAAGCATCTCAGCGCTGGCAGGGGTCTCCACACAGCTGCTCCAGCACCCAGGCCTGCACCAGGGTAAGTCCATGTGGCTTCTCCTCAGGGATTTGTTGCAGGAAGTGAGCCTTGCCAGCTGAAGCAGGAAACTGGCGAAGGCAGCTGCACCCTGGTCCTACCACCACAAAGCAAGAGACCCAAGAACTAGAAAGGGGAAGCTCAGAGAGCCATTTATCGCTTTGCCCTTCAACTAACCCCACCTGTGTTTATCAGCCTGGTTGGCACAACAAACTAACCACCTCACCAACCCTCATAGACGTTGAGAAGCAGCCCCTTTGGATACTTGAATCTCACCTCACAGCTTCCTCTGACGAGAATGGGAATTTGAAGGAAAGGCTTCCTCAGTGAGGTTTTGGGTAGACTTGATAGGACAAGGCGGATTTGAAAGGGCAAGGTGAAGTCTCAGGGGAGCCTGGATGACTTCTCCAGGTACATTGCACCGCATGACTCCGGACAAGGCAGATCAGGCTGTGCTGAGTCAACCCTCTAACGAGAGTTTTCTAAATGCCACATGAGTACCGTGAGGGCAGTTTAATGGGAATTAAATCATGATGAATCGTCTCAAGCCAGACACACTGTCTGGCATTCCAGAGGACCTACAGAGCCTCATAGTGACCCAGAAGCAGGGGTGCAGCCACAGGGTGAGGAGCTTCTGCAGGGTCAGCCTCTTGAGGGAGAGTCAGAGGCAGGGCTAATGCTTTTGTGAAAAATGATGGTTCTTTGGGTAGGCACGATTGCAACAGCTTCAAGAATGTAACCACAGTCACCGAGTTTTCTGTATGTTTCGCTGTGTGTCTTCTCAACAACCACAAAGGAAAATTATAAAAATAAAAATGAATGCTGAGTGCTCATGGGAAGCCAGGAAAGCAAGCGTGAAAATGCCCTGCCCGCACGGAAGGCCTTCATCCGCAGGGTTGCCCGGTGATGCTGCCTGCCAAGGCTGCAGAATAATTGATGAACCATGATTACTGAATGATGAATGCACACTTGAAAACGTTACGCTTCCACAAGAGCATAGTGATGTCAAACTAACTGTTCCCAGTTCATTCCTACACTCAAGGGTTTGAGGAGACAAATCCGTTAAATATTCGTAGGCACAAACCCTACTCGTTAAAGACCTCAAACAAGCCCTATAAACCTTGCTCCTTGTATTTTCTGAGTAAAAATGCCCTATTTAGAAATTCGTGGCCAAGGATGGGTTGGTTGGGGAGTGGTAAAGGAGCCCTAGTGGTGCAGCAGGCTAGGTGTTGGGGTACTGAACACAAGGTCAGTGGTTCAAATCCACTGTGGGAGAAAGATAAGGCCATTTCTGTAAAGATTCACAGACTCCCAAGCCCTACGATGCAGTTCTGCTCCGTCCTATAGAGTCACTATGAGTTGCCATGGACTCAAAGGCAGTGGGAGGGTGGTGGGTGGAGTCCCTGGGTAGTTCAGTCACTGTGTGCGGCTGCTGAGTTCAAGGTCAGAAGTCCAAGCTCTGTCCATCGAGTCTGGAAAAGCAGTCCTGGAAAACCCAAGGGCATCCAGGTCTACTTATGCACGTGGGACCACTATGAGATGGAATTGACTTGACAACAACTAGCAGGCAAAGTGAGAGCTCCCTACAGATGTTCGGGAGGAAGACCATGGCTCTCTACTTGAGTCCCCAGTTATAGTTTTGGAAACCCACAGGGGCTGTTCTAGTCAAAAGAATCTCCTGACCCAAACTGAGCCAATGAGTTTTCCTGAGAACCTAGAATTTAAGCTGAGAGATTATGAGATTGGGAATCTGAAGCAGTTACATCAATGTGAAAATCTAGAGGTCTACAAATTATACAGCTAAATGCTGGTACTAGGTCTGGTTGTAAAACTCATCTTTAACTTCCACGAGATGTGATATCCTATGTGGCAGATTGATTTCTGGAAATAGAAGTAACCCCACCCCTTCCAGTCCCCACATTCTTCCCAATGTGATTTGTAGCTCTTTCTATCAAGTGGAAGAATATGTTTCTCCCTGCACCCAACGGTTTTATTGACATATAATCCACATATCATACAATTCAAAAGTTCAATCAGATCAAGAAGAGTTGTACAATCCCCCATCACCACAGTCAGTTGTAGAACATTTCCGTCATGCTTGTGCTCAGGGGTATTAGCTCCCCATTTTCCCCAAACCTCCTCTGCCACACCTCCAAGCGACCACTGATTCAGTTACTGTCTCTATGGAAGCACCTATCCTGGATTTCATAGACAGAAAACATTAAGAACAAACAAACAAAATCAACAAGAATAACAAAGTAGCACAGATGAAAAAACCTCAATCAAAAAGAAAGCAGAAAATGTTAACGACTAGAACAAATGTTATTGGATCATAAGTAAGATCAAATGATAGGATGCTAAATTTTAACCTAACTGCATCTGCAACAATCCAATGCAGTCTGCACGTTAGCAAGGTCATTCGCCTCCCCGGTCCTTGGTCAGAGAGGATTCATCAGGGGCTTAATCTACATGTGTTTCCTCTTCACTTTTTTTTAAGTGAAAAATCCTTAAAATGAGTCTACAGGAAGCTCAATAGTTAAGATATTACATTTTGACCTAACTACGTCCGTCATAATCAACTTTACAAAGCTCTCTGTCTGACAGCCAAGCTATTTACACCTCTCAGCTATGATTGCAGGTATTTGCCCATTTCTTGACGGGCCTTGCCACCTGCCTGAAACAATGACATGTAGCAGAAGTGGCACCGCATCTGTTCCAAGTCTAGACCCACAGAGGCTTTCCTGCTTCCACTTAACTCTTCTTTCTGGGATTCTCTCCATATGGCATGTTTAAAGACATGTCCCTCAGTCACCTGCTTAGCCTCAGCTAAGAGCAAGCCCAGGTTAAGTATTAAGTGAGGCTAGCTAGGTCTGCCAGGCCCTAGTTGACCTTGCCAGCCAACATAGCAGGTGTATGAGCAAACCCAAGATCAACCAATCCTGATTCAGATCAGTAGACCTACCCATCACACTCTTAGAAGCACACGCAATAATCTATTTATTGTTTTAAGCTAAAGTACTGAGTGATCTATTTTGAAGTAGTGTCTAAGTGATATATTTAAAAAATCATTTTTATTGAGAGTTCTTATCTCCATCCATACATACATCCATTTTGTCAGACACATCTGTACATACGTTGTCACCATCTTTTTCAAAACATTTTCTTTCTACTTGGAATCAGCTCATCACTTTTCCCCTTTCCTCCTTCACCTTCCCTCCCTCATGTCCCCTTGATAATTTATAAATTATTCTTTTTTCCCCCATGTCTTACACCAACTGCTGTCTCATTTCACCTACTTGTGATTGGCTCCCCTTTACTCTCCCACCCCAACCCTTACCCTCCTAGTATCGCTGCTCCCCTTATTCGCCCTGAGGGGGTTATCTGCTCGGGAGTCCCTGTGTTATAAGCACTTATCTGTACTATTAACATGTTCTGGTCTAGCCAGATAGAATTGGGGTCATGGTAGTGGGGGGGGGGAGGCAGGAAGCATTAAATACCCAGAGGAAGGTTGTGTGTTTCATCAGTGCTGTACTGCACTCTGACTGGCTCTTCTCTTCCTTGTGGCTGTTCTGACAGGGGGTGTCCCTGGGGCTCTTGATGGCTGTAGACCAGGGAAACTGGAAGAACCAGCAAGAGTTGAGAAGGGAGGCCAGTGAAGTATGATGAGAACCAATAGGATTTCTGCCAGTAAATTTCTTTCTTTTCTGTTTAACCTGGCTTAAGCTGATTTTTGTTATTTATATAATAGGATAGCACACAGAGATTTTACATCAAGGGTTTCATTCTTAAAATTACCTCTGTTGCTCCAAAGCTCATCACCTACTAGGCAAAGGGCATCCAGGATTATAGGAGGAAGTGAGGAACAGTCAGAAGCAAACACTTCCACTAACTTGTTAAAGGATGTGTGTTAGTCCAGGTTGACTAGAGAAACAAATCCAGAGACACTCATATGTGTGTAAGAGAGAACTTTATAGCAAAGAACAATTGTTTGAGAGAAAAAAATCCCAGTCCAGTCCAGATAAAGTCCATAAGTCCAATATTAGCCCATATATCTGATACTAGTCCATAAATTCCTCTTTAGACTCACACAGCACATGCAATGATGCCAAATGCAGAAGATCACAGGGCCCTGGGTGGAAAGCCTTGTGGATTCAGTGGTGGTGGAAGCCTCTCAGAACTGGCATGGGTCTCCATGTGGTTTCTCCAGCTCCAGGGCTTTGGCTGCCATCAGCCTGGCCCCAGGTGGCTTGTCAACAGGAATATTTATCAGCAAGAGTGTGTGTCCTGCCTCCAGGGAGGAAGAGAGGAAGTCCCCAGAATCCTCAGGGGAAGGCTATGCTCCCAGGAGACATCATCAGACAGTGACCTGATTGGCAGGCTAGGCTCCACCCCTTCACTCTTAGTCCTGTCAAGTGTGATGGTCTACAGCAACGAGCTTTTGATTTGTGAGAGTCAAGAGCATGAGAGAGGAGAGAATTGTTTGATTTCTAAAAGGGCTTGACTCAAAATCATAAAGACCCCGGGCTTACTGGGCAGATAAAGACTAGTGGAACCCCAGAGGCAATGGTCCTTAATGACCCTTCAGGTCTGGAAATGTGGCTCCATTTTCAGCCAAACAATATCTCAGCCTACAAATGGAACAATAACACCAGTGAGATACACAGACCTTAGAATAAACAATCATTTGAGATCAAGAAGGCAGAATTTGCTCCAGGGCAAAGTTAAGAAGAAGTAGGAGTAGAGGCAAGAAATTGAGGGAGGAAATGGGACAAGTGGTGTAATACTAAGGGGGTTGTAACGAATGAGATGAAGCAAAATGTGCATGAATTGAATGTAAAACTGATGTCTACTCTGTATAAACTTTTGCCTAATTCACACAAAAAGGGGCAGGGTGGGACAGGGCTTGAGTGGAAGAGTGTGCTGCAGCCTTGGGAAGAACATGAAGTGTACATGTCAGCAACAGCAGGTATGATGCAGACTAAAAATTAATGACCACATCTAGCTTCATAGAAGGGAGATCCCTCCCAGGACAGGGTCCAGAATTGTATGCTTTTCTGTTCGGGAAAATGAATATAGTCTAAAATCATATACCAGACCAACTCTCTTAATGACCCAGTTTTCCCAAGTTTAAGAACCATCTACTTTTGTCGCCTATAAGTTCTTGCACTAGTTCCAATTGGATCCAGTGGCAGCAAAGGGTTGAAGGGACATTTAGGTAATAAAATGAATTTCTCTGTAAGTCAGGAGTTTTTCTTTTAAGATGACCTGAAATATTTAGACATTAGGATGCTTATTTCCAGAACAATCCCAGAAGAGACATCCTCTTCATTCAGTATCAGGTCGATTTTGGATGATTGAGGTTTTTCCGTCTCATTGAAAAAAATAAAAGTTCCGTTTTAATATTGTACGTGTCTTTGTGTTTTCATGTACAAAATGGAACAACAAAAGCTTGGGAAGTTTATCTTCCTTCTGCAGCAAAGCACCTCTTTCTAGGGTCCCCGCTTCTCTTCGTGCACGGCCTGATTTAGTTTCACAAACTCTCCCTTACTTTTTGCCATAAATCCTGTAGTCACTGAAAAATGCTACCTAGCAAATGCCAGATTTCGCAAAGTGCCTGCTTATCGAGTTATCTTGTACAAGACACTAACATTTGTAGGCCCTCTTGATGTCAAGGATTTTGTTTGCCTGCAGAATATTTCTTTTCAACATACTTTTCTAGCCTTAGGCATGGGAAAGGAGGGAGGGGGGAGCTATTCACGGATGCATATTTCCTTTGCTTTTTTCCCCCTTTGGCTGAAGAAAATGAGACAATCTTCCTCCCTGTTCGAACACGAAGGGCTAAATTATAATAAGCAGCATTTTTCAAAATACCTAGAAAGCCTCAGGACTGACACTGATTGCCTTGCTTTACCAGTGTAACCCCCACGGCATCTGGGCTAATTTCTTTGTTTTTCAGGAACCAGATCTATAGCCCCATACGGGGTGTAGTTTTTGAACCCAAGAACAAAATACATGATCAAGTCAGTATAGATTTCCTCGTGTATACAGGAGAGGGAAATCTGTCATCGATGACTGACTGTCAGCAAGTCCAGTCTGACCCATAGCAACCCTACAGGGAAGCGATATTTATTAGAAATAGCCCAGGAAATTCGAATATGACCCAAACATAGCTAAACCCACAGCAGCTTAGGGAAGCTCTATTTGATGGCAGATGCACAGGTTGGACAAATGTTTCCTGTAGAGGCTTGGAGAGCGAGTGGGTTAGTAGAAATGATTCAAACGCCCATGACCCAGAAGCCAAGTGAGTTGCCTTCTAGTTATGCACCCAGGGGGATTCAAGGCTATGCCCTTGCAGAACTGGATTGCCAGGCTTTTCTTCCGAGGGTCCAATCAGCACCACCCGTCCTTTAGTAACCATCGCCTGTCTGTGAACATCACCTGGGGACCTCTCCCCAACCTAACCCCCACCCCCACCAAAGCACCCCAAGAAGAAGTCAGTGAACAAACACGGCTCTATTCAACATAACTTTTTTAAAACAACATTGCTGACCTTTGTTGTTAAAAGTCGAGCTGGCTCACCTCGCCCAGCTAAACGGTCATTGCATGATACCCACCTTCCGATACGATCACTGAAGACAGACGTGTGTGTAAGCAAACATGGTGAAGAAAGCTGATGGTGCCTGGCTAACAAAAAGAGATAGCATCTGGGGTCTTAAAGGCTTGAAGGCAAACAAGCGGCCATCTAGCTCGGAAGCCACAAAGCCCACAGAGAAGAAGCACACAGCCTAAGCAAATATGAGGTGTTGATTGGACCAGGTAGCAGACACCAAGGAACAAAAACAATCATTGTGTGATCACCTTCCTCACATAAACGCTGAAGACGAAGGTGTGTATAAGCAAGTGTGGTAAAGAAGGCTGATGGTGTCTGGCTACTGAGAGATATAGCGTCTGGGGACTTAAAGGCTTGAAAGCAAACAAGCGGCCATCTAGCCCAGAAGCAACAAAGCCCACACAGAAGCAGCACACCAACATGGGTGATCGTGAAGGACAGAGGAGACCAGGTCTCAAACAACAAAGGCACGGGGAGTGGGGTCGGGGGGAGGGGAATCACATCACCGTGAATGAGGGGGAGTGCATGATGGGGACCCAATGCCCATCTGCAGACAGCTGGACATCCCTTGCAGAGGGGTAGTGGGGAGGAGATGAGTCACTCAGGGTTCAGTGTAGCAACAATGAAACTCAAAACCTTCCTCTAGTTCTTGAACGCTTCCTCCCCTCCCAATTATCATGACCCCAATTCTACCTTGCAGACCTGGTTAGACCAGAGGATGTACAGCGGTGCAGTAGGGATCTGGAAACACAAGGAATCTAGGATGGATGAACCCCTCAGGACCAGCGGTGGGAGTGGCGACACCAGGAGGGAAGGGGGTGTAGAAAGGGAGAACCGATCTTGGAGATCTATGTGTAACCTCCTCTCTGGGAGATTGGCAATGGGAAGGTTGGTGAGGGGAGACTCTGGGCAGTGTAAGATAAGATATAATAATTATTTATAAACTATCAAGGGAGCAGGGGGAAGAGGGGAGCAGGGAGGGAGAGGGAGAGGGAGGAGAAGAAAAAGGAAACCGAGCTGATCCCAAGAACCCAAGTGGAAGGCAAATTTTGAGAATGACGAGTGCAACGAATGTATAAGGGTGCTTTGCTCAATTGATGAATGTATGGATTGTGATAAGAGTTGTCTGAGCCCCAATAAAAAGATTTATTAATTAAAAAAAAAAGTTGAGCTGGCTCAACCCTATCTCAACAGAACCAAGACCTCACTACCCATTCTGTGCCATTCTCGCCATCTGTGCTACCGCGTCGAGCCACCTCTTGGAGGGCCTTTCTTTCGCTCAGCCTCTATTTCCCCAAGGAGGATGGCCTTCTCTAGCAAGTGGTCCTTCCTAATAGAATGCCTGCGTTTGTGAGATGGAGTCTCTTTATCGTCACTGCACTTCCTCCAAGACATATTTGTTTATTCTTCTGGCAGCCCGGTGGTATAGTCAACATTCTTTGCTAACAACAAAATGCAGATACATCAACCCATATTATTTTATGCAAAACAAACTTGTAACACACACACACACAGCCACGCTCTGCTTTTCTGCTATTCCATGTTCCGGGTATACTATGTCCCTAACATGCATATAATGTCTCTTTTCTTTCCCTTTCCCAAGTTGAGTGCATGAACTTTTACGCCCAGAGAGAAAAGCATTTAGGGCCACTGTGCCATTTCTTATTTGCTAAGGTTGTACGTCAAGGCAAACCATTTGTAACTCACAGGGTCGTTCAGTGGGGTAGCTGTGTTCTAACCCTCTTCCAAAGGGTACATGTAAGAGTAGTCCAGGCCATTAAAAGCCAAATAGCCCAGGTAGGACAGGTAATGTCTGTTACAGTACTCAGGAAAATCAATCAGCCAGGACAAACCAATCAGGCTGCCCATGGTCCTGTTGACACACTGGCAGGAGGTCTGATGGAAAGAAAAAGAAGTGGGGCGGGAGTCTTTGGTTGAGCACTGGAGGATGAAATTCTTTCCAGACCCTTGAGGCCAAGGCTCAAGTTCAGGGTTGAGGTTAACGGAGTTCATTGAGAAGAGGCTTTGTCAGCCAAGGTTTTATGATCCAGTTCTTAGGGAAATGTTCTTTTCTTTTTGGAAAAGTATCAGTTTTTAAAACCCAACTTAAAACAATGTTGTGTTCCTAGACTTTGGAAAATGATATCAGTGGCTAATATTTAAAGTATTTATCGAGTTCTACTTTTACATATTTATCTTACTGAGAATTTATCATTATTCCCAACATGTACATGAGGAAGCAGGTAAAAATGGCTCGGTAATTTATGTCATAAGGACACATAGGAGGGGGCTTCCAAAAGTTTGTGTAAGTATGGAAGTGAAAAGATCCTGGATCTTTTCCCAAGAACCTTAGGAAGCCTCCTCATAAATATTAAGAGTCCGGGCCAGGATTTGTAAGCAGATCCGTCTAATGTAGATGCCTGTACCCTCAATCAGTAGAGTAGACTGTCCCGAAGTTAATTTTCTCTCTGCACTTTGTACGGATATCTGGATCGCTGAGGCACAACAGGTTTTGAAAGTACTCTTTACACCGATGGTAAATGAAGCCTCAACCTTCATATTTCAAAGACATTGAGGATGAAAGTCTTCACCGCCAGAGTTGGTGGCAGTGCTGTGAGAGGACAATGTATGCCTTAAATTTGGATGTTTGTATCCTGCCGCCACCCCTAAAACAAAAACACAAACAAACCCAAAAGAAAGACAAAATGGGCAAAGAAAGACTTCTGTAACTTTGATATGGAATTAATTTAATAAATATTTAATTTAATCAACTTGTTTAAACGAAGACTTGGACCATATACTTTTGGTCCAGCTCCTAATAAATATAAAAATCCAAAGTTCACTGGAGAGGGACCTGATATGCTGGAATTGACTCGGTAGGGGCAGGTGGCTGGGTTTGTTTCATTTTTATATCAGGTACCCTTTCTCCCCTCTTCATTCATAGAATATGATGTTTATCTGTAATATTGAGCTTCCAGTCCAGTATATATATTTTAACTTGGTTTTTCTTACTTTGTCTTGTGGCTTGGTCAGTGGAAGCCAAGGTCAGTGGAAGCCACCATTCTTTCTCCCATCGCCCTTCCTCCGTTTCCCTACATAACATTACAAAGATAGAGAGCAGGAGGGGGAGAATCTTTGGAAGATGGCCCTTGACATCCTAGTTTAAACACGCAAGCTTTGTTATGTATTTTTATATTTTATTTCTTGGCCAGAGAACGTCAAATAAAGGAGCTCTGGGGAAAAACAGCTCCCTACCCCACCCCACCTCCACCCCCTGACCCCGAACATTCACTTCAATCGCCTCTTCCCATTTTTGAGAACCTTGTTGATTCTGAGGTTTTTGCCTCTAGAAAACCAACCAGAACTGAGTTTTCTTTTGAAATATTAGGCATATTCCAGGACCAACCCCCCTAAGGAGTTAAACTGTCTGCAGATCATTTAGACCACCCACCTGTAGAAGATACACAGCCCTGCCAAACTCCGCAGAAATGCAAAAACTTGCCTCTCACTATCTCTCCAAACAGTGCCCAGGAGGGTTTGCTCTGCATTAGAATTGCTGAGCTAGGCAAGAATTTACCCCCTTTGGCCAGTGTCGCTTCAGGTGGGAGGAAAAGGGAAGTAAACACACAGATTCCATTGTGAGTGAGTAGTGTTTGACCCAGGAGGCCAGTTTATCTGAAACTGAGGAAGGAGATTTGGGGATCACATGCTTTTGCACTGTGCTTCCCTTGAAATGATTCTTCTTGTTCTGTTTCAGACAGATTTGCATCCATAAAAGACAGGTGCCTTGCAGTTGCACACTCCAAAACCAGATAAGACTTTCATGTTGAAATTGCTTTCAGAGCATGTTTATGGGTCATGTCAGCAAAAACCCTCATGCTGCTTTATATTCAAAGTCACTGCTTAAAACAAATTGATGACCCATCTGATCACTAAGTGGCTTTTAGCTATTTCCAGCGAATGAATTTACTCTTTTAAAATGGGTATCAGAGGTGGCATTTATAAAACCTGGTGGATGTTTGGGAGGCAGAATTCTGACCATGGTCCCTAAAGTGTTGCTCTGCTGTAATTCCCTGCACTGTGAAACTGATGGGGCACCACTCCTGCAGCGACGTCATGTTGCGTGGTACAGGGTGTTGCAGATGTATTTAAGGTTACTAATCAACTGACCTTAAATTAGAGAGATTAGATGGGTGGACAAGACCCAATTGTGCGCTCCCTTTTAAAGCAGAGCATTTTCTCCAGTTTCTGGTAGAAGACGAAGTCAGAGTTCCTAAGCATGAGAATCATTAGCTACATCACTGCTGGCTTGAAGAGGGCTGGCACCAGGTGACAAAGATTGTGAGCAGTTTCTAAAAGCCAAGCAGTGTCCCCACCTTGACAGGTAGCTAAAAATTGGATTCTGCCTACTGAGCATGCAAATCAATGGCTGTCTATTTAAAGCAATAAGCACATTCCTGGAATACATATTCTCTTAACAAAGGGAGAAGACTCACAGAGGTGAGAATATTGGTGGGCAGATATAGGAATTTAGAGATGATTCTCAATAAGTTATTTTATAGCTACATTCCATCTGCTGTTATTGAATCTGCTCTTCAGAATCTACTTCCATTTTAAACCCACCCAGCTATAGGATTAGGAGAGTAGTGACCTTCCATTAAGTTCCATTTGTCCCTTTACATTCCACATCTGTCCCTCTGCCTTCAGGAAATGAGGGCTAGAAGACTGTAATGTCCAAGATGCCATCTTCTACCCTGCTAGACCACTAGTTAGTCTTGATTGGCTCTTCCCTTCCTACTAAACATGCATGATAACCATTTGCTGGTTGGTGCAACATATTTTCCCCCTCCCAAGGAGGCTGAAGCCTCATTGGTCAGAATGGTCTAGAGATTTGGTAGACAATATGGAAGGAATATAAGTAGCACTCCCAGATGGGACTGAGATCCATAGCCAGCCCCTCAAACAGAAAAACAGAAAGAACTCTAATCAGGAGTCCAAATAAGAGTTACTGAAATCAACAAAGCCACGGATACTGGGTCAAGAGGAAAAATGCAAACCATCCCAGTTTCGTTTGGGGTGGGGTGGGGGGGCGCAGAATCATAGTAACTTGAGCAATTTTAAATAATTATACCCATGCTTGCTAGAGAGGTACTTTTGATCCCATTTATCACTTTGAAATGCAATCCATTTGGATTTCAATGTTTGCCATATTATTTGTTGCTTTTATTGTTAGGTGCCATTCAGTGGGTTACAACCCTGAGCCACCTTGTGCACAATAGAAAGAAACACTGCCTGGTCCTGTGCCATTCTCTGCTTGAGCCCGTTGTTGCAGTCACCGTGTCAACCCATCTCGTTGAGGGCCGTCCTCTTTTTTGCCACCCCTCTGCTTTACCGAGCCTCATGTCCTGCTCCAGGGACTCGATTCTCTTGATAACATGTCCACCATATTTGTCTCTGCCTTACGTCCAAGGCAAGTTGTTTGTCCTTTTAGTCAATTTAGTTTGTCAATATTTTTCTCCAGCAGCACGATTCAAAAGCATCAACTCCTCTGTGGTCTTCTTTATTCAATGTCCAACTTCCTCTGTTTGCATTCGAGGCAATTGCAAATACCAGGGCTGGGGTCAGACGAACATTAGTACTCAGAGTAACATCCTGGCTTTTCAATCTTCTAGAGAGGTCTTGTGTAGCAGATTTACCCACTGCAAAGTGGTGTTGGATCTCGTGACTGCTGCTTCCATGAGCATTGCTCGTGGATCCAAGCAAGACAAAATCCTCGACAATTTCAACCCCTGTTCCATTTATCATGCTGTTCCCTAGTGGTCCAGTTTGAGCATTTTTGTTTTCTTTACATTGAGTCGCACCCCTTACTTAAGGCTACAAACCTTGATCTTCATCTGCAAGTGGTACAAGTCCTCCTCACTTTCAGCAAGTAAGGTTGTGGCATCAGCACATGACAGGTTGTTAAAAAGCCTTCCTCAAATCCTGATGCTGCATTCTTCTTCATACAAGTCATCTTCTCTGATGGTTTGCTCAGCATGCAGACTGAACAAGAATTATGAGAAGATACAGCCTGGTGGCACACCTTTCCTGACTTATAAACCAAGCTGCATCCCTTGTTCTGTTCGCACAACTGCCTCTTGATCCATGTACACGTTTCGAGTGAGTACAATGAAGTGTTCTGGAATTCCCATCCTTCTTCAGGTTATTTATAGTCTGTTATGATATGCACAGTAGAATGGCTTGTCATAGTCAACAAAACACAAGTAAACATCTTTCTGGTGTTCTCTGCTTTGGGCCAAGATCCACCTGACATCAGCAATGATGTCCCTTATTCCATTTCCTCTTCTGAATAGAGTTCCCTGTCAATGTACTTACTGCTGCAATCATTGTTGGATGATCCTTGGCAAAATTGTACTTGCATATGATAACAGTGATATTATTGTATTATGTTGTATTACTGTATTATGTTGGGTCACCTTTCTTTGGAATAGGGACTAATATGAATCTCTTCTAGTCAGTTAATCAAGTAGCTGGCTTCCAAATTTCCCAGCATTGATAAGTGAGTGCTTATAGCGCTTCATCGGCTTGTTGAAACATGTCAATGGGCAGTCCATTGGACCTCTACTCTTCCAGCTATAGCTTGTTCCCCTTTTCTCCATTTCCTCTCCGCCCCAACTCACCTTTAAAATTAGTATCCCCCTAAATCCATCCTTGACTAGTTTCTCCCTTCTCTTCCTTCATCCTGTTATTTCCTCCAGGCCTCTGGCTTGGTTCCAACACTCATATATGCCGATGGCTACTTCATCTCTAGTCCCAATCCAATCCGATTTCTTGAATTTCAAATATGGACATACCACGGACCTTCTGCTGCCCAGTGTCATGTCATGCTCCATGCCGCCCAGTGTGATATCATGCTCCATGCCACCCAGTGTGATATCATGCTCCATGCCGCCCAGTGTCATATCATGCTCCATGCCGCCCAGTGTCATATCATGCTCCATGCCGCCCAGTGTCATATCATGCTCCATGCCGCCCAGTGTCATATCATGCTCCATGCTGCCCAGTGTCATATCATGCTCCATGCCACCCAGTGTCATATCATGCTCCATGCCGCCCAGTGTCATATCATGCTCCATGCCGCCCAGTGTCATATCATGCTCCATGCCGCCCAGTGTCATATCATGCTCCATGCCGCCCAGTGTCATATCATGCTCCATGCCGCCCAGTGTCATATCATGCTCCATGCCGCCAGGTGTCATGTCATGCTCCACTGGTTCTTTAAATGCAGTACGTGTCACTCTCATGACTCAACTCATGGTTGTCCTCCTTGGTTCTCTATCTGGCTAAATAATGTCATCATGCACAGATGTTAACCATAAGTCTATTTATTATAGATATTTGATTCTCCACCCCATGCCTTGCAAGCCAAGATACTTTGGTTCATAAGAAATGGTTAGCATTTCATGAGAAGTAACCACTCGACTAATTGTTCTTTGGTAGGGATGTGGTGAGCAGTGTTTCCTTCGTTGAGTCTCTATGTCAATTGGAAGAGTGCTGTCATAGGAAAATGCCCTAGGTAAACCTGGAGATGGCCAGGTACTCCTCTTCTACAAATTCCATCTGCCTACTTACAGGATGCAGGCTTCTCCTTAAAGTAAGAGCTTCGTTCTTCATTGATTCAAAGCCAGGGTCCTGGCAGTATTCTTACCTATCCTCTTACTTGAATGGCCGCTACCACCAACTTCAGTTTCTTCACAAGGTGCTAGGATCTCCTGGGGAAAAGGGGCCACAACCAGAGAGCCTCCTCATGCCTCCAGGTCCACTTCTGCTCATTTCTATCTTTCACACCAGCCAAGAATATAATATGCACACACCTCTTGTTACGATTCCAGTTAATTATAATATAAGCCTACATATGCAAACATGAAAACAGCAATCATGTTTTATTCCAAATTCTAATTGCATGTAGCAATCATGTGCTTTCACAAAATTATTTCCATCAAGCGTGCATAGTGTCATTACTTACAGCATGCCAACCAGCCCACCTGCAACCCCCAAATCCCATCAGCGAAACCAATTACAATCTCAAAGACTTACTGTGCAATTTCATGCAGTGGTTCCCAACACCCCCCCCCCCCATGCACATACACACACACACACACACACACACACACCAACTCTCTGTGAATTGAGTCCCCCTGTTGTTCCTTCTTTCCCCATCAGCACCAAGGACCTTGAGTGAACAGCGACCACTCCCCTTCTTTCTTTCAAACACAGGGACTTCCCTCCGGTGGGCTTTTCAGTTAACCATTTCCTGTCCCTGTGAAGGGAAGCTGTTTGCTCCTTTTCCTCATAGCCAAAGCCCTTATTAGTCTCTCTTCTCCTTGGCCTGATCCTAGAGTTATTTGTATCAGCCAACAGTTCACCTCTCGTATTCTTTGAGCAAACAAGCAAACAAAAGGGAAGACTCGGGCCTTCTCCCTTGTTCAATCCGAAACCCATTTATCATTCTCGGAACTGTGCACTCGGTACCTTCTTCTCCCCCAACCCCTTTCAACATCACACCACTGGAAAGGGGTCATTTATTTTGGAAATGAGAACTAGGACAAGAACACAAGGAGCTCTGGTGGCATAGTGGTTATGCATTGGGCTGGTAACCACAAGGTCAGCAGTTTGACACCACAAGCAGCCCCGAGGAAGAAAGATGAGGCTTTCTACTCCAGTAAAGAGTTGCCATCTGAGAAACCCACAGGGGTAGTTTTACCCAGTCCTGTAGGGTCGTGATGGGTCAGAATCGACTCGATGGCACCAAGCCTGAGTCTGAGGGTAGCAACACATGGGGTGGCGGGGAGGTGTGTTCTCAGCACTGGACTCAGCCAATGTTTCTGCACAAGTTTTCGGCTGCTCTTCAGAGTTGTTTTCTTGGCTATATCTATTCCAAGCTAATCCAGCCATCTCAGTAGGTTTTTCTTTTAGTCCTTAATTACCCTTGCCATATTATCAATCAAATTCTCCCAAAGGCAAAGGGATGTGGGGGAGGGGCCTCAGTGTCTCTGCCGCAGGCTCACCCTTTGCTACAGGAAGCGTTTCGACTTGCAGGGCAAGCCTGTGCTTGAGACAAAGGCTGTGTGAACTCTGAGCACCCAAAGCCAACCAGCGTGACTTGCCCATTGACCCGGATGCCCTGGCGCAGCATCCCAGAGCTGCGAAGACAAGCTCAGCCCCGTGCAGCCCATCATCCGGGAAGCGTTGGTGGAATCAAGAGAAATAACTTCTAAGAAGTGGCTGTCTGAGCGAGAACAAGCTGGGACTTTCTTGTTTTTAGTGTCGAACTCCTTGCTCATTAGACATAAGTGCAAAGGTGAACATAAAATGAAACAACAAAAAAAAAAAAACCCAAATGAAATAGGTTTCCTGACTGTCTCCACGCAGCCAGTTGCCAAGCTGGGTGGCGATGCTCACCCTGGGATTAGCAGAGAGGGTGTCTGTCTTGTTTTTCTTGGTGTTGCATCTTAGCCGTGTTTGTTGGAAAAGGCTTTGGAGTGGAACAGTGAAAACACAGATTATTGTTAGAATTCACATGTGTAAACACATGTCTATCCTATTCGCCAAAGACCCTGAGGCTTGGGACTTCTCTGAGTCTCAGTTTCCTGATCCATAAAATGAAAAAATAATGATTCTGTTTCATGACTGGCTGCTTCCTGATGTTCGAGTCTCGGTTTCAGCGCCACTCCTCTAAGAGGGAGACTGTCAAAGGCAGCTCCCAGCCGACCACCCAGCAAGCCCTGGCCACATCCCCCAGTGCCAATACCTGCCCCTAACAGCTGCTTTGTGGCTGATTGCCTGTCCTCTCCAATCTCAAGGAGCCCCAGTGGTGCTCTTCGATAAGCATTGAGCTGTTAACTGCCAGGTCAGTGGTTCAAACCCACCAGCTGCTCCCTGGGAGAGAGCTGAAGCTACTCTGTTTCTGTAAAGATTTACAGCCTTGGGAAAACCTACCTGGAGTCACTATGAGGAGGAATTGACTCAAGGGCAGTGGGTTTGGTGCCCATTGTTCAAATAAGGACCTTTTATATCCCTATTTATGTATTCATCAAGTTTTGTCTAGTGTCTTCTAGACACGGTTCAGGGCACTGGGGATTCTTAGGTAAAGTAAGATCAAGTCCCTGTTTTCTGTAGATAAGTCAGGCTATGCGCAAATAGCTCTCACATGTCAGGTGATCATAGATGATTTGAAGAATCAAGCCGAGTAAGGGAGGAGGTGTGTGTTTGTGTGTGTCCACACTTCCATGTAGGGGTAGCTGGGAAGGCCTCTCATTAAACAGAAGAAGCCTGAGAAAAGGGAAGTGAAGAGGCCTGCAGATAGCCCGAGGCTGTGCATTGCAGAAAGGCAGCAGGGCTGGTGTAGAGCAAGTAAGGGCACCGTGGACGAGGATAGAGTGGGAGCCTGGCTCAAGGAGAAACCTGCAATTCACATGCAGTAAATTACTGAACATGGCTCTTTTAGCGGTCGTCTTTATAATTCCCACCACGGGATTTTTATTTCTTTTTTCCTGATGGGGCTTTTTAAGAGGAGAGAGGGATCTGTACTGCTAGGATGATGATTCACTTGTGAGTAATTCTCAACAGTGAATTGGGACTGTCCTCTTGTTGGGTATAAAAGGAACCACCTTAGCAGGAGGAATACAGGCAAGAGAGAAAAGCCAAGAGGAAGTATGTCTTTTGGACCCCAAGACCCCTGGGCGTTGAACCTCCTTAAGCCAAGGACAGATAGCTGCGAGAGAGAGAAGTGACAGAGGAAAGGCAGCGACAGAACCAAGCCAGTGCCCGAGACCCCATGACACACACCTACGGCAGGTAAAGCTGAGTGCCGTCAAGCAGGCACTTAATTGAAGGAACTAGATTTATTGACCCAGAGAACTAGAGCTGACTGACTTCAGGCTGAGGCTTATGGTAGAGTGGTATGTCCTTTGGCCGCTGCTTATTATCAACCCTAAAAGAGGTCTGTAACATTGTCTGAGCAGGGCAGAGGCAAAGGGGCCACGCAGCTGAGAAGCCAAGGACCAGAGGGAGCCTAGCATGTGGACAGAGCTGAGAAGGGAAGATCCTGTCTGAATAATTGTATGGTGAGCATGTATAACCTGTTCGTTCCTTACACATTGTAATCATTAGCACTGTCTGTGAGTTCTGTGTGGCCATAGCAATGAATTGTCACACCTGGCTAAGACCAGGATGCTAGGCGAGGGATGGGGGGGGGGAGGGTTGTGTCAGAATTGCTAAGAGGGTTGGAAAATGGAGGTGCCTGGCCTCAGCCTAGGAGGAATCAGTCTTGCACAATGCTGATTCTCCTTCCTGACTATGCAGCTAGAGGCCATCATATGACACCTCCACATAATCATCTTTTGCATCTCAGAAGGACTCCGGGCTTCATTCTGAGGGAGAGGGGACAGCTGCCTTGTTTGGTGACGTGGCTGTTGTCAAGTCAATCGTGACTCAGAGAACCAGAGGGTTTCTGAGGCTCTCCGTCTTTACGGGCACAGGTAACCCCATCTTTCTTCCTCATAGCAACTAGTAGATTTGAACTACCAACCTTGCAGTACCCAATCTTGTGGGTTAAGAGTGGGGCTGCGAGCTGAAAGATTGGCAGTTCAACCCTACCAGTCACTGCTCAGGAGCAAGATGAAGCTGTCTGCTCCTATAAAGTTTTCCAGCCTCAGAAACATTAGGGACCAGTTCTACTCTCTCCTATAAGGTTACTGAGTCAGAATTGTTTTGGTGGCAGGGATGGGATTAGAAATCCACGGGAAGATGTTGAATAAGCAATTTGGTATAATGACTCAGAAATTCAATGGGAGATATACAGGCTGGAAATATAAATTTGGGAATCATCAGCAACTAGAATATCATTTAAAACCTTTTTTATTATTGTATCTTCAATGCCTGGCAAGTATAGGTGATCAATAAACACTGATATTTGTTGAATAAATGAATGAATATTATGAGTATAAGTTCATGGACATAAAACTATTTTTGAAACAAAATTTTTCTGCAGGTAAAAGGTTATCTTGTTGTCATTTTTTAGGGGTTTTCAATTCAGCTCCAACACACAGTGATCCTATGCAGAACAGGCCCAGATACCACACAGTCCTGCACCGTCCCTCAAAATAAAGGGTTATATGAAATATTTTAATATCATGATTATCTTACAAACAGACAACAGTTGAATAAGCAATTAAGATACAGCAAAAGTACAACCATGTGCGATTAGAAATGTGGCCTCCAACAAAAACAAACTCCAGATGGCTTCTTTCCTCCTTCCCATTTTAATATTTAAAGTTAATATTGTTTAATACTATAATTAAGGGCAGTAAAGCACCTAATAAAATTGAATCCCAAAAGAAAAGTGGGTGAAGGGAGATGTCAGACAGTGTAAGATATGACAAAATAATAATTTATAAATTATTAGGGTTCATAAGGGAAAGGGCAGTAGGGAGGGAAGAGGAAAAATGAGGAGCTGATGCCAAGGGCTTAAGTTGAGAGCAGATGTTTTGAGAATGATGAGGGCAATGAATGTACAAATGTACTTTATGCAACTGATGTATGTATGGATTGTGATGAGTTGTATGAGCCCCTAAAAATTATTTTTTTTAAAAGAAAATTGAATGCAAGTGAAATACATTTTCTTCCCATTAATGGCTCTTTCGATGGTCAAAAAGATTTCCACAACCTTTTTTGAACTATTTCAAAGGGATGATGTTTTGAAAATTAATTCTGAAAATATGTGGTTTTCATAAGGATTTTCCGACACCAAATCACTCCATAATTCTAAATTCAAATGGTATTATTTTGTACTAAATAAAAAACTTCTTGACTTCCATCTGTTTATCTTTTAAGTTACAGCCTAGCATTTTCATTTAAAAAAAAAAAAAAGGTTTGCTGGATGTTCATGTTTCTAATTGAGGAATTATTTGCGGGGGGGGGGGGTGTTGGACTTAAACAATCATCACAGTAAAATTGTCTGGACCTTTTAAATGCATGATAGAAATCAGAAGCCACGTGTCATCTCCCCTTAGCTGGTTGTGGAATGATCACCGGGGTAAAGACCTTCCGTCTCTGGAAGCTGAGCATTGTGTTCCAAAACCTTAACGTCTTTTTCTGAAGAAACAGAGGGAATGGGTGACTAGATGAGTGGACGAGACAGTGTGTGCATCAGACAGATCTATGGATAGTTGGAGGCAAGGAGGGGAAGAAGAAAAGTAAACAAAAAATGACATTTCAACTTTTGACAAACTTGTAATAATTCAATAGGATGGTCTTTTTAACAACTAACTGGTACAGTTGATGTCCACTAAGAAGCAGTAAAGTTTTACCTTTACTTCACATGATAAACAGAAATTAACTTTAAACTGATTATTGGTGGAAATGTTAGAACTCAACCTACGTAATATCAAGAAGAAAGCATGGGATAAAAATATTTAACCTCAATTTAGGTAGATTTCTCAGGTAGAACACAAAAGGAAGGATGAAAAAGGGAAACATGGATATTGTCTATTAAACCTCATCAACTGTTCAACCGCTAGCCCTTTGCTACTGCAGACAGGAAAAGGCACAGCAAGGGCTGGGAGAAAAGATGTTTAAAACATACATGAAAAGGCTTTCAAACCCAGCACACAAACCTGGAAGCAGTTTCCAGGCTGCAGCACTACCAATTTTGTCCAAAACATATAAAGAAATGTTACGACTCAACTTTTTTTCAATGTGCAAAATACTTGAACACACATCGGCAGGGAAAATACACGGATCACAAATGAGTATATGAAGAGATTACATAAGTCATCAAGAAACTACAAATTAAGGCCGTAATGAAAGAATACTACTGTACCTTCAAACCCACTGCCAACAAGTCTACTCCAACTCGTAGAGACCTATGTAGCGCCTCTGAGACCGTAAACCTTTATGGGAGCATACAGCCTCATTCTCCTGCACCGGAGGGTTTGAACTGCTGATCCATGGTGAGCAGCCCAATGTCTAAGTCACCAGCCACCAGGGCCTCCTTACCACTAAAATATTTACTGCCATCAAGTCAATGCCAACTCATAGTGACCCTGTAGGACAGGGTAGAACTGCCCCTATGGGTTTCTGAGACTGGACGTCTTTACAGAAGCAGAGAGCCCTGTCTCTCCGTGGAGAGGCGGATAATTTCAAACTACTAATCTTGAAGTTAGCAGCCCAAAGTACAACCACTACACCACCAGGGCTCCATCACTATAATAGAAGGGCTAAAATTTAAAATATCAACAAAGATCTCCACTCCCCATTCAAGAGGAAATAATAAGAACAAATTTACCTTCCTCCCATAGTTAATAGAAAACGATGCTGGGAGAGTGGGTTGGAAAGGGGGAACTGATTACAAGGATCCACATGTGACCTCCTCCCAGGGAGATGGACGGCAGAGAAGGGGAGGAAGGGAGACTCCGGATAGGGCAAGATATGACAAAATAACAATCTGTGGATTATCAAGGGCTCATGAGGGAGGGGAGAGCAGGGAAGGAGGGGAAAAAAAAAAGAGGACCTGATGCGGAGGGCTTAAGTGGAGAGCAAATGCTTTGAGAGTGATTAGGGCAAAGAATGTACGGATGTGCTTTATACAATTGATGTATGTATATGTGTGGATTGTGATAAGAGTTGTATGAGCCCCTAATAAAATGTAAAAAAAAAGAAAACAGCTAAATACAAACATTTATGATCTCTAGAAATTGAAAGACAACAGAAGAAGAAGCGGGGAAAGTGATATCATTGCTGATGTCAGATGGATCTTGGCTCAACACAGAGAACACCAGACAGATATGAAAAATAATAATTTGTAAATTATCAAGGGTTCATGAGGGAGGGTATGTGGGGAGGAAGGGGAAAAAATGAGGAGCTGATGCCCAGGGCTTAAGTGGAGAGCGAATGTTTTGAGAATGATGAGGGCAACGAATGTACAAATGTGCTTTACAGAATTGATGCATGTATGGATTGTGATAAGAGTTGTATGAGCCCCCAATAAAATTATTAAAAAAAAGAAAACCAAAATCCTTGCAACTAGACCACTAGGCAACATCATAACTGGAGAAAAGATTGAAGTTGTCAAGAATTTTATCTTGCTTGGATCCACAAGCAATGCTCATGGAAGCAGCAGTCAAAAGATCAAAAGATGTATTGCATTAGATAAATCTATTGCACAAGACCTTTCTTGAAAGGCAAGGATGCTAGTTTGAGGACAAAGGTGTGCCTGACCCAAGCCACAGTACATTTCCTTTGCTTTACATGCATGTCAAAGTTGGATATTGAATAAGGATGGCTGTAGAAGAATCAGTACATTTGCATGGTGGTACTGGGGAAGAATACTGAAAGTACCATGGACTGCTAAAAGGACAAACTGATCTGTGTTGGAGGAAGTAAGTCCAGAGTGTTCCTCAGAGGCAAGTTTGGTAAGACTTCATCTTACACACTGTGGACATGTCATTGAGAAAGACGGTCCCGGGAGAAGGTCATCATAACTTGGCCAAGTGGAGGTACAGCAGAAAGAAGGAAGGCCCTCAGTGAGATGGGTGACACAGGCTGGAACAATGGCTCAGATATTGGAACAATCGCAAGCATGGGGCAGGACCGAGCAGTGTTTCCTTCTGTTGTGTGGAGGGTCACCGTGAATTGACACTGACTTGACGGCACCTGACAACAACAGGTGCCTAGAATCATTGGATTAGAATACCAGAGAGGAGAGGTCTTTATAGAGAGAAGGCTCCAGAAATCTGCAGAAAGGCCCACTTGAGATGTTTGCATGTTGTAAATACTGACGTCATCACTTGAACATGAAAACAATGGTATAGAGGGGGCTTCAAATGGAAAAAGTGAAATGAAAAGATAGTAGAATTTTTTCCCATGAACTTTTAGAGGACCCTTTATCCTGGTAATTAAGCCAGTAAAAAAAAAAAAAACACCAAGGACTCACTGCCAAGTTGATTAGGACTCATAGCACCCCTATAGCACAGGGTCAAACTGCCCTGTAAGTTTCCGACTCTGTAACTCCATACAGGAGTAGAAAGTCTCAGCTTTCCCCACAGGAATGCCTGGTGGTTTCAAACTACTGACCTTATGGTTTAGCAGCCCAAAGTGTAACCACCATGCCACTAGGGATCCTAATAAAGCCCATGAAAAACAAAACAAGACCCAAACTCACAGTCATCAAGTTGATGCCAACTTGTAAGGAGCCCTCATGCACATGAAAACTTGACATAATTATCATAGTATCTTTATTCCTTATAGTCCCAAACTAGAAACCAAATACTCATCAACTAGCAAGTGGATAAATAGATTGTAATATGCACACTTGACTCATCAATAAAATGAAACTACTGAGACATGCCAAAACCCAGATGGATATTAAAAGATCTGTGCTACGTTAAAAAAGATAGACATAAGATTCGTTCCTGCTTCATTCCATCTACATGAGATTACAGAAATCATGGCTATTCTGGCAGAAAGTGATCAATAGTAGGCACTGAAGGTGGGAGACAGGAAATGATTCAAAGGGTCAAAGGAGAACACTTTTGGTGATAGCAACATTCTCTAGGGACTTGGTGGTGTTCTGGTTAAGTGTTATGCTGCTAACCAAAAGGTCAGTGATTCGAACCCACCAGTCATCCCATGGGAGAAAGATGTGGCAGCCTGCTTCTGTAAAGATCATCACCCTGGAAACCTTACAGGGTTGTTCTGCCCTGAATTATAGGGTGACAAATCAACCCAGTGAAATAGCAGCACATAAAAACACTTGTGTTTTTTGTTGTGGTCATTGTTATTTTTGGTTTTGTGAGGTTAACTATTTTCTGTCTTCACTGTTGTGGTGGTTATGACTATATACATTTGTCAACAACTCATAGAATTATACATTTAAAACTTGTATTATTGCATGTAAATTATATATACCTCCATCCAAATATTTCAATCATATTAAAAGTCATTAAACGCCAAGCTGCTGCCATTGAACTGATTTCATTAGATGGGATTAAAGTGTACTGGACTATCAAAAAAGAAAGAATGGGTAAATTAGAAGTTAAACCAATCGAAATTATCCAAACTAAAGCACAAAGAGTATAAAAATGTAAGAAATTAATAGAGCCATAATGACAAATGGGTCAGTATCGAGGCATTTAACACACTGTATGGGAGCCCCAGAAGGAACAGAAAGAGTATAAAGCAATTAAAAATGGTCAAATAAATAATGATTCAATAGATTCCAAACTTTAGTTAAAACATCAATCAAGAGCTATAAGAAACCTGAGGAAGAGTAAAGGCGCTCTGGTGGTGTGGTGGTTATGCACGGAGCTGCAATCTGCATGGTGAACACTTGGAAACCACCAGCAGCTCCTGGGCTTTCTGTGAGTCACCAGTTACAGTCTCAGAAGCCCACAGGGGTCGCTATGAGCAGGCATTGACCTGGTGCAGTGACCTTGGTTTGGTTTTGGAAACAGAATGAATTCTAAGAAAACCAGAACAAGGCATATCACAATCAAATTGCTAAATGATGTTCATGCTAAATGGAATATCATATCTACAGAAAAATAAAGAATACTGAGGACAATAAAGATATAAATATGTGAGTAAGTATGACTGCTATTTTTTTTTTACATTTTATTAGGGGCTCATACAACTCTTATCACAATCCATACATATACATACATCAATTGTATAAAGCACATCCGTACATTCTTTGCCCTAATCATTTTCAAGGCATTTGCTCTCCACTTAAGCCCTTTGCATCAGGTCCTCTTTCCCTCCCTGCTCTCCCCTCCCTCATTAGCCCTTGATAATTTATAGATTGTTATTTTGTCATATCTTGCCCTATCCGGAGTCTCCCTTCCCCCCCTTCTCTGCCGTCCATCTCCCAGAGAGGAGGTCACATGTGGATCCTTGTAATCAGTTCCCCCTTTCCAACCCACTCACCCTCCACTCTCCCAGCATCCCCCTTCACACCCCTGGTCCTGAAGGTATCGTCCACCCTGGATTCCCTGTGCCTCCAGCTCCCATATGCAACCTCTGCCCTATCCAGCCCTGCAAGGTAGAATTCGGATCATGGTAGTTGGGGGGAACAAGCATCCAGGATCTGGGGGAAAGCTGTGTTCTTCATTGGTACTACATCGCACCCTGACTGATCCATCTCCTCTCCTAAACCCCTCTATGAGGGGATCTCCAGTGGCCGACAAATGGGCCTTGGGTCTCCACTCTGCACTTCCTCCTTCATTCACTATGGTGTGTGTGTGTATATATTCTTTTTTTTGCATGATGCCTTATACCTGGTCCCATTGGCACCTCGTGATCGCACTGGCTGGTGTGCTTCTTCCATGTGGGCTTTATTGCTTCTGAGCTAGATGGCCGCTTGTTCACCTTCAAGCCTTTAAGACCCCAGACACTATCTCTTTCGATAGCCGGGCATCATCGGCTTTCTTCGCCACATTTGCTTATGCACCTGTTTGTCTTCGGCGATCGTATCATGGAGGTGTGCAGCCAATGATATGATTTTTTGTTCTTTGATGCCTGATAACTGATCCCTTTGGGACCACGTGATCACACAGGTTGGTGTGTTCTTCCATGTGGGCTTTGTTGCTTCTGAGCTAGATGGCCGCTTGTTTATCTTCAAGCCTTTAAGACCCCAGACACTATCTCTTTTGATAGCCGGGCACCATCAGCTTTCTTCACCACATTTGCTTGTTCACCCACTTTGGCTCCAGCAGTTGTGTCGGGAGGGTGAGCATCGTAGAGTGCAAATTTAATAAAAGAAAGTATTCATGCATTGAGGATGACTGCTATTTTTATTGATGCTTTTAGCTGCCACGAGTCAGTTCCAAAGCACTAGCAGCCGCTGCACAACAGAATGGAGCCACCCAGTCCCGCGCCACCTGCACGATCCACAGTCTGGGGCAGGCTCGAACCCACTGTCACAGCCATTGTGTCACAACTGACGATTTAAAGCAAACAGCATGACGAACTGGACACAGTTTGTAAACAGTGCAAAGGGAAAAGGAAGGGAAATTGAATGCGGTGGTATGTTGCAATCTCCGCTACAACCACTAACACAGTAGTGAAACACCACTAGAAGATACAAAACGTGATACTAAATAACAGTTCATGAATCCACATAAGGCACAAAAGAAGGTAGGTAGAAAAACAAAGCATGTGGAGGAGAAAGTGGAGAATTAAAAAAAGAATAGGTTTACACCGACTGTCTCAATAACTGTATTTGTGTGCATCCTTTTACTTAGTACTGACACAACCCTGTAATGTAGCAGATATTTTTGTTCATATTTTACAGATGAGGAATTTGAGACTTACAGGAGATAATTAACTTGCCCAAGGTCACACAGCTTGTTAGCAGCAAAATCACTTACTTAATGCACTTACATCTTAGGAATATTCTTAGCCTCATAACTGTCTCTTCAGGAATGAATCTAAATGTATATATTATATTTTAAATGAAGAGCAGCTCTTCTGAAACAATTTTACAGCCTAAAAGTCTTGGAGGGAGAATGCATGAAGCTACCCACTGAATTGCTGCTACTGTTGCCGTGGAAACCTGAAAAGAGATTACATACAAATCAGTTCCACAACTCCATCTTTTAATAGGTGCAGAACACAACCACAGGATGCTGAATCCTCATGGAAAACTTCCTGAAAAATCCATCTAATCAAAAAATCTCCTCAGCTTTTCTACTGCAGAAATCCCCGTGCATACAGTAAACAGCTCTGCCCCATAGGAAGGCTAGTGATTCTCTTCTTATGAACCACTGCCATTCATCTGCTTGTTGAGAAAACAATAATAAGAATCTTGAAAAACAAGAACAAGTGGCTACACAATAGGCCTTTAATCATAAAATCAAGATCAAGAGGGGCTGGAGAGGGACCTGTGGGAGCTGATTTAAAAGAATAGTTACTCATTACTGAGGCAATTAGGCAAATGTAACTAGGTCCCAGGGCCTTTCCAAGCGAGCTCTCTTGGTAGCACAATGGATCAGGCAGAAAAGACCTACTTCTGTTAAATATTTCTGTGATGCTGGGTTATATCTGAACATTGTCAATGTGATCGTGTAGATGCTGTAATTGTCCCAGTAAAAAGAAATTCTTATTTGAACAAAGGCATAGTTTTGTTTACAAGAACTTATTTTCTTGCTTATCTACACACACACCCTTTAATTTATCTTCCTGACAGCAGATGTTAAATTATCAAAGAATGCTGAAGCAAGTACTTTTAAGTGCAGAAAAGTAAGAAGGACACATGGGCCATTTTCCCCCATAATATTTGATTCTGATTCAGCCATGAGAAATTATTTAGTAGATGTGTTCATTAAAACTAGATTTGGTTGCAAGCAATAAGAACCTTAAAGTAATAATGGCCTAAAGAAGATGGGAGTTCATTTCTCTTTCACTGGAGCATTTCTCTTAGTCCAAATGCACTATCCCCCTCACATAAAAAAAAAACAAATGAGCATCGTTTTGGGGAATACCTCCTCAGCCAAGACAGGTAGAATCTACCCGCAGGCAGCAGGCAGCATGGCGGGGCAGCAACAGTCAGCAGGGTGGGGTTGGAGGGGGAGGTAGTGAAGCAGGCCAGTGATGTCCCACATTGGCATGATCCACCAGCAGTGACATGATCCACCAGCAGAGTGGAGAAGCAGGTCTCAAAGGAGCAACATGACCTGTGGGTTGGCTTGGCCCACAGTACTGCAGCACACCGTTGAGGCAAAGAACTAGCTCAAGCAGCAGCATGCTGGTCTGGTCACTAGGGAGAAAGAGAGAAGGGAGCCAGCCTTGGAAATCCATTTATCTTGTCACCCTCCAATCAAGCTGCCACCTGATTAAACTCTCCCACATGTTCCTCTGGAAGCTGAGTTGGCACAACAAACCTAACTATCACAAGGGTCTTCCAATTTTTCACTGATATGGGCAGCTCCATAATCCTCAGGGTCACAGGGTCCTTCTAGCTTGCTGTTCAACCATTTTCCGCATGTGCCTTCAATTTATGCTCCAAGATGACCTTTAGATTATAGTCCACATGTCCACAATAAAGCCAGTAGGAGAGAGAAAGTAATGAAGGACATTCCGTAAAGGACTCTGCCCTGACGTTTCATTACTTCTACCAACATCCAGTGCCCATGTCCTCTACATCTTGGACTCCTTGGTATGCCGTGGATGACTAAAACCTCACCTACTGTGTTGTTGCTGTTGTGTGCTGACAAATTTATTCTAGCTCATAAGGGCCCTATATGACTGAATACACTTGCCCCATAGTGCTTCCTAGGCTGTCACCTTAATGGGAATGGCGGCAACAATGGAAACACTAATTTACCAAGAAATTTAGGGGATGATTGCCTGACCAATGGCCTGGAAGCGATCCAGATTTGTGGCCATCCCAAAGAAAGGTGACCCGGCAAATGTAGAATTTCTTGAACGATATCTCACGTGAGTGAAGTTTTGCTAAAGATAATTCAAAAATGACTGCAATAGACCACCAACAGGGAGGTGCAGAAGAGTTCTAACTGACATGGGTAATGCCAGGTAGATCCATGATGGCTGAAAGCAGAGAAGATAAAAAAGATGTTTCCCAGTGTTTTGAAATGCCCAAACACTTAGTTGAACTCACACACAGGACTTGTGTGTAGATCAAGAAGCAGTCCTTGGAACAGAACAAGGGGATATTGAGTGGTTTGAAATTCAGAAACGTATCCATCAGGGTTGTATCCCTTCACCACATCGATTTAATCTATATGCTGAACAAATAATCTAAGAAGCTATTCTGTACAAAGAAAAATCCAGTGATTGGATGGGAGAAAGTCTCATAAACAACCTGTGATATGAAGGTGACACAACCTTACTGGCTGAAAGCAAAGAGAAAGTGACGCACTTACCGCAGAAGGTTAAAGATTAAAGTATGGCTCGCACCTCAACATAAAGAGAACAAAAACCCAGGCATCCAAACCCATTTGTAGACAATGAACCATCACCATCCCCTCACAGAAGGTCGCACGGAAGAGATGAGTCAACCAGGGTGCAGTAAAGCACTGAGGAAACACACAATATTCCTCTGGGTCCCTGAGGCTTCCTCACCACCCACTATCATGACCCCAGGCCTGCCTTTCACTGTGGGTTAGGCAAGAGCATGTACACTGGTACAGAAAAGAGCTCAGGACACATGTAATCCAGCTCAGATAAACCCCTCGGGAACAGAAATTGGAGTAGCGATACCAGGGGGTTAGTAGGAAGCTGGGGGGAAAAAAAGGGGGAAGAAACCATGGGGGAATGGAGACAGCTGTCAGTGTAAAATATGAAACTAATAATAATTTATAATTTATCAAAGGGTCACAAGGGTGGGAGGGGAGAAAGAGGGTGAAAAGAGTAGCTGATAGCAAGGGGTCAAATAGAAAGTAAATGTTTACAAAATAATGATAACATATGCACACAAATTCTTGATAAAATTGATGTATTGATTATTATGAGAGCTGTAAGAGGCCCCAATACTATGATCTTTTAAAAAAATTCCTCAAAACTGAGCTAATAAACATCATGGTAAATGGGGGAAAATGGAAGTTGTCAAAAATTTTATTTTATGTTTTTGGATACACGCTTCTTCTATAAATGTTCATGCGAGAAGCAGCGATCAGAAAATCGAATGGCATATTGTAATGGGTAAGCCTGCTACGAGAGACCTCTTTAAGGTATCAAAAAGCAAAGATGTCACTCTGAGGACGCAGGTGTTCCTGACCCGAGACTTCAATGGTCACAGAAGAAGCCTCATCTGTGACAGTCAGACAATGACCGAGAAAGACCAGAGAAGTGCGGATGCCTTTGAGTGCTGGGCTTGGCAAACAATATCGAACCTCCTGGACCACATGCATGGACTGCCAGATTGCAGACTGAGCTGTTTTGGAAGAAGCGTAGCCAGAATGCTCCCATCCTTGGAAGGAAGAATGGTGAGACTTAGGTATATATTTGATATATTATCAGGAGGGACTAGTCCCTAAAGAAGGGAATCTTGCTTGGGAAAAATAGAGGATAAGCAAAAAAAAAAAAAAAGGAAGATTTTCAATGATAAGACTTGACATAGTGGCTGCCACAGTGAGCTCATACACGGCGACGACTGTGAGGATGCTGCAGGACCAGGCAGTACTTTGACTCAACAACACCCACCACCGCCACCAGTCTTTATCCAAGGGCCCTGGCGGCACAGTGGTTACATACCTGATGGCTGATCAAATGGCAGAAGTTGTGAATGCACCAGTAGCTCCTTGGGAGGGAGATGCGCCATTCTGCTCCGATACAGATTCTGAAATGAAACCCAGCCAGTTGGTTCCTATTCACAGCAACCTTAAATAGCATTTTCAAGACTGTGACTATTTTTTAAAATCATTTTATTGGGGGCTCGTACAACTCTTATCACAATCTATACATCCATCTATTGTGCCTAGCACATTTGTAGATTTTTTACCATCATCCTTCTCAAAACATTTTCTTTCTACTTGACCCCTTGGTATCATTTCCCCCCTCCCTCCCCACTTTCCCTCCTTCATGAACCCTTGATAATTGATAAGTTATTATGATTTTTTTCATGTCTTACACCGTGCAATGTCGCCCTCTACCTACTTTTCTGTTGTCTGTCCCCCTGGGAGGGGGTTATATGTAGATCATTGTAATCAGTTCTCCGTTTCTCCCCTCCTGGTATCACTATTCTCATTACTGGTCCTGAGGGGTTTATGTGTCCTGGGTTCCCTGTGCTTCCAGCTGTTATCTGTCCCAGACCATGGCTCTTTAAGCAGCAGACAGCCTCATCTTCTCCCATAGGACAGCTGGTGAGTTTTAACTGTGGACCTTGTGGTTAGTAGTCCAGGGCTCATGTCACAGGGACACAGACATGCTTCTGCAAAGATTACAGCCTGAGAGATCCTATGCAACAACTGTATTGTGTTCTATAGGGTCACCACAAATGAGAATCAACCAGACAGCAGGAGGTTTAATTTTTAATTTTTATGGGAGCAGATCACCGGCTTTTTTCCTATATGGAGCTGCTAGTGGGTCCAAACTAATAACTTACTGGTTAGCAGACAAGCCCTTAACTATGTATAGTGCACCAGGGAATTTTGTATAGGAACAACCAAAGAGGAAGAGGGACAACTATTCTCTGTATAATCCGGAAGGGCATCAGACTCAGGCTTGATTAAATTATCCATTGTGTACAATGCATTCAAAGCATACTTGTCAGCCATGTTGCATGTGGCAGGTTCTGTGTTGATTCTGGAAATTAAAACCACCACGAGGAGATAAAATCAAACAAGTAATTTCAATACAATGTGGCAGGGAATTCAGGTAGGTAAAGAAGTAGCTCAAAGAGTCTTTAAAGAGAATTTCCCAGAAGAAACGCCATAATATCTAAGTATTCAATAAATAAATATGGATATTGCCAGTGATATCGGTGGGGAAAGGGGTGGGAGCAGGTGCGAGTTGTTTGGGAGTGTTGGAAAGAGGAGGATGTATTTCAGACAAGGAGGAACAGATACAGTGACCATGAAAAAAGCCTGACTTGCTAAGGAACGCTTGGCAGTTCCACCAGACTTGACATGGGGGTAAGAGGCATAGAGGGAGTGAGGAGAAGTAGTCGAAGATGAAAATTGATATATAGGCTGAAGCTCACGATGGTGGGCTTTGTAGGCAGATCGGAGAGCTTGTACATCATTCTTCGGTCGATGTGAAGTCACTGGAGAGAGGAAGGAATGGGAGGACCACACGGAGATTGCGTTTTGAAAGATTTATGTGATGTGCGTGTGAACGTGCGGCAGTGAGACTGGAGATGAGCAAGACCAAAGCAGGAAAACGGCTCATTTATTCAGCACTCACTGAGCACCGACTCTGTGCCAACACTCTGCTCAGTGCGGACGGCACCAGCTGGAGTGCCACAGACGCAGGGACCTTCCAGGACCCAAGAAGAGGAAGAGGCACAAGCGCATGTGAACGGTATTCTCGAGCATGTGTGACCACGTGCAAGCGCAGGCTGACAGAGCACAGTGAAGAAGCGGAGCAGGGAAACCACAGAGAAAACAGAACATTCGTTGGGAAGGCTGAAAAGGAGCTGGAAAAGTGGTCAAAGGCAGGGAAAGATCTTCCTAGTAGAGCGTCCGAGACCCGCAAATAGGAAGAGACATGAAGAGAAACGGTCCGTAGTTCAGGGTAGTAGGGACTCGGGGTACAAGGTGCGGGGCAGAAGGGCTGGGAACTAGCCTAGAACGGGACAGAGGCCGCGGAGGAGTCACATCTCCAGGCCCGGTAAGAGACGATGGCAATCGTAAGAACGGCCATGAAGCTGGAGATCTCTGCCTGCCCCTGCTGGCCGATCGACAGTCGTCTTCACCCCCCTCTCAGCCAGTCGTTGAGCTGCATGGATTGTGTCAACAAGCTCATGGTTGAGTTTCTACCTGAGTGCAATCGAGGGGAACGCCTGAGGGAAATGAATGGGAGGAGGGGACTAGTATACTGAGCACATCCGCACAATACCTATTTCAAGTCTCCCAACGCAAAGGTGTCCCTCTGAGGATTAAGGTGCACCTGACTCAAGCCATGGTATTTTCAATCGCCTCGTATGCACATGAGAGTTGGATACTGAATAAAGAAGAATGGATGCATTCACATCATGGTGTTGGCCCAGAATGCTGGAAGCACCAGGGACGGCGGCCAGAAGGAACAAGCCTGTCTGCGGGGAAGTCCAGCGAGAATACTCACAGGAAGCAAGCGTGGCGAGACGTCATCTCCTGTACTTTAGACACAGTGTCAGGAGAGACGCGGCCGTGGAGAAGAACATCATGCTTGGTACAGCACCCTTGGTGTGGTGGACTGACACAGTGGCTGCCCCAGTGCGCTCAAGCGCAGTCACAATTTTGAGCATGATGCAGGGCTGAGCCATGGTTCCTGGCATTGCAAGCAGGATCACCGAGAGTCAGGCTGATTCAGTGGCACCAAACAAGAGCAGAGTGAGGACAGGGAGCCTACCGTATATACTCGGATATATGCCGACCCGAGTATAAGCCGAGGTACCTAATTATTACCTGGGAAACCAGAAAAACGGAATGACTCGAGTATAAGCCTAGGGTGGGAAATGCAGGATTTGAATTAACACAGAGACCAGAGGGGAGAGACAGAGCACAGCCACAGACACATCCTTACCAGTTCAGCTGCCGGCTAAGTGAATCACTATGGGTGCTTCTGGGAATTGGAGCCATCCACGTCATAGGACGGCTCTGATTGGTTAGATGTGAGTAAACAAACATTAAAAGCCCTGCAGTGTCAGCCGGGCTTTGAATGAACAGCGGAGGAACGGCAATCACCCACGAGATGTTACACCTCCCTGGGGTACCACTGACCCATGTATAAACCGAACCCCAGTTTTTCAGCTTATACACGAGTATATTTATCCCCCCCAGCTTCCTGCCTGTGGCGTTCCTAGAAGCTGGCATCCTTTAAGACATGGTCCCTTCTGGAGAGCCCTTCCTGGCGGTGCCCTCTGACATGCCCCTGGTTCTCATTGCCATGGGTTCCCTTGGTCCCAGACTGCCCTTGCCCTTTCCTATTGCAGACGCAGTAGTGATAACAGCAACCTACCATCACCAAAGAACACTGTATCCCACCCCCTTGTGGATATCTCACCTGTGCCCACTGTCATTGTAAGGAGTCTTTTTGTTACATTCTCCTTGGATTCCACAATAAATGTGCCAACTGTTTCCTGCCAGAACCCTGACTAATATCATCACCAAACACCACCTTTGCCTAGCCCTCCTTTCTGCACAACTTCTCCCTGCGGAAGTGACAAGACCCTCCCGATGGTCCACAGCTGTTATAAAGACTGCGGTCGGGTGGACGCAGATGCATTCAAATGAATACAGCTCCACTTTTCCCACTGACAAGTTCACAAGTAAGTGGGGGAGATAAAATCACTCACAGTACTAAAACCTACCAGGATGATCTTGGCAAACAGCCCTGACTGGATCCAAACCAACCAATGGCAATGCCGGGAAGAGAATATTGGATTGCTCATCTCAAAGCACTTGTTCACTTTGGATCCAGTCCGTTGTGGCCAGAGGGGCAGATCACAGTGCGACTATGACTACCCGCGATTCACCCACTTTTGCAAGTTTCCCGGGAAAGGTCCCTGTCAGTGGATGAGCATCCGCCGGTGGCAGCATCGCTTACAGATTCGTCTTTGTTTAATTGGATAAAGGTAGGTTGGAGGCTACTGTAACATTTATCCTGCCATAAGTTATTCTAGAATGATTTTGTGGAGCAAGGATAATGGCACACCTACAATGCAGTCATCTTTCTATCATGCTATTGTTGTTGTTGATTGCTAATGCATCCAACCAGCTCGGGGCAAGTCATGTCTGCAGAGTGGAACTCTTCCATAGGGCTGTAAGGCTGTCACCTTCTGGGCGCAGAGCACCGGGTTTGTCTTCTGAGGAGCCTCTGGGTGGGTTCACACCGTGAGCCTTGCAGCCAGTAGTTGAGTGCCCAAGCTTGCCTCCCACCTAGGGACTCCATCTATTCATCTCAGTCGAGTCACATGAAATATCCTTTAGTTCCACCGTGCATTGAGGGGGAGTGGGAGAAGGGTTGCTACACCTGCCACACAGCTGGGTCCAAAGACTGCCTGCCTGCTCCCAGCATGCTTCTGGGTTTGTTTCCATAGCAACCAGTCAAGGAGTGTTTCCACCCTATCTCCCCGCTCCAGGACAGACATTAATAAAATAAGCATATAGGAGAAAGAGTAAGAGAGAGGCGGAGTAAGTCTATGCCATTATTTTTATAGCACCGTGGCCCTAAATTATTCCCTGTGATAGTCCCCTGTATAACACAAGATAATAGAAGCTAGATTACAAGGTCTTGCCTGCTAAGTGCTCCCAGTTATTTCAAGGCCCTTATCGCATGGTGCTCACAGCATCCCTCAGAGGTAAGGACGGTCTCAGTTGACAGGTTGGGAAACTAAGGCACAGAATCAGAAATGACCACCTTTCCGAGGACAAGTCGATGGCAGCAGTGGGAGGGGGCTCAAGAATCTTGCCTTCAAAATCCGCCTTTTCATTATACACCCCTGCTTCCCTGAGCCCTCTGCTTTAAGCTCCAGAGAAAGTCAATTCAACATGATTTTGATTAAATACCATCCTGACTATATTTTGTGTTAACTGTAGAAGCAGCAAGAATGACAGAGGGTCGGGTCTGCTACTGCAGAGGCCAGTGAGAAACACGATCAGAGGGAAAGGCAAGTGAGTGCAGAGATCGGGAAGCTGAAAAGCAACTAGTGCTATTTAACTACCTGTTGACATGTGAGAGGGCTTCCAAAAGTTTGTGGAAAATGTCCAGAACCTTTGAATTCCCCCTTTCCGTGAACTTTATAAAGGTCCCCAACATTTTACCTACAGTTTTGTTTACAAGAAAAAGAAAGCACCACCCCACTCTGGAATAACACAAGTTTACCCCATTGGCATGGGGTGCGTTTGTGACAAAAATGAGACAGGTATGAAATGAAATGTGGCCAAAATAATACAGGCCTGGGGTCGCTGTGGTAAACTGAGGACTTGGCAGAGTGTATTTGGCCTTATTTCTACACTAGCAGCTAGGGGCTTGAAAAATTAGTCCTATTTGGGGAAAGATCTCCATTGTTTTGAGATAGAAGTGTTTTCAAATACATGTTCTCCAGGCCGAAAATGCGCTCCCACGATAGCCTTCCATTAAGGAACGTTCATCAAGGAGCAAGCACATAAGATGAATCCTTTGTGTCTCTGGCTGTTTATTATGCCCGAAGGCTATCTGTAGGTAAGAGCCACCAGGTTCTTTACCTTGGCTCACTGCAAAATGTAGCAAACTGCGTTGACATCTCTTGCTGCTACTGATCAGGGGTTACTCCCAGGTGTTCAAGGTCACTAGCACTAGGTCGAGATGATGATTCACCTCATTGCTGGTTTATTATGTTACCTGCCTAAGATATTACCCACTGACTATGCAATATTTGCTATATGACGCATATGCCTTTAGGAAGAACTGTAAGCCCCATTATATATACTTGCTGGAAAATACATTCTTTCTCTTAGTCTTGACATAAGGACGAGGAGCCATCTGTCTTTATTATTTTCCACAATCATAAAGTTGTTAGGTGGCTGGAATAGAGACGAAGGGGGGGTTGTCTCCCCAGGTGTCCTGCAGGGCCACCACAAGGGAGCTCCCAAGAAATCAAGCACCCATCAGATGCCTATGGAAAGATCCAAACTGAGCATGCTCAGACACAAGCCCCCTAGGCCCAGGTGGGAGGTCCAACTGGGTGCACAGACTAGGCCCAGTCACATGACATCACCCAGGGGTGTGCTTAAAGTCAGCCAATGAGGTTGGCTAGCACCTTGAACCACGCCTCCTCAGCTAGAGGGGAAAAGAGCCTGCCACAGGAAGGCCAAGCATCTTTGACTTTGCTTTTACTCCCCTCTCTGACTCCTCCTTGTCCAGGTGTGCTTTTGCAGTTTGGAGGGGGCGGCGCACACGTGCTGCCCAGGCCATGGGGCCCATGCTCCCCCTTGGGCCTCTCTCTCAGGGCACTCTTTTGGGATTTCCTGCTCTTGGACCCTGGGATTGCCTAGGAATACCTGAAACTTCCCCCTTCCTCATAAATGTCACCTGGATTTATAAAAGTGCTCCTGCGTGAATTCTTTCAGCATGGCAAGGCAAGAACCAAGGTGGAAACCACTCCAGAAACTTACCCAAGTCATTCCTGAGGACCCTTTCAAGTGTTGGGGACCCCTGCACCCCAACAGGTAGCTATGAGTTGGAATCTACTCAAAGGCACAAAGAACAACATCATGATAGCACAATCCATTGGTGGGTATGGGGGGAGTAAGTGGGGGGTGTACCCATGGTTAGCACCCTTGGCTGTGAACCAAAAGACTGGAGGTTTGGCTCATCTCTATAAGCCTCGGAAGAAAGGCCGGGTAATCTAGCTCTAAAAACCAGCCATTAAAACCCCTGTGGGGCACAGTTCCCCTCTGTCCCACATGGGCTCCAGGAGAGCAATCCGGTCTGTTAGAAAGAGCCCTGACAGGTAGTAGGTTATGCAGTAGGCTGCTGAGCAGAGGTCAGCAGTTGGAAACCAGCAGCCGCTCCACAGAACATGAGGTGTTCTATGCACTCCTGTGAAAAAGCAGTTACATTCTTGACAACTCACGGGCAGATCTACCCTGCCCTACAGTAGCGGTTCCCAATCTGTGGGTCGTGACCCTGTTGGGGGTCAAACGACCCTTTCACAAGGGTCACCCGATTCATAACAGTAGCAAAAATCCAGCAGCAACGAAAATCATGTTATGGTTGGGGGGGTCCCCACCACAGGAGGCACTGTACGAAAGGGTGGTAGCTGAGGACGATGAGAACCACTGCCCTACACAGTTGCTGTGAGTGGAAATTGACTCGATGGCAGTGCGTCGGGTCTGCGTCGGGCTGCTGTGAGTCTGACTGACTCTGGCAATGAGTGCGGTGTGTGGGGTTAGCTCTCTTCTGACACCTCCACAGAGCATGGCTCAGAACAACGAGGAGACTCTGCTCTCTGGAGAAGCCTCTCCTGCCATGCCTGCAGGAGATAAACACAGAGGAAGACAAATGAAAACTGCAACATGGTGAGGCAGGGAGGATCACTCCACAGGAGGGCCAGTGGCACGGTGGCCAGATTCAAGATCAAAACCTCTTTGGACAGGATGGAATGTAGTGTTTAACCAAGCATGAAGAGGGCACGGTTTCAACTTCTTAGATCAAATGTAAGAGGAAGGAGAGGTATATTAAGTTTATTCATAAAATGGGTAGACTGGAAAGATGTCATCAAATAGAAAAGTTTTGCATCAAAAACTAGTCATTTCCCAACCTCATTCAAGAGGCAGGGCAATTCATCCCTTTGAAAATTTAGAGGGATGCTTTTATGTGGTGGAGAGATTAGGAGATCGAGAGGACTCAGTACGCGTAACAGTAAATATTCCATGGATCTCAAGAGCGAAGGCATTTGAACACATGGTGTGGAAAAGGAGATTTGGTGTGTGGTGGGGAGGGGTTTGGTCTAGGAGAATTCAAGAAACACAAGTGAAGTATTTCAAATATAATTGCAAAGAAAGATTTATTCTTCGCTGCTTTCAGTGGATTGCTTGGAGGGAGAAGAATCTCTTCATTGAGACCCTGGTTCACACTGCTGTTTGCCCTCTTGACCACGCTGCCCTTCCAGTGCTACACAGAACTATTTTGAACCTGTCATAAACACAGATCTTCCCCCCGCCGTGCAATGAGAAACAGGCTGTTACAAAGCGCTGAGAAGCCAGACAGAGTGTTTCTGCATCTCTAAGCAACGTGATTTTCTATGGCTTCACGTATTTTCAAGAGCAGTTCAACCACAAGCTTAACTTTAACATAGAATTCCTTTCACCAGCTATGGAAAGTGGAAGGAAAAAATCAAAGGGACTATTGCTTCTGTGGAAGTGCTTGCACGTGACTCCAGGGAAATTAGCCTTTCCCTCATTCCAGTGTGCTTTATGCGACTGTCTCAACCTGGCGTCACTAGGCCTCCAGAATGCACGCTTCTGTGTGTGCCACAGTCACGGAGGCTGGACAGTCCCCAAGAGTCTCAGAAAGGCTGGAGAGAAGGCTGTACAGCACTGAGGCTGTTCGTTGTCCCAGCAGAACACCTGAACAAGCCATGCCACGCAGTCCCCCTGCACGGACTGAATTATCTCCATCCCTTTCAAGGTACCATTTCCAGAGACAGGAGTATTCTCCATCTATAGACTCTGTGAACATCCTCTGCTATTCCACTTGGACCAGCAAGCTCCTAATCAAGGACACCCAAGCAAAACCAAAGCAGACTCTGAGGGACTCCACAGGGCAGAGTAGATTTTCTCCATTGGGTTTCTGAGACTGTACTTATTTCCAGGAACCAACGGCCTCATGTTTTTCTTGGAATAGATGGTTAGTTTGAACCACCAACCTTGAGGTTAACAGACCTATGCTTAATCCATTGTGTCACCAGGGCTCCTTGCCAAAGGACCAAAACCACTCACCATCATTGTCGGTTCCGACTCACAGCAAAGTGGGGGCAAAAGTCAGTGGTTCTGAAACCCAGAAATCAGCCTGCTTTCACTTCTGGTCAGTCACCTGCTGGCCCCTCCCAGGGCTAGCCCTGAGTGGCATCCTCTTGTTGAGAAGACATACAGAGCCTGTTTAGGAGTTTAGATTCAAGGAGAATCAAAGTGGGTTTAAATATCAGCTTCCCTGCTTATTAGCACTGAGACCTTGAGCAAGCTATTTCACTTTCCTGAGCTTCGATAGATCTGCCTCTTTAAGTTTGAGGGTAAAATAATGAGATCATTTATGCAAATAATTCAGTAAACACAGGCAGTAGTGGATAAATATTAGCTATTGTCATGGACTTCTACTTGAGACACACAGCCTACCTTTCTCCCATCTGAATAGTCCCTCACTCAATGAACTGGTGACGATCTACCTCAGGCATCAGGGAACCATCTGCACAGCTTCCGCTGCTATTAATGTGAGTGCCCAAGGTTTAGACTGTGCAAATGTCCAAAGACGAGAGAGCTCTCTGCAAACTATCTTCAAATACACAAACTCCAGGAAACCGGTGCAGCTGCGCGCGGCCCTCCCGTGGATTCCAGCACATAGTGAGCGACTCAATGAGGTCAAATATCTTTTTGCAACAACACCATAGGGAACTCTACACATGGACTTCCCTAGATGGAATCCACAGAAATTAAACTGAGCACATCGGTGGGAAGACACGATTGAGAGGTGTCAGACCAGCAAGTAGCATGTTTCTGCAGATCATCCAGTGATGATTGCAGGAGGACATTGACAGGCCAGACTCAGAAGAGGCCATGGAACAAGGGATATCATGGTCGATGTCAGATGGCTCTTGGCTCAGAACAGAGACTACCAGAAAGATGCTTACTTGTGTCTCCTTGATCATGCTGTGTGGACCATAATAGACTGACCTCGAAAAGAATGTGCATTTCAGGACACTGAGCTCGTTTAGAACTTGTACATGGAGCAAGAGGCAGTGGTGCGAACAGAACAAGGGCATACTGCATGGTTTAAAATCAGGAAAGGTGTACATCATGGTTGTATTCTTTCACCATACTTGTTAAATCTGTATGCTGAGGAAACCATCGGAGAAGCTGGATAATATGAAGAAGAATGTGGCATCAAGATTGAAGGAAGGCTTATTAACAATCTTCGTGATATGCAGAGCATACCAACATGCTTACTGAAAGTGAGGAGAATTTGAAGCACTTGCTGATGAGGATCAAGGATTGCAGCCTTCAGTGTGGATGACAACTCAATGTCAGGAAGACCAAGATCCTCACAACTGGATAGGTAACACAACTCATGATAGGTAGCATCATGATAAATGGAAAAAATGTTGAAGTTGTCAAGGATTTTGTCTTGGATCCACAATCAATGCTCATGGAAGCTGCAGTCAGGAGATACAAAGATGCATTGCATTTGGTAAATCTGCTGCACAGGACCTCTTTAGAGTATTAAAGAGCAAGGCTGTCCCTTTGAGGACTAAGGTGTGCCTGACCCAGGTCACAGTATTCCCCATTGCATCATATGCATGTGCAAGTTGGACCTTGAGTAGGAAGGTTGTCGAAGACATGATGCATCTGAGTGGTGCCGGAGGAAATTATTGAAAGTGGCATGGACTAGTAAAAGGACCGACCAATCTGTGTTGGAAGAAGCAAGACTGGAGAGCTCCTTGAAGGCAAGCATGGCAAGAGGTCACCTGACACACTTAGGACACGATGTCAGGAGAGACCAGTCCCTGGAAAAGGACATCATGTTTGGTCAAGCGGAAAGGCAAGATGAGATGGACTGACGACACATCTCGGTGAGATGGACTGACGACATGGTCGCTGCTACAGTGGGCTCAGACGTGGGAACAATTGTGAGGCAGGCATGGATTGTACAGTGCTTCATTCGGTTGTGCACAGGGTCACTCTGGGTAGGAGCTGACTCTATGGCACCTAGCAACAACAACAAAGATGAGGTCACTATGATTGAGAATCAGAAATAGAGTTGGTTGTTGCTGTTGTTGTCGTCACTATAGTTTTGTTTTGTGAAGTTAGTAAAACACCCCTCCTTCTTGCCCCAACCTATCTCTTTCTAGGAACTGAAACAAGCAAGTCAATCCACCATTCACATGAGCAGATATACAAGTTATCAGTAAGTACCTGAAGAGATTAACCTCATGAATGATTCAATGACTGAAAATGAACCCGATGACAGCATCTATTGGGTTCATCTATCTAAAATGCAACCTGTCAAATGGTAATATTCAATGCCATCAAAAGCAGTGAAAGCAATATACCAATGAAAATGAACATTTTGAAAGAATATTTTATTTATTATAATGTATCAACAATCCCCTCAAAGTTCATATCTTTGACCGCTAAGATTTTATCTTGATCAATCAGCAAATACAATAAAATATACATGTAAACACACAAGAATGGGCAATGCAGCAGTACCTTAACAGCAATAACAAACAGCAAAACAATGGCATAAATGTCCAACAGTAAAGAACTGCTGAAAGAAACTCTGAGAATTCATTACAATAAAATACTGTGCACTCTAGGGAAGTTACATTTTCTTTCTTTCTTTTTTAAACATCATTTTATTGGGGACTTGTACAACTCTTCGCACAATCCATCCATCCATCCATTGTGTCAAGAACATTTGTACATTTGTGCCATCATCATTCTCAAAACATTTGCTTTCTACTTGAGCCCTTGGTATCACCTCATTTTCCCCCTCCCTCCTCAATCCTTGATAATTTATAAATTATTATTATTTTGTCTTATCATGCACTGTCCAGTGTCTCCCTTCACCCACTTTTTGTTGTTCATCCCCTAGGGAACAGATTATATGAAGATCCTTGTAATTGGTTCCCCCTTTCTACCCCACCTTTCCTCCATCCTCCCAGTATCGCCACTCTCATCACTGGTCCTGAGGGGTTTATCTGTCCTGGATTCCCTGTGTTTCCAGTTCCTATCTGTACCAGTGTACATCCTCTGGTCCACCCAGATTTGTAAGGTAGAATTGAGATCATGAGGGGGGTGGGAGTGGGGGAGGAAGCATTCAAGAACTAGAGAAAAATTGTATGCTTCATCATTGCTACGCTGCACTCTGACTGGCTCGTCTCCTTCCTGCAGCCCTTCCGCAAGATGTCCAATTGCCCACAGATGGGCCCTGGGTCCCCACTCTGCACTCCCCCTCATTCACGATGCTATGATTTTTTTTTTAGTCTCTGATGTCTGATTCCTGATCCCTTCAACACCTCATGATCTCATAGGCCGGTGGGCTTTGTTGTTTCTTGGTTAGATGATCGCTTGTTTACCTTCAAGCCTATAGGACCCCAGATGCTATATCTTTTGACAGCCGGGAACCATCAACTTTCTTCACCATATTTGCTTATGCACCCGCTTTGTCTTCAGTAATCGTGTCGGGATAGGCTGGTGAGCTTCTTCCATGTGGGCTTTGTTGTTTCCCAGCTAGATGGCCGCCTGTTTATCTTCAAGCCTTTAAGACCCCAGATGCTCTATTTTTTGATAGCCGGGCACCATCAGCTTTGGAAGTTATGTTTTCAATGTGTGTTCAGTAGCATGGGAAAGTCCTTGTAAGAAAATACTATCTTAAAAAATTGGGTATAAAACTTCTAAATAGGTACTAAAATTATTTAAAGGAAATATGATAAAATGTGAAGAGCAAATATCTATAATGAAAGAAGTGGAGGCATGTTTGTTTCCTTTGTATCAAGTATAATATTTGTATTCCAATTTTTCTATAATAAATATCTATTATTTATATTATCCGACTTTTCCAAATGTGTCCCAGTTTATCAGAGATTTCTTCCTATGACTTTACTCACAGTTAAATATAGCCCTCTAAAGAAACAAACCTTTAGCCCCAAAGAATAGCTTAATTGCTGAAATCTCAGCTCCTCTGCCAAATAGAAGAGATTCCTGGAGGTAGGTCAGTCTCTGTCCTTCTTCAACCCTCCCTTCACAAACCACAGTAGATGCCAGGGAAGCCTCAGAGATGGCAGTAGAGTCGAAGACTGATAGAAGAGTTACAAGTCCCAGCGACAGGTTAAGCAGACACAGCTATCGCCTCCAGAGACCAGGCTCTAGTCAGCGAGGAGTCCCGCGTCTTGTGGGATGATGGCGGCTTTTCTGCGCAGCCAATAGGTTGCAGCTATGCATTTTGCATTTGACTCACACTTGCTCCGAAGGCGATGAAGCCCTGACCCTGAGAAGATTCCCCAGCCAGCCTTTCCCATGGGAGGGCCTGATCTCAGGAGAGAAAGCATAACAGAACAAGGGTGGTCCTTTCAAGTCATCCCTGTGCTCCGTCTCCTGTCCAGGTTCAGGGTGTGATTGACAACAACAGATGCAATTGTGTGGGGCTGTGTGATGACGCAAGACAGGTTCTACCAACTTTGTGAAAGTGTAGTATTGCGTATTGCTGGAATTCCGCGTTCATAGTGTACTCTATTATTCTGGGGCATCTGGCCAAATATAATTAGTAATTTTTCACATCCCTCTAATGCCGCTTCCTCTGGAGAGAAAAGTCAGCATTACTGTCACTGTCCTCTGAAACACACAAGAATAGTATGACAGCTGATGCCACGGCAGGTCACTGGAAAACCAGAGCTAAACTTTATTTCCTGCCTCTTTTATTAGCAGCTAGAAGTTTCATGAAATCACACATTTTTTTTCTCTAGTGCAAAAGACCACAAGACATGCTATGTAAATGTAAGATAAATAAATTGGATGCGATTTGCTCTCATCTCAAATAAAAATGACTGGGTGGTTTTTAATTATGCAGTATGATCGCACTTTTGTTCACAATGGGCTCTGGTGGGGAAAGAACTGCCCTGAAATCAGAGAGAAAAAGATCTGATTGTAGAGTTCCCACTAGGAAAATCAACCATCTCTTTTGCACCTCATTCTCACTGTCTTTGAAATAGGCAGCTAAGTACATTCACACCCACACCTCACAATCAGGATGTGATGATAATCAATATGATAGCTCTACAGTCGGCCAAAGGAAAATGGAAGAAAGCATTTTAATTAACTCCAACTTGTAAATGAGGAGAATAAAATGCAGACATTTTTAAGTGTACCGGTTGCTGTGTTTTGAAAAATGTCACCACCTCAGCAATCAAGATGTGCATTCGATCCATGACCCCAGAGTTCCCTTCACATTCCCCTGAAGTCAAATGGCACTTCTCCAGACAGCTATCGATCTGTTTCTATCAGTAAAGATTAATACTCTGTGGGACTGGCTTCCATCAAGCAACATAGTGTCTGTGTAGAGATTCACTGATGTGGCTACATGTTGTAAAAGCTCATTCCTTTGTATTGCTGCCTAGTTCAGTAAGCGTCGGTCTGCTAACCGCAAGGTTGGCATTTAAAACCCACCAGCTGCTCTGTGGGAGAAAGATGAGGCTGTCTGCTCCTGTGAAGATTCACAAAGCCTCAGAACCCCTCTGTGGATTCGCGATGAGTCGGAACTAACTCAGCGGCAGTGGGTTATTGTGTTGATGGACGTTTGCGCTGTTTCCAGTATGAGGCTATTACAAATAAAGCTGCTACAAATAAAACATTCTTATGGGTGATCCCACTATGAGACACACTGTCCTAGGGCCCTAAGGGGGACAACACTGGAGAGTCAGTGTCGGGACTGGCCCGGACTGACCCCGCGACACCGAGGCAAACCACTAAAGGTGAGCGGCAGAGCAACCATGGGAAAAGAGCAGGGAGCCCCCAAGGGAGTACAAAGGACAAACTCTGGGACTAGACCATGGTATCCCATTGGACCTGACTGAAGGACACGCCTAGAGATCAAAAATCAGACCTTGATCTATTTACATGTTTTTCTTTCTTTAAAAAAAATTTTTGTCTGTTAATTAATTTATTCTTTTATGGGGCATTGATTTTCCTTTTTGTTGTCATCACTGTGTTCTAACTCATCGCCTATCTTGCTATGGCTTGGTTTTGGGTGCAATATTATTATCATCTCTACAGATCTATCTAGATAAGATAGACTGGATGAATAGTCTGGAGGAGAAAACTACGGGACCAATGGTTCCAGGGGGACATGGGAGAGGGGGAGGTGGGGGTAAGGAGGTGGTGCTGACCAACCAAGGGACAGGGGAGCAACAAGTGATCCAAAATCAGTGGCAAGGAGGGTGTGAGAGGCCTCAGCAAGGGCAATGTAACCGAGAAGAATTACTGAAACCCAAATGAAGGCTGAGCATGATAGTGGGACAAGAGGAATGTAAAAGGAAATCAGGAAAGAACTAGGTGACAAAGGGTATTGATAGAGGTCTAAACACTGGCATGTACATATGTAAATATATTTATATAAGAGGATGGGGAAATAGATCTATGTGCATATATTTATAGGTTTAGTATTAAGACAGCAGATGGACATTGGGCCTCCTCTCAAGTGCTCCCTCAATGCAAGAACACATTGTTCTATTAAATTGACATTCCAGGATGCACACCTTCCTGACACGATTGCTGAAGAAAAATGTGTGCATAAGCAAATGTGGTAAAGAAAGTTAATGGTGCCCGGCTATCAAAAGATAAAGCATCTGGAGTCTTAAAGGCTTGAAGATAAACTAGCTGAAAAGCATCAAAGCCCACATGGAAGAAGCACACCAGCCTGTCTGATCACAAGGTGTAGAAGGGACCAGTTATCAGACATCAAAGAACAAAAAATCATATCAGTGGGTACCCACCTTCCTGATATGATCACTGAAGACAAACGTGTGCATATGCAAATGTGGTGAAGAAAGCTGATGGTGCCCGGCTATCAAAAGATATAGCATCTGGGGTATTAAAGGCTTGAAATAAACAAGTGACCATCTAGCTCAGAAGCAACAAAGCCCACATGGAAGAAGCACACCAGCCTGTGTGACCATGAGCTGTCGAAGGAATCGGGTATCAAGCATCAAAGAACAATAAAACCATATCATTGTAAATGAGAGTGAATGCAGAGTGGAGACTCAAAGCCCATTGGTAGGCAACTGGACATCCTCTTACTGAAGGGTTGTGGGGAGGAAATAAGCCAGCCAGGGTGCAGGGTAGCAACGATGAAACATATAACTTTCCTCTAGTTCTTAAATACTTCCTCCTCCCACTATCATGATCCCAATTCTACCTTACAAATCTGGCTAGACCAGAGGATGTACATTGGTACAGATAGCAACTGGAAACAAAGGGAATCTAGGACACATACCCCTTCAGCACCAGTGGTAAGAGTGGCGATGCCTGGAGGGTGGAGGGAATTTGGGGTGGAAAGGGGGAATCGATTACACAAATTTATGTATAGCCTCCTCCCTGGGGGATGGACAACAGAGAAGAGAGTGGAGGGAGATGTCGGACAGTGTAACATATGACAAAATAATAATAATTTATGAATTGTGAAGGGTTCATGAGGGAAGGGGGAGTGGAGAGGGAAGGGGAAAATGAGGAGCCGATATTAAGGGCTCAAGCAGAAGGCAAATATTTTGAGAATGATGATGACAACAAATATACATATGTGCTCGACACAATGGATGGATAGATGGATTATGATAAGAATTGTATGAGTCCCCAATAGAATGATTTTTTAAAAAAAACCCAAAACATTCTTGAACAGATACTTGTGTGGATGTATTTTATTTCTTGTGGGTAAAAGCAAACAAATGGTTGTTAATGGTTCATAAAAAATAAATAAAAACCAAAAAACGTCCAAATTCCCTGCCACCCATCAGTTGCACCTTGTAGCGGCCCTGTAAGACAGTGTAGCACTGCCGGTTTGGGTTCCAAGACTTCACAGTTTTATGGAAGTAGACAGCTTCATCTTTATCCCACAGAGTTGCTGCTGGGCTCAAACCACTGACCTGGGGTTACCAGCTCACTGTACAGCCCATTACCCTTCCACGGCTCCTCTGATGGTTCATAAAGTAGTTACAAATTTTACAAGAAACTGCCGAACGGCTTTCCAAAGTAATTGTACTGTTTTATATCCCCACCAAACATGTATGAATGTTCTAGGTTTTCCAGATCTGCAGCATATTTAACATTGTCAATGCTTTAGTTTATTTTTGATGGGGGTGAAGTTTCTTACTGTAGTTTTAACTTGCATAGTCCTAACATATGCTAAAAATAACATTTAGGATCTTTTATGCTGTAATTATTTACCAATATATGTATTGTTTTCTTAACTAAATATTTTGACATTTGAATGGGCATTGTCTTTTCAAAAATGACCTGTTAGAAGTTTCTTAAATATTTTCAATAATAATCCCTCATCAGATAACTCTATTCAGAGCACTATCTCTCAATCTGGTTTATCTTTTCATTCTATTAATGGTGTCTTTTAAAAAGCACAATGTGTCTATTTTGATGGAGTCTATTTAATCAATTTGTTTTTGTTTCTTTCATGGTGAATTCTAGAATATGTTTGCCTACCTGAAAGTCATAAATATACTGTCTTGTGTTTTCATATGTCATATACTCCCTTATGTATTCATATAGGAGCTTTTAATTATTAAATCATTTTATTGGGGGCTCGTACAACTCATCAAAATCCACTCATGCATCCATTGTGTCAAGCACATTTGTTTCCCTCATCATTCTCAAAACATTTGCTTTCTACTTGCGTCCCTGGTATCCGCTCATTTTTTCCCATCCCTTCCTCCGCTCTTTCCACTCTTTCACGAACCCTTGATAATCTATGAATTATTATTATTTTTTCATATCTTATACTGTCTGAAATCTCCCCACACTCACTTCTCTACCATCAATCCCAAGGGAGGAGGCCATATGTAGATCCCGGTAATCTGTTCCTCCTTTCTCCCCCACCTTCCTACCACCTTCCCATCATTGCCATTCTCACCATTGGTCCTGAGGGGTTCGTCTGTCCTGGATTCCCTGTGTTTCCAGTTCATATAGGAGTTTTAATGCTTTAGAATTAACACTTAGGTCTGTATTTCATTTTTAATTAATTTATGTTTAATGAGAAATAAAAGTGAAGATTATTGTTTGTTTGTTTCTGTATGAATACCTAGTTGTTACAGCACTATTTATGGAATCAGTGATCTTTCCTCCAACAAATTGCCTTAGTGCCTTTGTTGAAAATTACTTGACCAAACATATGAGTCCATTTCTACTTTATTCTGTCTCATTGATCTGTTTGTCTGTCATCAAACCATACCACATTCTTGGCTACTGCAGTGTTGTAGTAAGTTGTAAAGTCAGATTGTATAAGGTATACAAGTTTGGGCTTTTATTTCAAGATAGTTTTAGCTTTTATCAATACTTTACACTTTCATGTAAATTAAAACCAGCTTGCCAATTTCTTTATAAAATCTACTGGATGAAATTACTATATCTAGAATATTGCATTTTCGATACTTAAACATGGTGCATGACTCCGTTTATTTAGGACTTCTCTGAGCAATGTTTTGTTGTATTCATTAGATATATTTCTAGGTATTTGGTGTTCCTTGATGGCATTGTAATGGTAATTTAAATTTCACTTTCCAATTAGTTTATACCAGTTTTACCCTGTCCTATAGGGTTGCTATGGGTCAGCAGTGACTCAGTGGCCATGAGTTTGGAGAATTTTGGTAGGACTGAGTAAGAAATCCTGGTGGTTTAGTGGGTTATACATTGGGCTGTTAACCAAAAGGTCAGTGGTTTGAATCCACCATCCACTCCACAGGTGAAAGATGTGGCTTGCTATACTATCAAACACCCACAGGGGCAGTTCTACCTGGTCCAGTAGAGTCACTATGCATCAGAATTGATGACAGTGAGTTTAGATTGGGTTTTGATATGACTAAGGGTATTTACATTTAGAATTTCTATCTCCTTGATATATTGACTCTAGTGTTTTAAAATGTCCCTTGAGATAGTTTATTGTGCCAATCAGGCTGATAAACACTTGTGGGGTTAATTGAAGGGCAAAGCAATAAATGGCTCAGTGAGTCTCACCTTTCGAGTTCTCAGGTCTCTTGTTTTGTGATGGTCAGACCAGGGTGCAGCTGCCTTAGCCAGTTCCCTGCTTCAGCTGGCAAGGCTCACTTCCTGCAAGATATCCCCAAGGAGAAGCTGTATGGACCTACCCCAATGCAGCCCTGGGCGCTAGAGCAGACACATGGAGACCCCAGCCGGCGCTGAGAGGCTTACACGTTCACTGATTCGACTTTCCTCCTGCAGTCAGCATCATTGCGTGTGTTTTATGAGATGGAGGAGGACTTTGTGTATTGGTGTCGGACATATGGGTTAATGTTGGACTTGTGGGCTTGGGCAGCACTGGGTTGGGATATAGTCTTGATGTGCACTTACCCTTTATATCAAACTCTTTCTTATACATATGAGTTTCTGTGGATTTGTTTCTCTAAAATACCCAGACGAACACATCCCTCTTTATCACTTCCAATATTTATTGTTCTGAGTTGTTCTTTGGTGTTAATATAGCAGCTTTCTTTCATTTATTATCTACATGAAGATCCTGGATGGTACAAACTGGTTATGGACTTCTATTTTCCCCAAAACAGCAGTTTGAGTCCATAGATAAGTGACCTGGAGGAAGAGTCTGGGAATCTGCTTCTGAAAAATGGTCATTGGAAACCTTATGTAGTGCCCTTTGATTCTGACATGAGGAGAGTTTCATGAGTCAAGATTGTCTTGAGGACAACCAGAGTGGGGTGTTGTGGGGCTTTGTTTTTTACCTTTGTTGTCGGTGTTTTACATGGTGTCTTACATCTTTTTCTTTTACTTTTAATGCACCCCCACCTTTATCTTAAGGAACCCTTGCGGTTAAGTGTTGGCATGCGAAACACAAGGTCAGTGGTTCAAACCCACCAGCCGCTTTGTGAGAGAAAGATGTTCTTATGCAGATGTATAGCTTTGAAAACTCTCGGAAGCAGTTCTACTCCACCCTATAGACAGAATCGACGCCATGGTGGTAATACATTTGTTGTTTGGTGCCATCGAATCAAGTTCTTACTCACAGAGGCCCCTGTGCGGCTGAGGGGAATCTCTTGATGGGGGTTTTTCAGGCCAGGTGTTCATGAAGCCCTGGGGTGGGTTGGCCCCACCAGCTCCCCTATTAGCAGCAGAGCACCGCACTGCTGTGCCACTAGGGTTCTATCATTCGGTTTATTTCGTCACCGGACATAGGCATATATGTGGCCTGGCCTTCTCTAGTAGGACTGCACGTTCATTTGTTCTGCCTGCAGCCACGGAACCACCTATGAAAGTGACACTGCTTCCTGCTTTCCTCGGGAGAGTTTGCCTTGTGGGGTTTCGACTCTTGGGTTGTTTGTCTACCGCTCTTTCTTGGCGGCATCTGTGTTAATGAACACAGACTATACTGTGCAGCAAATTAGTCCATCTGGTGATATCACGACCTCACACGGTTTCTGACGGCCAGGATCTCGGGAGCAAGGTAGCCGGATCGGTGAGAGTGGGGTCCTCGGAGTTCTTACAAGGTTGCAGCCAGCCTGCTTGCAGAGGCCGCAGCCATCCATCATCTGAAGGCATGGCATGCACCGTTTTTCCTGTATGGTTTGATTAGTAGACGCCATTTAAAAGACAGGGCAGGCAATTAAAGATGCCAGGCAATGACCTCAGGTCCTGGACTTAAACTGTCCAGAGTGAAATTCTAGCGCCGTGCCTCATAGCTTATTTGAGTTGGGGCAAAGGGGGTCATAGAGCCTCAGCTCCCTCATCTATAAGATGGGCACAGAGCTATTGCAATTTAGGAACGTCGTTGTGTGAATTCAGGAGACTGCTTGCCAAGTGCTATCCCAGCCAGCAATGAAGGTTTATGCTTCTGCGGGGTACTGACACCAGGTCGTTGGGGACATATTTTCCAACCCCATTCATGTCACCCCATTGTCTCCCCTTGTGGCTTAAGGACATTAATCGTTTATGCTTTATATCGATGGCAGACGTTTCCTAAGAGATGAGTTATTGTTCCGTTTATAAAGGCCATGAACACCCTTGCAGTGAATAGAGGCGATTCGATTTATTCGATTCGTTTCAAGAATCTGTTGGTCCACATGTCAATGCCAGGCGGTTGTGCACGTCTCCACACACCCACCTCCCACCCCCCAACCCTGCCTGTGGTCCGGACAGCAGCAAATCCGGGCGTGGAATCCCAGTAGCAGGTTGGCAGGGGCCGAGCTGGGACCTGGTGGTTCGATGATGGGAATGGGACTCATCTGCACAGCAGCAGCGCTTGGGGCCCCGAGAGCAAGGTCATTCATTATTCGCAGCCCGGGACGCCGGCGCACAGCAGGCCGGGCAGGCGGCTCATCAGTATTCCGCTCCTACCCTCGGCTAAATTTGCCATTTCATTTAGAATGCTTCTGATTGCACACTTTTTATATTCCGAGCTTCCTTGGAGAACGGATGCCACTGGGAGCGATCTGACAGGCAGCTGAGCTCACGTGGATGTATTTGCCATCAAACGGAGGGGGGGAGTTATTAAAACACTTCGCTGTCAGCTGTGAATAAAGGGAGGATTGTTTCGCTTATAAAAATTCTTTTTCCATAGTGGGGGGGCGGGAGACCCAAAAGAAATACATAACTCAAGGAAGATTTATGGAGAGGATGAAATCTCCAGGAGCAGCATTTTAATAAGTTGGCGCTTTGTAAACGCTATAATGTGCCCCAATAAAAGCTGGTGACCAGCCGAGGAAGTCCAAGGCCACTCATTCGTTTGGCCCCTGAGGTGGACTCCTTATTAAAAGGCACTTCCGGCCTCCTTGCTTGGCAAACCTGAGAAATTACCCAGCTCAGAGTCGGTGCCCTTAATAAGATAATTTATATTTATACTTAATTACCCTTTTCTCAAATTTTCTTAGATGTGATCAACCAGATGACATCTGAATTGCCACCTCACAAAAGCAATAAATGGGGGTATTGCTTTTATGGACTGTGAAAGGGATGTGTAATTTGTACTCCCTATCAGCAGAGCTACTAAAAGATGGAAATTTATGATTTCTGCCCCCCAGAAAAACCTCATTAAGCTTCTTGACGAGCGGGAAGCCTCGTGAGCAGTAATCCAAGCGTGTAACGCCTCGTAAGTGACCCACAGAGCCACTTCTTCAGACCAGTCCGCCACCGGGGATAGAGGCGCCGGGACAGGCTTCTTACCGGGAGCACCCTGAATTGAAATGCACCCGCAGAAAGTGTGCCAGGAAGCCCGGATCACGCTGTGTCTCGCTGAGAATCTTTGCGGAGAGAAAATATTGGCCTTTTGTCTTTGTCAATCCCCAGGAACCAGGAGCAAACAAGAGGCAGATTGATGTGCCCGCTCAGGGCAAATCCGAAGACAGAACAGCCCATATTTGGAGGCAGGGGAAAGCTCCACTGTCAGGCCTGAGCGAGTGTCTGTGTGTGACAGTCCTTACCACACAGTGTGACTTAGAGCCACCCTGAGAGAGAGAGAGAGAGAGAGAGAGAGAGAGAGAGAGAGAGAGAGAGAGAGAGAGAGAGAGAGAGAGAGTGTGTGTGTGACTGGTTCTGCTGCTCTTGAGAACCCAGCCTCACACAGCTGGGAATCAAAGGTAGGGTAGGGGGTTTAAGTTCACCTAGAGGTGCTTTGGAAGAAAGGCCTGGTGATCGACTTCCAACAAAATCAGCCATTCAGTCATTGAAAGCCATCTGCAGCGCAGTTCTCTGACACATGTAGTCTGGCATTCATGAAACAGGAACTAGCCAGCTGTAAGGTGTGCAGTGAGATGGCCACGTGATACAGTGAGAAGGGGCAATTTCATATATATGAGTACATTGTCACGAAAACATACTAACCGCAGCTGCCTTTGGCTACTTAAAAAAATTAATGAATCGTTTACTGGGGCCTCTGGCAACTCTTAGAGCCATCCATATTTCAATTATGTCAAAGCACGTTTGTACATATGTTGCCATCATCATTTTTAGACTATTGTCTTTCTGCCTGAGTCTTTGGTATCAGCTCCTCTTTTTACCTTCCTTCTCCCACCCTGCCATCCTCATGGACCCCTGAAAAATGATAAATTATTATTGTTTTCATATCTTACACCACCTGTTATCTCCCTTCCCTCATGGGCTACCTACCTACACCAAGGGCCCAGTGCACTCTCCTAGGGTCTGCCGTCACCTGGGAGCTTTCTTGACCACTTTCCTACCAAGGACCTCGGAGTAGCCATGATGTCTGAAAAGGCATACCAAGTTTGGCCTCAGCTCTCAGGGCCATTGAGTCAATTCTGACTCACAGTGATCCTGCAGGGCAGGGCAGAACTGCTCTTGTGGGCTTCTGAGGCTGTAACTCTTCAGGAGTAGAAAGCCTTCCCTTGCTCCCACAGAACGATGGGTGGATTCAAACTGCTGACCGTTCAGATGGCAGCCCAATGCATAAAAACCATGCCACCAGGGCTCCTGATGGGTATTGGCCTCATCAATCAGGCAAATGTCTATGGGAAGGCTTAGATTCCATCAATAAGTGAAGGCTGTTTTCATAGCAAAGACACCGAGCCAGCCTGGTGGCAATTAACTCATTATCCTCTACTAACACTGCTTATTACTATCAGGAGGTGGCATTAACCTTCTTCCTCTTTACTGCAGACTGTAATACAAAGCAGATCTGCCTCGCTCCCCATTCAATAGAGCATTTCATTATCAAAGGATCAAAAGCATCTTGTTATCCTGTCGCTGCGCAGGACAGACTCTAAGGGAATCGCGAAGGACAGCTTAAGTGTTACTTCCTGAAAGAAAAGGCAGCTGACCAAAAAAAAAATAGACCACGGGAGATGACAGCTGCAGAAGCATAACAGGTCTAATACCATCTTCCCAGCCCAGAAAACTCTATTAAGATAACTTACAACAGGAAGCCCAGCCAACCAAAGTAAGAGTGGTTTTTATAAAGATGTACTAAGTACTTGAAAAGGTCACCAAACGTGCTCATTAGAGAATGCCAAATACTGGTATTAGCCTTCAACATGGGAGTCCAGGTCATGTCTCAAAAGACTGTGCTAGATTATAACACACACACACACAGTGGGTTACCCCACCCTCCTGCAATTAAATAAGGTTTAATTTCCTCCATTCCCTAATCACTTTTCCTCCGCTAAAATGATTTTATTACAGCTTCTCTAGAGGAGACTTTGGGAATTGAAATGACATCTTATGCCAGCAGAAAGATAGGAAAACTTAGAGTTGGCTATACAGTGCTGTCATTTATAATGCCTCCGAACGAGACAACATCAGCTCGCCTGCATATAAAACCTAAACCTCACCGGCTTTGTCCAGAGGCTGAAACAATACAGACAACCGTTTAACAACGAGTCACAGAAAAGAGCTCCCGGAGCCACCCTTCCTGTTAGGAGTTCCCATCTCCAACGGGCATGTGTGATTAAACGACGTCAGTCAATTACATTTCATTTTTTATGCCAGCTGGCATTCATTACGAAACCTCAGAAATGTGTCAGGAAGGATAATTTGGCGAATGGATATTGGTTCTGCCATCTGAAACTGACAAGGACCCACCAGCCCATTTTATTCCCTCAGAGATCGTTCATTTCAAGACACGGGGTTTTGGATGAGTAGACGGTGCGTGGGTCTTTATGTGTCAGATGCACAGTACAATAATCCCTTTTTTGTGTGCTTTAACTGTGCTTAGTACTAGGTCCTATCTCAAAGGAATGTGGGTTCTCTCAGTGAAGGCGATTATTTTTTATTACATAAATATTTTATGATATGTCTTGCCCATCTCTTGGCCTGACACTTTATTACCACCGACTTTTATTAATTCTGAGCTTGATGAAAATGAAATGTGAGGTTTTGATGTGTGCGCTTGCTAGAGCCTCCAGGGCGGGGAATGTCTTCTTGAAGATTACAATTGCTTAACTTCTCCCAGGATTAATTTGCCTAACCACAGTCCCCGAGCCATCCAGGAAAGCCATCATTTGGAATTGTAGCAGGAGGCTTCCGACGTGGTCCTTTCAAACTCCCATTTCTGGAGTTTGTGCAAACTGAAAGACAGTGTTTATCGGGAGATGTTTTATGAGCGGCTCATGAAATCGAATACAGTCAAACTCTCCATTGTTAGGCAGCTGAAGCCCTTGTCTGGGGACTTCATTACGAGCTAGCCCCTCTGTGTGAGGCCAGATTGAGCAAGGGAAAGTGGAAAAACTCGCACACACCTTGGTTAGCTCAGGTCAGAGACTCCTATCCAAAGTGGAAATGGCAGCTGAGACATTTTGCCTTCCCCTGGGATTCACGCAGGCTCTCACCCTATCAGTTACCATCACAAAATTGATTGGACTATTTCCAAGTCTCTCCCCTCTCCTCTGGTCCTCCTTGGCATATCACTCTCATATTTATGGAAGGAAGAAGGTACAAGAGGCAGCATCTCTTCAGAGAACGGGAATTACTGTAACGTAGATCAGTACATAGAAATACCCCAGCAGTGGCTTTGAAGACTGGGGAACAGAATGGGGTGGGCATAACATGGACCTAAATGATTTTATCTAATGATATTATTTTAGAAGACCCAACAAACAGATCAGAAAACAACTCCTCACGCCAGAAGTCGGATGGTTCATGTTTGCATAAATCCAAGACTCTTCACTAAATGGAAATGGCCACGCATTAAAGCCCTGCTCTCTTTAGCAAAATGAGTTAACAAAATCCTTTTCTCCTTAGACAACTGTTATGGATTGATTTATGCCCCCCCCCCAAAAAATATGTGTGGAAATCCTGACAGCTATTCCTATACATATGATGCTGTTGGAAAGAGGGTTTTCTTTTTTTATGTTCATGACAGCATGTTGGCTCAGGATGGATTTTCAATCTAATGAGCTCCAAGTTCTTAAAAAACTAGCCTCAGGATAGACAGAGCTACACAAAGGTAAGCCCACAGTATTGCTACCAAGTCATCTCCCTCCTTGCCATCCAGTCGACTCTGACTCATGGTGACCCCACACCTTCCTGCCACAAAGCGGCAGCTCTCGTGCTTAACCCACCGTGCCACCAGGGCTCTTTATTCAAAGTCCTGGTCACCTTTCTGAAACAAAAATACCCCAACGTGAAGCTACTTCTTCTCAACATAGCTTCTGTTTAGGTCGAGCTGCGTCTGAAGGCAGTGGGTGTTTCCATCTCGGTTACCATTCCTCACGGGGTTCTGCACACTTCAATCTACACAACGTCAGAACGGCAGTTTGGGGGCCTCGGGAGTCTCAAATCATTCTCAAGCCCTTTAAATGCCCATTCTGCACTGTAGGATGGATGGGTTGAAGTCTCTTAGAGAAAGGACAGCTCTTGCTACACCTGAAGCCCTGGCAGCAGAGTGGTTCCATGTCAGGCGGCGATCCTCAAGGTCTGCAGTTCAAAGCAGCCAGCTACTCTGCAGGGGAAAGCCAGAGCTCTCTACTTCCACAGAGACTCATGGTCTCAGAAACCTGCAGGAGCAGCTCTACCCTGTCCCATCGGGCTGTTACAAGTCAGTATGCATTTGATGGCAGTGAGTTTGGTTTGCTTTGGTTTGGGGTTTGGGCATCGTGATAATAGAAAAAAATTCCCCGATGTAACTTTCCTAGCATTTTTCTGATCTATGCAGTTTTTATTTCCTTAACCCTTCTGCTTTTAAGCTCCTGGGATTGTCCTGTATCATTAAAAAAAATGTATCAAGATCACTCCTTTCAGGGGCCTCAAAACAGTCACCTTACCTTCTGAACAGACTTCTCAGCTTTGAAATGAACTGGCCCAGCAGATGCCCCCTTGATAACCACTGTGTTGACTGAAACTTATTTTTTTTTGGGGGGGGTACTCTAAATAAGAATAAGACAAGTGTATTATTAAGAGAGCTTGTCTGTAGGCATCCACTGATTTCAGAGACAAGTTCAAACATGTTTTCTTCAGAATAAACCCATGCATATATGAATTGCAAACCAAGTAGCAATATTTTGTACTTATCCTCATACCCAGGGGAAACAAAGACAGCTCTTGGGGCTACCGAAAAAGGTCTTACTCCTGGAGCACACCCTAATTCCCACTTCTAACTTCATGAACTATGAGAAAATTAATTTCTCTTCTTTAAAGCTACCCCCTTGTTATTTTTTATATATAAAGCAGCATCAGCTAACTAAGATAACAAGTACCCAAGCAGAAATAAACATAGCCTACTAGGCTATGAGGCAGAGGCTAGAGATGTGATTGTGGAGACTGGGGAGTCAGTCATAGGGAAAGCCAAGCCAACGGGGATGAGGTGAGTTCTGCATAAAGAAGCAGCTTCAGGATCTTGCTTACTTGGAGGTAGGTGGTGAAATGATTGCTGAAAGAGGAAACAGAAGAGAAAAGAATCTATTTTGATTCACTGATTTGATCTTAATCACACTTCATTCAGCCAGCCTAGGGCCAAAGTTCGACTGCAGGAGCACTGGGAATGTTTAAACGTCTGTGATTCTAAGACCCACTGAAGGCAAGAGAATGCTCAATCTCCACGCCCGGCTTCTATCGCAACATAATTGCAGCAACATGCTCTGTTGTGGTGGTTGTCAGGTACTGTGAAGTCACTTCTGTTCGCCCCTATGTGGGACAGAGTGAAGCACTATTCTATGCTCATCATGGTTAGCATGTTGGAACCCATTGTTACAGCCACCGTGTCAGCATATCTCCTTAGAGATCTTTCTCCTTTTCACTCCCTGTCTGCCTCACCAAGCATGTTGTCCTTTTAAAAAGGCTGTTTGCACATGTGAGACAACGTCTCCCTATCCCCACTTCTGTGGAACATTCTGGCTGTACTTCTTCCAAGACAGATCTGTTTGTCTTTTTAGCAGTTCTGAGCACCATACTTCAAATGCAATGATTCTTCTTCAGTCTTCCTGATTCATTGTCCCACTTTCAGATGCACGTGAGGCAGGTGAAAACACCCTGGCTTGGACCAGGTGCACTTTGGTCCTCAGAGCGACAACCCTGCTTTCAGCACCATCAAGAGGTCTTGTGCAGCAGGTGTACTCAATCCAAGTAGTTGGTTTGCTGACTGCTGCTTCCATGAGTAACCAGAATGCTCCTTGGAAGCAAGGATGGAGAGACTTCATCTCACATCCTTTGAACATGTTGTCAGGAGAGACCAATCCCTGGGAAAAGGACACCATGCTTGATAAAGTAGAGGGGCAGCGAAAAAGAGGAAGACCCTTGACCAGATGGATTGACACGGTGGCTGCAGCAATGGACTCAAACATAACAATTGTGAGGATAGTGTAGAATCAGACAGTGTTTCATTCTGATGTATCTGGGGCCACTGTGAGGCAGAACCGACTCGATGGTGATGCACACGACAACAACCACGTTCCCTAGCCATGCCTAACAAATGGCTGATTTTGGCAACTGAGGAATAAAAGAACCTAAAAACTGAACATCGATGAAATTTATTCATAACAGACTCATAAAATTTAAGCCACACACTAATATTATCTATGAAGATAAATCACATCCTATTCAGATATCAGGAGATAAAATTGTGAGTACTGCTGTTATTATGTACACTGAAGTTTCTCCTCGCTCACTGTGATCATGCAGGATAGAGTAGAACTGCCCCAAAGGGTTTCCTAGGCCGTAATTTTTACAGGCACAAGTCACCAGGACTTTTCTCTACGAATCTTACCACCCCCACCCCACCCCACACCAAAATTGGTAGGTTTGAACTGTTGACCTTCTGGTTAGCATGTAAACACATAACCATTGCGCTACTGGGGCTACTTAAAAAGACAGAACTGCTTAAAAGAATAGGAAGAAGCACATAGCATAAAGAGAAATGAAACTGAGACTGGAGAGGCTAGGGTAGATCTTATAAAGATTTATACAGAATATAAGGTTCTTTATCAGTCAGTTTCTTAAGTCATGTACAAATTATGTTTTAAAAGAAAATAAAACTCTCACGTGAACACTCTCAGTGTTAACATAAATTATGGCATGCTTATACATGTGTATATACAGATTTTCACTCCAGTTAAGGGTGCTTCATGGTCAGAGGCTGTTTGGTTTAAGTAATCCTTAGTGCAGGAACAGAAGAAGCATGCTTTCTAGAATGTTACTGGATCCAAGATAGGGGTGGAAATGGGCTGAGGGGGAGAGTGCCCTGGCTCTGAAGAGTGGCACTTGAATGTAGCACGTGTCCCTTCCAATCACATTTCATTTGGCAAAGTGACGGGCACAGCCAAACCTAAAGTTGGTTGTGTGAGAAGTCCAATTTCTCCCACAAGCAGGCTCCCAATAGGAAGGGGCAGGGAAGGTTTTGGTGTTTTTTTAAAAAAACTATAAAACCTGAACTTCACCTCTCTTTGTTTCTAAGTTTTATATAAAACAAAAACTACAAAGATCAGTTACATAGGAAATTACAAAACCGCATGAAGTTCACATGGGTATTTTTGTTGTTGGGTGCTGCCAAGGAGGTTCCGCCCAAGAGTGACTTTGCACTGCTGAGTGATGCCGGCCTGACCCTGCACCCTCCTCCCAATTGTTGTTATGTCGGAGACCCTGGCTTTGCAGCCCAGTTTGTCTGTCCATCTCACTGAGGGCCTTCCTCTTTCTTGCTGCCCCTCGAATCTACCAAGCCTGGGGTCCCTTTCCAGGAGCCCTGCTGGTGTGGTGGCTAGCTGTTGGGCTGGGATCCACAGAGCTGACAGAAACCACGAGCAGCTCCGAGGGAGAAGGGTTGGGCTTTCTACTCCTGTACACCGTTACAGTCTTGGAAACCCATCCGGCATCGTTATGAGTCAGCATGGGCTCAATGGCCATGAGTTTGGCTTTTCGATGTCCTTCTTCAGAACTGGCCTCTCCTGATAAGAAGTCCAAAGTTCATGAGTCAGTCATCCTATCCTTGCTTCTAAGGAGTATTCTGGCTGTGTCTCTGCCAAGACAGTGTTGTTTGTTCGTTTGACTTTCAGTGGTACTTTCTTTTTTCCCCAGTGCATCAAATGCATCAATTCTTCTGCACTCTTCCTTATCCAAGGTCCAACTTTCACATGCACATAGTAAGGCAACTGAAAACGCCATGGCTCGGGTCAGGCACATCTTAGTCCTCTCGATGACATCTTGCTCTTCAACACTTTTTTTTTTTTTTAGAGAGAGCAAGCGAGGCTCTTCAACACTTTAAAGATGTTTTGTGCAGCAGATTTACCCAGAACAATATGTCATTTGATTTCCTGACTGCTGCTTCCATGAGCATTAAGGGTGGACCCAAGCAAGAGGAAATCCTTGATAACTTCAATCTTTTCTCCATTGATCCTAATTGGTTCAGTTGTGAGGATTTTTGTTTTCTTTACATTGAGTTGTAGTGAATACTGAAGTCTGAAATACTTGATTTTCATCAGCAAGTGCTTCCAAATCCTCCTCACTTTTCAATAAGCTAAGAAGTCTTCTTCTAATCCTGATGCCACATTCTTCCTCAGGTCGTCCAATTTCTCGGATGATTTGCTCAGCATACAGATTGAATAAACATGGTGAAAGGATACAACCCTGACACTCAATTCTCTCTCTTTAAAATTAATTAAAATAAATACTTGAAATTAAGTTCAAATTACTATGTGTTTATTGTGTCACATGTTCAACAGGAACTAAAAAGAAAACCTATGGGAAAAAGTATTATTCCAATGTGCTAAGGCTCATTGTTGTTTCTGCTCATGCAAGTACTTCAATTTGTCTTCCCTCTTTTGTCAAATTAAGTCTTGGTGGCATACTGCATAATGCATTGAGATGCTAACCACAAGGTCAGTGGTTCAAGCCCATCAGTGACTTCTTGGGAGAAAGATGAGGCTATCTACTCCCATAAATACTTAAGTTCCAAGAAACCTAAAGGGGCAGTTCTACTCTGTCCTGTAGGGTTACTGGGAGTTGTAATGGACTTGATAGCAGTCAGCTTGGTTTTGTTTACTTTGTCTATCACATGACACGTAGTGACTAAATCCTCCCTGAACTTTTCCCTGGGGGAGCTACTGCACTGAAAAGTCTTCCTACAAACAGTCTGCTATCACAGCCTTTGGCCTTCACTTGGTGAAAACTCATCTTTTACAAATGAAGCCTACTTCTGTTCATTTTACATTCATTCTTGACATTTAAAGTCTTACAACTTGGTGCCAATATGCTCGTAAAGACATCTGCCACACAGTGAAATGTTATGATAGTGGTGAGGTCATCATATAGATCAAGCAGAACATACTGTACACAGTAATCTTATGCTCAATGGAAACACTGCCCGGTCCTTCGCCATCCTCACAAGTGTTCCTATGCTTGAGCCTGTTGCTGCAGCCATTGTGCCAATCCATCTTGTTGAGAGACTGACTTCCTCCTTTTCACTGCCCTTCTACTGTACTAAGCATTATATCCTTCTCCGGGGATTCACCTCTTCTGACAACATGTCCAAAGTGCATGTGATGAAACCTTGCCATCCTTGCATCCAAGACGCCCTCTGGCCATACTTCTTCCAAGACAGATTTGTTTGTCCTTTTGGTAGTCAATGGTACTTCTCCTATGCCACAATCAAAGGCATCAATTCTTATTTTGACTCCCTTATTCAATGTCTAACTTTCACATGTATAAAAGGCTATTGAAATAACTGTCTCTTTGATCAGGTGCACCTTCATCTTCAAGACAGCCTCCCTGCTTTTCGACACCCTAAAGGAGGGCTTGTGTAGCTGCTTTACTCAGAATAATGCCTCCTTTGATCTCTTGACTGCTGCTTCCATGAGCATGTGGATCCAACAAGATGAAATCCTTAACAACTTCAAACGTTTCTCCATTTGTCATGATGTTACCTATTAGTTCCGTTGTGAGGATTTGGATCTTCTTTAAACTGAGTTACAATCCACACTGAATTCTGCAATACTCGATCTTTATCAGCAAGTGCTTCCAGTCCTGCTCATTTTTAACAAGCAAGATTGTGTCATCTTCATATTGCAGTTTGTTTTTATTAAAAGATCATTTTCTCGGGGGCTCTTCTGACTCTTGTTACAATCCATACATTGATGGCATCAGACATGTTTGTACATATGCTGCCTTCATTCTCTTCTAGGTATTTACTTTCTATTGAGCCCTAACTTTGCAGCTTGTTAACAGGCTTTCCTCCGATCCCGGTGCTACCTTCTTCTTCGTATAATCCAGCTTCTCTGATGATTTGCTCAGCATATAGATTGACTTAAGTATGGTGATGAACAGATACAACCCTTATGCATACCTTTCCTGATTTTTAAACCATATAGTACTCCCTTGTTCCATTCACACAACTGCCTCTTGATCTATGTGCAAATTCTGCACAAGCACAATGAAGTGTTCTGGAATTCCCATTCTTCTCAAGGCCATCCATAGTTTATGGTCCACACAGTAGAATAACTTTGCATAGTCAATGAAACACAAGTAAACATCTTTCTGGTATTCTCTGCTTTCAGCAAGATCCATCTGACACCAGCAGTGATATCCCTTGTTCCATGTCATCTTCTGAATCCAGCCTGGACCTCTGTCAGATCCCGTAAATGTATTGCTGCAAACATTGCTATATGACCTTCCTTTTGGGTTTTCAAATCTAGATCTTTTCATGTTTCATTATAATATTTGACTTTGTCTTCTCCAGGTGCCTTTTTGAAATCTTCTGTTCAGTTATTTGATTCATCATTTCTTCCATTTGCCTCACAGTTTCAGAGACTCTTCTGACTTCCATTTTGATCTTTTCTTTTTTTCTTGTCTTTTTAATGATCTGTTGTTTTCTTTATGTATAATGTTATTGATGCCCCCCCCATAGCTCATCAAATAGCTTGTCATTAGTGTTCAATGTGTCAAATCCAGGTGGGATGAACTCAAGGTCCACTTTTGGTTCTCATAGACTTGTTTTATTTGGCTTCAACTTGAACTTACATATGAGCAATTGATGGCCTGTTCCACAGCCTGACCCCTGACCTGGTTTTAGTTGCTGATATTGAACTCTTCTATCACATTTCCCACATATGTAGTCAATTTGATTTTTGTGTTCCATCTGGAGATGTCCATATGCATAGTCAAACAACACCTTTGGTGTTGTTGAAAAACAGGTATTTGCTATGAACAAGTTGTTGTTCTTGTGAAATTCGATCATGAGCTCTCAGCTAACTTTCTATCACCAAAACCATATTTTCCAACTACTGTCCCTTCCTCTTTTCTGACTTTTGCATTCCAATTTCCAATAATTATCAATGCCTCTTGATTACATGTTTGGTCCATTCAGGCTGAAGACATTGATAGAATTCTTCAATTTCTTCATCACTAGATGTTATGGTTGGCGCACGAATTTGAATAATAGTTGTACTGATCAGATTTCCTTGAATGAGGACACATATAATCCGATCACAGACAGCATTATACTTCATGATAGACCTTGAAATGTGCTTGAATGAAATGACATTTCTCTTGATTGTATTATTCCTGCATAGTAAGGCACATTTTTTTCTGATTCAAAATCAGCAATACCACTCTATTTCAACCCACTAATGACTAGATTATAGGTCTCAATTCATTTTTATGACTTCTAATGTTCCTAGATTCATTCTTTGTACATTCCAAGTTCTGCCTATTAGATTTTTTCCCCAGCTGTTTCTTCTCGTTTTGAGTTGTGCCCTGTCAGCACGTAACAATCCCACAGGCTTTACTCCATTTGACTCTACTTTGAGAAAGCAGCTCTCCCTTTGTCACATTTCGAGGACATTCCAGCCTAAGGGGCCCATCCTCTGGCACTATCTCTGACAATGTCCTTCCACACATTAAGAATTCAGTACCTGACAGTGTTTTTATGCTATGCATGAGGTTTTCAGTGGACAACCAATTCTTTTTTTTTAATTTTTTATAATATGTTCTTAGTCTGGAAGCTTTGCCCAAACCTGTTCACTTTGGGTGACGCTGGTGGCATTTGAAACACCAATGATATAGCTTCCAGCATGACGGCAACACACAAGCCACCACTGTGGGGCAAACTGACAAGTGATGGTTTTAGAGCTATAGTTTATAATCCAGTTAGCTTTTGAGAATTATGCTTAAAGCACTAAATAAAGCCAACTTGGGGCACTATGGTTGGCCAAGTAAGGAAAAGGGAAACCCTAAACAATAAAACCATAAGAAAAAAAAGAAATACCAAAGACTAAACATTTAGTTAAAACACCAACTTGAAATCTGAGCAAGGAAACTTTGGAGAAGCAGAGAAAGAAGTGAGGATAGAAAAATGGCAACCTGGCTTCCGTACTTGTATTCCCAAACCAGGGAGGCCCATCACTGACAGAGATGGGGCTACATGATTACCTGTTGTCATATAATGAAAAATACACTTTACAAAATTGAAAACGTTTGGAGTCTTTCAGTTCCAGTTCTGCCACTTTCTAGCTATGGGACTTTGGGGGGGGGGACCCTGAGTTTATAAAAAGATTATATAAAGATTCCCGCCAATCTCAAATATTTGTTTAGAGTGAGTTTTGTGAAACAATCTTAAATTTATGAAGTTTTGAATTAAAGACAAATACTTATGAATTATTTAGTATATATAGGAGGGACTTGGGGTTAGCTGCTATCAAGTTATGATGATCTCATGCTTGGTAGTTTGTACTTTATGAATGTGCACTTTGCTATAAAATATGTTAAAATTTTAGGGCAATGTCTTCTCCCCCTTGCTCCTTTCCCTGGGACCTAGGTAACCCAATAATAAGGTAATAGAGTAGAAAAGTTTTGCTATGAAACTCAAGTGTGAACAAGAACTAGACACTCCTTTTGTATCAAGCTTCCACCATCGAGTCAATTCCAACTCGAAGCAGCCCTCTGCAGGGCTTCCCAGGCTATACAACTTTATGGGAACAGAGAGCATCAACTTTTTTTCCCTCGGAGGGGCTGGTGGGTTTGAACTGCTGACCTAGTGTTTCACAGCGCAGTGTCTACCCCACAGGGCCACCAGGGCTCCTCTCACATTATAAGGCGCAGAATATAAAATAGCAAAGGACTAGCCTTTATGTAAAACTGGCTTGATGTCCTTTCTAGAGTCTACTTTTACCAGTTCTAACAAACCTTCCTCTCTTAGCTTTATCTGGGGGCCGGCAAACCTCAGCTCAGAATGACAGCCAGGCTAGAAGAGGATAAAGGCTCTTCAAAAGCAAAGCAGTGGCCACAAGGTCAAGAGGTTGGCCGGAGGGGCAGAAAGGGAGCGAGGGTGTAAGGGGGATGACGCTGCTAAAGGAAGAACTGCAGGAAGCATCCTGTGAGTCTGACTGCGACCCAGACCCGAGGGCAACAGACACACACAGGTCCATGAGAGAAGGGGCCCTCTGTGCTGATTGACTCTGACCCTTGAACCCGAGGCAAATAACTTATTGATGTTCTTCAGAAGTCTGTGTGTGCCATTAAGGTGAGTGGTCAAGTGCTCCCCCGCTAACCCAAAGGTTATTGGTTCAAACCTACCAGCTTCTCCTTGGGGAAAGATGTGGCAGGGTGCTTCCATACGCATTAGGACAGTGATTCTCAACCCTCTTAATGCCACGAGCCTTTCATACAGTGCCTCATGTTGTGGAATTATTTTCGTTGCTGCTTCATAACTATAATTTTGCTACTGTTATGAATCGGGCGACCCTGTGAAAGGGTCATTTGACCCCCCAAAGGGATTGCAAGCCACAGGTTGAGAACGGCTGCATTAGCACCTCGGAAATCTTGTAAGGCGGTGTTACTCTGTCCTGTAGGGCCTCTGGGAGTTGGATTTACTTGAAGGCAGTGGGTTTGCCTTTGTTTAGGGTATGCATCTACACAGGGGAGCGCTTACTTCATCCCTACCCAATCCTAATCAGATGCCAGGATTCTAATAGGTGGAATGACAAAGAGGTAAATAAGCCCACTGGGCCCCATCAGTGGCTGGCCAGTGTGATGTTTTTTTGTTTGTGTGTTTGTTTTTTACCTTTCCAGCCCCTCCCACCAAGATGAGGAGCACAGTGTCCATCTGAGGTAACTATTTTGAACCCATCCCGTGGCTGTGGTGTGACAAACTGTCCTCCAGGATAGGTCCAGAAATCACTGAACATTTACATGGGCCCAGAACAAAGAGCTTTCTGTTGGAAGTGGGTCTTAGAACAGCATTAGGATTTGTTACCGTTGGATGGGGTTATCTTCTGTGTTTTCATTCCTGGCTTTCCTGACGTTGCCTGAGACTTTTAAGCTAGAAGTAAAATATGTAAGTTCGTAGCCACTAAAACTTGTTAAAGGAAGTGTTCAAAGGCGCTGTGGTGAGGCTACTGGTCTCCCGGCTCACAGTGGGCAATTCAGCTACACACAAGGACACATTGTGAACTTTAGAGTCAATGAGATTCAGCCACATATTAAAAGGTGGATTTGAAATCTATCATGGTAGCAGGGTACTGAATTATTGGAGAATACTGAGGCAGATTCAGAAAGCAAAATATTTATCAGAAATCATAAATTGTAGATTGAATTGTGTCTCCCCTCAAAAATGTGTTTTGTAAATCCTAACCCCTGTATCTGTAGTTAAAATCCCATTTCGGGATGGGTTGTCTTAGTTATGCTCATGAGTCAGTAGTAAGGTAGGCTGTGCTTTAAATCAATCTCTTTTTAGATAAAAGGAAGATTAAATAAGCAAGATACCAAGCAGAGATGTAGGGGCAGGGGGATGGCAACATACCTAAAAGTCACCCAAGAGCAAACCCTCAAAGGAGACTAGGATCTCGCACCAGAGTCAACAGCCTGATTTTAGACTCCCATCCTCCTCTTCTGTGAATAAATACATTTCTATTTGTTAAATTCTTCCATTTGTGGTATTTCTGTTCTCAAGCCCTACATAGCTAAGACACCATACTCCACCTTACGTTTCTGGCCCCAAAGGCCATTGGGTTAGGTTGGGTTTTCTAGAAATCAAAAGCAGTGACCTTGTATGTATGTATTGTCCATAAAAAGAGAGGCGTATCAAGAAATGGCTTACACTGTTGTAGAAATAGGTAAGTCCAGTCTGGTTCAAGTCAGGTTTCTCTTGGCTTGTGGAAGTTGACAAACAGGAAGCAGGATGACTCAGCAGAGACAGCAAGGGCACAGGCCAGTGGATGCAGAAGCAACATGAACCCACTGAATTCATGATTCCACTGCTGGTAGTCTACATACAGCTCCTGGGGTCAGCAGGTGATGTAACAGGAGCTAGAGGAATCATGTGGAAGACCCAGCTCCAGCAGAAGGTGGAGGGCCAACGAGGATTGGACCCTGCGTGATATCTTCCTCTTACACAAAAAGGCCACAGCCCCAAGGAGGTGTCGTCAGGCTGTGATCCAATGGACAGATTGGATTCCACCCCTACTCTTACCCAGGAACGTCTAGTTGACATAATCCCTAACAATCACAGTCATGTGATATTACGTTTTTGCAGAAGGACATATTATTCAGTATCACAAATGAATGAGCAGTCTGGTTAAACAACTTGTCAGTCTTCCCAATATTATGCTGATGACATTGTCCTGAGGGTGTCATGGCCACTCCTCCTTGTCTTAAGTAGATAATCTGAAGAATTGTCCCCTTTGATGTTATCTTCCAAGGCCATGAGACATGTTCCCAAGTTGTCTGGGTCCCAGCTTCTTACCCCAGATACTCAAACGAAACAGCCCTGCTGACTGCCACCTGCACAGGCCTTTGAGCACCCGTGACTTCATGAGCACTCCCACCCTCTGAGGCAAGTAGTGGACGAATACTTCTTATCCATTCTCTGAAGGGGAATGGAATTCAGAGAAGTTGAGAGCATTGCCAAAAAATAACTGAGCAGTTATTGAATGCGGAGTGAGCAGATCTAGTTGTTACGGTTTCCAAATCACCTCCTAGCCTCGATCACACACTAACCTGGAGCTACATCTTACAAAGGGCAGTTACGCTGTGATAAGTGAAAGCACTTCCAAGCATTATCCCCTAGAGACAGTCTCCCCTGAACAGGGAGGAGCTCAGACAGATCAGGATTATTTTGTATCCTTCAAGAGATGCAAAAATATATCTAAATGAATCCAATGAACCGACCTAGTCAGGGGAGGTTGACTGAATCATGTAGCTCTCACTGTAAACTGTATGTATATCTCAAATCACCCAAACGTCTTCCTGGAAAAACTTTATGAGTATATATATATATATATATATATATATATATATATATATATATATATATAATTTTGTAAATCAAGTGATGCCCTAAGTACCTGAGGGGAATCGCTATTTAATGAAGGAACCCTGAATCTTTTGTAAAGTTGGGTCTTTTGTGAGGGGGATGGGGATAACGGATCCCCTCATGTTCGGGCTTTATATTCTCTACCTGAATACATTTCTGTTTCCTTATAGCTGGGCATATCCACAGTTTGGTTTGTGGGAATATCTTATTTCATAAGAGCTCACTTTTGAAAGGTGTATAAAGAGCTGAAAATATTCACGAAAGGCTTTCTTTGTACTCTAGGAAATGGGATGTGGGTAGCAATAGATTCCTAGGCAACTTTATTTTAGTTCCTAAATAAAATCTTGTAAACATATTTCTAGACTACTATGTCGACCTATCCTGTGGCCTTATACATGGGCTAGCTCTCAAAGAGCTGTTTTTCTGTTTCTGGTTTTTGTTTGGTTTGTCCACCCCGCCACGCCCCCCACACACCTGCCAAGTATCTGGCTAATTAGTAGCAGCTGTTAATCAAGTGCATTGTCAAATTCTGCAGCCCAGCACAGCATTTAGCTTAAAGGTTCTCGGTGTTTGCCTTTTCAGGGGAAGCCATATGTCTTAGGCAACATCGAATGGAGTGAATGTCTAGTAATTACACTGAGTCAATGTAATTTGGCCTAAAATACCCAATTCATTCGTGATCCAGCTCCCTGGGGGAACTGCCAGCACTTTGAGCTGCTGACATACAGCTTGAGAAGAACTATCCTTTTAGCTTTCTAGTTATTGGGCCCAACAGCAGAAGGCTGAGAGTTAGTAAACAAGTGTGGAGGCCGTGGCTTGACTAGGGCTTCAGACCATGTTCCACAATTCTCTCAATTAATCATCCTTCTTTAAGTGCCTGGGTACACTTGACATTGTACTACAGGACAGGGCATCAAGGTCAATACCACTTGGTCCCAGCCTCAAAGGCCGTGCTCTAGTGGAGGGGCATCCATCATTCAGGAGGGCAAGGCGAGACCAGGCTGAGTGCTGCAAGGTACGTACCCACAGCAACATGAAGCTCTGTATTCGACTAGCTTTGAACTGGAGGCCAGCTGGAGCTTTCCTTTCCCCAAGGCGAAGGAGCAGAGATGTTCTGGCAGCACAGATGATTTACTGTTCAACCACCAGCCAAAGGGTTTTTAGTTCAAACTCACCCAAAGGTCACCACCTTGAAAACTCTCTACAGTACAAGTCTATACTGTGCACCTGGGGTCACCACAAGCCAGAACTGACTTCCTAGCAATGAACAACAACCAGAACGATGGAGCCAAGATACATACCCTTTGAATACTGTGCCCCCCTACCGACAGATCCTTCTCGGGTCTCTACTCAGTGTGCAGCCTTCACATGCGTATGACACAGTGGGAAATGCCATGGCTTTGGTCAGGCACACTTTAGTAGCATCCTCACATTTCAATCCCTAAAAGGGTCTTGTGTAGCAGATTTGGAAAGTTAGCAGAGGAGCCTAAGGAGCCAAAGCCAGGGGCAGCAAGCATCCCAATGGCCAGCAGTGCCATGCGTTGCATGGCATTCAGATAAACAGAGACTGAAAGCATCCACTGGACTTAAGAACTGGAGAGTTGACGGTTTAAACCCTACAGAATGATGAGGGCAAAAGTCTGATGAAAAAGAGTCAAGGAGAAGTTTAGAGCCCTGGTGGTGTAGTGGTTACATGTTGGCCTGTGATCCAAGTGGTCATCAGTTTGATACCACCAGCAACTCTGTGGGAAAAAGACTGAGCTGTCTACCCCATAAACAATCTCAGAAACCCACATGGAGCCACTATGAGGCATCAACAACTCCATGGCAGTGAGCTTAGTGCTTTAAGAAGCTTGCGAATGAAAGAAAATGGGCAAATCTCAGAGCACTTGGAGGGGCCCGGAAGAGGGCTGTTTTAGGAAGCAGAGAGAAAAAACTCGAGTTTTAACGTCAAGCAGACCCAGAGTTGAACCCTGGTTCCATCTCTTAGAAAAACCACATGACCTTGGAAAAGGAACACATTTTCTCTGGCCCTGTCTTGTGTTAAATAGAGATATGAATATTCCTTTGCAGCGTTGGTGCGAGGACTACACAAGAAAGAGTGTCAGGAGGTCGGCACTTGCCATCTCTGTAAACGGCAGTCATCACTATTAAAAAACGAGCCTAAGAAATGTGATGTGCTATTATGGTTGACTTGCAGTTCCCCAATGTCTAATGAGATGGAGCATCTTTTTATACGCTTATTTGCCACTTGGACATCTTCTGTGAAGCCCACAGTTTACCATTTCAGTTATTAGAGATGGTGATGTCTAGAATATATCCAAGGACCTAAGATCTATGGAGTTGAAGGTGCAGGAATTGTGAGATCAGAGTACACTTCTAATTATTTTCATAGTGTTTAGATCGTGAGGCAGACTGAAACAGAAGCCATACTGGATCTCCATTCCTGCCAAAGTTATTTGTATCTTTCTTGTCTCCCCTGCGGGGTAGGGACTGTGCTGACTTGTCTAAGCGCAATGGCTCACACGTAGATGGAACCTTATTGAAGTGAATAAAATATAAGGGAGAAATTTCTCCACTTAGTCTCTCCATTTAGCCAGCCTTGTCAATCAAAAGCAATCCTATGAAAATCTGTTCAAATCATGTTCCAAGTGAGGCAATTCAAATGTTAAAGAAAATAGGAGATTAGCAATTAATTCAGCAGTAGGGAAGATATCCAAGACAGATTGTTTCAAATTTCAGTTAAACAATTTATCTTTTTAAATGAGTCTTTGTTAAACACAAGATCCAAAGATTTTAAATTTTAGATTTTTTTCCCCCTTCAAAACACTAATCAAGAAAATCCATCATGGATGAATGTTTCTTACATTAAAGTACATAGGCCATTGGCTGGCATGACTCATCCCCTCTGTGGCTCAGTTTTCTGAAATATAAAGGTGGGGGTAAGCACAGTAACCATCCTCATGACTCTTAAGATAATTCCATGAGATAATATTTGTAAAGCGCTTAGTTCAGGGCTTGATTCATAATTACAGTCAAGAAGTGAGAGCTATAATCATTCGTGAGGATAAAACAAATCCCAAGCCTCTGTGACATTCACCTTCCTGATAAGATTGCCGAAGGCACAACGGATGCATAAGAAAATGTGATGAAGAAAGCTGATGGTACCCGGCTATTAAAAGTGTCCGGGATCTTAAAGACTTGAAGTTAAATGAGCAGTCATCTAGCAGGGAGGCAACAAAGCCCACACAGAAGAAGCACACCAGCCTGTGTGATTATGAGGTGTCAATGGGCGCAGGTATCAGAAGACCCCAAACGAACAATCATATTGATGTGAACAAGGGAGGTCAGAGTGGAGACCCAAAGCCCATCTGTAGACAAATGGACATCCCCTCACAAAATGGTCACAAGGAAGGGCCAAGCCATCCAGGGTGCAGTAAAACACCAATGAAACATACCACATTCCTCTAGTTTTTGAATGCTTCCTCCAACCCACTATCATATCCCCAGTTTTACCTTACCAATCTGGTTAGACCAGAGCATGTACAGATAAGAGCTCTTGTCACATGGAATCCAGGACATAAAACCCTCATGAACAGTAATGGGAGTAGTGATACCATGAGGGTAGGGGGAAGGTAGGGGGAAAAAGGAGGAACCGATCACCGTGATCAACATATAACATCCTCTTCTAAGGGGAACAAATAACAGAAATGGGTGAAGGGAGACAGTGGATGGTGTAAGATATGAAAATAATAATAATTTATAATTTATCAAGGGTTCATGGGGGGAGGAGGGTGGTGGAGGGAGGTAAAAAGAGGAACTGATACCAAGGGCTCAAGTAGAAAGAAAATGTTTTGGAAATATTGATGTCAACATATGTACAAATATGCTTGATATAGCTGATGTATAAATTGTTGTAAGAGGTGTAAGAGCCCCCGATAAAGTTTTTATACATATCTATATCTATATCTATATCTATATCTATATCTATATCTATATCTATATCTATATCTATATCTATATCTATATCTATATCTATATCTATATCTATATCTATATCTATATCTATATCTATATCTATATCTATATCTATATCTATATCTATATCTATATCTATATCTATATCTATATCTATATCTATATCTATATCTATATCTATATCTATATCTATATCTATATCTATATATCTATATATATATCAGTCTTGTAACTAACTTCCCTATATTCAGTTATCCACAGAACTAGCAGCTAAAACATACTCTGGGCTTTAAATTCAAGATGGTAGACAAAAACATATGCATTAACTTTTCTTAAGATTTCACTGATTTATAGGGAAGAAGTAGAAACATTGATACATAAAAATCCAGCAACTAGCAAGAGTGGACACATTAAGAAAAGATTTTGGTGACATTTTAGAACACATAATACAATTTGGAATCAACTGGTTGGCAGACAAACAAAAGACCAAGCGGATTTCCGTGGAGTCCATTTGGACTCATAGTGTCCCCACATGGCAATGGGGAATTCTGTCTGCATGTCTGAGGCTCCATAGGCTGTGGCAGCATCAAGCCTCATCTTTCGCCTATGGAACAGCTAGTGGGCTCGAAATGCTGACTCTATGGTTAACAGCCCAACCCATAACCCACTACAGCACCCTACTACACAGAGGGTCTCTAGGGGGTCCAGGTGGGAAGTAAACCAGAGCCACAGATGACTGAAGACCTGAAGGATGAAGGGCTATGTACCCAGGCTGCTCGTCTAGAAATACTGCCAATGGAAGCCAGAATACTGAGCTCTAAAGACATTGGATTGTTGGTCTGACTGGGTCTAAGGCATCTAGTGTGAGGATGGCATCATCTGGGTACTGGGGGCTCCAACCTGCTTGCTCCGCCCTGACCATGCAGTCTAAAATGAAGGCTGTCACTGCATACATACTGCCCCACAGACACAGGGCCCATGGTTGGTCCTCACATTCAGAAGAAAGCTCTTCATGAAACACACCTTTACAAAGATGGAAGAATTCTAACTAAGTCCCTTTATGAATCAATCCCATGCTTCGTTTGTAAACATGAATGAACAAGAAAAGATAATCAGACATGTGAGGAAAAGTATGAGCCCTTGAGATGCAAATAGCTAACCCCACTCAGTTGCTAATCCAAAGGTTGGAGGTTCAAGTACACCCAGAGTACATTGGAAGAAAGGCCTACTGATCTACTTCCAAAGGTCAGACATGGGTACTCTATGGTCCACAGTTGTGGTCAACACATGTGGGATCTCTCTGAGCTGCAATCGAATCAACAGTGACCAGCTAACTGAGGGTACAAAGGAAAGAGTAAAGATCAGCCAGTAGAACAATTAGCTCCAGAACAATTCATGCCACAGGGTCCAGAGATAATTTGGGAAGCATATAAGACAACATCAGAATAAAAGAAGGATAAAAAATCAAGGGAATCTTTTTAATTATAAAATAAGGAATGAAAATTTATAATCATGATATTTTATCATTGGCCATTCATGGAGGAGAAGACAATTGTATGGAAGGAGGAAAATTATCAAAGAAATGATAGAAAATTTCCCAAAGACCAATCTTCAGATTGAAAAGCACATATAGGACCCAATGGCATGGAAGGGGAAATACTTATAAAACTTCCAAATATAAAGAATAAAGAGATTGCCAAATTTCCCCCCAAAATTAGAGGAACAAGAATTAAGTTGATATGATGATTCTTAACAACAATTCAGGATTTTAGTGGGGGAGTGGGGATGGACCGAGTTCTCTAAATTTCAGAAAGGAAAATGATGTTAATTCCAGAGCTTTGTGTCCAGGAAATATCCAATTAAGAATTAAGAAAATAAACAAACAAACATATTCAGTCATATAAATAGTTAATATTTCCACACATGGATCTTTTCTGAAAAAAAAATGAAAGCATAACCATAATAATATAACATTAAAATAATAATGACAAGAATGCACCTGTGGAGTAGAGGGGGGAGAGTGGCAGCACTAGAGAAATACAATTGTGCTCATTTTATGTGTTTGAAAGGTGTTAGCAAAATGTAGTAAATCAAGGTACAGATATTTAACAATATCATTTGATATTATAGGGTTACCAATAGAATATCTATAACTTAAAGGGTAAGTTAAAAAAGAAAACTGGGAATAGGGGAGAGTTACTTATAGTGAGCTAAATCCATCAATTAAAACAGGCAACTAATAAAGTTAAATTCTTATTACATGATATTATGCAGTTAACATCTAAAATAACAAAATAGACCATGGAGGTTATTCTTGAACTTGTAGGAGGGAAGGACTGGGGGTGGGGTGGGGTCAGTAAATGAGAATAAGACAGCGGCAGCAGCAGATCCACTACACCTTCTCCATTATTCATCTGAATGGCTCAAGAAACACTGACTTACTGAGTCACACACACCCAGACTCCTTGTGAGGAAGGCTTGGGGACCTGCTTCCAAAGACCACAGCTTGAGAAACCCCCACAATACACTTCTACTCTGCACTCATGGGATCACTAAATGTCACAAAGGATTTGATGGCAACAGCAACAGAAGTCTTCAGTTTGGGAAAGTTTGATTATGATATATCTTGGTGATTTTCTTTGGGCATCTCTCCCGTTGGATGTTCATTCACTTTCTTAAATGCATATCCTGTCATCTTTCTTGATGTTAGGTAAGTGTCTTAAGCACAACCAATGAAGCTAATCTATGTCTATATAACTCACTACCATCAAGTCAATTCTGAGTCATAGTGACCCCATAGGCCAGGGGAGAACTGTCCCTTTGGGTTTCCCAGAATGCAACTCTTGAGCAGAAAGTCCCATCTTTCTTTTGTGGAATGAGCAGTGGTTTTGAACTGCTGACCTTGCAGTTAGCACCTGAATGCATAGCCACTAGGGATCCAGCTTATATATATTGAGAGAGGTTTATATCCAGGAAAAGGCTCACACTGCTGTAAAGATGGGTAAGTTCCAAGTCTGTGTCAGAAGTCAGCTAGGCACTTGTGACTCATGTAGTTACAGGGATGTTGAACTCAAGACTGGCAGGTCAGATGACATGCTTCTGGCTGCAGGAGTAAAGGAACTCAAAGTTGGCAGATAAAATGGTGGCCTGTGGATGACTCCAAGGACCAGCAGGCAATATGGCAAGTTGCTGGTTCAATCTAAAAAACCAGACATCAGATGATGAAGTTATCTGCTCCCATAAAATTTACCATTTCAGAAACCCTCAGCAGTAGTTCTACTCTGTTCTATGGGGTCTCTATGAGAAAAATTTACTTGATAGCAGTGGGTTTACTTTTGGTTTTGTAGTTTGCTAGGTGTATAACAATAGCATTATGAAAATGTCTGAAATCATGTGAAAATTACCAGGATGATACATGGGGACACATGGTTAACACATGCTTTGGGAAAATAGCACTGATAAACTGGCTCAATGTAAGGTGGTCACAAAACTTCATTTTATTGCTTTTTAAGGTAATATTTGTGAAGTCCAATAAGATTAAATATACAAAAAAGTTATGTCCATATTTCTGAAGTTCTAGCTTAGGACTCATTCCCCAATCATTCTAATGATTTTCTAATGATCTGGTTCTATGTGTTAAGTTACTTTAGTTCTAAAATACCAAGAGAGGTTCTCTCTCTTACACTTGATGTTGACTGATACAGGGTAATTGATAAATATGTTGAATGACAAGAATTTGGATGAAGGACAAATATAACATGAATAAGAATGTCTTAAAATTCAATACTTTTGTCTCAAATGCAACTGCACATGCATAAGCTAGAGGAGTTATAAGTTGGTATCATCACATAAGAAAGTTCAGTGAGACCACCGGAGATGTTAATGTGGTATCTAGAAAAAATCCAAGGTAAGGCATGATTAATTGGTCTGCTCCGGCAAGTCCACTTAGGGTGTGCAGATTTGTCCTGGGCATTGTGCGTAAGATAGTCAAGGAGGAGATCCTTCAGGGAAGAAGAATGAGATCCAGAAAATTAAAGAACCTGGGGAAATGTACCCTGAAGAGAAGGAAAGATTCAAAGTGGACCATCAAAGCCATCTTTAATCATTTGTGTTGCTTTTTGTGGATTTTAAAGGTTTGAAGCCAGGACCTGTATGGATAAGTAAGAGGAAGGCCAAGCTGGAAGCTTGTAATTTTGTTTTGAGACTTTTTTTGGGGGGGGAGGGTACACTTAATCAGATAAAACCCCCAAACAAACTCACTGGCACTGAGTTGAGTCTGACTCGTAATGACCCAATAGGAAGGGGTAAAACTCCTCCTGTGGGTTTCCAAGACTTACGTCTTTATGAGAGTAGAAAGCCTCTTCTTTCTCCAGCAGGCACACCTTGCAGTTGGAAGTCCAACGCATAACCCACTAGCTACCGGGGCTCCTCTAAATCAGATAGTACAATTACTACAAAAAGAATGATACTTTATAATCATCCATCAGTGATTCTTCTTTATTTCTCAATCCTCTTGAAAATTGCTAGACATCGATGAACAAAGGTTTTATAACTTGTCTGCATTTTAGAGTTTTTTAGTTAGAATTCTTCTGTAAAATGGGCAGCATAACACAATGGTCAAAAGTGAAAGTTCATGAGTACAGCAGATCTGGGTTCAAATCCTAGTTCTCCTTCTTCTTAACCACATCACCACATACTTAATCTATAATCTGGAAGCCTCAGTTCTTTTATCTGTTAAATAGGGTTGATCACAGAGCTGAGCTCTGAGGATTTCAGTAAGGAAACAATCAAATAGTGTCCAGGTCCTTAGCCAGAGCCATGCTCACTTTGAGAGCTCAACAACCTTTCACTAGTGATGATGATTACAGTAAATAGTAGGGCTAGTAAGAACGAGGCACACAACATATGGCGCAAGGGCCTGAAATATGAATGCTACTGGCTCTCCTATCTTTCATTACACTCATCCTAAATCTATAACAGGAGTCTTGTTGTGGGTTGACTGTTCAGATATGTACCCTTTTTTATAACTACACCATACTTCACACTGCCCCTAATTGCTCCGCTTTTCACGCAGGTGCAGAGATGCACGGTCATGACCTAACCTATCACCTCCATGGGCCGCAGACTTGATCGTGAGGACAGTGTACCAGGGAGGCTGGGAAACCCTCTTGTTGCTGGTAGCATTGACTCAATAAACTCCCCAGGAGAGCAGTGAAAACACAGGAGCCAGCAGCCTTAAAGAGGACGTGTTCAGAGGCAGAGCGATCTCCCGTGCTCACTGCCCTGTGGGAGTCACAGGGATTTGATCTAGCAACCCCAGGTCTCGGTCTCAAAATGTTGAGCCAGGTTTTGCAATAAGTGCATCTCACTTTAGTTGATGTCATTGAAAATTACAAGTGCAACTACGGCATGGTTTGTCATTTGAAGATATTACCACAAGAATCTGTCTTTCAGCTGTTGGCAGATGCGCATACAGTTTGCCTTTGTTAATACATCACATGCCAATTTTTCCCCTGAAGGCCTTTCATCTGATTGCAGAGTGTTACATATATTAGGACATAGGAGAAACCTATTTCTGTAAAAGCAAATTTTTAAAAGAATATCCACTATTCTTTCATTTCCATTTTACCACTCAACTTTCCGTTTGTCCCACTGCAGTGACTTGCTGCAGTGACTTGCAGGACGTGGAAAACGATGTCACCAGTATTACATGCACCAATAGAGTAACCCATGGTGGGCAGGTTTTAATAATGCTCCCAGGCTAAGACTAATTAGGAAGGAGGATCTGGCAATCTGCTTCTGAAAAAAATTGACCGATGCGTGCAGATTTGTACAGACACTGTGGAAAGCAATCTGGCGATACCTAAAGAAAATGGAAATTGATCTACCTTACGACCCAGCCATCCCTCTACTGGGCATATACCCGGTTGAAGCAGCAAATAAAACACGACCAGTCATATGCGCTCCAATGTTTATTGCGGCACAATTCACAATAGCAAAGACTTGGAAACAGCCTAAGTTTCCATCGATAGACGAGTGGATTAGCAAACTTTGGCACATACACACAATGGAGTATTATGCAGCACTAAAAAGCACCGATGAGCACATGAAACACGTTATCTCATGGGAAGAGCTGGAAGGAATTATGTTAAGCGAGGTAAGCCAGACCCAAAGGGACAGGTACAACATGAGTCCCCTGAGGTAAGTACAATCAGCATGACAGGAATGGGGCATTAATCCACCCAATGGGAGGGTATGGTTTATATCTCCACAGGGAAAGCGGGACCAGACTTCAACCCAGTGTCGCAAGGTGTGAATGCAATATCCCGGCGTGGAGGAGGGAACCGGTGGAGAGGTCTGGGAGGCTGGCCCCAGCACCATAAATTAAGTGGATTCCTGCCCCTCCCCCGAAAAGAATTTGTTCCAAAGGACGACATTGACTCTGCAGCTATGGGAGATGGACATATTTGATCAGAGCACACGGGAGCAGATGAAGGGGCAGGAGGAGAGAGTGGAGCACAGCCTGGCCCACCAGGCCGGGATGACGATGTTCCTGAGTAGAGCAGCCAGTCCACAGAGAGAACAACATGGCTGGCCCTACTATGAGACATGATGCCCCTCAGTGACTAAGGGCGATACAGGGGACAGCACCGGAGTCACAGTGTGGGAATTGCACCTGACCTGATCCCACCACACCGAGGCAAATCACTGGGGGAGTGCAGCGGAACAGCAAGGGAATGGAGCGGCAAGGTCCCCAGGGAATGCTGAAAGTGGACTTTGGGGCCAGGGCGTGGTGCCCCAACAGACTGGACTGGAAAACGCTCCTAAGGGCCAGCAAACGATCCCTGAACTAACTACAAGCTTTTCTCTTGTGAACTGTTTTGTTCTGTTCTTTTTCAGTGGTTTTTTTTGGTTGTTTTGTTGTCTGGTTGTATACTGTTGCTTTGTGTTCCTCTGTCTAGTTTTCGTGCATGTTAGTGACTCCACAGGTCTGTCTGAATGGGACAGGCTGGATGAACTATCTGGATGAAAAACAACGGGACCGACAGTTTTGGGGGGACTTGGGGTGGGGGGGTAGGGGGGGGTAAGGAAGTGGTGATAACAAACCCAGGGACAAGGGAAAAACATGGGACCCCAAATGGTAGAGAAGGGGGAGTGGCAGGCCTGGTGGGAAATGATCAAGGGTAAGGTTGCTTAGAGAAGAGGTATACTCTAGCCCAGGTGGCGATGAAGCATGGTAGTAGGGCAGGAGGAAGGTCAAGGGAGATGGAGGAAAGAGCTAGGAGTCAAAGGGCATTCATGGAGGTCTAGACAAAGACATGTACATGCAAATATATATAGGAGGATGGGGAAATAGATCTATGTGTCTATATTTATAGGTCAAGTATTAAGGTGGCGGAAGGACCTTGGGCCTCTACTCAAACACTCCCTCAATGCATGAATACCTTCTTTTATTAAATTGGAACTCTATGATGCTCACTCTCCCGACACAACGGCTGGAGCCAAAGTGGGTGAACAAGTAAATGTGGTGAAGAAAGCTGATGGTGCCCGGCTATCAAAAGAGATAGTGACTGGGGTCTTAAAGGCTTGAAGATAAACAAGCGGCCATCTAGCTCAGAAGCAACAAAGTCCACATGGAAGAACACACCAGCCTGTGTGATCGAGTGGTCCCAAAGGGATCAGTTACCAGGCATCAAAGAACAAAAAATCATATCATTGACTGCACACCTCCAAGATAGGATCGCTGAAGACAAATGGGTGCACAAGCAAATGTGGTGAAGAAAGCTGATGGTGCCCGGCTATCAAAAGAGATAGTGTCTGGGGTCTTAAAGGCTTGAAGGTGAACAAGCGGCCATCTAGCTCAGAAGCAAATAAGCCCACATGGAAGAAGCACACCGGCCAGTGCGATCACGAGGTGCCCAAGGGACCAGATATAAGGCATCATGCAAAAATAAAAAGATATAAGTGTGTGTATGTATGTGGATATATGTGTATATGGATATATGTATGTGTATATATATATTATATTAAATGAAGGGGGAAGTGCAGAGTGGAGACCCAAGGCCCAAGTGTCGGCCAATGGAGATCCCCTCATAGAGGGGTTTAGGAGAGGAGATGGGTTAATTAGGGTGTGAGGTAGTATCGATGAAGAAGACAGCTTTCCCCCAGATCCTGGATGCTTCCTCCCCCCAACTACCATGATCCGAACTCTACCTTGCAGGGCTGGATAGGACAGAGGCTGTACACTGGTACATATGAGGGTTGGAGGTACAGGGAATCCAGGGTGGATGATACCTTCAGGACCAAGGGTGTGAGGGACGATGCTGGGAGAGTGGAGGGTGAGTGGGTTGGAAAGGGGGAACTGATTACAAGGATCTACATGTGACCTCTTCCCTGGGAGAGGGACAGCAGAGAAGGGGGGAAGGGAGACTCTGGATAGGGCAAGATATGACAAAATAACGATGTATAAATTACCAAGGGCATATGAGGGAGGGGGGAAAGGGGAGGGAGGGGGGGGAAAAAGAGGACCTGATGCAAGGGGCTTAAGTGGAGAGCAAATGCCTTGAGAATGATTGGGGCAGGGAATGTATGGATGTGCTTTATACAATTGATGTATGTATATGTATGGATTGTGGTAAGAGTTGTTTGAGTCCCTAATAAAATGTAAAAGAAGAAAAGAGAAAAAAATGATTAGGGCAAAGACTGTACAGATGTGCTTTATACAATTGATGTATGTATATGTATGAACTGTGAAAAGAATCGTATCAGCCCCAATAAATTGTTAAAAAAAATTAAAAAAAATTGACCGATGAAAACTTTATCGATAGCAGCAGAACATTTTTTGATAAAATAACAGATGAGCCCTTCATGATGGAAGGCTTTCAAACTAATCCTGGGGAAGAGCTGCCTTCTCAAAGGAAAGTGGACATTCATGACATGGATAGAATAAAGCTCTCAGGACCTTCATTTGCTGACGTGGCATGACTCAAAATGAGGACAGCCGCAAACACACATCATAACTATAACATGGGATGATCAGAATGGGAGATCGAGAATATTTGGAATTAATCAAAATTAAAGTGGAATGCATAAAGAGTGATATCCTAGTCACTAGTGAGCTGAAATGGACTGGTATTGACCATTTTAAACTGGATAATCATATAGTTTACTTTTCCTGAAAAGAAATGACAAAATTTAATTGTCAAAAAGAACTTTTCAAGATCTATCTTCACAACTGGACCAGAAAGCAACCTCATGGTAAATGGAAAGAGAGTTTGAAGTTGGTGAGGATTTCATTGTCCTTAGATTTACAACCAATGCTCGTGGAAGCAGCAGTCATAATAGCAAATAACAAATCGGCTGCAAAAGACCTTTAGAGTATTAAAAGTACAGCTATCACCTAAGGTTTAGGTCCCCCATGTGCATGAGAGTGGAACCCTATTCATGGGGTTGTCCCCACAGATTCTTCTGAACCAGATAGCCTGGCCTTTCTTTTGTGGTTCTTCTGGGCGGACTTGAACCTCTGACCTTTTGGTTAGTGGCAGAGAGCATAACTGTTTGTCCTGCCCAGAGACGCCATGTTACTATTGTTAGTAGGAATGTCCTAATTAGCAATGATGTTATATTATTCTACGGTGTCTCCCCCCTACTGACTGGCTCTGAAGGGCTAACCCCTCTCGCCTCTCTCTGCAGGGCTTCGTGCTGGCTGTCACCATCATCCGAGAGGCGGTGGAGGAGATCCGATGCTACCTCAGGGACACGGAAGTCAACTCCCAGGTCTACAGCTGGCTCACAGCCAGAGGTAAGCCACCCAGGGCTGGGCAACTCCATCATGGGTGGCACTGATGGTCGAGGGAGCTGAGTGCAAAGCTCAGGCCTGTGAATGGGTGGGTGAGGGTGTGGCTGCCTTGTGCCCCAGCGGGGTGGACTCAGGCTGGGCCATCCTCTCTGAGTGGTCCTGCCAGTCCCACTTCATGGGCCTGGGTGAAAGGTGGGCATTTGTTCTGGGTTGTCCTAGTTGGGTGTTCTGAGTTGCAGCTGGGGCTACTCCCTTTCCTGGGCTGAGCTGCAGGAGTCAGGTGGGTGCCCCTCCATCTGTGAAAGGGTCCCTCCCATGATGGGTGTTTCTGGGTATTGGAGCGGGGATACTCTCAGCTCTGGATCATGCAGGGGTGAGGAGTGTAAAGCCAAGCTCTACGTGAGAGTTGGAAATGGCAGCGGATCTGAGTAAAGGCAGTCTCACTTTAAAGTTTAAAGGGGCCTCATAAGTCTTAGAAATGGAATGGTGGTGTGGGCGGGGTTGGATCTGTTAGGTAGCAGAATAGAGGGGAGACCCCAATAGAGGAGATTGGAAGAAAATCAAGCGAACCTTAGCCAGTTATCAAGACTAACTGGGCATGCTCTAATTCAGGTGGGCTGCCGCATCCCTGGGCTGCCCCAACGAGGCCCAGGTGGGCTTATTTCAGCCAATGGGGTCAACCAATACCTTCTACCACGCCTCCCCAGCCTGAGGTTTAACTACCTTAGTGGCAGGACCCCTGCCCCCTTTTTAATTTTCACCTTTTGCCCTCTCCTCTTGATCTTGCTCCTGAGCCTGCTCCGTTGTGCCGTGGGCTCTCTGGCCTCAGGCCACCACGCATGGGTGAGCAGTCCCATAAGGTTGCCAGTGGTCAGTGGTGAGCCCCAGCGCGGTGTACTCGCATTTTGGCATGCTTCCCGGAAATAGTGTGTACTCTTCTGAGACTGTAAAATCTGAAACTTTCTGTCCTTTATAAAAACCCACCCACATGGATCACACAAAAAAAAGAAGAAATGATAATCACACTCAGATAATATTGTTGCAATGTCATGAGATAGCTGGGATAGGAACTTTTAGGATTAATATTATTCCAAACCAACACGCATTGCTATTGAGTCGAGTCAGACTCATTGTGACCCTAAAGGACAGAGTAGAACTGCCCCTGTGAGTTCCCGAAGCTATATCACTTTGCAGGAGTCGAAAGCCTCATCTTTCTCCCACAGAGCAGCTGGTGGTTTTGAACTGCTGACCTTCAGGTTAACAGCCCAACACACATCCATCAGACCACCAGAGCTCCTCTATGCTTAGCTACCATTACTGAAAGGACAATTTGTCAGTGATTGCTTTCTTTTTTGTTGTTTATCATTTTATTGAGGACTCTTACAATTCTTATTACAATCCATACATCAATTGTATCAGGCATATTTGTACATATGTTGCCATCATTCTTTTCTACACAATTACTCTCTATTGAGGCCTTGGTATCAGCTCCTCTTCCCTGCCCCCTCATAAACCCTTGATAGATTATAAATTATTATTATTATTTTCATATATCACACCAACCACTGCCTCCTATGTCAGTGATTTCAAAGACATTGAGATTCATCTAAAAAGAAATCATCCTAGAGATGAGTTTAATATGTCCTAATTGGCAGATTAATGTAGAGAGAATGTTCAAAGTAATTAACCAGCAAAATAATAATAATAATGAAATCTCCAACCAGTCACTTGAACATAAAAACTAATCAGCACGTGAGTCTATCACTTGCATTAATAGGTGTGTTAGTCTGGGTACTTTAGAGAAACAAATCCACAGAAACTCATGTGTAAGAGAGAGTTTTATATAAAGGTTAAGTGCGCATCAAGAAAACATCCCAACCCATTGCTGCCCAAGCCCACAAGTCCAACATTAGCCCATTAACCATATGTCCAACACCAATCCACAAAGTCCTCCTCCATCTTATAAAACAGACGCAATGATGCCGACTGCAGGAGGAAAGCTGAATCAGTGAATGTGTAAGCATCTCAGCGCTGGCAGGGATCACCACACAGCTACTCCAGCACCCAGGGCTGCATCGGGGTAGGTCCATGTGGCTTCTCCTTGGGGGTGTCTTTCAGGAGGTGAGCCTTGCCAGCTGAAAAAGGGAACTAGCCAAGGCAGCTGCCCCCTGGTCCGACCATCACAAAGCAAGAGACCTGAGAACTAGAAAGGTGAGGCTCATTGGCCATTTATCTCTCCACCCTTCAATTAACCCCACCTGTGTTTATCAGTCAGGTTGGCACAATAAACTACCTCAATGGGTGGAAGGAAAAACATTATGTAGAACTATCATATCACCTGATTGAGAGTCACACCCGACAATCTCTCTGTGGGGGCACTTGAGGTACTCGCGCCGAAATCGCTCTGTTGGCATAGAGGTTCTGCATTGGGCTGCTGTTAAGTCAGCAGTTTGAAAAGACCAGCCTCTTGGAGAGAGAAGAACACGATTGTCTACCTTGGAAACTCACAGGGGAAGTTCTCCTCTGTCTTCTAGGGTCACGATGAGTCAGAATCTACTCAACAGGAGTGAGTTTGAGCCTAAACGTCCTCTAAATAACCAAATTAGACGTGTGACCCAAAGCAACTATAGCTGGAGCAAGCTTCATACTTTAGTTTCCACGCCCATAAAATGGAGATAATGATGAAAATACAATTTATATGCACGCACACACTTCATAGGGTTTTTGTGGGGATTAAATAAATCTATGAGCATAACATGAAAAGCACATGGAAATGCTCAATAAATGTTTGCTGCTCATTTTATTCTTGGCATTTTTACTACTACTGTTACTAAAACGACTACATTTCCCTAGTTTCCTACTTTCTTTATCTCAATTTTCTTACCCATATTCCCCAAATGGTGGTCCCCGGGTAGTAGTTATTCTAATAGCTATGATAATACTAGCTAAGACTCTAACAACAGCCAAGCACTATTCTCATATTCTTTTACAATGTATTAGTTCATTTCATTTTAATGACAATGCAATAGGCCTTCCCCATTTTAGAGACAAAGAAGCCAAGTCACAGAATGGGTAATCAATTGTCCCAAGGGCACTCTGCTAATAAGTCATGTTTTTCCTAAACAAAAATTTCATTACTATATGGAAACTGGAAGAAGAAAAAAAAAGCAAGATTGTGAATTTCCAATAAAGTAAACTGCATCCAATTAATTAAAAACCCTATTTTATTTTTAGATTGTTTACTTTCTACATATTTAATTTCAAATGTCAACGCTTTAATAAAACTAAAATCAAAAGATGTTAGACAATGATCATTCCTTAAACAGGCCCATAAAATGCTAAATCCAGGGACACTGAGCTTTCCCTCCTGATTTAGGGAATGTGTTTCCTCTTGATTTATTCTCTCACAGACTCATTCCCAGCCTCTGACTCCTTGCCCCTTTCTCATCATTCCTTTCATAGGAGCTTTGGAACACCTGTTAAACTCTGAGTATCCTCTGTGTTTCCCAAAGCTTCTCGCCTTGCCTGCAGTGAAGCATCTTCTTGCCAGAGCACACGCCAAGCTTCCAAGTCAAAATAAAGGCAGTTGCCTTGGGATGGAAGGGGAAACAATAATAAGACTCCTCTAGAGGGGCATTACATACGGAGATTTGGCAAGAAGGCAGAGCAAAACTGACTTCACATTTTTAACAGAGGCAACCAAGTCTATCAGTAGCCAAGAGTAAGAGGTGCTTTGCATGGCTCTCTTTCCATCTGCTCCCCCAAAGGTTTCGTCGGTAGCGTGCTGTTGATGCTTTTCCAAACTCGTTTGCATGGCAGTTTCCTAGCTCCCAGCGGTGCAGCTGCCATGTGCACGAGTCCCTGAGCTTCCTTTGTGGTCATTTCCCTCTGCTGGGCTCACGTCTGCCTGCTCACTCTGCCCGTTGTCTCCTTTGTTCGTACTGGGTGCCATCGAGCCTATGTTGACTCGCAGTGACCTCATAGAAGTACCCCATGTGGTTGTCTAGGATATACTCCTTCCAGGAACAGATTGCCAGACCTTTCTGCCATGGAGCCAAGGGGGTTCGAATCACGAATCACGCACCTTTTGGTTAGCAGCTGAGTCCATTATCTCACCGAGACTCTCTATTGTCTGGGTAGGACCACAACATAACAGGTTACTGTGAATCTGTTGACTCCTCACCCCCCTCCCGTCCTCCCTTCCCTGTGCCAATCCCTTTCCTGCAGCCATCAACTTCGGAACGACCCCTGATCCCTGGCGCAGCCAATCTGCTGGGAAAGTGTGTTCCGCACACCTCGTCAGCCCCAGGGAGTCTCTGGCCTCCATCTCCTCCCAACTCGTTGGGGTTGGGGTTCTCTCCAAAACAAGCATAATCCCTCCCTGCATCTGAGTCAATTCTGATGCTTGGTAACCCAACAGGACAGGGTAGAAGTGCTGCTAGGGAAGAGGGCTTCTGAGACTGTAACTCTTCCTGGGAGCAGAAGTTCTCTTCTTTCTCCCACGGAATGACTGCTGATCGGGAACTGCTGACCTGTGTAATCCACTGTGTAGCCCACTGTACCACCAGGGCTCCTCTGCGTGATGCAAACAGGGAACGCACAACTCAGCTAACTGAAAAGATGGCGTTTCGAATCTCCTCAGAGACATCAGAGAAGAAAGTACCGGTGCGCAACTTCCGAAAAATAAGTTATTGAAACCCTTAGGGACAGCAGTTCTACTCTGAGACACTTAGTGACCTTGACACACCCAGGATCACCATCAATAGGAGCCGAACTGACAGAAACTAGAAGCAAAACAAAACAAAAACCAGACAGAAAGCAAAAGCAAGGTCTTTACTCCTAACTTCATCTCACCTCTAGGTAATTTCCATAAAACCTAATTTTCATTGTCACGCCGCAATGAAACCATTTTCAGTGGAGTCCTGACAATGTGAGAGGCATTTTTACATTTCATCATCGTATGAAACGCTCAAAGCAGGGACAAAGGAAGACAGGGCGTCGAAGCACCGGTTGTAGGTCTTCAGTTTATTCTTCACTGCCGATAAACAGAAGGCAGAGTCCAGATTATAGACTCCTTCCTTCCTTACTCTCAGAGGAGAAAGAAATTCTTTCACACTAACCCTATGAAACGTCTATGATTGAAACCAATGTTTCCATTTAAACAGACTTTTCTTTTTCTTACATTTTAGAAATTGTTGCATAGCAATATCCCACTGGCCTCAACTCATTAAATTCCACTTCTGAGGTCAGGGTTGCACCCTGCTAGCTCACGGAAACAGCCGTAATTGGCAATCGTGGGCAAACATGTGCAAACTAGAGGCAGTGGGTCAGGGCCTTTTCTCTGACATAATCACACCAATAGCGCTCTCATTAGCAGACCAGGTTGGCTCACCGTAACACAGCAACACACACACTTTGTGTGTGCCCAGGCTGCAGTTTCTCAGCCCTGCATGGTGAGTGGGATTTAGGTCACCAGGAGAAAGTAATTGGATTTCAACACAGGGAGCCCCAAGTGCCACTTTGGAAAGGTAACCTCTTGTTAGATCCAAGTGGTAAGCCTTCTGAATCTAATGGCAGTACTTTGCTCTTAATGGAGTGCTTTTACTCTCTTCAGAAAACCCCATGACCTCCAGGGTTAACAGGAAAGAAGACCTCCTTGAAACTGCCTCAGGAGCTCTGGTCTCAGTGGCTGCAGAAGCTAGTGGGAAGGCTGTGCCCAGTGAGAGCTGACCCGGGAGAGCAGTCAGGAGCGGTGCAGACTCAGCGCGAGAGCTTCTAGAGAGCAGTAGCAACGGGCTTATCAGGTGTCCTGCCCAAAGGGGATGCTTTCAAAAGGGCTGGAGGATGACACAGTGGGACCTGTGACCCACCCTTTGTGGGCCCTGAGCCCAAGAGCAAGGGCAGCAGCTGTCAGTGTTCCTAGCAGACAAGAGGCAACGCTAATGAGGCACCAGACTAGAGCACGAGCCAGCCCCACGGGGATGTCTGCTTCCGCTCCCCAGCTGCAAGCACGGTGGACAATCACCAAGTCACAGCTTTAAGGTCAATTCCAGTTTCCATTTTAAAGGGACTGTTTTTGGGGTGTTTGTTGTTGTTGTTGTTGTTTTGTACGACCCAAGGATTGGATTAGAAGGTCTTGGGTAGAGAGGGAAAATGTGGACCAGAGCTCAAATACATAAAGGAGACCAGGCTTACTGATTGGATGAAGCAGATGGGACCCCCCAACACTAGGGTCCCTAGTCATCCTTCAGGTCTAGAACTGAACTCACTCCCTTGTTAGAATAACCAACCATTTAAGATTTTAAAAAGGGCAGCCTTTCCCCAAAGACAAAGTTCAGACTGTTAGGAAAGGAGGGGTGGAAACAGGAGACATGGGGAGGATGTGGGAAAAACAATGATACTCAGAAGGGATTGCAGTGGATGGGTTGAAAGATGTATGCTGTGCTCTGTAAACCTTCACCAAATTCATAATAAAAAGCCGCTAGTTTGTTTTAAAGTTCATGTTCACTGTATAAAATACCACCCAATCCAATCCATTACCATAGAGTTAAACTGATGCATACTGACCTCATAGGATAGGATAGAACTGCTCTGTATGGCTTCTGAGCCCGTAAATCTTTTTTAAAAATCTTTTTATTAGGGGTTCACACAACTCTTATCACAATCCAGACATACATCAATGTGTAAAGCACATTTGTACATTCATTGCCCTCATCATTCTCAAAACATTTGCTCTCCACCTCCGCCCCTGCAACAGCTCATTTTCCCTTCCTTCCCTGCTCCCTCCTCCCTCATGAACCCTTGATAATTTATAAATTATTATTTTGTCATATCTTGCACTGCCCAACGTCTCCCTTCACCCACTTTTCTATTGTCCTTCCCCCAGGGAAGAGGTTATATATAGATCCTTGTAATTGGTTCCCTCTTTCCAACACACCCTCCCTCCACCCTCCCAGTATTGCCACTCACACCACTGGCCCTGAAGGGATCACCAGCCTGGATTCCCTGTGTTTCCAGTTCCTATCTGTACCAGTGTACATCCTCTGGTCTAGCCAGATTTGTAAGGTAGAATTGGGATCATGATAGTGGGGTGAGGGGAGGAAGCATTTAGGAACTAGAAGAAAGTTGTATTTTTCATCATTGCTACATCGCACCCTGACTGGCTCGTCTCCTCCCCTAGACTCTTCTGTAAGGGGATGTCCAGTGACCTACAAATGGACTTTGGGTCGCCACTCCACACTCCCCTCCTCATTCACAATTATATGATTTTTTGCTCTGATGATGCCTGATCCCTTCAACACCTCATGATTGCACAGAGCCTGTAAATCTTTACCAAAGCAGACAGCCTCATCTTTCTCTGCAGAGTTGCTGGTGAGTTTGAACCAGCCAACCTTCCTGTTGGCAGATGGAATCTTAAGCCACTGCTCCACCATGGCTGATGCATAAAAAAAATAAGAAAATAAATAAAATCACCCATGATTTCAAGACCTAGGGATATATGTACTGTTAATATTTTTATAAATATGAATCTATGAATTCAGATATGTGAATGTATATATATACATATGAGGATAAGTCATATTGTTTCTAGGATTCATAATTTGTGGGTCTATTGCCAACAAAATGTTCTTAAACATGTCCCTGGTGGTAGAGTGAGGTATGGTATACATTGGGCTGCTCACCACAAGGTCAGCAGTTCAAAGCTACCAGCCAAGCCTCAGGAGAATGATTAGGCTTTCTGCTCCTGTAAAGATTGACAGCCTTGCCACAAATGTACAAATGTGCTTGACACTGGATGGATGTATGAATTGTGGTAAGAGCTGTATGAGCCCCCAATGAAGTTATTTTTAAAAGACTTACAGCTTTGAAAACCCATAGTTCTACTCTGCCCTAGAGGGTCTCTATGTGTCAGAATCAACTTGACAGCAATGAGTTTGGGTTTGGTATACCATATATATTCGAGTATAAGCTGACCCAACTATCAGCCAAGGCACCTAGTTTTACCACAAAAACTGCATTAAAAATGTGCTGAAAACTTCAACCCAGTGCCGCAAGGTGTGAATGCAACATCCCGGCGTGGTGTAGGGAACCAGTGGAGAGGTCTGGGAGACTGGCCCCAGCACCAAAAATTAAGTGGATTCCTGCCCCTCCCCCCGAGAAGAATTTGTTTCAAAGGACAACATTGATTCTGCAGCTCCGGGAGACGGACATATCTGATCAGAGCACACGGGAGCAGATGAAGGGGGAGGAGGAGAGAGTGGAGCACAGCCTTGCCCATCAGGTCGTGAGGATGATGTTCCTGAGTAGAACAGCCAGTCCACAGAGAGAACAACATGGCTGGCCCCACTATGAGAAATGATGCCCCTCAGTGACTAAGAGCGAGACAGGGGACTGCACCGGAGACACAGTGGGCGAATTGCACCTGACCTGATCCCACCACACTGAGGCAAAGCACTGGGGGAGTGCAGCGGAACAGCAAGGGAATGGAGTGGCAAGGTCCCCAGGGAATGCTGAAAGTGGACTTTGGGGTCAGGGCGTGGTGCCCCTAACAGACTGGACTGGAAAACACTACTAAGGGCCAACAAATGATCCTTGAACTAACAACAAGCTTTTCTTTCTTGATGTGTTTGTTCTTTGTCAGTGGTTTATTGTTGTTTTGTTGTCTGGTTGTATACTGTTGCTTTGTTTTCCTCTGTCTTGTTTTCGTGCATGTTATTGTCTCCACAGGTCTGTCTAAATAAGACAGGTTGGATGAACTATCTGGAGGAAAAATAACGGTACCGACAGTTCCGGGGGGACTTGGGATAGGGGGAGGTGGGGATGGGGTAAGGAAGTGGTGTTAACAAACACAGGGACAAGGGAACACATGGGACCCAAAATGGTGGTGAGGGGGAAGTGGCAGGCCTGGTAGGGAATTATCAAGGGTAAGGTTACATAAAGAAGAGGTATAGCTGTAACCCAGGTGGGGACGGAGCATGGTAGTAGGGCAGGAGGAAAGTCAAGGGAGAAGGAGGAAAGAGCTAGGAGTCAAAGGGCATGTATAGAGGTCTAGACAAAGACATGTACATGCAAATATATATATGAGGATGGGGAAATAGATCTATGTGTCTATATTTATAGGTTTAGTATTAAGGTGGCAGAAGGACCTTGGGCCTCTACTCAAGCACTCCCTCAATGCATGAATACTTTCTTTTATTAAATTGGCACTCTACAATGCTCACCCTCCCGACACAACTGCTGAAGCCAAAGCGGGTGAACAAGTAAATGTGGTGAAGAAAGTTGATGGTGCCTGGCTATCAAAAGAGATAATGTCTGGGGTCTTAAAGGCTTGAAGATAAACAAGCGGCCATCTAGCTCAGAAGCAACAAAGCCCACATGGAAGAACACACCAGCCTGTGTGATCACGTGGTCCCGAAGGGATCAGTTATCAGGCATCAAAGAACAAAAAATCTTATCATTGGCTGCACACCTCCATGATACGATCGCCGAAGACAAACGGGTACATAAGCAAATGTGGTGAAGAAAGCTGATGGTGCCCGGCTATCAAAAGAGATAGTGTCTGGGGTCTTAAAGGCTTGAAGGTGAACAAGCAGCCATCGAGCTCAGAAGCAACAAAGCCCACATGGAAGAAGCACACCAGCCGGTGCGATCACGAGGTGCCAAAGGGACCAGGTATAAGGCATCATCCAAAAAAATATATATATAAAGCTGATGGTGCCCGGCTATCAAAAGAGATAGTGTCTGGGGTCTTAAAGGCTTGAAGGTGAACAAGCAGCCATCGAGCTCAGAAGCAACAAAGCCCACATGGAAGAAGCACACCAGCCGGTGCGATCACGAGGTGCCAAAGGGACCAGGTATAAGGCATCATCCAAAAAAAAAAAAATATATATATATATATATATATATATACCATAGTGAACGAAGGGGGAAGTGCAGAGTGGAGACCCAAAGCCCATTTGTTGGCCACTGGAGATTCCCCTCACAGAGGAGTTTAGGGGAAGAGATGGGTAAGTCAGGGTGCAATGTAGTACCGATGAAGAACACAGCTTTCCCCCAGATCCTGGATGCTTCCTCCCCCCAACTACCATGATCCGAATTCTACCTTGCAGGACTGGATAGGGCAGAGGTTGTACACTGGTGCATATGGGAGCTGGAGGCACAGGGAATCCAGGGTGAATGATACCTTCAGGACCAGGGGTGTGAGGGGCAATACTGGGAGTGTCAAGGGTGAGTGGGTTGGAAAGGGGGAACCGATTACAAGGATCCACTTGTGACCACCTTCCTAGGAGACGGACGACAGAGAAGGGAGGGAAGGGCGACTCCGGATAGGGCAAGATATGACAAAATAACAATCTATAAATTATCAAGGGCTCATGAGGGAGGGGGGAAGGGGAAGGGAGGGGAAAAAAGAGGACCTGATGCAAAGGGAAAAGTGGAGAGCAAGTGCTTTGAAAATGATTAGGGCAAAGAATGTATGGATGTGCTTTATACAATTGATGTATGTATATGTGTGCATTGTGATAAGAGTTGTATGAGCCCCTAATAAAATGTAAAATAAATAACTTAAAAAAATGTGCTGAAAAGCTTGGCTTATACATGAGTGTGTATGGTAATCAGTGATTGCAGATCAGCTCGTTCAGTAATGTACTTGTCTTAGTCTCACTAAGATGCCTTCATTAAGAAAGGTTGGGGGAGGGGAAGAAGGGGAACCGATCACAATGATCAACACACAACCACACACACCTCTCCAGGGGAAGAACAACAGAAACCACGGGGGAAGGGAGACAGTGGTCATGAGAAACATGAAAATAATATTAATTTAGAATCTATCGAGGGGTCATGAGGGTGGGGACGGAGGGGAGGGAGAGGAGCTGATACCAAGGACTCAATGAAAAGTAGCTATCTATAAAAGGATGATGGCAATGTGCGGATGTGCTTTATACAATTGATGTATGTATATGTATGGATTGTGATAAGAGTTGTATGAGCCCCTAATAAAATGTAAAAAAAGAAAAGAGGAAAAAAAAGAAAATGATTAGGGCAAAGAATATACAGATGTGCTTTATACCATTGATGTATGTGTATGTATGGATTGTGATAAGAGTTGTATGAGCCCCTAATAAAATGTTTTTTTAAAAAAAGAATGATGGCAATATATGTACAAATATGCCTGATACAATTGATGCATGGATTGTAATAAGTATTGTAAGAGCCCTCAATAAAATGATCAAAACAAGGAAAAGAAAGGTTCGATCTAAACAGTGGCTTCTGCGACAAAGTGCTAGTCCAGTTCAATTAGAGGTCGAGAAGTCAGCAAGAAGGTGATGGTGACTGCGTTTTGGGTAATAATGTGTAGTGAATGACAGATTTGAACAGTAACTTTGATTTTTCTTAAAAGACATAGGATCATCACCAGGATTGTGTTAGGCTGGGTCCTCTAGAGAAGCAAAACCAGTGATAATTGTGTGTGCATGAATATAGATATTACTATCAAGAAATGGCTCAAAGTGGGTAAAGTCAGCCCAATTCAAGTCTGTGCGTCAGATGTAAGCTGGAGGCTTCTCATGACTCCTCTAGCTGAAGGGGCTAACGAACAGGAAACAGATGAAGTGGGAAGCACACAGGCTGGTGAATGCAGAGCTGAATGAACCTGAGCTAGACTGAAAGACTCCATGGACCTAAGTTCAACGATGACTCCTGGGATCCGCAGGCGATATAACATGGAGGTTAACCAATCAGATACAGAATCCCCATGCAGCCGTAGGAGTGAGCTGGCTTCGGCACACTGTCAATTTATACTAAGATTCAGCAACATACCACATGAAAGTTCTCTTGATCTCAATCACAATATCATGAGTGTGACCAGGAGAAGGAAGTGCTACTCTACCCAACTCTTCCCTACACTGCTTGGCTGCTTCACAAAGAATCCTGTGATGGATTCTGTTTGATCACATCTAGGTTAGGTCTTGTCATGGGAGAATCCTGGCCACCCGTGCTGCCATAAAACCTAATGATCACAGAAATTTATTATGAAAAGTTTTAAGAAAATTGAAAACGCCACTGGTGAGATTAAAAAACAAAGCTGGGAAAGTTGAACTCAGGATTTTGTTTTCATTTACCATATATACTCGAGTATAAGCTGATCCAAATATCAGCCGAGGCACCTGATTTTCCCACAAAAACTGCATTAAACATGTGCTGAAAAACTCAGCTCATACGTGAGTATATATGGTACAATGTACTTGCTCCTTCTGCCTGGTAGCAAGGGTTGTGCTACAAGAAATTCGCAGGGACATCTTACTCCAGCCACCCTCCCACCCCGATCTTGCCCCTTCAAATTTCCTCCATCCCCCCTCAAACTGAAAGAACATCAAAAGGGAATGCAAGTTTGAGTCATTTTCTTGTCCACCAGCCTAGAGAGGGATCATGTTACACTGACAGATAGGTGACACCCTCTTTTCTCTTGACAGCATTTCATGGACACAGTCCCATGAAATGCCAAAGGTTTACAGGGACAACGTCAGTTTTAGTGGCTGCTAACTGCACAGTCAGCAGTTCAAAACCACTAGCGACTACAAAGGAGAAAGACAGGACGTTCTACTCCTAGACTCTGTTCTTCCCTGTCCTATGGAGTTGCAGCAACTCGATGGCAGCGCATTTGGTTTGGTTTTGGAGTTTCTTCCTTTCTTTTTTTCTCCTTACTTTTATTGGGGGCTCTTACATCTCTTATCCGAGGACAGATTTCAATTTACATAATGTGTCTGCCTCAATCGAGGCTGTACCCTTGTGTGCAAGCCACTCACAGGCTACCGCAAAAGGGCTTGTTTGGTGGGTTTTGCTTCAATACTCTGGATACACATATAATGGCTAGAAACTGCTAAGCACCTATTTTTCCACTAAGGAGACCGAGGCTTAGAGATGTCCTACAATTTAGTCAAAGTCATATAATTAATATGTGACAGGCCAAGAACTCAAACCTGTTAATTCAGGGAATTGGACATTGTATGTAATTAATTGTATGCTGTCCCCATCTAAGTGCTGTTCTAGAATAATTGAAACCGCAATCTCTGTGGTTACTTTTTAGTTCATTTTTGTCCCATCTCACAATTACCATGCAGTCCATGACAAGTCAAAAACAGGAGAAACCCCTTCTGTAAAGGGGCCCTGGTGGTGCTCTGGAGGAAGCGTCGTGGTTCAAGCCCACCAGCAGCCCTGCACGAGAAAGAAGAGGCTGTCTGCTCCCAGAAAGATGTACAGCCTCGGACACCCTATTGAAGGTTGCTGTGAATCGGAATGGGCTCGGTGCTAGAAGGTTTGGTTTTATGGTTCTAAGTGAGTGGGGTCTTTTGATCTTCTGTTTGGGATAAGTCATGGGAAAAGCTAAAATCCCAGCTGCAACCTTTGTTCTGGGTTTTCAAACATGGTATCAGGAGCAGACTCTGTTTTAGGGTGATTCCTTGCCTTTGGGTGACAGAGGCACCTTTCCATCCAGCCCCAAGCTCACGCGGCAGCCTGGGCTCCAGTACCCAGAGCAGGGGCTTTACAGATAATGGCTGATCATGCCCAACACAGAGGATTTCTGCTTACAGAATGACCTTCAGGCAATTTCCAAAACTCTCGCCCCTCTGGAGCAAACACACACCCATACAATACACACACACAACCCTCAAATTTCTGAAAACAAAACCCTGAACCTTTTGCATCAAATTCTTCTTCATTTTTGCTTCTGAGCCAGCATACATTGGGACAGAGGTGATGAGATCAAGGAGCAGCCCTTAATCTGTAACTAATTTTTATGGCTTCGTGGCAATCAGGCAAACAGTGGGAAACAGCCGGTTGGAGACGAATGTGGCAGCCTATTAGCATTCAGAAATGACTTCTCTCATCACCTGGACTGGAAGATGCAGTTGCTGTGGCAACTGGTCCCCGCATTCATCTCATATCCAATTGCTAAGACGACAAGGGAAGCTGGTCAGCCTAAGAGAAATCCTTCACACTCACGCTCTCTCAGTGACAGCCAGCAGGGTCTGTCAGGGAGACTCTGTTTTAAAAACATGCCTGTACGAACCCAGAACTTTTCAGTGTTCTGAATTCCCCACCTTGGATCCTCAACTAAAATAAGGCTTCGTTGATCACACTGGGTGATTTTTAACTTCATGAGCCATGATTCGCCTTAAAAAACAAAACCAAACAAAAATGCCTCACTGCCATTGAGTCAACCCCCACTCACAGCAGCTGTGGGAGATAGGATCGTACCGCCCCTGTGGGTTTCTTTGACGGCAACTCTTCACAAGAGTAGAAAGTCTTCCTCTTCTCCAGAGGAGCTGCTGGTGGTTTCAAACTACTGACCTGTGGTTAGCAGCCCGATGCGTACCCACTACACCACCACGTGTCCTGGTTTGGCTTAGGGATAATATTGGAAACGTGCTTGCTTCGAGGCATTGCTATTTAAACCAAGTGGCATTCCTCTAGGGTACAAAACTGACTTGGACATTTAAAAAAATGCTTTGGCGTTTCCACTCCTGGGTCTAGGCATGTATCCAAAAGAACTGGAACCAAGTCCTGCAACAAATACATCTCCGTCCATGTTCAGAGCACTGCCAGTCAAGATAGGCCCAAAGTAGAAACACGCCCAAGTCTACTAACACAGGAGTGGATAAACAATACACACTGTGTGGATACAGTGCAATATTATTCTGCCAAAAAAAGAATGTCGTAAGGCTCCAGCATGGATGGACTCAAAAATGTCACTCTAGGTCAAAGGATGGACGTAAAAGCTCATCACTGTTTATGCAAACTGTACAGAATATCGGTAAGAACAGGTGGGCTGGGGGTCAGAGGAACAGGAACGATTGCTAATGGAGAGGGGGGTTTACCTTGGACTGATGAACGTGTCCTAGCACTAGAACTTGATCGCAGCCGAAAGAGCGAGATGCCAAAGCCCTAGATAGAAGCTGCACACATTGTGAAGACCCTGGATGCCGCGGAGTTCGATTCGTAACATACAAAGGGTTGATGTTAATGTCTTGTGAATCGCCATCTAATTTTTTTTTAATGCTTCGAATAGAGATGTCTTCTCATTGGGCTATGGCGCTCTGTCCATAGCTTCAGTCCATGGCTGAGATGCGCACCTTGGCACTATTAGCTTACATCCTGCCGCTCCAGCTCCTCCAACAACCTACCTGGACTGGTCCCAAGCCCCGGGTTGCTGCTAAATCGCAAGTGGAGGAGTCTGTGCATCTCGCGGTGGCTACCTTCTGAAAGGGTCACCAACACACTGGATTTCTCCCTCTAACTGAGCACATGCATGTGCATGCGCACACGTGTACGTACGCACTACTTCGAAGAAACAAACCCAAGTTTAGTTCTGTTTCCTAGAGGAAACCCTAAAGAGCTGGCACATCTGACGTTGGAGCACCTTGATGCCCCAGTCCTTTTTGGCACCCAAGCAAAAAACAGAGGGCCCATGCTTGCCATCCTGCTAAAATAACAAAGGCTTCCCTTTGGAAAACTCTCATGTGAGCTGGAAACCAAAGGCTCTGGAGGGACCACTCTCATTTGTCGGCAAATTACTGGCTCCCGTGACTCGTGCTGTGGATGAATCAGAAGAGCACTTTCAAAATTACAAGGTCTTCAAGTGCCCACCCATAGCTCTTAGAGCGTCATTTCCAGTGGGCACGCCCACTTCCTCCCTGCTCAGATATAGTATGAAAAATCCAAGAAACGTTTCTGATAGCGCACCCCTACCCTCCCAGAAAACTGAGGCCCATGTGGGAAGCTTTCCTTGGCTGCTTTGGAAACTTGATGGCAGAAGAAAGTGTGCGGCGGCGGCAGCCATAGCTGCCTTTTGGTGAAGAGCTGTCAGCCAGAGAGCCTCTGGCAATGGGACGCCTCACATCACATCGTATGTAGAACGGTCACATACAAAGTGTGGCCGTGGAAGGAAAATCAGTGGCCACATGGTCATTCCAGTCATAGCTAATCAGAGGGGCTCAAGGCAATGCAAGGATAATAGAACTTTGTCCTTAGACTCTACGAAGCCCCCTCATCTTTTTAGCACAAAAACTAGATGCGATTGAAAATGAAATTTGCATGTTGGATTTGGTCTTTTAGACCCTCGACAAAGGCAGTACATGCCATCATTGTCTTTATTCTGAGTTGTTTTTAAGAGGCTCTGTAATTTCCCCAAGATCATATGATAGAAAAGATCGAAAACCCCAGAGTGTAACATCACCTTTACGGAATCCCAATGCATCTGTTAGTTTTCAAAAACCCTAAACACAATGGCCAACGCACCACTTCCAGGGTGAACACCATCATTTGGTATTTTAGTCGCTAAGGTTCACATAGTGGTTGACAATAGTGCCCAAGAAAACTTTGTGGACTGGGGCGGGGGGAGGGGGGGTGGGTTGGGCAGGGATTGATTTCAGATACAGGCTGCACTATTGAGCTTTGGTGGGTTCAGGAGTCCCTGAAATACTGTTATGCTATATACATCTTTCCAGAACCCTGGTGGCATCAAGGGTTCTGCATTGGGTTGTTAACCACAAGGTTGACAGTTCGAATCCACCAGGTGCTCCATAGGAGAAGGGTGAGACTTTCTGCACCTATCAAGAGCTACAGCCTTGGAAACCTACAGGGATAGTTCTAGTCACTGTGAGTCAGATTTCAGTTGATGGCAGTGAGTTGCATTCACACACATCTTTTGCCCACATTCCCGAGATCTTGCCTCCCCCAACTTCCCACACCTCCATGCTGCTTTCCTTTGCTGCCTCCACAAATGCAGGCTTCAGATCCCCAAATCCGTGTCATGTGATGCTTGAAGCCAATATGGACCAACCCAGAGCAGCTTCAAAAGGAAAAGGTTTTATTCCCCAAGATTACATGAAACTATAATATTCACACATTCCCTTACTATTTGAATCCAAGAAAACGGCACAATCCAGATGCCAGCAGCAAGGTCCCAACTCACTGCAAGGAAGGGGTTGAGCCGTTTCTACAGACTCGAAAAGCCTCGTTTCGTATCCTAGAGAGCAGAACGAGTGCCTGCTCATGGTCCCGGGACACCACGCAGCCCAGCTGCCTCCTCTCCTCTCCCTGCTCTTGCCAGGCCCGGGACACACTCAAGCTAGAGCGAGAGGAAGCATTGCCAAGGCTATTGATTAGGGGCTACCCTGGACAAAACCTATCAATGTCAACATAACATTTTTTCTTTAAAAATTTTAAAAATATTATAAGAAAGATTATACCTGTCTATATTGGAAAGTGTGGATGAAAAATAGATGAATAACATTTCTTTATTAAAAGAGAACATTTAAAATACAATCCCAACCCACAGAGTTCACAAAGACATACATCTTAGTGTATGTCTTTCAAGAATTTTTCTGGGCATTTGTTTTGCGTTGTTTCTAAGACAATTATCTTCTGTTATCGTTGGCATATGGTGCACTGCTCTACTCTGCTACGGATGGGGTTGCCTTGAGTTGGAATTGACTCAATGGCAACTGGTGAACTGGTATTATCTTTCTGACTCAGTGTATGGTAAACACCTGTACGTGTCGATAATAATTGCCTTTGATGTTCGATGGCCTTTCGTGTATGATTAAATTGCAATTTATTTAACCAAATTCTCTTTTGTTGAAAATTTAGCTGCTTTTATAAATAATACTTCATTAATAACCCTTGAATGTAAATCTTAACATACTCGTTATTTGCTTAAGATAAATTTCTAGAAGTGAAATTGCTGGATCAAAGACTATGGAAGCTTTCACTCTACAATGTTATCAAAGTGTGCTCCAGAAAATTTACATCAATTCACCCTTTCAGTGGGATTCACAATATCCTTTCCCAGATATCCCAGAGTTCTGTAGACGTACTTGTTGGAAGACTGCATTGCTGGTTTGTTATTAACTGCCGTAGCCACATTTATGGACACACACCCAAAAAGTTCTTGTGATGACAAACGTCATGAAATATTCTGCCATTTTCCCAAGTGGATCAAGCCATACACAGCCAGGCCTCACACAGTAAGGGCAGTAAACCCAGAGCAAGCTCCTCGGACTGCCATCGTGTACCCCTCGGGGAAGTGGGCCTTTGGGGTCAATGTGAGTAGAGTCGAGAGTCTCTTTAGAAGTCCTCTGAGCCAACGTTACACCAGCAGCCAGCCTAAGTTCATAGCAGAATCATGCAGGTTGGTAGACTTCTTGAGGTGGTTTTAGATTTGGGGAGTGCAAGGTTTCCTCAGTCAGTCAGGGGTTCCCCAAGTCAGATATGAATTTAGTCAAGTGGGCAGCCCCAGTGCCCTGTAGGGGCAAGGGTAACCGATCCCCACCATTCTTCCCAGACCTTTTCTAGTCAGAAGACACCACTGGTTTCGCCATGAACGGAGCAGTCCAGAAAGCAGAACGAACTGATGAGAAGAGTCCACATCTAAGCATATCTTTGTTCCAATTTAATTTCAAATTCCATATGGTGATGGATGGGAAGACTACTTAATATTTCAAGGGTCCATTGTTCTCATTCATCTGATCATTATTCTGTGGGCCACTAAGAGTGTGACAGCCTGGTGTCAACAGTCTGCCTGGTTTCAGCTCTTCGGTGTTACTTGGGGCAAGTACTTGTGTCCTACCTTAGTTTCCTCATGGGTTAATACGTCACAGGATTGCAGTGATAGTTTCCGGATATAATTTATGTGCAACTTAGTTAAAACAATTTCTGGAGCCTAAGGGCTCAAAAAGAGGAGCCATGGTGGCATAGTGGTTTTGCACTGGGCTGATAACCCCAAGGTCAACAGTTCAAAACCACCAGCTGCTCTTAACATAAAGAGTTACAGTCTTGGAAACTCAGTGAGGCAGTTGTCCTGCAGGGTCCCTATGAGTTCCCATAGACTTGATGGCAGTGAGTCTGATTTTTTTGAAAGGGTTCAACAAGGAGCCCTAGTGGCGCTGCGGGTTAAGTGGGCTGTCAACTGAACAGCAAAAATGCACAGGTTGTTCTACAGGAGACCGAGGAGGCCATCTGTTCCCTTACACAGTGACAGTCTCACAAACCCTCACGGGCAGTTCTGCTCTGTTGTAGAGGGCCGCTGTCTGTGGCATTTACTTGGTTGTTTTGTTTATTATTATTTGTCTTTTTTTTCCTTTTTTTTTTGCAGCTGCGGGGGTGGTGGAGTTGTCTTTTGTTCGGGGTCTTGAAGGATCAACCGAGGTCAGCTATTATGATGATGCCTGCGCACGGTGGTTACGTGTGGGCTGCAATCCCCCAGGTCAGCAGTTTGAAACCACCAGCTCCTCTCCGGGAGACCAGGGCATGCCCTCCAGGGAATAGTCACAGTCTCAGAAACTCACGGGGCAGTGCTACCTGACCTAGCGGGTCACTCTGAGTCAGCATGGACTCGGTGGCTGGGAGGGTTTATTTTTTAATACGTTTGTTGCATTTTGGAGGAAGTTCCTCTGGGAAGGAGACCAGGTGGCATGGTGGCGAGCTGGTTGGGCTGTGAGCTGCAAGGTCATTGAAAGTCATCGGCCACTCTGAGGGGGAAAGGGCTTTCTCTTCCCGACCACATCACATCGTCTCAGAATCTCACAGGGCGGCTCTCCCCTGTCCTACGGGGCTGCAATGAGCCAGCATTGACTGGTTTCATTTATGCACTCGGAAACTGGTTCATGAAACAACCTTTTTTTTTTCTTGCTAAAGCAAACTTTCTTGGGGGGTTGGGCTCTTCTCTCCTAGTCCTGCTGGCTGGGACTGGAGAGTGGGTGTTGGGGTGGGGGTGGAGTTTTGTCTTGCCCCCCAAGACTCCATCACATTCAGACCCAGGGATAGTGAGGAAGTGGAGCCAGGGAAAAGCCCACCCAGGGTGGTGGCCACTGGTCCAGGCTGTTCCTGGAGCCCCCCTTCTTGGAGACAGCCTTCTTAGATCTGGGGGTGAGTGTGGCCTTTTTCCTAGAGCTCTTGTGTTTAGCACTGGACCCCGCTCCTCCCCCTGCCTTCTCCTGATTGTTCTTCTGAGCGGCACTCATCTGCTTCTGCAGGGCAGGCTCGTCACTGTTTCATGGGCGCCCCCTCTTCCTCTGACAACAGACCTTGTTCCCCTCATCATCGTCATCCTCCTCCTCATCACTTCTGCTATCGTGCTCATCTCTTCCTCCTCCTCACTCCCCAGCGAAAGCCTGGCGTGCCGTCATATTCCTGACCACCGAGGAGCACGGACCAGAGCCGACCCAGAGCTGAACCGTGACTGGCGGGGTGAACCCCACGCCCACGGAGAACACCATCAGTAGGATGGAAATGTGGAGAGAGGCAAACAGTAACGGGCTTTATTTTCTTGACCAAGTTCACCGGGGGCAGGATTTCCACAAGATTCATCGCCTTGTTGGCTTTCTCCCCTAAGCAAATCGTAGTTCGCAACAGCCTACAGTCGTGCTTCCCCTCTGCCTGGGGTCTGCAGGTCCAAGTTGGCGTCCCCTATAAAGCTCACAGCCCCAGAGGATGCTGCTTCCCTTCTCAGATCCGCTCCTGATGCTCCACTGAAACATGCTTCGGGGTGCAGAAGAGGGTCCTGAAGGAAGGGCTCACACAGGCCCTTTCTCTGCCCCTCTGCAGTCTGAGTGCTCTCAGTCATGCCACTGGCCCTTCTGCGAGCAATCCTCCCAGGAGCGCACCCACCCCAGGATCCATTTTGGTTTTGTTTTGTTTTTTGCTTCATTTATGCACTCAGGAACTGGTGAAAGCTGGATATACGAAGACACAAACTGCCTGGCTTCCAAAAGCTCCCTATTCAGTAGAGAAGACAAATATGTAATCAGATCATGAGGACAGCGGCTACCATGAACAACTGACGTGAAGATGATCGTGCGATCATGAAGACAGAAGTATCGAATTCCATCTTGGGATACTGGAGACAGCTTAACGATTCTCTTCTTTGGGTGTCACCTGCCTACTCCATAGGGTAATATGTCAAGCAAAATAGAGGCACTGAAGTGAGCACAATAGAATACAAACTGCTACAGAGATGAGCAAGCTAGGGGACCACACACCTGACTCAGCTGGGCTGCGGCTTAGGCTGGTAGTGTTGGTACAGGCATAAGAGGCAGGCTGATGCGGGCAGTGCTGGCAGACATCACACCGTGGAGTTACATTGCTTATGTTCTGTTGGTGGGGCAATTAATAGTTCATGCAGAGGAGTGGAAACTTTATCCTAAAAAGACCCCCTTTCTCTCAGTCTGCAGCTTGAGAGGACATGCCAAGTCTTAGGAGCACCGTTTCCTCGACTCCACAAGCCACGAGGAGTTTCTCTGCAGTCACTTCTAGCCTGCAGGGCATCGCCTACTCAACGGCAGCGCTGGCATTCTTTACAAAGAAAAACCCAGGTATGTGGTTAACATGTGTGTGACTTCCTAAGGGATTGCAATGAATTCTAAAATTAGCACTGGAATATTTGAGGTCACACCCCAGACTCCCAAGGGTCTGGAAATGTTCTCTGCAATAATGAGGGGGGCTCACAGAGAAAACTGGAAAAGATGGTTTATCGGAAAAAATGAGCGGGGAGACACTTCCACGTGATGGCCCATTCAAAAGAAGCCTTGCATAAATATTAGGGCATCATTGAAGCAGTTTGTGGTAGTTACATAATTTCATGTCAACTTGAAGATATATAAAAGCATTGGGGTTACAAAGAAAAGAAAAAGACACGGGTAGTGGGGAAACAGGGCACTAGGTCACACAAGTGGAGGTATTGCTTATAGCTCCACAGGGAAAGAGGGACCAGACTTCAACCTGGTGCTGCAAGATAAGAAAGCAACATCCCGGCATGAATCAGGGAACAAATAGAGAGGTCTGAACTACGTGGACAATCCCCGCTCCCTGCAGAAGAATTCACTTCAGAGGACAACATTGAAGCTCACTGAATAGCACTATGGGGGACAACACTGACCCATAGCACTGTGGGGGACAACACTGACCCATAGCACTGTGGGGGACAACACTGACCCATAGCACTGTGGGGGACAACACTGACCCATAGCACTGTGGGGGACAACACTGACCCATAGCACTGTGGGGGACAACACTGACCCATAGCACTGTGGGGGACAACACTGGAGGCACAGTGCAGGAATTGTGCCCGACCTGACCCCACCACACTGAGGCAAAACACTAAGGGCGTGCAACAGAGCAGTAAGGGGAACAAAGCAACGTAGTCCCCGGAGAATACCAAAAATAGACTTTGGGACCAGGGCATGGCACCCCATCAAACTCCACTGGAAAACACTCCTAAAGGTCAACAAACAGACCTTGAACTATTTGCAGGCTTTTATTTTTGTTGGTGGTGGTTTTCATGTTGTTGTTCTTGTTGTTTTGTTGCTTTGTTTTGCTCTGTCTTGTTTTTATGCGTATTATTATCTCTCCAGGTCTATCTAGATAAGATAAGCTGGATAAACAATCTGGAGGAGAAAACAATGGGACCAATGGTTCTGGGGGGACATGGGAAAAGGGGAGGCAGGAGAAAGAAAGTAGGTGTTAAGAATCCCAGGAACAAGGAAACAACAAGTGATCCAAAATCAATGGTGAGGAGGGTGTAGGATGCCTGGTAGGGATTGATCAAGGGCAATGTAACCGAGAGAAATTACTGAAACCCAAATGAAGGCTGAGCATGAGAGTGGGACAAGAGGAAAGTAAAAGGAAACAGAGGAAAGAGCTAGGAGGCAAAGGGCATTTCTAGAGATCTAAATACAGGCATGTACATATGTAAATATATTTATATATGATGATGGGGAAATAGATCTATGTGCATTTATTCATAGGTTTCGTATTAAGGTAGCAGATGGACATTGGGCCTCTACTCAAGTACTTCCTCAATGCAAGAACACTTTGTTCTAATAACCTGGCATTCGGTGATGCTCACCTTCCCAATACAATCGCTGAAGACAAAATGGGTGTGTAAGCAAAAGTGGTGAAGAAAGTTGGTGGTGACCAGCTATCAAAAGATATAGCATCTGGGGTCTTAAAGGCTTGAAGATAAACAAGCAGCCATGTAACTGAGAAGCAACAAAGCCCACATGGAGGAAGGACACCACTCTGTATGATCAAGAGGTATCAAAGGGATCAGGTATCAGGCACCAAAGAACAAAAAAATCATATCATTGTGAATGAAGGGGAGTATAGAGTGGAGACCTAAAGCCTATCTGTAGGCAACTGGACATCCCCTTACAGTAGAGTTTCAGGGAGGAGACCAGCCAGTCAGGGTGCAGTATAGCACCAAGGAAACATACAACTTTCCTCTAGTTCTTTAATGCTTCCTCTCCCCAACTATCATGATCCAGTTCTACCTTACAAATCCAGCTAGACCAGAGGTACAGATCAGAGATGGAAACATGGGAAATATAGGACAGATAAACCCCTTAGGACTAATAATGAGAGTAGAGATACCAGGAGGGTGGAGGGAAGGTGGGGTAGAAAGGGGGCACCGGTCACAATGATCTACATATAAACTCCCTTCCAAGGGGACAGACAACAGAAAAGTGGGTGAAGGGAGACATCGGACAGTGTAAGACATGACAAAATAATAATTTATAAATTATCAAGGGAGAGGGAGGCAGGGAGGGTGGGGGAGTGAGGGAGAGGACAAAATAAGGAACTGATACCAAGGGCTCAAGTAGAAAGAAGATGTTTTGAGAATGATGATGGCAGCAAATGTACAAATGTGCTTGACACAATGGATGGATGGATGGATGGATGGATGGATGGATGGATGGATGGATGGATGGATGGATGGATGGATGGATGGATGGGTGGATGGATGGGTGGATGGATGGGTGGATGGATGGATGGATGGATGGGTGGATGGGTGGATGGATGGGTGGATGGATGGGTGGATGAATTGTGATAAGAGTTGTACGAGCCCCCAATAATATGATTCATTGAAAAAAATATGTGGGGTGGTATTCAACCTGTCAACCAGGTCACAGCCTGATGGTGCCTCCTTGTGGGCGTGGCCTTCTCATAGGGAGGATCCTGAGGACCTCTCCTTCACTCTCTGCCTTCACCTTCCTGCTGGCTGGCCACTCTGAGAACCGATGCTTCCAGCACCATTGGATCCATACAACTTTGCATCTACCAGCCAGCGATGTTTCTGCATTCTGCCTCATTGCATGTGGCTGCATGTGAGTCTGCAGAGGCACTTAGGGACTAGTACTGGACTCTTGGACTTGAGTTGGAATGGACCACGGTGTTTTCTTGATATGCAATTACTTTTTGATAGAACACTCTTTCTTACATCTATTTGAATGTCGCTGGATTTGTTTCTCTAGTCACCCAGGCCTCACACATACTGAAAAGAGAGAAGGGCTATCAGCAGATTTCCATAGAGACGGCTCACTGTGGATGCAGTGTTGTTCTGGAGAATGAAATAACTAATGAGCAGAATTAAACCAGAGGCAGGAAGACCAGGGTGGAGGAAATGTCCATAACCTGAACCCAAGGCCATTCAACGTCTCCTTTTGTTATTATCAAATCCTTTGCACTTCTCGTGAACAATACTTGCCATTTTATTCCTTGTCAGGCCTACCCACTAAACTGTGAACCCAAAGAGAGACTAACCCATATCTATTATTCACTCCTATCCCTGGAAGCCTAGTGCTGTGCTTGGAACTCACTAGCGAAGGTTTCAAGCTCATTCTAGGCGAACGAGGGAGTCTTACAGAGGGAGTGAGACTTGAGGGAGAGGGTGGAAAGATGATTGACTTCCCTCCCTTGTCCTGAAGGTTGGCTTTTCATCAGTTTTGCCTGTAAGGAGGGTACAAGCCAGACGTTAGCACACCACGGATTGAGGTCTGGAGTCCCTGGGGAGTACATACAGTTAATGAGCTCAGGGCAAAGGTTGCAGGTTCGAGGTCTTCCCAGGAAAAGCCTAGCAATTGACTTCTGAGATACCAGCCATTACCAACCCTGGGAGCACATGCGCCTCTGCATTGGAGGCCGCCCTGCATCAGAATTGACGTGTCTGCAACTGGTATGTCATTAGTGGGGGAGGTCTGGGACACAGAACCCCAGTCCAAGCCAACCCCCAGGCCCACCTATCCAAGCCCCAAGGGTTCCTAAGTTGAGATACCCAGCAACACGCTATGGTGTGCGTGGTTAACATCAAATGTAAGCTATGGAAACAACAGGGAGAAGATGCCTTGCGTGTTCTGAAACATGCTAATGGAAACCAGACTGGATTCTCTTTTCTTCTCTCTGCAGGTGAAAGGTCCTTCCCCTTAGACAGACATGAATGGGGAAGTATTTTTCTTAGACTTGGAGAAAATTGCAAGTACATCTGTCCCTTTGCAATCTGCCCCTAATCTCTTCTCTTTTCCACATGTGCCTCACCGTGCCTGCACTGACTTCCTCCCCCTGTTCCCATTCCCAGCGACATGACCTCTAGGAGCAAACAGGGGTGACTATCTCCCCAGGGGGCTTTGGGACATGTGAAGCTGTTTGGGTTGGAGCTGGGGCCTGACTTTGGGAAAAGCCATATGGTGCTGAGGCAATACTGGGGCGCAAGTGAGCAGAGCCAAGATGCGCAGGATCTGTGACAAACCAGAACTGGGAGTTTAATGAGCAGCGACGAGATTAGGGGCGTTCTGGTCTTTTGGGCCAAGGGCCCAGTAGAACACGGGGATACCCAGAGGCAAGAGCCACTTAACCATAAATAAATTCATAAACTAGCCTCTGGATCCCAGCTTTGCTGTCAGCACAGTAGACTGAAGGCACTTTTCAGCTTCTAGGAAATAAGCACTCACAAGCCTGCTGATCTTACATGCAGGCACCCGCCCGTCTCCTGGGGCCTGAGAGGATGACTTGCTCTCTGTGTGTCTCTTTCTCTCTCGGTGATGTATTGTACTGGGAACGTGAAGCACTTAGAGCCATTTTCTCTTCCTTTTGTGGAAGAACTCTACACCGACTTCCTCGGACAGATGCAAGTGTTTCAATGAGTTACTCAATATATACTCTCAGTAGGAAGAAAAACTATTCTATAACTTCTGCTAGAAATAAATAAGAGGAAAAACTCGTCTCTAAAACTCACAACTAGCACCTGAAAAAGTCATTTACCCTTCTTGATCCAAATATCAATACTATAAATGTCAAAATATCAGATTCAAAATCTCTTTATTCACTTGGAGTTCTCAGTCAAATGTTTCCGCTAAGGGCTGAGTCTTGTGTTGCAAATTTCAAGTTATTATCTATTTTGAAAAATCACTTTAATGACTGAGAAAGCAGAAGGAATGAGTGGTATTTAATAATAAATAAGTTGGCTGTTTTCATTTCAAGGCAAAGTTAGCAGAGCCTGAAATAGTTTTGAATGGCTTTACATGAGCAAACCTATTGAAAAGACCTAGAAATAGCATATGGGTACATTTTTTTTAATCTGTCCAAAATTTTATTTAGCTCATTAGTTTTTTTTTTGTTTTTATAATCATTTTATTAGGGGCTCATACAACTCTTACCACAGTCCATGCATACATCAATTGTGTAAAGCACATTTGTACATTCATTGCCCTCATCATTCTCAAAACATTTGCTCTCCACCTAAGCCCCTGGCATCAGCTCCTCGTTTTTTCACCTCTCCCCCCGCTCCCCCACCATCACGAACCCCTGATAATTTATAAATTATTATTTTGTCATATCTTGCCCTGTCTGACGTCTCCCTTTACCCACTTTTCTGTTGTCCGTCCCCCAGGGAGGAGGTCACATGCAGATCCTTGTAATCAGTTCCCCCTTTCCAACCCACTCTCCCTCTACACTTCCCAGCATCGCCATTCACACCACTGGTCCTGAAGGGACCATCTGCCCTGGACTCCCCGTGTCTCCAGCTCCCATCTGCACCAGTGCACACCCTCTGGTCCAGCCAGACCTGCAAGGCAGAATTGGGATCATGATAGTGGGGGGCAGAGGAAGCATTTACAAACCAGAGGAAAGTTGTATTTTTCATATGGGTACATTTTATGTATGGGTTGCTACATATGTAAGAAAGGACTCCTGTTGGCATAATCAGTTACACATTAGAATGCTACCCACAAGGTCAATAGTTAGAAACCACCACCTGATCTGAGGGGGAAACATGAGGCTTTCTACTTTCATAGAAACATTTACAGCCTCTGGAACCCTCCGGGCAGTTCTAATCCATCCTGGAGGGTCACTATGAGTCAGAATGAACTTGAGGGCAGTGCATTGAATCGTTGTTGAATTTGCATATATAAGAAACTCAAGCATGAACGGGTCTCCTATTTGGGTAAAGGTAAGATCGCAATAGTCTGAGCAGCCAGTGATCATGGGGATGGCCCAGGACTGGTCAGCGTTTCATTCCATGTGTTGTCCACCTAGCCTTTGGGTCCTTGTCCCACTCTATTAGCCAATTGCAATAAAGTGCACACTGCTTGCAAGAGAAACAGAAAGGGAATATATTCTGTACAGACAATAGAATACATTGCCTCTCCTGCCAAATACTGCAGAGCTCCTAATTGGGGGGCATGTGGGTCTTTTATGTCCTTCAAGTTCTGGGCTCCTGACTTCTTCCCACCCTCCCATCCTCTAGCCAGCTTCTGCCCACAAATGGAGGTCTGGTTGTTAAGTCACATACTCCAAAGTGTTCTCTAGATGAACCCCGTGCTTCTAAAATGGGTCTAGGAAGGATAGTGGGCAAGATAATGGATTCCTCTCCAGGGGTTCTTGCGGTCAGAGTCACTTGGAAGGGACTGACTGATGTGTGGAGTGCATCTGATCCAGGATCTGGTGTGAGCTAGTAGGGCCCTGGTCATTCTTTGTAGAAGGGGTGTGCAATGGAATGCCGATGACCAGGAGACGCAAGCCAGAAAATGGGGACAGTAGCAGGGCAGGGAGTCGAGTAATTGAACAAGCAGAAAGTCAGAGAAAGGGGGTATTGATTGCAGGGTTTCCTGTGGTGTTGCTATGGGGAACTGAAAATCATTTACATTCAATTAGAGTGTATTAATATAAGAATCAATGCAACCCTCGAGGCGAGCTAGCTTAGAGGAAGAGGGGAAAGTATTAGCCCAAGGATGTTCTGTACAAAAATGTAAACACCCGTAAGAGGAAAGTAGAAATTCTGGAGGAAGCGAGGGAACAGTAGGGAATGAAAGGTTAGATCGGCCAAATATTGCTTCTCCCCCTGATTTCCTCTGTGACCTGGGAAGCATCAGTGGTGGGGAAGATGGGAACTCTGGATACAGCCTGAGGCAGGAGAAGAAGGGAAGAACCAAAGGCGGGGGAGGTGGCATAGCAACCAAAATTAAGCAGATAATGCTTGGGGGGTTTTCCTCCTTTGCTTTTCACGAATGAGCCAAAGGAAGCCGAGCAGAGCTACACCAGTGAGAGGACAGAAGGAAGATCTTGAACGAATTCGCTCGGCAGAGGTGAGAGCAGCTCCCCAGAAAGAAGAGTGGAGTTATCGGAAAACCACGCATGGCGTTGATTCCCACCCAGACAGCCCTGTACGTGACAGTGGAACCGCTCCATCGGGTTTTCTGGATTCTACTCCTACTTAAGTCTTTGAAGAGCACAAAGCCCTAGCGGTGCTTCCTCTTAAAATGATTCCATACACTCTGTAATACTTTTAAACCACAAAACATTTATGCAAACTGCCTACTTGACTTCAAAACAAAAAAAGGCCTACGCAGCCAGGCTCATTAGCATGAACAAACAACCAAGCCACCTGCTTCTACAGATGCATGTCAAGAAGGCTCCGGGGCTGTCGGAGGAAAAGCCAGAAGAGAAAAGACTTCCGGCAGAAATGAGAGAAACTAGGATTTAGGGTGAGAGTAGAAGGCTTGTGGAGTGAAGTAGGTAAAATAAGAAGAAACAAATATGTAATAAATGCAAGGAAAACTAAACAGGGATTACAGAGACAGATGAGTGCGCATTTCAGAAGAGAGTGGTTGCTTTGCTTTATTTTCATTTGAAGGCCCTGGTGAGGAAGATGCTCATGGGTCAGTCAACCAGGGCCAGGGAAGGCAGTGGCCAACCTCACGCTTCAACCTTTGCATGTGCTGTCCTACCCACCTTTAGGGCCTCACCTGGAGCCCTGCAGGCTCAAACACTGGAATTTGAGTGCAGAACCCCCGATGATGGTGTTGTGGATTAGGCACTGGGCTGCTAACTGTAAGGACAGCTGTTCAAATTCACCAGCTGCTCTGGAGGAGAAAGATGAGGCTCTCTGCTCCCATACAGCTGGACGATCTCGGAAACCTCAAGGTCACTGTGAGTTAGGACCCACTCAATGACAGTGAGTTTGCTTTACTGGGTTTTGGAGACGGGGTGCAGAACCCAGGCGCACAGCAAGAGGTAAGGCAGAAGGTCACCTTGCACATTCACCAATGCATTCTTCCCCAGAGGCCCTCTGCAGAGGGCAGCAAATAACTGGACTGTCCTTCGGCTGAACACGCTTTGTCACAAGAAGACTCCTGAAGCAAAGTAGCTCACAGCCTAAACACCAGGGAAACATGTGTATTTTCACTTGGAAGCTATGCGTTCTTGAGAAGTTTTTCTGGCCTTCTGTGTTTTAATTTTCTCATGTATAAAGTGGAGCATTCTGGTATTTATTACTGCCTATGAAGCCACCCTAAAGCTCAGGGCTTAAAACAACCACGATCACACTGTACACGGAAATCTTCACTTGTCAGGACTGGCAAGGACCCACGTCCTTGGCTGATGCAAGCTGTTAATGCACTGGGATGCTAACCCCAAGTACGTGGTTTGCACCTACCAGAGCAGCAGTTCTCAACCTGTGGGTCCTGACCCCTTTGGGGGTCGAGTGACCCTTTCACAGGGGTCACCCAACTCATAACATTGAATGCATCAGGATGCTAAGTGCAAAGTCAGAAGTTCAAAACCACCAATGGCTCCCCAGGAGAAAGACACGGCTTTCTCCTCCCGTAAGTTACGGTCTCAGAAACCCACAAGAGCAGTTTTACCCTTTCCTAGAGGGTCGCTGAGAGTCAGACTCCGTGCCATGACCGTGAGTGAGTGGCTGAGAGGCACCTCAGAGTACAGACGTCTCCAAATTTTTATTTCCCCAACATTGCTCGTTGACAACCCTTTGGAGCAATTGTATTCTGACACCCGTGGGGTCATCGTGGGACTGCGAGTGTACTGGACAGGGCCTGAGTTTGGTTTGCTCTCCCTTTGTAGAGACTTCTTTCATGTGTCTGTGCAGTTCTAGTTACAATGGCTCAACCACAGTTCTGAGGGCCTCTGTACAAGATGACCAGCGGGGACTGACTATGGTCTGGAAGCCCAGCCGTGGCTATGGGCCAGAGTTCCGGTCCCCAGTATGGGCGTTTCCATGAGCCTCTAGGGCTTCTTCAAAGTACCGTGGCTGGATTCCAAGAGCAGATGTTCCCAGAGACAGGAAGCCAAACCTGCTAGTTTCTTCAGATGTGAACTCAGAGACATGTTGCCTCCTATTGGTCAAGCAGTCACCGAAAAAATGTGATGAAGGACAGAGGCCCATACACAGCCCTCAGTGAGGGAGGTGACAAAGGATGTCTGCAGGCGTCTGCCCTGTGGACACAATTTTTTTTTACAGTTCTCTTTCATGCAAAGCACACTCGCCTCATCCCCCCAGGGACCCACCCACCACCCACCAATTTCACTTCACTGCATCACCTACCATGTTGTTGTTGTTGTTGTTGTTGTTTTATACCACTTTCATTTCTTTAGGCCTAGCTGGAGATCATTCCACTAGAAGAAGTTTTCTTTAAAAGCCCTTTGGATTTTGTGTAAGTCTTATTGGGGTGCATTCCATGAGACAGAAACTACAACTGCAAGTCTCCTCAAGTCCTTCTTTACTTGCTTTCTATGAGATTACTGAGGAGCAAATATCCTTAAAATACTTACAAGACTGTGTCTCATGAAGAGGCATCCGTTGAAGTCCATGTCTTCCAGGACTCTTAAGAAAGGATCTGACAGTCACATCCCCATGCCTCATCTTTGGCCGGGGGCTCTTTCTTAACTACAGAATGACAGGTTATCTAAAGAAACTAAGAATACACAATCACTTTACTTCCAAATCTAACAAGTCCCAGCTCCTTTATATTTGATAGTTCATTCTTCAGCTTGTCTCACTCCCACTTTTCATCTCAGACAGTTGGAAGTATCCATTCGTCACTTTCCATGCTCCTCCTGAAAATCCCCGCAGCCAGGCATTCATTAGGAACTCAGACAAGTCTCACTAGGGTTTCCTCCATGTACAAGAAGAGGCCCCTTGCTCCAGCTTCCCGTAGCATTTTTCTAAATTTCTTCGTTTCGAATCCCTTCATTTCTCTTGTTTTCTTAAATGCCCTCACCAACAGCTTATTCAAGGCCCTTCAGCTGTCTGCTCACATTCCCCTCAAGGTCCCGCCATGCCCTGCCCTGCCCTCCACCGACACGCAAACCATTTGCATGGTCTTGTTATGATGACACTACACCTGCCCACACAAAAAGCTTGGTTTCTTTCGACTCAAATTACTCCATTAATGCCTACCTTCTAATAGGGTGTTTGTGAGGAGCAATTAAGTCAATGCCTGTAATATGCTTATGGCACATAGAAAGGATTCAATAAATGTTTTTTGTTATTTAAATATTTATTGCATTCACTTCTATTGTTTGAAAGTATATCATACTGCTTTCAAAGACAAAAAGCAAATGTTATGAATAAAATCCATAAGCTATATCAAGCATTTATAGGAGGGGATTCTAAGGAAAAATGGAATAAATATATTAAAATACCATTATATATTAATAGACTGTTTTATATACTAATACTATATTATATAGTATCTTTCTGATTCTATATCTTATTAATATATATTATAATGCTATATTATAGTATAGTATATGTATAATCTATATAATTACACATCTACAATATATACAATCTATATAATTATATCTTAATTATACACTGTATGATTTATTACATAATTGGTATATTTTATATATATATATACACATACACACTGTGTTTCTCAACATAAGGTCCATTGAGTTCAAGATACTTTTAAAAATGATGATACCAGCCATTTAGTGTAGCCCCGAAGAAGTAAGGGTCCTGGGACTTGAACCACAGCAATGTAATCTTTTTTACATGATTAACTGAAGAAAAACAGGAGCTCTTTAAAGAGGTTTCTAAAGATCAGGTAAGAAAAAGAAGTCAGAGGGAGCCAAATCAGAAGTAAAGTAGATGCTTATGATTCACCACCAAAAGGGTCACAAAATCACCCATTGGGTGAGGGGGCTGGAAAGAGACTACTCTCTCATAAAGTTTTTCCGGGTGTTATTCTGCTAAAACTTTAAATTTTCACCACACATTCATAATAAGCAGGTGTGATCGTTCTTTGGCCTTAAAGCAAGTCAACAGCAAAATGCTTTGAGTATCCTACCAACACGTTGCCGGACCTTTGTTCTTGACTTGAACCATTTCCACTTCTCAGTAGCCCTTGTTTCATTGGGCTTTGCCCTCGGGGTTCTACTAACACATCTGCTACCACAATTCCTCCAAGAAAGGCCTCAGGTCTTGATCCCATTGCTGGCTTCACATTTTCCACTGCAAGCTCTGCTCTTATCTGCAAGTGATCTGGCTGCAACGGTCTTAGCAGCCATGGCGTAGGAAGTTTGCTCGATGTTAATTTTTCTATCAAAACCATGTAAGCTGAACCAATTGAGATGTATACGGCATTGACTATCACTATCACTAATCAGTCCTCTTTAATTAGGGCATAAACAAGATTAATATTTTCCTGGCAAATTGAGGTGGACAGTTGGCCACTTTGGGGTTCATCTTCAACATTATGTAATCACTTGTTAAAATGAGCTACTAATTTTGTGTGTGAGTGTGTGTTAACTAATTTCTTTGGAGCATTTTCACCATGAACTTTTTGCAAAGCATCCATGATTTCACCCACGTGTCACCATAAATTTGATGTTTCTATTTTTTTCAATTTTAGCAGAATTAATTTTGCAAAACTTTTTTCAAATAAATATCCTATCCTTCTTAGTGCTTCAAATCATATCCTGTTTCTACATGTTATAATGAGGTAGCATGAGTTTACTTTGATGCAAAAATGTTTTCTTAAAGCCATGTATAACTTGTTAATAATGCATTTCCCATAAACATTGTGAAGACCTCTCATGTTTGCATGCACATGTATGCAAGTGTCCCCCAAATAAGTATTGTAATCCTAAACCCTACACCTGTTGAAGTTGACAAAGGTTTCATTTTACTTGGATTCATAACTGGGACAGTTACATAATCTACTGTCAACTTGAGGGAAGGGTGGAGTCTAGCCTGTCAATCTGGTCACAGCTTGACTTCATTTGGAGGTGCAACAGAGATAAATAGTTCACACACACTCCCTGTGAGACATTCCTGCTGACAAGACACATGGAACTGCGCTAGTACCCTGGAGCTGGAGGAGCCACAAGGAAACCCTTGCCAGCGCTGAGATGCTTCCACTGCCACTGGATCCACAAGACTTTCCACCCACTGGCCTGTGATCTTCCTGCATTCGGCATCATTGCATATGTTGTGTGAGTCTGAAGATGATTTTATATACTGGTATCAGACATATGGGCTAATATTGGATGTATGGTCTTGAATTGACTGGGCTGGGATGTTTTCTTAATATACAATTTCTCTTTGATATAAAGCTCTTTCTTATACACATATGAGTGTTTCTGGATTTGTTTCTCTAGTCAACCCAAACTAATACAATAACCAATGCTCATGGAAGCAGTAGTCAAAAAAATAAAAAGACCTCTGCATTGTGTGGGAGAAGGCTGGGCTTCCTACTCCCACAAAGAGTTACAGTCTCAAAAAACCACAGGGGCAGATCTACCCTGTCCTATAAAGTCAATGCGAGTCAGCCGACTCATGCTGATTTGATGGCAGTGCGTTTGGTTTTGGTTTTTTCATTGCATTGGGTAAATCTGTTGCAAAAGACTTCTTTAAAGTGTTAAAGAGCAAAAAAGTCACTTTCAGGACGAAGGTCTACCTGATCCTATTTTCAAGTTCATGTAAGTGTGAAAGCTGGACAATAAAAAAGAGAAAGACTGGAGAAGCATTGCCGCATTTGACTTGTGGTACTGGCAAAGAATATTAAATGTACCACGGAGTGCCACAAGAATGAATAAATGTGCCTTAGAAGAAGTACAGTCTGAATACTCCTGAGAGGAGAGGGTGGTGAGGCGCTGTCTCGTGTGCTTTGGACATGTTATTAGAGGGGTCTAGTTCCTGGAGAAAGACGTCAGGCTTGGTAAAGAAGATCTTCTAGAAAATAGGAATGCCCTCCACGAGACGGAGTTCCATGATGGCTGCAACAGTGGGTTCAAACACAGGAAAGACTGTGGGGTTTGGTGCAGGACGGACAGTGGCTCTGGGACACTGGGTTGCTGTAGATTGGAACTGACCAGAGGGCACCTAATAGCAACATTCTCTATCGTTATAATACCATTTGGGGCTGGGTTTCTTTGTTATGTTAATGAGTATATATGTGTGATATAGCCCTATCTTTTGAGATCTGAAAAGGCTGAGTAAGCAAGCACAGGTGGAAGAGAAGCTATCACACATGTTCACTAAGGACTTCAGGAATACAAGCAGAAAAAGACAAGACCCCTCCCTCTGAGCAGACAAGGAGAGCCTTCCCCTAGAGCTGAAACACTGAATTTGGACTTCCAGTCTCTTAAACGATCAGAAAGTAAATATATGTCTGCTAATGGCACCCACAGTGATATTCTTGTTACAGCAACACTGAATAACTAAGCATAGATAGATAGATAGATAGATAGATAGATAGATAGATAGATAGATAGATAGATAGACAGACAGACAGGGGAGGGTAAGGACCAGCTTTCATTTTCCTTGTATCATTCAAAGAGTGATAGTACTAAGAAGGAATTTCACATGAGTTTTGGGGAAAGATGACAGTAATAGAAGTAAGTAGAGTGGCCCATAGATCCAAATGTGCAGAATTCCTCAATAAGAACAAATAACCTAGAGGCTGTTGATTTCACACACATGCTAACCGCATCCTAAAACAGCACTGGGCTAGAAAGGTTTCAGAACTATGAAAGGAACAGGCTACCTGGTTAAGGATAAGAAATAACTGAAAGTCGTTTCTCAAAATGAAGGCTATTTCACAGAAGTCGATGGCAGATGATCAAACTTCTTCAAAGAAGAAGAAATAAATATGTAAGAGGAACGATCAAGCTGATGCAAGCTCTCCTGGCTTTGGAAGGGATAAGAGGATGGTGGGACATGTTCTAAAAATGTTACAAGAAAACTCAAAGGAAGGAAGGAAGGAAGCCAAAGGCTTTTACAAAAACGCCAATAAATGCTCCCAGCTGTGGTAGCATCTAATGAAATGCACCGAGAAAGGGAAAAGGGATAGAAGAGAAGCTTGAAGCCCCCAAACCAAATAACTGAACAAACAAGACATGTTTGAGACAGGGTCACAGTCACGAGAAAAGGAACGGGAGGTCAAGAATGAATAAAATGTCTTCTTATGAGCATTTCAGTGCTGCAAACCGAGATGGGGATGGGCTTTCAAAGAAAGGCAATAAAGAAGAGAGGCTAAGTGTCTGGGTTTAACACTGAGACCCTGAAGGCTCTGCTGCTCGCTCCTTGCTTTCCAGCTATGTGTCTTCGGTACCTTTTCAGGTACCTTTTTCCTCTTTGTGACTCAGTTTCCCCTTGTGTAAATGAAAAGGGTGCGTTCAGTTGCTTCTGACCTGGGCTGCCAGGAGAAGTCAGGAAGATGCTGAATGGGAAGCTTTCAACCTGGAGCCGAGGGCATCGGAAGGCCTCGATAAATATTCATGATGGTGATTAATTATTAAGGATCACCTTGAAGGATAAAAGTCAGAAGATTGTTGTCTGAAAGGGGATCTTCAGATGGTGTCTAGGATGTCTTTGAGCAGCAATGTCAAGGGTGAAAACCACACACACACACACACAATACTGTGCAGGGCACACACACACACACAATACTGTGCAGGGAGATGCAGGTTAAATCCATGCGAATCAATAAAAGAAAAATTAGCTCTCAAATAATGAATTGAACAAATGCAGCTCAAAAAGTGAGTTGCACATACAGATTTTGGAAAGGGCAAGGCTTCCTGAGTCTAGCAGATCCACTATTAGGTTCCTATGAGACAGCTAAGCATGTGCCTGTCACAATGAGGAAATAAAGATAGCTTATTGAGGAAAGGGGAGCCACAGTAACAATTTAGGTTATTAACAATGCATTAACAATGGGCCTCCTGAATGCTTGTCAATCAAGGATAAAGCATAGCCCATCGTTAACCAAATGTTATACTATGTGACTGGGAAAAGAAATGTAATGATTCTTTAGGTACTGACATGAAGAAATGTCCTCTATGTGGTTTAGTGGTAAAGTGCAAGGCATTATGCAGATTAGATTGTCCTATTTTTAGAGAAACACTATAGATGGTTATATGTACATGAACCACCCAATAGCCAAGGGTCGGAAATGGGACTAGGGGTCAGAAGGACTTTTCGTTTTCTATGACTTACCCAAACCCCAATCACTGTCATTGAGTTGATGCCAACTCATAGCGACCCTCTGGCAGGGTAGAACTGACTCTGTTAGTTTCTGAGACTGTACCTCTTCCCGGGAGGCGAAGTCTCTGTCACTCTCCTGCAGAGCACTGGTGGGTTCAAACTGCTGACCTGGCAGATCGCAGCCCGATGTGTAACACTGTGGAGTACTGGGAAAAGCTCAGGCCCTGCGGTTCTATTGTGCCTTGGTTTACCCAGTTTAAAATAAGGATGAGAATCAGAGTATTGCAAGGCTATCAGGAGAAAAAATGAGATCATGAAGCTTCTGTCCAGGTGACGCTTGGGACAGGGCCTGGCACAGAGGACAACGCCTGTCAGTGTTGCTGTTACTACACTTCTGTAAGGATTGTAGCCATCTATCACAGCATGAGCCACTTGTGTGAGTTCTTTAAAGATGTAAGTGGGGACATTTTTTTAAAAGCAAAGTTGTGAAAATGAAAAATTATTTTCTGACTACATCTGCCTATTTTCCCCCAAATAATCAGTTTCATTTTGTTATATTTTTTTCTCAAAATCCTGTATTAAGTTTATGGATTCTTTGTGATAGGACATATTTTTAATATTTCAAACTTTCCTCTCCAGAATCAAGATGCACCTTTAATTTTTCTTTTTCCTTATGCTCTCAGTATAATTTAGATGTTTCTTAAGATGGAGCTGCATATTTCTGACTAAGTCTATTCTAAAATTATTTTGTTTTTCCAATTAATATTAGAAATGGGATCTTTTCTTCTGTTATATTCTTATACTCCACCTTATGTATATATAGGAAAACTAAAAAGGGTATAAATTCTCCAGATAACAAATTCTATTATGGAATTAATGTCAGAGTGGATAATTCATAGACTCATACACATGGAAATTTAGCAATTTGTGGCTATTTAAATCAAAAGGAAAAAATTCTATTAGTAAATTAATTACAGTAGAAAAAATGTTTTCTTCCTAGTCTTTACAAGTAAATCCACAGAATGCAGATTTAAAAAAAATCATTTTATTGGGAGCTCGTATAACTCTTATCACAATCCATATATACATCCATTGTGTCAAGCACATTTGTACATTTGTTGCCATCATCATTCTCAAAACATTTTCTTTCTACTTGAGCCCTTGGGATCAGCTTCTCATTTCCCCCCCTCCCTCCCTGCACCCCCCTTCTTTCCTGAACCCTTGATAATTTATAAATTATTATTATTTTGTCATATTTTACACTGTCCAATGTCTCCCTTTACCCACTTTTCTATTGTCTGCCCCCCAGGGAGAGAGTTATATGTAGATCACTGTGATCAGTTCCCCTTTCTATCCCACCTTCCCCTTCCCTCCTGGTATCACTACTCTCATTATTGGTCTTGAAGGGTTCATCTGTCCTGGATTCCCTGTGTTTCCATTTCTTATCTGTACCAGTGTGCATCCTCTGATCTAGCCTGATTTGTAAGATATAATTGGGATCATGATAGTGGGGGGAAGAAAGCATTAAAGAACTAGAGGAAAGTTGCATGTTTCATCGGTGCTATACTGCACCCTGACTAGCTCATTTCCTCCCCGCGAATTTTCTGTAAGGGGATGTCCAGTTGCCTACAAATGGGTTTTGGGTCTCCACTCCACACTCCCCCTCATTCACAATGATGTGATTTTTGTTCTTTGGTGCCTTTAAAATATATTTATTTTAAACATAAAACTCTGAAAGGAATAGAAAAAAACATGGATATATATATATTTATAATATTGGAATCAAAATTGATCTCTAAGTAATGCACACAAATCTAGAAAGCATAAAGGAATTTGAAATGTTTACTGGATCAAAATTGTCCAAACTTCTGTCTGGGGAAACACTTTCATAAGTGAAATCAAACAAGCCAAGAGACATATTTGCAGCACATACATGAGGGCAAGTCAAAAGCATTGAACATGAAGCTATTGCTCCTTGACCTCTCCTCCATCTAGGCCTATGTACTTCTGAAGCTGGTGTTTCCATCCCGCAAACCCTTCCTGATGCGATGAGCCCTGGTGGTGTAGTGGTTACACGTTGGGCTACTAAGCACAAGGTCAGCGGTTTGAAACCATTGGCCACTCTGGGGGAGAAAGACAAAAAGTTAGGGTATCAGACACTCACGGGGCAGTTTTACCCCGTCCTGTACGGTTGCTGTGAGTCCTGCCCTCAATTCTGTGCTCTTCAGTTGGGGCGTCATGTCAAACAGCCACTTGGGGATCTTAAAGACTCCAATCATGGCCCTTTTCAATGTTCTCAGAGTTTGGGGAACAAAAGAAATTAAGGGGTAGGTAAGATCAAGGCGGTAGGGTGGATGGAATAAGAATGTCTAACAAAGGTCTCCTGGGGCAGCTTTTGCTAGCTTTCAAGACAAAGCAGGTATGTTGTTGATGTGAGAAAAAAAAATCCTCAGCACAACTTACCTAGATTTTTTCCCAGCAGTGCAATTTTCCATTTTCTTAATGTTTCTTTATAATAAATACCCATGATCATCCTGTGTTCTTAAAAAAAACCCCAATAAATGAACACTATCAGGTTTACCTTCCTGGAAGCAAAAAAACCAAACCAAAACAAAAAACCTCTGTCATAACCTTTGGAATTCACCTCTCTGCTCTGAACTTACCTGGCCCAGCAAATCTACTTGGAAGCTACTGATTTGATTTTTGATTGGGACTTTTCTTCTTCTTCTTCTTTTTTTTTTTTTTTTGGAGGCAACCAAAATTGATACGACAAATGTGTTACTGAGAGATCTTGCCTGTACCTGTCCTCTGACCGTGTTTAAACAATCATGAGCTGGCACCCTGGTCGCAGTACTATTGTACTTGTCCTCATGTAAACGACCACTGACTTTAAGTTACAAAGGACTCATATACTCAATTAGAAAAACAATTGTGACAACCCAACAGACAAATAAATGAAGGCAACTCACCAGCACAGTTCATAGAAGCAAAGTTCTAATAACCAATAACCAGAGTGGCTGCAGAGCACACCTCCCAAGCCTCAGATGGGAGCCAGGGAGGCCAGAGAAGCCCGGCGGGCTGTGCTCAGACCAGACACCTCTACCCACCAGATCACAGGGCACAGGGACGCATGGACCGTTCACTGACTGTGCAAGCCACTCGGTTACAGCTTATTATGAGCCAAAGGTAGACTTGATGGCTTACAGTATCTTTCATGTACTGAAAGACCTCATCAGAGAAAGCAACATCGGTGAAGTCAAAGGGAAGATGAGCTACTTAACTTTGCTGTTAAATGTGATCTGGATATTAAAACAAAGGAAACAGGGGGTGGGGGAATAACCCCACCATCACAGGACGTGTCTAAGCTGTGAGTAGAAGACCAGGTAGAATCCAATGCTTCCCTGTGGACTGCTTGTTGGAACAACAACGCTGAATGCTTTCGTGTCCGCACATAATAAGCCAAATTTACTTTTGTGCTTTCAACTGTAAGAAAGAATTCTATGCTGGTGTAACTTTTGCCTATACCTGATCGAGTTTCTTCTTTCTTCACCCTCCGGTTGGCCGAATGGCTGCAGCTCACGTCCAGAACTGTTCCGCGGACAGCTTGGTAATGAAACGTGTTCTCAGAAGGACCTTGGCTGCGGTGCAGTGAGGCTTTCCGAAGCCCCCTGAAGTTTTTCAAGTCTCCCAAGTTCTCTGGCTTAACTTTTCTTTTTCTTTGGGTAAATGTAGGCTGCTGATTTTCCACATACAGAATTTTCCATTTATTTCTGGATCCTTAGTCTTCATATAATACCGTGACAGATTTGTAACAAGAATATTTTCATGTGTTACTCTGTTTTGTATGTGTTTAAATTTACCCAGTCTTTCTTTTCAGGGGACCACTACTTTTTTCCATCCTATCTTTCAGCATGGAATATTACTCTGAAATTACTGAATACTGAGATTAAAATAAATATTTTTCTGTTTTATTTTCCTTTTTAAAAAAATCATACATTGGGGGCTTGTACAGCTCTTATCACAATCCATCCATCCATTGTGTTAAGCACATTTGTTGCCCTCATTGTTTTCAAAGCATTTTCTTTCTACTTGAGCCCTTGGTATCAGCTCCTCATTTTTCGCCTCCCTCCCCGCCACCCTCTCCTTCATGAACCCCTGATAATTTATAAATTACTATTATTATTTGTCATGTCTTGCACTGTCCGATGTCTCCCTTTACCCCTTCTCTGTTGTCCATCCCCCTGGGAGGGAGTCATAGGTAGATCATTGTGATTAGTTCCCCCTTCCTCCCCCCACCTTCCCCTTCCTCTCCTGGTATGGCTACTCTCAATATTGGTCCTGAGGAGTTTGTCTGTCCTGGATTCCCTGTGTTTCTAGCTCTTCTCCATACCCATGTACATGCTCTGATCTAGCCAGATTTGTAAGGTAGAATTAGGGTCATGTTAGTTGGGGGAGGGGGATAGTAAGCATTAAAGAATCAGAGGAAAGTTGTATGACAGACCCGTCTTCTCCCCATGACGCTTCTGTAAGGGGGTGTCCAATTGCTTACAAATTGGCTTTGGGCCTCCACTCTACACTCCCCAACTCATTCGCATTATGATTTTTTGCTCTGGTCTTGGAGCAAAAAGACCCATCGACACCTCATGATCACACAGGCTGGTGCGCTTCTTCCATGTGGGCTTTGTTGCTTCTCAGCTAGATGGCCGCTTGTTTATCTTCAAGCCTTTAAGACCCCAGATGCTATATCTTTTGATAGGCGGGCACCATCAGCTTTCTTCACCACATTTGCTTATGCACCCGCTTTGCCTTCAGTGATCGTGTTGGGAACGTGAGCATCTCAGAGTGCAGCATTTTTAGAACAAAGTGTTCTTATCTGGAGGGGGTACTTGAGTCGAGGCCCAATGTCCATCTGCTTCCTTAATACTAAACCTATACATATATGTATATAGATTGATTCCCCCATCCTCATACATATTTACATATGTAAATGCCTATATTTAGATCTCTATAAATACCCTTTGCCTCCTAGCTCTTTCCTCTGTTTCCTTTTACTTTCCTCTTGTCCCACTCTCATGCTCAGCCTTCACTTGGGTTTCAGTAATTCCTCTCGGTTACATTGGCCTTGATCAAGTCCTACCAGACCTCCTACACCCTCCTAGCCATTGATTTTTGGTCACCTCCTGTTCCCTTGTTCCTGGGTTTGTTAACACCCACTTCCTTACCCCTGACTCCCCTGCTCCCATGTCCCTGAAACTGTCATCCCGTTGTTCTGTCTTCCAGCTTGTTTATTCCACCTATTCCATCCAGATAGACATGCAGAGACAACAATATGCACAAACACAAGACCAAGCAAACCAAAGCAACAATAGAAAATAAAACAATAGCTACAACAACAAAGCTAATGACAAGAAGAAAAGCCTATAAATAGTTCAAGATCTGTTTGTTGTCCTTTACAAGTGTTTTCCAGTCGAGTCTGATAGGGTGCCATGTCCTGCCCCAACAGTTTATTTTGGGTGTTCCCTGGGGACTTCATTGCTCTGCTCCCCTTGCTGCTCTGTTGCACACCCCCAGTGACTCCCCTCAGTGTGGTGGGGTCAGGGCGGGCACAATTCCTGCCGTGTGTCTTCAGTGTTGTCCCCCGTGGTGCTATGGGTCAGTGAGGGACGTCGTGTCTCGTGGTGGGGCCAGCCCTATGGTCCTCTCTGTGCACTGGCTGCTCTGAGCAGAAATATTGTCCTCAGGACTTGGTAGGCCAGGATGTGCTTCACTCTCCCCACCCCACCCCCCCACCCTCATTGGCTCCTGTGTGTTCTGATCAGAAATATCCCTCTCCTTGAGCTGTAGCTTCATTGCTGTCCTCTGAAATGAATTCTTCTGGGGGGAGGCCTAAAACTGAGATTTTTAAAGCACAAAACTAACATAATTCCTTTTATCTTCATGGTTAAGGAGCTTCAGCATATCTAATGCCAACCTGGACCCAGTTCTGTGCAATGGGTAAGTACAATTAACTACAATTAGCTTGGTCAGTACAACTCAGACTGCTAATCTAGGGTCCAGAGTTCAAGTTCTGATTGAATGCACATGGGGTCAATGTGAGTCAAAATTAACTCATCACCAACTAGTGGAGGGGTTTGCTAGGTGCTGCTATGTCAATTCCAACTGTCCTCTGTACAACAGAATAAAACACTTCCTGGGTTTGCACCATCTCATCATTGTTATCTTTGAACCCATTGCGGCAGCCACCATCTAAATCAACCTCTCTGTGGACTTTCTTTTTCACTGACCCTCTTCTTTACAGGCATCATGCTCCTGAAAGCATCGAGCCTGGGCAAGTAGCCGGGCAGTGAAGGAGAAGAAGACCTTTGGCAAGATGAACTGACACAGTGGCTGCCCTGATGGGCTCAAACAGGAGGAGGAGGTCAGGATGGTACAGGACCAGCGAGCGTTTCCTTCTCTTATGCGCAGGGCCCTTGTCAGGTGGAACGGACTCAACTCCACCTGACAACAATAACAACGGTATCTTCCTGAGCATCATGTCCTTCTGCAGGGACCGGTCCCTTCCCATAACATGTCCAAAGTACATGAGACGAAATCTCAACATCCTCACCTCCAAAGAGCCTTCTGGCTGTACTTCCTCCAGAACCTGTTTATCCTTGTAGTCTGCGGTGTTCCCAGTATGTTCTTTCCAACACCATAATCCAAATGCAGCCTTCCTTACACATTGTTCCGCTTTTGCATGCATGTGATGAAAATTCCATGGCTTGGGTCAGGCACGCCTGAGTCCTGAAAGAGACATCTTTGCTCTGTAAGACTTTACAGAGGTTGCTGACTTCACACTTGCCCAATGCAATGCATCATTTGATGTCTTCACTGCTACTCCCGGGAGCATTGATTATGGATTCAAGTAAAATGAAATCCTTAACAACGTCGATCTTTTCTTTATTTATCAGGATGTTGTCTACTGGCTCAGCTGTGGGGAATGTGGTTACCTTTATGTTCAGGTCTAATCAATACTGAAGGCTGTAGCCTTTGACCTTCATCAGCAAGTGTTTCACATCCTCCTCGCTTTCAACAAGCAAGATTGTTGCATCTGCATATTGCAAGTTGTTAGCGAACCTTCTTCCATTTCTGGTGTTGCATTCTTCCCCCGAAACGCCAGTTTCTCAGACTATTTGTTCAGCACACAAATGGAGTAAGTACAGTGACAGGATAAAACCATGATACCCACCTTTCCTGACTAAGCCCCAGAACACTCCCTTGTTCTGGTTAAAGGTCTATGTCCATGCCCCACATGAGCACCGTTACAGGTTCTGGCGTTGCCATTCTTCATAATTTACTATGATCCACACAACTGGATGCCTTTGCATAGTCAACACAATGAACATATTTCTGATATCTGTTTTCAACCAAGACCCATCTGACAATAAAGCAGTAATAACACTTATTCAAGTCCTCTTCTGAATGGGTTTGCATTTCTGGGACCCCCTGCCTGTGTACCACCACAGCCACTTCTGGATTGTCTTCAGCAACAACGGACTTGCGTGTGATATTAGTACTACTCTGTGGGTTCCTTTTCTGTGGAATGGGCACAAATATGGATCTCCTTCAGTGGGTTGGGCAGGTAGCGAACTTCAAAGCTTCTTGCCATAGACCACTGAGTGCCTCCAGTACAGCTTCGGCTGGTGGGACGATTGCCTTTTCTGGTCATTTCCTGGAGCTTGGTTTTGCACTGGCACCTTCAAGGCACTTTGGACTTCTTCCTGCAGCTGGTAGCTGTGGTTCAAAGAAAACAGCTGCATACGAGAAGTTTCCCTGCACTGATTCTTTTACTTCCCACAAGAAGGATCGTGCAGCCCTGGGTCTAGTGGCTATGGGCTGGGCTGTGGTCCGCATGGTCAGCAGTTTGAAACCACCAGCAGCTCCATGGGAGAAAGACCGGGCTTCCTGCCCCCATATACTGCTACAGTCTCTGAAACACACAGGGCGGTCGCTATGAGGCAGCATCGGCTCGATAGCAGTGATTTGGATTTGGTTTATAGTAAGGATAAGAATTCACGATGCAAATAAGAACTTTGATACGAAATCACCTGTAAGAATGGTTAAAACCCACATCCGCAGCGACTTTGTTGTCATGTAATTAGTGATGTGTAGTTTTACATAAAGATCCTGGTAACACCGTGGTTAAGTGTTTAGTTGGTAACCAAGAGGTTGGCTGCTCCACCCCTCATCGTAGCTCTGAAGGAGAAAGGGCCAGGTGATCTGCTTCCATAAAGGTTACAGCCTAGAAAACCCTACAGAGCAGTTTTATCCAATTTTATAGGAGCCCCAGGAGTGCTTTGGGTTAAGCATTGGTCTGCTAACAGCCTGAGCAGTGGTTCAAGCCCACTTCACCTCACCAGGAAGGAAACCAAATCCGCACAGATGGACCTATGGACGACATCATGATAAATGGAGAAAAGATTGAAGTTTCAAAATGTCATTTTAATTGAATCCACAATGGGCACCTATGGAAGTAGCAGTCAATAAATAAAGACATGTTGTCCGTTGGACAGATTTTCTCCAGAAGAACCCTTTAGAGTGGTAGGAAGCATAGCAGTTTCTTTGAGGACAAAGGGGAGCCTGATCCGCACCACTGTATGTTTCACTACCTCACATGCACACAAAACCTGGACAATGACAAGGAAGACCAAAGGGAGAACGGATGCCTATCCATCCCAAGGAGCCCCGTGAGTGACTGTAGGGGGGCTGAAAGACGAGGCTCTCCTCTCCTGTGAAGATTACATTCTCAGCAATCCCCAGGGACAGTTTCACTCGGTCCTACACAGTTGATCTGAGTCAGAGTCGACTCAATGGCATTGAGTTTGGTTTTGACTCATAATATTGTCCAAGAATATTCAGTCTGCCATGTTCTGTAAGAAGAATAAACACATCTGCTTTGGAAGACAGACAGCCAGGTGGTTCCTTTGAAGCCAGGCTGTACTTTGGGCGTGTTACAAGTTCATCGAGAAGTCAAGGTGAGGGTCAGAGAAAAAGATGAAGAACCTCAACAAAATGGACTGACACACTGCTTGCAAGGATGGACTCAAACATGATAACAATTGTAAGGATTACACAGAACCTGGCAGCTCTTTGTTCTCTTCCACATAAGGTCATAAGGTCATTATGAGTCAAAACCAACTTCCTGGCACCTAACAACACCATGATCTATCTATCCAGCTAGCATTTTTAGCTAGCTACCATCTATCTATTGCTCTAGCATATATTTGTCAGGTAATATGTGAATACATATTATATAAATTTTACAAATATGATGACACATATATAATTTATATATTGTTATCTTATATATATACACACAATTCTACAGCACCTAACACTTGTAAATTAGCCTCAACTGATATGTGTTGTTTTATTGGATGCTCACAATTGCTTTCCCATACAAGTACTATCTTAATCCTCACATGGCTAATCAAAGAAGCCTAGTGTTGATGTAGGTCAGGCGTATGCTGCTAGTGGCAGGTCAGTGGTTCAAACCCATCAGCTACTCTGAAAAATAAAAGTCACCTGCCCCTGTAACGACTTCTACTCTCAGAAGCTCTGTCTAGGATTGCTATCAGGTGGAATCAACTCAAGAGCAGTGGGTTTTGTAATTGATTCAAGATGGCCACAAATTCTTAGATACTCCTTCCATCAAGACTTGATGTCAACGCCCTCTCCCTGAACCTGACATGGTTGTAGGGTTTCTTTGGCCAATTGTTGATGAGACAAGTGATGCGATGTCAGTTTCCGGCCCACACCTTAACAATAGCCTGGCCAGCCTCTTGTACACTCACTTTGGGGACCCTGAATGCTGCAGCAAGTAGACCCTGCTAGAACTACCACTTGGAGGACTCTGAGCTCATGGAGAGGACACTGCCTTCCACTGTCCCCATCAAGATGTCAGACATTACAAGAAATTCTCTGGGATCTGAATGCCACAGAATGACCCAGTCACCACCATGTAGAACAGAAGCCTTGCCCAATAGCATTCTGATTGAATTTCATGAGATTGTATAGCAAGCTCGTTGTTTTAGCCCACTAAATGCTCGGCTGGCTATTTGATAAGGCATCAGACAGCAATAAGCCCATCCTACTGAAGAAGAACCAAAATTACAGCAAGTGAAGTTATTTGTTTCAGAGCCGATGCCTAGTTAATAGTGCAGCCGACATTCCGGGCCAGAGTCTGCCTCAAAAGCCTATCAGCTTAGCCACTCCACGGAATCACTTTAAGATTATAATTAACTTTTGGATATAGGGCATATGGAACATTGATTCTTCATACCACTCCAGTCTGATTCCTATCTAATGAAGAATGTGTATCAGATATGTACCGACTCTCCATTCCTCATTATCTAGTTAGACTTAGTTTTGCATCTCTCAGATTTGAAAATGTGATGAATTCCTGCAACAGCGAAAGCCTCACCCGTGTTTACTTTAAGGCAGCAGAGCAGTGATTGCCATTGCTCTTCTGCTTTTAGCATAGATCGCCTCAGCAGGGCTGCTTCATACCAAATGTGCAGGACAATTCCGGCGTCAGGGAGGCTGATTTCTACAGTATTAAGTAAAGCTTAGCAATTTTCAAAAGAGAAAGAAACGCTGAATGGAAGGGTCTCTGAAAAGGTATCACCCCATCTATTTTATATTAGAATGCCTCTAAAGGGGCCAGGAAGAGACTCCATCCCGGCTGCTTGACAGGCAAATAGATTTGTACCTGCAGCCTTTCTGGAGCCAGAAAGGTCAGAGGTCGAGGACCCAGGGGTACTGATGAAATCAAGGGACCTTGGTTAATTAACCAGTTCAACGATATGCACTGTGGCATGGCACTATTGTTTCTAGCACACAATAAGCCATGCCTTGGGTGACATCAAGGAAAGCAGGCACTTGGTCGAGTGTTAGCCCCCAGTTGTTGGGGGTATCCTTATTTTCACAACAAATAGGGATAACCAGCGAGACTTGGGCTTGTGTTCTTCTGTGTCACTTCAAAAACATTCTGACAGCAGCCTCTCAGAGATCCATGACATACAGAAAGCAGCGCTGGGACTAACATTGCTTCTCCGAATTTAAAACACAAAGCTTGTAAGCAAGCACAAAACCCTCGAGCCTATGCTAATTGGATTGCTACTTGTGTCCTTGGACTTTCTGAGTCACCCAGGAGGGTATGGAATGGTAAAAGAGGAACCAGAATTCAGACGTTAGACACCAACCAGCCCAGCCATTCTTACACGATGACTTACACGCTTCGCTCAGCCAGCTTCTGATAAAAATCAAATTGCAATCGGATAAATACCTAGTTATTGAGCTCTTCCATGTGCCAAGTGCTCTTTCGAGTATTTTGCATCATGGTGGTTTAATGGGTCAGCAGTTCAAACCTACTAACTCTTCCAAAGGAGAAAGATGAGGTTGCTGTTGCTTCATATGCATACAAAAGCTGGACGGTGAATAAGGTAGAGCAGAGAAAAGTCGGTGCCTTTGAATCATGAGCAGCCCCTGCCGCGGAGGTGGGCGAAAAATGAGGCTTTCCACTTCCGTAAAGAGTTACAGGTTCAAACCCCAAAGGGCAGTTCTACTCTGTCCTACAGGGTTGCTATGAATTGCAATCAACTGAATGGCACTAGTGTGTGTTTGTTTGTTTGAAGATATTTAATCTTCACACCATTGATGAGGTGGGTTACTGTTTCCATTTTACAGATGAAGAAACTGAGCTGTAAAGAGACCATAATTTGCCTAGGGGCATATAGAGGAAGAGGTGGAGTCTACAGATTAAATTTAAGTTGACTGATTCCAGTACTATCCCATCTCTCAAATTAAAGCTCAGAATAGCTTCATATTTATCCATTTGTATACATAAGTTATACATAAGCTTAAGAAATACATGATTGATTTCTAAACTTCAAAGTCATTCTTGTAACATCACCCTATCTTGGGTCAGTGAAGCAACAATAGTCTAGTGATACTTAGACCTGCCTGCAAAGGATTTGGGAGTCAGTTTGAGAATCAGAAATCTTCGCAGGTGTCTAGCCTAGTGTAAAAGAAAAACTCTTGTGGAGTCAGTTCAAACTTAGAGTAACGCCATAGGACAGATTAGAACTTCCCCATAGGGTTTCCAAGGCTGTGTGCTTTACAGAGAGGAGTCTTGGTGGCACCGTGGACCATGCACCGAGCTGCCAACCACAAGGTCAGTGGTTCGAACCCACCAGCTGCCTCCCTGGAGAAAGAGGAGACTGACTAATCCTATAAGATTTAAAGTGTCAGGAACCCACAGGGGGATGGTGCAGAATGGGGCAGCATTTTGTGCACGGGATTGGTACAGCAACAATTATGTGGGAAGAATCAATAAACACCAGTAGAACTGGAAGCCCAGCCCTTAGCAAGCTGTGCATGTCTAAAACGGTGAAAATCAGGTTGCTCTGAAGATGTCAATAACGGTGGCAGTGAGCATAGTAAGTCCCGTCCCGTCACAGTCGGCCCAGAATCTTTACAGCTGAAGACAGCTGGCCTGAGTCTCAGGTCCAGACAATTCTTTGATCTATGACAACTCATAGCTCAAAGAATTTAGTCTGCAGACAGGCACTTCCAGAATGGATTCAAATGAGTGCCAAACCTCCAGGCCTTAATATAACCAAGGGATTAAAGACCAGCAATACACCACAAGGACAGATGAGGCCATAGCACAGACAGAAACACACACACGCGCATATGTGTACACAGGCGTAAAACAACGATGAGAGGATTGCGTCCAGGGTACTTAAACTGTTCAAAGTATGCTCGGAAGTTTATAAGTCAAGCTATAGAAGATAGACATTCCAGGCTTTTATTTTTAAAACCCTGGCCTTGGGAGAACACATATTCAGAATATGGTACCAAATGCGCACATCTGTGAAAAAGAAAACTAACACAGTTGACCAAAAAATGAGCATGGAATCTACTTTATCAGCAGTTTTCTTTAACATAGCTCTTAAAATAATATCTAAATCTAGGCCTTCCATACCAAAGTGGAGACAGATGTGCTTTAATATAATATCCTGGTGTAAGTCCCTTTCCTGATGACCTGTAGACTTCTCGGGTGGGCTTCTAGTTGCTCTGGAAACAGATGTTGGTCAGTGTCCGTCCCAAAGACCAGAAGTCCTGCTCTACAAGGAACCCACCCAGATTTTCCTTCCTGCTTTCAAATTCATGTCTCCTAGACCCCATTTATTGTCAGCAGCTATCGCTAAGGACCATGATCAGAAAATAAATAAGAAATACCCTGATAATTCTGGGTGAAAGCTTTCATTTCAAGCCTTCAAAAGGCACCAACTAAACACAGGGCCAGAGACCTCTCAAGAAAAGTATCATTTTCTCCTTTGTCCCCTCTCCAAAACTGGGTATTCAACAAACGCAATTTTTTTTACAGTCAAGCACGTATAACAACTGTGCTTACCAAATGTTGCCTAGCAAAAGCCCGTTAAAGCATTAATCAGTAAGAGACTTGCGTGGAGCTAGCATATTACAGCATTGTTAGCCTCTTTGGGACCCTGAAATGACAGCATGTCTGTAAATTACTGTTTCTTAAATGCTTAGAAACACTTTGACTCTCTTCAAGAATCTCGCACTTTCCTTTGGAACCTCGTTTATACCCCACTCAACCCCCAAACACTTTTTTTTTAAGTCAACTATATGTTCCCTGTATATCGTACAACTACAAAATCCTGGCAATTTCACTATACTGTCTTCATGAAGTCTTCTTAGAAAGTTATTAATAAATCAAATCCCTTTTTAATACACGTCAGGGACCTCACTAAAAGAAGCCTTTGATCAATCTAAGAATTTCTGACAACACAGATAAGCATCTTCTAATGGACTTGTTTTGTAAGTTTAGATGTTGAGGAACAAAAAAATTTTCTTTTAAAGGACACACCTATAATTTTGGTTCATAAAGATATCAGGTACCTCCTGTTTTCTTTCAAAGAGAGCTTTATAAATTGCTAACTATTCTTTGAAAGGGGAAATAGTATGATTCTGAAAAATAGATAATCACAAATAAAATTGTTTTTAAAATGATTGTTTTGAAACAAATAAAATCAATTTGTTTTCTACTGTTAAACTGTGACACTAGGGAAAAAGGTATAATAGGCTTTTATTCCTAACAGTTAATTCTACATTTTTTTAAATTATTGAATGAGAAATGTATATTTTGATACATTGATTCCACTGGGGTTTGTGCATTTCCTTAAAACTAAAAAGTAGTATGGATTGTGATAAGAGCTATATAAGCTCCCAATAAAATTATTTTTTTTAAAAAACTAAAAAGTAATTCAGGCATCAACAGAGAAAAACTATATATTTTTTCTACTTAAAATGGAATACCATAAGAGGAAGCAATCATCTTTCAAGAAAACAAGCAAGCTCACGGTATTTTCAGCTGTGATGATAATCAATGGCTTTTAAATGGAAATGCTATCAAGGAGGCCAGGTCCCCCAAAATGTACTCTGTCAGCAGCCCCCACCCCCAACAGCCCTTTGCTGTCGCCCAAGACCCTCATACCAAAACCAAAGTGCCTCCCATCGAACCTATTCCAACTCATAGTAAGGCTGCAGGACCGGAGAACCGCCCTGGTGTCTGAGACTGGCACTCTTCATGGAAACAGAAAGCTGCATCCTTCGCCCTCGGAGTACCTGGCCGTTTCGAACTTCTGACCTAGCAGTTAGCAGCTCAGTGTGTGGCCCATTCTGCCACCAATGCTCCAAAGATGGCCACACTGCCGTGTAAATCTGGAGTGGGCTCAGTAAATGGGCTGATTTCATGTCATCCTGTCCCTTTCTTTCCAGCGGACATTCATAAATGATTAATGTATGAGCGTGAATAATCTAGTAGACTTACTCCTGTACTATTACTGCCTCTGTACCTATTCTTGCTTGATGCTTTTGAGTGCCTCTGACTCCCAGCGACCCCGTGTGACAGCACGGAATTGATTCCTGGGTTTTCTTGGCTCTCACCTGGTTAGAAGCAGACCTCAGCACTGCTTTTCCATGGTTTGGTTGGATGGGTTCACATTGCCAAGTTTTGAGTTAGCAGCCAAACGCTTAACCGGTTACTCCACTGGGATTTATATTATAACATTGTTTTCACTGTTTAATTTTCTTTTAAAGAAAAGTAAAATGAAATAAAAGCCATTTGAAACTGGACAAGAAATAAGAAGTTTAGAAAATCAAGGACTGAGCACGTCTGATGGAAGTTTCACTCAGAGGAAATATTGATTCAAAGGGAAATTTTGTTATGTAAAATGCTAGCCTTGTTAAGTCAGGGAAGGGATGTAATATTAGGTCATATGTGAAGGGACTTCACAAAGTTCATGGAAAAATGGAATTAAAAGGTAATGGAATTTTCTCAGGAACACTTTAAAGCCCCTTCTTCTATTTCTTACATGTTTAACTCCACATACTTTATTTACTGCTGCAGAAGAATAAGAGCTCATTCGAGAAACTTGAAATCTGTGAGCGAGGAAAATGCCAGGTAATTAATATATTCTTACATGGGAGAGAGGAAGAAAGTTAAGAGGATGCTTTGGTCATCTCCAATTAAACTTTGAGTGCTTTTTATAAATGCGACGCCGAATACGCAGGAATGAATTTATAAGTAATAGAAAGAAGCTGAACATAGAAAGCATGCTTTGTATCAATGTTACATGCTTCGACCTGTATAGACTGTTTGGTTTTTGTAGCACGCCTAGTGCCTATTTAGAGCCAGTGCCTGTTTAGATAAGCTCTGGGGTGGGTGGAAAGCTTGTAGTCCAATAAATAGCATGGAGTTGGAAATGCATAAAAGTGGGGGAGGGGAGGAAATCGCAGTAGATGGTGGTTTTAGACCACCAGGCATAGTGAGAAATGAATGACCCAGGCTACCTGGAAGGTGTAGGGCTCACGATGCTATCTGAATGGCTAAACTGAACTATGCACAGCCCAGCCCTTGGCATCAAAAAGTTACAAATTATATGGAGAGCAATTTTGGGCTAGTGAGCACAAAAATAAACCCAAAGAAAATGTGTAGTTGGTGATTACATTAAACCTCACAGGGCCAAGAGCTGCCTGGAACATCTCAGCGTATAATAAGTCTATCAGAAATGAGAACTGCCGAGAATGCACACAACATAAATGAGCACAGGTATGAAATGAGTGACATTTTTAACAAAAGCTTCTCTACCAGACTCAGTCACTTAAAAAATTGGAAGAACAGGAATTTCAAGTATTACAGAGTATGAAGAATTACAGCAATAAATAACCCCACCAGCACCCCAGTACTCAAAGTCCAAAACACACATCAATGGCAAGAAATAGTTTTCTCTATAAAAATGTTTATTTTAAAAGAAAAATCTAATTTTTATTGGATATCGAAAAACAGGAAACATTGAAATTCTTGATTAAAGGGAACTATGTGACTCACTTTCTTTCAAAGCACAAAGAAATGAAAACTATAACCTTTAAAATTTTACCTCCAATGTGATTTTTAAATTAAAGCAATTACTTGGTAGAGAAGTAATATTAAAATCCCAAATCACGGCAAAGCAATATCAACACGTAGTTCAAAGAAGATGTTTCAGATAAAATGCAAGTAGCTGCTGCTCAGCAAAATATACAAACAGTTGTATTTCGGGAAATAATACAAAATGATATAGGGGCATTGAAAATCATCTGATAGAGAATTTAATAAAATGTTATCTGAAGCAAATTTAAATTAGTTTGAAAATAAGCATCGTCCAATAAGTGAAAAATTGGCTGAAGTATTTTAAACAAAGGAAATTGATAAATGGCCTGGTTTCCAATTCAGACAAGATATTTGGCAGAAGGTTTCTTCTCTCTGGTCTCAATAAAAATTTCTTATTAATGACTTGGAATAGAGAATGAGCATTAAGCTAATGTATGAGTTGAAGGTCTCTTTTGAAGAGGCGGAGATTGTGCTCAAGTACACAAAGATCTGAAGGGGTTGTGTTGAACGCCAGAAAAGCATATGCTAGCGTTTGTTTTGAAAAATGCAAGCTACCATATCATGAGAATAAGAATTTGAAACAAATGTAACTCCATGGGGGGGGTGTGTAAAAATAGCAATTGGCAATGCCAACGGGGCTCTACAGGGAATAATAGGCAGAATATTAAGTAGCCATTTAATAATAGGAAAGAGCAGCAGGCCAAAGGCCTCCCAGCGTCATTTCCATTCCCTTGATATGGCAGCCAGTCTCAAGTAGATGCTAACAGTTAGATAAGGTGAGATTGGCAGGCCTGACCCAGCTACGCTGTGTGACCACTTCTGCCCAGCAGCCACTACAAAGAGAAGAGTCCGATGCTGAACCCTGCCTCACGGCAATCGGCAATCGGATGTTCTCCCCTTTTATTTACTTATTTGACAAAAGAGGAGGACTGTATTGGATAGTCCCCATTTGCTCGTCCAGATCCACTTTCCAGCTTTCTCCACCTTGCTCAGAGCGCTGCTGTTGCTTTCATTGAGAGAATAGAAGTTAAGCAGACTGCTAATGGTGACAACGCGCTCAGAGAGAGGGGAGTGATGGAGTACCAGACAGGGAGACAGCAGATCTGTCACTGGCCAGCCACAGCTTCTCACATGGTACAAGGAAGAGGTTGAGCTAGGACGTGCCTAATGCTCCATCTGGGGTCCTTGAATGATGCAAACGGCAAACACATTTGGTTGCTCATCAAATGTGCTTGGTGATTCACTTCTGGAAAAACAACCACTGAAAGCCCAGTATAGTTCTAGTCTAACACGCGTGGCCTTGCCATGAGTCTGAGTTAGCTGGACAGCAACTCGTTTCAATGTTTCTGACAGCTCTAAGATGCTACATGGTGGTTTTCAGATACTCCCGGTGTGGGGGCTGGGAATTACTAGGAGAATTAGCCTGTGGTAAGTGTTTAATGTATTACTCTTTGGTAGGAAAAACAAAGTCCGATTGTCATTGGGTTGATTCCTACTCATGGTGGCCCTATAGGACAGAGTAGAGCTGCCCTTAGGGTTTCTAGGGAGATAGTCTTTACAGAAGCAAACTGCCATGCCTCTCAAGCCACTGGTGGGTTCAAGTCGCCATCCTTTCCGTTTAGCAGGGGAGCGATTAACCATTGCATGACCAGGCCTTCTTTAAGGAGCATCAGAGAGTCCTGATACTGGGCTTCTAGGTCAACACGCACGGGTTGACTCGGAACAAAGCACTGTCTAAACACGGCACTGCCAGCTGTCAATAGCTGCAGACACAGTTTCTCGGCCATATACCTGCCTTTGTCTCTTTAGAGCGCCTTCGAAGAAAAATAGAAGATCCAATCTAAACAGTGACTTCCAAGGGGATCTGCGGGCCCAGTGAAATTCAAGGCAGAGAGGTCAGCTGAGACAGCCATGGGGATTGTCTGTGGGAATGCTGAAGGGGTACTTACTTTTTGATATATTTTCCCAAGGGACACAGGACAATGCGGGGATGGGGGGAGGAGGGTTATTAGGAAGCAGTGTCGAGAAAATTGAAAACTGCATCAGTGAGGAGAAGGCCAGAAAAGTTGTGCTGAGGAGCTTGTTAGATTTGACCTTGTCAATGGCCCTGCGCCTTCTCCTACGAGGAGGGCATGGGGCGGAGTCAAACCTAGCAATCAAGCTGTTGGCGACCTTCTTGACATAAGGTTCTTCCTTGTACGTAGGTGAGTGTCACTGGGTTTGTGTCTCTAGACAGCCTGGCCTAACACAAAGGAAAGGAGAGGAAGATGGAAGCGTTATCGATAGAAGTGTGTAGCCCTAGAGGAAGGAGATGCTGAGAGACAAAAGCTCCAAGTTTGGGTCATTTTGCTTCGCTTAGGTTTCTATGATTGTGCAGGCGCGCTCTTTCGTCCACCCCTCTTATTTCTGCGAGAACCTGTCTGCGGCCATCCTCTGAGGGCAGCGATCACGTTCAAACACGTTGTGTTTGAAATAAACCGGTGAATCTATGGACTGCAATACTGGCAGCAGTTCTTTGTGACTTCTCTGTTTGATTTATAAGGGGATTCAAGAGAACACACTGACAATTCCTGAGGCTCTTATTAATAAGGAGGATTTCTTATCGCTAGGCACGGTGCTAAGTCTTTTACGTGAACTGACTCACTTAAGGCTTAGAACAAGCCATTGAATAGAGATGGTCATCAGATCCCCTTGATTGACAATATCACGGAATATCAGAGCCGGTGAATCACTTGACCAAGTTTGCACAGGCAGTGGTAACGTTCCCAGTTAAAGAGTTCATCAGGCCACCGCAAGCAGAAAAACCAGGACAAGAACACGCAAAAAAACAATTTGTTGAATGAAAAAAATAAGTGAAAATATAAATGACATCTGGTGCACACCCACATGCACACAGTCCTTTGGGAGAAACCCATCTGTTGAGCGACAAGCCTAGTAACAAGCAACATTCCAAATACTGCTTTCTCTTCACAAGACCCCTCTGAGCTGGGTGCCGTACCCTCATCTTGCAGGATAAACAGAAGACACAGCTCATGGCTGTGTCTACGACAGCTGCGTCCAGCGCTAGGGTATTTGGGGCTGGACCTGGAGCAGAGCGGAGAAGTGCTTCCCCACCAGGAAGAAATCGGGAAAGATGTGCAGCCACCTCTCCGCCCTCTTGGCCACGTGACGGAGCACATGGCATACCCCCTCATCACCCTGGAGCCCGGCAGCCTCCAACTCCATTCCTTCCTTTGCTGGTACCCCAATCCTTCTTCTGGAGCGTCCCCTGTGTAAGGTGCTGGTGACAGGAGAACTGCGACCTACTGTCCCATAGACACCAAAGAAAGAAGCCACGTCCTCCCCTTCCTCCACCTGCACTCGGTCTTACGGTGAAGGGAGAACAGGCCGGTAGTCGGGTTCAACCAATCCGCACTCTCTCTCGAAACTCAGGTCCTCGGCCTGTGAGGAGAGGATGGCGCGGTGTCACAGAGGACCTGGCCACTGCCATTTGGTTGCCTTGGTTTGAGGAGTCTGGCTTCTCTCCAGGCCATTCTTCAAACTTGCCCTTCAGCTTCCCAATGGATTTGAAAGACCCAAGTAGCCTTAAAAAAATTCCTCTTTCATTTAAAGAAGCAGTCCGTGTCTGTTGCTTGCCACCAAGCAACCTAAATGCTATGGACTGAGTAGAAAAGAAGGGGCAGCTAGCCACGTGGTAGTTAGCATCCATTCTTGGCAGGGCATCCTCTCCCTGAACTTCTCAAGCGCTCCCTGATCTCTGTGCCTGAGAGGCCGTACCAATTCCCAGCTTTCCCCCGGACTCCTCCAATCCCTGGCCTTGGCTCCACCAGCTTTCAGCCTGCAAAGGCATGATGTAGCCATCAAGTTATGCAGGATCCCTATTTATACCGTTCCACCACACCACCCCTCGCCGCGGCACACAAATGAAACTCTTTCACCATAGGTTTTAATGAGATAGTGATTCTCTGCCGTAGACACCCCATCCCTTCTTTATCGTGTTTGGTAAAGTGGAGGGGAAGCGACAAAGAGGAAGACCGTCAACAAGATGGAATGGCCCAGTGGCTGCAACAATGGGCTCAATCCAGAACAATCATGAAGAAGGCGCAGGAGCAGGCAGTGTTGGGCTCTGTTCTTGTGCACGGGGCCACAATGAGTCAGAACCAACTCACAGCTCCAATCAACAGTGAGACACTGATGTAGAGAATGCCTTTCCTGATACAAAAGGTCTGGTTTCAAGATGTGCACACAGTTGTCCTGTTTTAAATATGATAGTTCATTACTCACTAACATAGTTGTGTTTTCCATCTATTTTATTTTTTTCTACACACACTCCTGGATACGTTCAAGCACACTCACACTGCTACCAACTTACTCGTTTTCACTCAAACCAAGAGAGAATGGCAACGTCACTCGTAGATGTGAACCGTCAATACTTTATATACACAGAAGAGAGAAAAGCAAAGACTTTCAAATACGGAAATGCTCTATGTTGGAAGAAGCCCGGCCTCCGGCTATCTCGAACTTCAGCCGGGATGGAAACAAGGAGGCGGATCTCAGAACTGAGCAGTGGGCCACAGGAGGAGCCCCGAGAGAAGATGAAGACAGAGCTCGGTGGCTGGTCGTGAAGGGAGCGCGAGAGGTCTCAGGGGTGTGTCATGAAACCACTGGAGGAGCCCTCAGCCTCACCAGTGACAGCCATCCTGGTGGTCCTCCATGGCTCAGGTGGTGCTTCCTAAGCGTGTGACTGAAAGTGGGAGCGGGAGGGGAGAAGACCCCAGGCTAAAATTCAAGAGAGACGCCATTCGTAGAATGTTCTCTGAAACACCACCGAATAAGACGTAAGCCTTCTTTCTGCAAGTCTTATTCCTAACAATGCTATTCAAGCATGAGCCCATGAAAGGCAAGTAACTGGATTTTCTCGGACTGATTTTCCACGGGTCTTCATACAGGTTCACAGACAATGCCCGTGTAGACAATGGGGGATAGCATTGTATTCAATAATGAAGAGGGTTCATGCAATTTGGCTTTTTCAAAATCTCCTAATTGCCTATTTGGACAAATCACATTTTTTGCCCTCATTTTGTCTGGCTGCCAGCCAAGTTCTTTGCCAGCTACTTTAACACCATTAATGTTCATAGCACACATGACAAAGTACTGTATTGTAGGGCCCTGGAAATTCAGGAGAACCTACGGTCAACTACAGCTTCTCTCGCGCTGTGGAGATTCAGGAAACATTGGCTCAAGTCTCCAGATTGCGCAGCCCACGGCAGTCCAGATCCCACCTGGAGGCTCCCGCGAAGGGTCTGAAAGCACTGATTCTTGTAAATGTTCTGGGGGGTTTCACTTGTGTCAAGGCTGGTTATAGGTTACCACTATGTTACATCCACAGGAAACCCACCCCAGCCAGACCACAAGAATTCATCAGCACTGGCCCCTGTTCTAAAAGTGTTGGGAGGGAGTTGGAAGAGGTGGGGTTTTTGTTTTGTTTTTTAACTCGGTGAATTTAAATAACTTCAACTGAAAAAAAATTAGCATTACCCTTTTCAGATACATCAGCCACTCTACCTCCAGGGCAATGGGGTTGACCTTCGCCCCACAGCCCGGGCCTCATGGCTTCTCCCCGTCTGCTTTTTTCTCCCCGTCGGGAGCAAGTGTGTGTGGCACTAGGTAGAGCTGGGCTGCCTTCCTCTAGCTCACCTTGGCAGCAGCCTGCTCCTCCGCCCTTGAGGAGTGGTCTCACAAGGAGCGATTCTGATGCCTGCCATGAAGCGAATCAGATGTTTGTCTCCCTCTTAGAGGAGGGACAGAAAGGTGGGGGCTGGCACGCCTGCTCACCATCTGGCAGTAACCGGACGGAGTGTGGCCTGAGGAAACAGCGACCGACCGAAGCAAGTTTTCAAAGTTTGTTTTGACCTCGGCTCACCGGTTTCTCGCCAACACGGTGTCCTAGCTAAGTCTGAACCATGTGCCCAATGGCCCTCACTTCCAGACATGTTTTTTGGGGTCTAGTTTTAAATCATTAAAAAGGACCCTAGGTCATTTCATTATCTCTGCCTTGTTTCATCCCTGATTTGCTACGCTGTGCTAGGAAAGAAAAAGAAAAAAAGGTGGCTTTCCAAACAGTGCAAACCCGCTACTGAACCAGTCAGCGAAAAGGAGAATTTTGAAACGTGCCAAGCCTAGCAAATGTTGGGTTGGGACAGGGAAAGCGGTAACTATCGGTGGGAAGATGGCGAGAGCGTGTGAGAACGTCACAGGGGAGGCTCTTGAACAGAGTATAATGAGCTCAAAACAATAGCATCCAGGCTTCAAATAGCAGCGCACTGCCTTCTAATTTCAATTTGATGGGAGCAGTCCTTCTTTGCCAAGGCCAAATCCCGAAGGCAACATGCAATAAAAATGCCTGCCTGAAGCATGGTGATAGCTTGTAATCCTCTGGCAGCACGTTAGAAAGGCCCTCGGCGCTGAGTTAAGGCGCGGACGGCCACACTGCAGCTTTGCTCGTGGCTGTATGTATTCATGGCCTGGTGCTTACAAGCTTTCTAGCTGCTCATCACAGGCCAGAGCCCTTACGTTCTCAGCCTGACAGATTCCACATTCATGTGGCCAGGAGTCGATGCCTGGCACAGAGTTGCTGCCTGGAGGGAGTCATGCTGTCCGGTCCGGTTGTGGGTTGTGTGGGTGTCAGCATCAGGATGTCTGTGGCAGCCTGAGCACCACGGTCACAGGGGGGTGGCCTGGAGGGTGAGCGAGCCCAGGGGAGGAAGGCACAGCGGAGGTTTCCGAGGCTTCTCGCAATTGCTAGGGGGAGAGGACTTGAGGACATAGCGGAAGCGCTCTCAGACTCAAGTGTCCAGACTCCCTGCTGGCACAGTAGCTAAAGTGCTGAGCTGGGAATGGAAGGGGGGGGGGGAGATTCAAATGCACCAGCTGCTGCACAGGAGAAAGACGAGGCAATCTGCCCCATGGCCCGGGAGATCCTGTGCAGCAGTGCCGTGAGCGGGAATTAACTCAACGGCAATGGGGGGGGGGGGGCTTCAACCAGGTCCCAATGATTATTAATCAATGATGGCATCTGTAACAATAGGGATATTGTGTGTGAATACGAAAAGCAACTGGGGAGAGGAAATTAAGAGTCCAAGGCAGATTACAAAGGAAAACTAATATACTTAAGAGAGCAAACTTCCTGCAAGAACTTTAATGTGTGTTTATTTACAGATAATTTGTCTCTAATGAGAGGTAAGGCTTGAATGAAGGAAAGAAGTTTCCCAGGATGATTCGTATCTAGACCTTGAAGTCTGACCTGCTGAGACAACATGCTTGATTAGTTTAACCCTTCCCTGGCCTGCTTGACTTGATCGATGCTTACCATTAAATATTGCCCATAATACCATGCAAGCTCTATTTCTCTATACTCAGGGGGCCCTGGTGGTATAGTGGTTCTGCATTGGGCTGCTAACGGCACGTAAGCAGTTCAAAACCACCAACTGCTCCACAGGAGAAAGGCAAGGCTCTCTACTACCTTAAACTGGCACGGTTTCTGAAACCCACAGGGGCCGTTCTACCCTGATCTAGACGGTTGCTATGAGACAGAATCTACTGGATCGCTGCTATGAGACAGAATCTAGTGGATCGCAGCGTGTGTGTGTGTGTGTGTGTGTGTGTGTGTGTGTGTGTGTGTGTTCCATGAAAGATTATATCCACCTTCCCTTCAACTAGTACTTACAGAACTCCTGGAACTTCCTACTTAAAATACTATGAGTTCAATAAAATGAGATAGGTTTTGAAATATCTGAGTTCAGATTTTCTTAAGGAAATGATAGTACAGGAGGCAGCACATCACTAACAAAGTCTCATTGAAAGAAAAGAGATTGATCTGATAAACTTGAATAATCATGGACTAGGTTAAGATTTTTTTGTTTTATTGATGGTGACATAACAAAAGGATGGCCGAACTTACTGTCAGAAAGTGAACTCCAGCTCACAGCTGCCCTACAGAGCAGCGGTTCTCAACCTGTGGGTCGCGACCCCTTCGGGGGTCAAATGACCTTTTCACAGGGATCGCCCGATTCATCACAGTAGCAAAATGACAGTGATGAAGTATCAACGAAAATAATGTTATGGTTGGGGGTCTCCTCCACATGAGGCACTGTATGAAAGGGCCGTGGCATTAGGAAGGTGGAGACCACTGCTACACAGGGTTTCCAAAGCTGTACATTTTACAACAGCATCCAGCCTCGTCTCTACCACTGGTCTGTCAGTTTGTTGTATGGCTGTGTCTTGTGTGTGGCTTCGATGTGGAAAGCCGTGTCAGGAGCATTTCAAATGCCAGCCATGTCACCCAAAGTAAACAGGTTTCAGCGGAGCTTCCAGAACAAGAACAGACGGCAGAGAAGGAATAGGCTGCCTACTGCAGAGGAATGAGCCACTGAAAACCTTATGGACACCATGGAGTCTCTGCAGATACTTACTGCAGGGCTAGTGACCAGAAGCAGAACATACTCAAAGATAGAGCAAGAAGATTAACCCTTCAGGTGAGAGATCAAAAGGAGAGTCGACCGTAATGACCTGAATGGAGTAAGCCTGTGTGAGTAAGATCTGTGGGGCCTTCGTCTGCTGAAGGGGCACAACTCAAAATGAGAAGAAGCACCTGCAAAAATCTAATAACCAGAATTTGGGCTGCATGAAGTATGAATCTAGGAACATCGGAAGTCATCAGAAATAAAATGAAATGCATAAAGATTGCACAAATGAACATTTCATAATTTAAAAATGCATAAATGAAATGCATTCCATAAGCTGAACATGGACTGGTGTTGGGCATTTTGAATCGGAAAATCGTGTGGCTTCCTGTGCTGGGAACGAAACAATGAAGAGGAATGGGGTTGCATTCATTATTAAAAAGGGTATCTCAATATCTATCTTGAAGTACAATGCTGTCCATGATAGAGTATATCTATCCACATTCAAGGAAATCTGATCAATACAAATATCATTCAAATTTAAGCACCGATTACAAGAACAAATGATGAAAAAATTAAAGAGTTCTACCACATTTTCAGCCTGAAATAGACCAAAGATGTAATCAACATGCCCTGAAAATTATTGGTGATTGGAATGTCAAAGTCAGAAACAAAGAGGTAGGAATAGTAGTTGGGAAATATGGTCTTGGTGGAGATCTCATGATAGAATCTTTCAAGACCAGCGACTTGTTCATAGCAAATACTGTTTTTTCAACACAAACAGCCACTAATCCAAGTGAACTGGTCTAGATGGAATACACCGAATGAATGACATCTGTGGTAAGAGACCCTGGAGAAGCTCAGTATCGGCAGCTATAGCAACACCAGAGGCTGACGGTGGAACAGACCATCAATTGCTCCTATAGGTGTTCAGATTAAAACGGAAGAAAATTAAAATGCCTCTGCAAGAGCAAGAATGTGACCTTGAGTCTATCCCACCTGAATTTCAAAGTCATCTCAAGATCAGCTTTGCTGCCTTGAACGTGGATGTCAGAAGACCTGATGAGCTGTGGGAGGACATTAAGAACATGGTCCATGAAGAAAGCAAGAGGTTATTGAAGAGACGGGAAAGAAAGAAGAGATCTCAATGTACATCAGAAGAGACTCGGAAACTTGCTCTTAATCATAAAGTAGTTAAGGCAAACGGAGTAAATGACGAGGTCAAAGAGCTGAGCAGATGGGCTGACAGAGGGCCTATAACTATGGGCTCAAACATAAGAACCATTGTGAGACTGGCCCGAGACCTGGCAGTGTTTCGCTCTGTTGTACAGAGGGTCACCACGAGTCGGAAACCACTCGATGGCTGGCACGTGACAACCACGCAACTCCTGCAAAGCAGCTGGTGGGTTGGCACCGCTGACTCTGAGGTTAACAGTCCGGTGCTTTTTCTACAGTGCCCCTGGGGAGCCTTAATAAAAGGATAGCAAAGGTCAAATAACCCTAAATATCTAACTCTATAAGTATAAATACTGTAAAGTATTATCCAACAGCCTAAGTTTTCACCAGAACCAAAGCAGCTTTAAATTTTTTCATCTTCTTTGCCCCCAAAGAGGATACTGCTTTTCTCGTTCTTGATCTTTCTAGGCAAAATGGTCAACTTCCCATCATCCAACCCCGCAGTCCCCACTGGCTTGGACCCTGCCTAGGCTGGCCCATCTCCCACTGTTTGTACTTGCTGTCCCTGTCGTCTGTGTCTGCCCTGATCTTTGCCGAGTCTGTTCCTTCTCATTCCTGACCTCTCCCCATCCCCTCGCATCCTCCCCGATGAAGTCACTTGTTTCATTTGTCTCTGGCATTCCCGAGTCTAAAATCCTCTGTCTTTATAAAGACTTGTATTCACATGGGCCAGTAGTCCACTGGATGGATTATGGTTCATCTCCTTCAAGTTTTGTCACTTGTGTTTCCTCTGAACAGGAAAAGACCAATAGTTTCCCCTCACATGGCCACACATGAGTCTTTAAGATCAGTTACTACTCAGCACAGCAGGGTATAGAACACTTTGCGGACCATGTTACCCCAGCTGACCTTGGTGTCCCCCAAGACCATGATCCTGAGCACCTAGGCCCAGTGACTCACTTAAACCAGGTATCTACGACATTTCCATAACTTAGTCCCTGTATGCTTGACCACATTTATGAGTAGATTTGCAACAAAGGTAAACACTGGTAAATACATACACATACTCTCTGTCACCCCTGTATATATTTTTGTGACTATGTTAACACTCTTCCTCCCATACCTACTTACCCTTTATAGCTATCCAGATAGCCATTCATAGATCATGACTCTAGATCACAATTACTGGAGTGTTGGTGTATACTACAGTAAGTGTCTCTGTTACCTATAACTCGTGTCTAGGTCTTCCCCTACCTGCTTCTTATTATATGTTGCCTTCCCCTGGCATAGTAGTTACTGGTTGGGCTGCTAACTACAAAGTTAGCAGTTTGAAACCACCAGCCGCTCCAAGGAAGAAATACAAACCTTTCTACTCCCATAAAGAGTTACAGCCTCAGAAACGCAGAAGGAGAAAAAAAAGAAAGAGGGAAAGGAAGGAAGGAAGGAAGGAAGGAAGGAAGGAAGGAAGGAAGGAAGGAAGGAAGGAAGGAACCCACAAGGGCAGTCCCACCATGTCCTACAGGCTCACTGTAAGTAAAAATCGGCCCGGTGGCAGAGAGCTTGGTTTGAGTTCCCCCCAAGTAACACTTGCCTACTGTCTAGCCACTACTGTATGGTCCTTTCCCCTCTTCCCTGGCAACCATCAAAGAATGTTGCTTCTAATGTGATACACACACCCCTCTTTTTTTTCTTGCTGACTTTTAACAATAGTGATCTCATCCAGTATCTGTGCTTTTGTGATTGACAAATGTCACTCAAAAGCAGCCCTGGTGGTCCTGGAGCCTAAGCATTAGCCTGCTCAACATGCGCTCAGAGGCATAGTGTCCTGCAGGTCCGTCTCGTGCGGAGGCGTTTCGCAGGTTCATTGTTCATCTTTACTGTGGTGTCGTGGTCCACTGTGTGCATCTCCCGTAGCAGGCATCGCCACTCTTCCACTATTGTCAATAGAGAACGTACCGTGATGAACATGGGTGGGTGGTGTCTATTCATAGCATGACTCTCGTTTCTCTAGAATACATGCCACATAGAGGAATTGTCGGGTCTTGTGGCATTTCTGTTCCCCGCTTGTTTAGGACGTCCCATACTTATTTGGAATGTCTACACCACCTTACTGTCCCACCAACCGTATCTGAGGGTTCCGGTCTCCCCAACCCTCAATAGCACTTGTTATTTTCTGCTTGTTTGCTTTTAAACTTTTCTATGAATATTAAGATGAGGTCAAATAGCATCATTATGTTAACTTGCATCTAATGGTTAATAATCCTGAGCGTCTCTTCGTATGTTTTTTAATCATTTTATTAGAGGATCATACAACTCTTTTTACGATCCGTACATACATCCTTTGTGTCCAGCACATTTGTACATATGTTGCCATCGTCATTCTCAAAACACCCCCTCTCGGCCGGAGCCCCGGCATCAGCTCCCCCCACTCTCTTCATATGTTTGTTGGTCACTTGAATGTCTTCACTGGTGTCCTCTCTACTCAGAGCTTCTGCCATTTCTCAATTAGATGCATCCTTTTTTGTTGAGATATCAACGTTTTCTATAAAGTTTAGAGATTAGTGCCTTGTCTGAAATGTCACTGACAATCCCCTCCCCAGCCCAGGCGATGAGTTCTCCTTTTACTCTTTTGTTGAAATCTTTTGAGGAACGTAGGTATCTAATTTTGAGCAGGCCCCAGTCATCTGGTTTGTCTACTAGTTTTTGTGTGTTTTCAGTTATATTTCACAGTATATTTGTGTGCTGTATCAGGGCTCCTGAATTTGTTCCCATTTTTTCAGCTCAGTAAGAACTTATTAAATGTGTACACTGGTACAGTTAAGAGCTTATGACACATGGAATCCAGGTCAGATAAACCCCTTAGGAACAGAAATGGGAGGAGGATGGGAGAAAGGGGGAATCAATCAACATGATCAACACAAACACCCCACACACACACCGGGGGGAGGAACAATAGAAATGTAGGTCAAGGGAGACAGTGGTAGGTAAAAAAATATGAACACAATAATAATTTATAATTTATCCAGGGATCACTAAGGGGGAAAGGAGGGGGGCAGAGAGGAAAAAAAGAGGAGCTGATACCAAGGGCTGGAATAGAAAGTAAATGTTTAGAAAAAAATGATGGCAACATATATACACATATGCTTGACATCATTGATATATAGAATGTTATAAGAGCTATAGGAGCCCGCGGTAAAATGATATTTTAAAAAGAGAAGAAGAACTTATTGAATAAATGAACAAAAATAGGTGAGGAGTAAATGAATCATCATTGGTAGATAATATCAAAGAAATTTGATAGCATACCCTTTGGTGGGATGAGATCATTGTGAGCGGATCATACTACCAACCTTAGTGTGTGCTGAGCTGTCCAGCTGCCTAGGGGTACAAATGGCTGAGATTCTGGTTTATTTAGAATGGCGGCAGCTTGCATGACTTGTTGGGCCGCTAGCGGCAAGGTCCGCAGTTCGAAACCACAAACTGCTCGGCGGGAGAAAGACAGTGCTCTGTGCACCCATTTTACAGTCTGTAAAATCCAGAAGGGCAGTCTCCTGTGTTCTACATGGTCAGTATGAGTCAGGATAAACAGCAGTGGGTTTTCAATATGGACGTGCATTTCTGTGTGTATTGGTTTGATTCCCCCCAAATAGCCTCAATGAGATGGACTGAAACGGGCTGCAACAGCAGGCTCCACATAACACTGCCAGCATGGCACAGGCTGGACCGTGGATCCTTCTAGTGTCACCGAGAGTCAGACCAGCTGAGGGCGCAGAACAACAACAACGGAGAACCTCGGGAAGGAGCCCAAGCGAGGACAACCGGCAGGATCCCAAAGGGCAGGGATGAAAAATCTGGGTCCCGAGAGGTTAAATTCTGTTTCCAAGTCACACAGATCACAGGCAAGCGAGTCATCTTCCTCTCATCACTTTATACCTTCCCCGCTGCACCAGCCAGTGTCAGACTGATTTGTTTCCAAACAAATTATCATGCTTTCAAGAAGTATAAATGGGGCCCCACTATTGATTGTTAAGGACACTCAGAGACACTGGATGCTGACAACCATTTCTTCTCTCTGGAGAATCAAAAGGCGGGAACAGCCCACCAGCCTGAAGACATCTGACTAAGTCTCTAATTAGAAGGAAAGACCCGCATTAGGAAGGCAGGGTCTGCAGAACAGTGGGGTGGGGGCTGAGGAAGAGAGGACACTTCGCTGTCCTTGGAAAAGAGGATAACATTTCAGTGGGAGGAAAGGGGGTGGGGGGGAGGAGGAGGATGCCCTAAAGGAAAAGGACAAACTGAAACAAGAAGGTGTGATGTGTTTTCAGAAACCAGTCAAGAGTTAATTGAAGGAAGTGTTTGAACAGAGGGGAAGCCTTGGCAGTAAAACTGGAATTGCCTGTGAAATGACAATTGCCGCCTGGCGCTATTAACACAGCAGATTAGGTTCTTTGGAGTCCTGTAAAATGCTAAGCCAGTTGCCATAGAAATGCATAGTCCTATGCCATTCAGGAAGCTAGGTATCCCAGCTGATAGTGGGGGCAAGATAAATGCCTCCCTGACACCCCAAGGTTCACTTCTTTTTTTCCATTTAAAAGCATTCTGTGGCCAAGTTACTAATTTGTAGTTTGAAGTTTCATGTACCAAATGTTTTATTTGGAATGTCTAAACTATGGGAGAATATATTCTTGTACCCAGAAAATGTTAATTTAAATTCCATTAAGCTAAAGAATCTGGGGAACAAATATTTGAATGTGCTTAGGAAAATGAGATAAAAATAAGCATTCCCGTGATTATTATTAAGTAGGAATCTCTGTAGCTCTATTCCCAAAGAGAACTATCTAGCCCAGGACTGGAACAATTAGACAACTTGTGCACACCATATACTAAAAGGTGTTAGACCTTTTCATAAACATGCCCTTGAAAACCTAGCTCTCAGTGTGAGATACGCAACTCTAAAACTTCCCGAAGATGACAGGAGAAAATCAGGATGATATGGATTATGGTGAAACCTTTTCTACACACACACACCAAGAGCACAATTCCCCCAAAAGGAGGCACATATATAAGAATCTCTTAAAATTGAAAACGTCTGCTTGGAGAAATATGCTCTTAAGAAAAGGAAGAGTCAGGCCACAGACTGGAAAGAACATTTACATCAACAAAACAAAGGATTCCTTTAAAAACCCCAGAGGATGCGCACAGTACAGAGGGGAGCTGGCAACACAGGGAATCCAGGGCAGATGACTCCCTTAGGACCAGAGGATGCACACAGTACAGAGGGGAACTGGCAACACAGGGAATCCAGGGCAGATGACTCCCTTAGGACCAGAGGATGCACATAGTACAGAGGGGAACTGGCAACACAGGGAATCCAGGGCAGAGGAACCCCCTTAGGACCAGAGGATGCACACAGTACAGAGGGGAACTGGCAACACAGGGAATCCAGGGCAGATGACTCCCTTAGGACCAGAGGATGCACACAGTACAGAGGGGAACTGGCAACACAGGGAATCCAGGGCAGATGACTCCCTTAGGACCAGAGGATGCACACAGTACAGAGGGGAACTGGCAACACAGGGAATCCAGGGCAGATGACTCCCTTAGGACCAGAGGATGCACACAGTACAGAGGGGAACTGGCAACACAGGGAATCCAGGGCAGATGACTCCCTTAGGACCAGAGGATGCACACAGTACAGAGGGGAACTGGCAACACAGGGAATCCAGGGCAGATGACTCCCTTAGGACCAGAGGATGCACACAGTACAGAGGGGAACTGGCAACACAGGGAATCCAGGACAGAGGAACTCCCTTAGGACCGCGGTGAGAGTGGTGATACCGGGAGGGAAGGGGTGAGTGGTAGAAAGGGGGAACCGATCACAAGAATCTACATATAACCTCCTCTCTGGGGGATGGGCAAAGAAAAGTGGGTGAAGGGAGACTCCAGGAAATGTTAGATAAGATAAAATAATAATTTATAAATTATTAAGGGTTCGTGAAGGAGCGGGGAGCAGGGAGGGAGAGGGAGGGGAAAAGAAAAATGAGGAGCTGATTCCAGGAACCCAAGTGGAAAGCGAATTTTGAGAAGGATGAGGGCAATGAATGTATAAGTGTGCTTTACACAATTGATGTAAGTATGGATTGTGATAAGAGTTGTATGAGCCCCAATAAAATGATTTTTTTAAAAACAATAAAAATACGAAAATCTAGTGTTTTTCGTGGTCAAAATATCTGAACAGACATCACACAAATGAGATCTTGACGGCAAATAAACATATAAAAGATGCTCAACACTTTGTATCATTAACATAAATAAACTACCACAGAGTCAATTCTGATTCACAGCGATCCTTTGGCACAAGGCAAAACTGCTCCGAGGGGTCTCCAAGGCTGAAACTCTTCATGAAGCATACTGCGTCATCTTACTCTGTGGAAGGAGCCCTTACGTCCAAACCACCAACTCTTGGGTTGAGCAACCCAAATTAACCCCTGTACCTCCAGGACTCCCATATGAAATTACACAAACGAACAAAAACCAGTTGCACTGCCACCCAATCAATTCTCGCTCCGAGTAACCCTGTAGGACAGACTTAAACTGTTCCTTAAGGCTTCCAAGACTATCAATATTTATGGGTGCATACTGCCTCATCTTTTAACGCCAAGCAGCTGGTGGGTTTGAACCACCGACCTTGTGGTGTAGCCTAACGCTTAATCCACTACACCACCACAGCTACTAGATGTCATTAGAGACTCAAGTTAAAGCCAGAGTATGATACCACTACCCATCTATTGGAATGGTTAAAAATTAAAAACAAAACTGGCAACACTAAATTCTGGAAAGGTTACAGAGAAACAGGAGCACGCCTTATTAACAGGAACGCAGAATGGTAAGCCACTCTGGGAGACAGGATGGTAATTTCCAACAAAGCTAAACAGTCTGACTTAACCAGACAATTCAGCAATGATGCACCTACGTATTTACCTGATAGAGTTGTAAACTTATAAAACACATGAATGTTTTAAGCAATATTATTCACAACACCCACAAACTAGAAGCACCAAGATGTCCTTCAACAGGTGAATGAGTGATAACAATAAATAAGTTAACAAGCCATGAAAAGACATGGACGGACTGGGACTGCATAGTGCTAAGTGAAAGACTCATACTGTACAGCATTCTGGAAAAGGCAAATCTATGGAGACTGAAAAGACCAGTAGTTGGAAAGAGAGTGGAGAGATGAGAGGTGGGGTACAGAGGAATTTTAGAGCCTCGGATCTAGTCTGTATGATACTATCGGAGTGAATACGTGCCATTATGCATGTATCACCCCAAGGAACTATATAACGCACAAAAAATGAACCTCAATGCAAACTAAGACTTTGGCTAGCAATAACATTCACATTGGTTTCTCCATGGTAACAATGCATTTTAATATGAAATGTTTACAAGGGCAACTGATTATTGTGCACAGGGAATAGGGTTGGGGAAGGTGGGTATATAGAATTCCACCTACTATCTGTTCAACTTTTCTGTAAATCTGCTGTATTAAAATCAAAATCTACAGGTCTGTCTGAATAGGACAGGCTGGATGAACTATCTGGATGAAAAACAACGGGACCGACAGTTCCGGGGGGACTTGGGGTGGGGGGTAGGGGGGGTAAGGAAGTGGTGTTAACAAACCCAGGGACAAGGGAAAAACATGGGACCCCAAAGGGTAGAGAAGGGGGAGTGGCAGGCCTGGTGGGAAATGATCAAGGGTAAGGTTGCTTAGAGAAGAGGTATACTCTAGCCCAGGTGGCGAGGAAGCATGGTAGTAGGGCAGGAGGAAGGTCAAGGGAGATGGAGGAAAGAGCTAGGAGTCAAAGGGCATTCATGGAGGTCTAGACAAAGACATGTACATGCAAATATATATAGGAGGTTGGAGAAATAGATCTTTGTGTCGATATTTATAGGTCAAGTATTAAGGTGGCGGAAGGACCTTGGGCCTCTACTCAAACACTCCCTCTATGCATGAATACCTTCTTTTATTAAATTGGAACTCTATGATGCTCACTCTCCCGACACAACGGCTGGAGCCAAAGTGGGTGAACAAGTAAATGTGGTGAAGAAAGCTGATGGTGCCCGGCTATCAAAAGAGATAGTGACTGGGGTCTTAAAGGCTTGAAGATAAACAAGCGGCCATCTAGCTCAGAAGCAACAAAGTCCACATGGAAGAACACACCAGCCTGTGTGATCGAGTGGTCCCAAAGGGATCAGTTACCAGGCATCAAAGAACAAAAAATCATATCATTGACTGCACACCTCCATGATAGGATCGCTGAAGACAAATGGGTGCACAAGCAAATGTGGTGAAGAAAGCTGATGGTGCCCGGCTATCAAAAGAGATAGTGTCTGGGGTCTTAAAGGCTTGAAGGTGAACAAGCGGCCATCTCGCTCAGAAACAAATAAGCCCACATGGAAGAAGCACACCGGCCAGTGCGATCACGAGGTGCCCAAGGGACCAGATATAAGGCATCATGCAAAAAAAAAAAAAAAAGATATAAGTGTGTGTATGTATGTGTATATGTATATATGTATGTGTATATATATATTATATTAAATGAAGGGGGAAGTGCAGAGTGGAGACCCAAGGCCCAAGTGTCGGCCAATGGAGATCCCCTCATAGAGGGGTTTAGGAGAGGAGATGGGTTAATTAGGGTGTGAGGTAGTATCGATGAAGAAGACAGCTTTCCCCCAGATCCTGGATGCTTCCTCCCCCCAACTACCATGATCCGAATTCTACCTTGCAGGGCTGGATAGGACAGAGGCTGTACACTGGTGCATATGAGGGTTGGAGGTACAGGGAATCCAGGGTGGATGATACCTTCAGGACCAAGGGTGTGAGGGACGATGCTGGGAGAGTGGAGGGTGAGTGGGTTGGAAGGGGGGAACTGATTACAAGGATCCACATGTGACCTCTTCCCTGGGAGAGGGACAGCAGAGAAGGGGGGAAGGGAGACCCCGAATAGGACAAGATATGACAAAATAACGAGGTATAAATTACCAAGGGCATATGAGGGAGGGGGGAAAGGGGAGGGAGGGGGGGAAAAAAAGAGGACCTGATGCAAGGGGCTTAAGTGGAGAGCAAATGCCTTGAGAATGATTGGGGCAGGGAATGTATGGATGTGCTTTATACAATTGATGTATGTATATGTATGGATTGTGGTAAGAGTTGTTGGAGTCCCTAATAAAATGTAAAAGAAGAAAAGAGAAAAAAATGATTAGGGCAAAGACCGTACAGATGTGCTTCATACAATTGATGTATGTATATGTATGAACTGTGAAAAGAATTGTATCAGCCCCAATAAATTGTTAAAAAAATAAATAAATAAAATAAAATAGAAACAAAAAATCAAAATCTATTAATTATAAGAATTATTTAATGATTATTATTTAGACAGATGTTCTAAATGGCATTGGAGGCTCAATGGTAGAATTATGGTTTTCTTTGAGGGTGTGATGATTAGAGATTAGGTCAACTAGACATACTTGGATGAAGGTGGGGGTGGAGTCCAGAATATCAGACAGGTGTGCCTGCTGACACCTCCTTGGCAGTGTGACCTTTGGTCTAAGAGAAGGATCCTGAACAGAAGTCTTTTTTGCCTCTTCACTGTCTGCTGAATCTAGATCCTGCATCTGATTAGATCTCCTCTTGTGTTGGCTGTCGATCCCAGGAGTCCTCAGCAGACTGCAGACCTTGGCTTTATTCAGCCAACCTGGGATTTATTTACCGCCGCATCCACAAGTCTGTGGCCCTCCTGTTTCTTTGTGCTACTTCCTGTTCCTCCGCTACTGTGAGTCAAGGAAGCCTTCGATTTACATCGAGACTGACCTGCCTCTACTACTGTGTGAGCCATTTCTTGATATAAATCTCTTTCTACATATACACGCACACGTAGAAGCCTCACTGTTTTTGCTTCTCCAGAGAACCCTACCTAACACAAAGGATTTGATTCCTGGCCAACTCACCTCAAGGGCAATGACATGCTGTACTAAGATGGACTAAGAAGATACATCTGGTAATTACTGCCCCAAATCAGCCAATGAAAATCCCATGGTGAAGGGAGTTTCTTTCAGCAGAAACCCCAAGGCTATCTGTAGACAATGGAACATCCCCCACAGAAGGGTCACAGGGGATGAGTCAACCAGGGCACAGTAAAGCACCGATGAAACACAATATTCCTCTGGCTCCTTGAGGCTTCCTCACCCCACCCTACACCCAACATGGCCCCGGTGATGCCTCTCCCTTAGGACCAGACCAGAGCATGTACACAGGTGTAGATAAGAGCTCACGACACAGGCAACTGAGGAACGGGAATGGGAATAGCTATAGCACATGGGAAAGGAGAAGGTGGGAGCAGGAGAGGGGAAGAAGGGGGAACCAATCATAATGATCGACAAACAACCACACACACCCCTCCAGGGGGAAGAACAATGGAAACCATGGGGGAAGGGAGAGAGTGGTCGGTGTGAGACATGAAAATAATTTATAATCTATCAAGGGATCAAGAGGAGCTGATACCAAGGGCTCAACAGAAAGCAATTGTCTAGAAAAGAATGATGGCAACATATGCACAAATATGCCTGATACAACTGATATGTGGATTGTAATAAGAATTGTAAGATCCCTCAATGAAAAAATGTTTTTAAAGAAAGTAAAAGAAAACTCTGTGGATCACAATGGTCTAATCTGTAACGAATTGTGGGGATGATACAAGACCACACCTGTTTGGTTCCCCTGGACACGTGATCCTCATGAGATGTGGGTTCCTCTCCAAGACTGCTCACAGCCACAAAAAGGCACCAAATGGTATGTCTAAATATACCGACAGACAGCTTCCTCTCTCTCTCTTCCTCTCCCCTACTGTCCCTTTCCCTACCTCTGACACACACAACCCACTTTTCCACGGCCCTAAGGACAAAAATTTTTTAATCATTTTATTGGGGGCTCATACAAATCTTATCATATTCCATACATACATCGATTGTATAAAGCACATTTGTATATTCGTTACCCTCATCATTCTCAAAACATTTGCTCTCCACTTAAGCCCCGGGCACCAGCTCATCATTTCCCCCTTTCTCCCTGTTGCCCCTTCTCTCATGAACCCTTCATAATTTATAAATTATTATTTTGTCATATCTTACACTGTCCGACATCTCCCTTCACCCACTTTTCTGTTGTCCGTCCCCCAGGGAGGAGGTTATATGTAGATCCTTGTACTCAGTTCTGCATTTTCCACCCCACCCTCCCCTCACCCTCCCAGTATTGCCACTCACACCACTGGTCCTGAAGGCATCATCTACCCTAGATTCACTGTGTTTCCAGTTCCTAGCTGTACCAGTGTACATCCTCTGATCTAGCCAGACTTGTAAGGTAGAATTGGGATCATGATAGTGGGGGAAGAGGAAGCATTTAGGAACTAGAGGAAAGTAGTATTTTTCATCATTGCTACATCGCACCCTGCCTGCTCGTCTCCTCCCCGAGACCCTTCCATAAGGGGATGTCCAGTTGCCTACAAATGGGCTTTGGGTCTCCTCTCCGCACGCTCTCCCTCATTCATAATGATATGATTTCTTTGTTCTGATGATGCCTGATACCTGATCTCTTCAACATCTCGTGATCACACAGGCTGGTGTGCTTCTTCCATGTGGGCTTTGTTGCCTCTGAGCTAGATGGCCGCTTGTTTACCTTCAAGCCTTTAAGACCCCAGATGCTATATCTTTTGATAGCCGGGCACCATCAGCTTTCTTCTCCACATTTGCTTATGCATCTATTTTTCTTCAGTGATTGTGTCAGGAAGGTGAGCATCATAGAATGCCAATTTAATAGAAGAAAGTATTCTTTCATTGAGGGAGTACTTGAGTGGAGGCAGTTTGGGGGTTTTAAATTATGATTATCATTGCTATATAAACAGTGGGAGAAGTCCTGGTGATGGGGTAGACACAAATTGAGCTGTTAATCACAAAGTCTTCAGCTTGAAACCACCAGCCATTCCACAGGAGAAAGATGAGCCTTTCTATTCCTGTAAAGAGTTACAGTCTCAGAAACCCACCAGGACAGTTTTACTTTTCCCTAGAGGGTCTCTCCGAGTCAGAATCTACTCCATGTCAGTGAATTTGGTGTGGTTTATAAAGGAACACTTGACCAAAGCAAGATGAATAAGTTATTCAATATTCATTATTAGTGGAGGCAAAGGCCCTCTAGATTGATGTAAAATATTAGCAAAATGCCAAAATAACTAGTTTGAATATAAAAAAATCTAACAAGGAACACATCTATCTCCTCTGAACGATTCTTTACAATGGAGACTCAGTAATAGCATGCAGTTTTGCTTCATTACAATTAGCTGGAAAAAATGAGTTGCCTTTGTGTCTACTTTGAAATGTGATGACCCCACATACATGAGAGTAGTAGCCTGAATAAGCCTTTCAATGGGCGGTTTTTATTTTCAGAAGTACATCTTAGGTCACTGTTAAACCCCAAAGGAATATTGTTTATTCCGAGGAAACTTCTTCCACTTCACATGTTATTTAGAGACAAGTAGGGCAGGACCTGGGGGTTGGGGGTAGGGTGGGGTGAAGGTAGTGTTGCCTGGTTATTCCCAGAAAGAAGGCAGGACTGAGTTCCCACTGCATCCCCGCCCTTGACTAGCTCTACAGAGCAAGTGAGTTAACTTTCGAAGCTCTACTCTACCACTGTGAAATGGAAATGATAACAGCAGAACCTGCCTCTCGGAGTCGTTATAAGGATTAGAAAAGAGAATGCATGTGAAGCTATTATTTCCATGCCTGGACTAAATAAGAGTTCAGTAAATATTAGCTGGTTATTCCCTTTGTGTTGACAAGAAGACTGACATAACAGAGAGCATAAGCTTTTGGTTCAGGGAGAAAATACATAAGAAGAATAATGACCATCGCTACTTACTATTTAGGGAACTAAGCAAATGCAGAATTATGTCCTGGCAAAAGAATATTGGAGAGGTTGAATTCTTTATTGGAAGAAGTGAGGAGGAGAGAGAAAACCAGAGAGAATTTGAGGAAGTGGAGTAGATACCGTCCCACCCACCCCCACCCCCCTGCCAACCCAGGAAAGACATGACAATGTATTTGTTGACATACTAAATCTTGAACCCAAGCAAAGGCACTCAATGTTTTAAATTTAAAAATTCTCCCCACAGAAGATCAGACCAAGGCCGGAATGCTGGCTGAGAGAGAAGAATTTTTGCTTCATACAATGAGTGTGTGCCATGGAGACTCACAGCCAGCTACATGAGCCGCTGAGCTCCCATGGAATGCTGAGCCACCTCAACGGGCCCAGAAGGAGCGCATGCCACGAATGATCAAGGACCTGAGATCTCTGCTCAGTGGCAAGCTAACACGTTTATTTGCCACAGCTTCACGGATGATGGCAGGAGACACAGGACTCCTGGGTCACAGAGGAAAAATAATTTATTGCTCATAGCAATAGCAGTAACCAGAGTGTCAGCCTTCATTTCTATTGCTTTCCCAGGCTCAGCTCGGAAGCCATGCAAAGGGGGTGAGATTGTATCCGGTACATGGACTGGGTTAGGTTACAGGAGAGTTATCTTGAGCCAAAGAAACACATATCTGAAGTTTTGGGTTTGTTTTTTTCCTTTTCAATCATATTTTATTGTGAGTTTGGTGAAAGTATACACAGAGGCTTAGATTCCCAGGTAATGCCTATATTTTTTAATAAGCAACATAATATCAAGTATGTCTGCCCTTTCTCTGTCTTTATTCTACCGGACAATACACACGCCTGTCCTTTGCTCAAGGAGACACTCTGGGCTCAAGGCTTGATCGCCGTCAAGCACCACAGCGAGACCGTCCAGCACAAAGACACCCAGTGTGTCTGCTCACAAGACGCTCAGGGAGGCGACGGGCTCAAACATGCAGAAAGACGAGGCAACCATCGGCGGCTCGACTCATTTGACTCATCCTTTTGGGGGATAAAAAAAAAATGCCACTTCAGGGGGTGGGAGTGGGGGGATGTCTTTAAGACTGTGAAACCTATATATTATGGCTTCATTTTCCCCACCATAACTTTCTGTCGCCCAGAGCTTAGACTGAGCGCTACAGGAGACGGCCCTAACAATTTACTTAGCATCCGCTTCCCTGAGCCAAGAAAGCACTCCTTTGCATCTGCCAGATGGACGGGGGCCTGGCGCTCTGGATCCTCACAGCTGTCTGGATCGTGCTTTTGGAGCGGGTGAGTGATACTTTGGATAATGAAAAATGACTGGCAATGTTTTTCCCACCTGAACACTGTTCTCTGTCGACAGAGTGTGCAAACTTGGAAGACGGTTTATCCCTCACTGCTCTACAATGGTGCTATTGTGGTGGTGGTGGGGGGGGACCCACTAGCACAGTATATACAGGATGTGGGGAGTCTCCCTGGAAAACCCTGCCACATAGGGTTCCATCAAGGTGGCACTGGGGACTAGGAAGCAGAGGCAAGTGTCCCAACCTACCCTGCAGCTCCGCCATGTGTCCAGAGGAACACAGCTGGACTTCAGTGGCCCGGGACAAAGTGGTGCCCTGGGATTCCTCTTTCAGAGCGCTGCTCTTCCAGAAAGACTTCCTGTAACCATCCGCTTCCCCAGGCCCACCCGTCACAGCCTTCCCTTGGAAAAGCAGCTGATCTTTCTGGACCCCATGAGTTGGAATCAACTCCACGGCAGTGAGTGGGCGCTTAGGTGGTTTCAAGAAATCGCTTGTTGAAGGGAGAAGACTTTACGTTTCCGCCGATTCATCTACTGAGGAAACAAACCACCACTCCAAGCAGAATAATCGTAGCAAACGCTTGTAAAGTACATTTTAGGAGCCCGCCTCTGTTGTGAGCGCATTAGAGATATTGACTCCCTCAATCAGCTCGAGAGATAGTACATCATTTTGTCCACGGTCGCATGAACTAGCAAGTGACAGTATTAGGACTCAAATCCAAGAAGATCAGCAACAGAGTCTGGAAACTTAATCACCCAAGAGAGCCCATGTGCAGTAGATGGAGTGGGAGGGCCATAGTCCACTGCTCTGGCTCCCCTCCTGCCGTGCAGCAGAGGTCTGGCATGCCTTCTCTCTCCTCCCTCCTTTACCCCATTCTGACACCAGCCATTCCTCCCACGGCCCTCCACTTCTCTGCTGGGGGTAAGTCAATGCAGTGGCCACCCACCACTCACAGACAATATTCACAATCAAGAGGGTTATTAAGAGAGTTAGCCAGTTGCCCCATGCCAGGATGAGTAACACGTCTCCTCAGAGACCAGCCAAGCCTTCCTCCATCCTCAGCAGCTCAGCTATGTGGATCCTTGGCTGCTACCTCTGCAGACCAGGAAGCCAGTCCACTGTTCTGCCTCACAGTTCCATAATCTGTACACTATTCTGCTGTCCTGTCGCAAGGTCTCCGCTGCCTGTGCCAGGCTCTGTGGCTCTGGCGGTCTCTGTGCCGTAGCCTCTGGTGCCTCTGTCCTCAACCTGTGCCATTTCAGACAGAGACCTCAAACGTGCTCCATTTGGGACTCTGCAGACAGGCCTGACCCTTGCTCGGTGCTTTCCAGATGAGTCTTGTGCCCAGAAGAATGGCTTGGACAGAGGTGTGAGTTTTCCCTTTCCATAAGCCATAACCTCACGGAAACAAAGGGTGTGACATGGTTCATGGCCTCTACTGAGGTCAAGACTCCATTCCACCTTAATCCTGTCTATATGCACAGCAGAGAACTCCCCCAAAAATGAGATCATAGGCACAGATGTAGATTCCAGAATGACAATACATCACATAAGGAATTCTGGCTAGAAGGGCCATATAAATTGACTACATCTCACTGCAGGAGAGGAATTGTGCTCCCACGAACGGCTGGCTCTACCCTGTCACTTGAACTCTGTGTGCTTAGTACTGAGCTCCGGCTTTTTGTGTGGTGGGAAGCAAAATAGAGTTCATTTCAAATGAAAAATGAGCTGATACCAAGGGCTCAAGCAGAAAGAACATGTTTTTAAAATGATGATTCAACAGATGTACAAATGTGCTGGACACGATGAATGGTGCATGGATTGCCATAAGAGGTGTAAGAGCCCCCAATAAAATGATTATACATAAATAAATAAATAAAATGGCTGAAGCTAATTCCAGCTGAAAAAGCAAGATGGATAATCTATATTCGTTCAGCCAGCTAGAGGCCACAAAAGACGATCCTGTTGTGCTGTAATTAGTTCAGAGATGTCTTAAACACAAACCATCCATAAGTTAGGACTGAATTTTTAATTTTTTTTCAATTATTTGTGGCTACATTTCCTTAAACAATGACAAATTATATCTCCATCAAGCACATGGTAACTGAGACCCAAAGCTCGTACATCATCGTCAAGAGGCCAGCCAGCTATCCTGCACCTGGCACACTGCCCACTGGAGGGACAGCTGCAGGGCACCCACCCCGCCTGCTGCACCAACAGGGCAGCACTCATTGCTCAGAGAGGACTTGAAAAGAACTGTCCCAGATTCAAGGTTCAGGGAAAAACAAATAGGTGCTGAAATTAACTCACTTTGGACCTTCTTCATCTGCCAATTCCTAATCATATTTGCTGATGTTCCCGGAACGATGATTGAAAGCAATCAAATCTTTGTTTCTAAATTTTGTTGATAACGGCCCAGGTATACATGGCACCCACCTCAGAGTTTTCAGCTCTCCCCAGAACTGAATTTCCTGGTTGCATTTATCACCTGAGAGCCAGCCAATGTTTCTCCTGGCATCCAATGGAACACCTCACGATTGTCCAGACTCTGCTACTACTTCCTGCCCAAAGATGCATAAACACACATGTGCACCACCCCTGAAATCACAGACATCAAAGGGCCGCATAGAATCACGCTGCTCATTTTAGAGAAAAACTGAAGTCCTGGAATATATCCGTGTGGTCAGTCGCTGTACTGGTTAGGACTCTTCGTTTCAGACCACGGAGCTGGAGCTCAGACTTAGTTAAGCAGAAAAGAGAACGGATAACTGTCGGGAAATGGAGGTGCCTGAAGGAGTTCAGTGGCAGCCAGGCATCAGAACCAAATCAAGGATGTACAGCTGCCTGCTGTCTTGTTTTATCTCCCTTCTCCCCCAGCTGCTCACTCATGTTTAGTGCACTCTCTCTCTCTTTCTTGCTTCCTTGCTCTCTCTCTCTCAGTCTCCTTCTTTAACTTCCACAAGTTCAAGACATTCCAGATTCCTTGACTCAGCCAAGTTCAGCTTCCTGTTCCTCAACAACCAATCACCAACAGCCCATGAAGCCTGCCACATTTTAATCACTGGAACATGACTGCTTCCATTGCAACAATGTGATTGGGAGAAGATGCCCAGGAAAAACATTAAATTGCCTTTTCTGCTTTATCATTCATCGGTGGTTTGTACTTATCACTTCAATGCATGCAGCATCTCTCTGTGTAATGCAGTCATTCATTCTACTATTACTATTTTTAGAAAAAAAACATTGTCATCAAGTCACTTCCAGTTCACAGTGACCTCATGTGTGTCACAGTAGAATTATACTCTGCAGGGTTCTCAATGGCTGGTGTTTCTAAAGTAGATTGCCAGGTTTTAATTCTGAGGCCCTTCTAGGTAGGCTTGAACCCCTAACTTAGCAGTTAGCAGCCAAGTGTGTTAACCATTTGTACCACCCAGGGAGGGAATCCTTTATCTACTGAGGACCTCCTGTATAAATTCTATGTGATTAGTAAGGAATTATATACCATCTCCAGAATTGATTGACAAAAGAGGTGTCATATCCCCACTTCACAGATCCAAAAGTGATGTCTCAGAGAGGATGGATAACATCTCAAATGCAGTACCAAAGAGTCACGAAGGTGAAAGAGCAGTGTGAGCACACAGCAGGGTATGATAGTACGTAGATGAACTTCACTGAAATCTCAACCTTAAGTATGAAGAGGTAAAACATGAATCCAGAACACCAAACTCTTGACTCCTAAAAAGAGAACTGTGAACTTCATACGCAAGGTCCATCACAGAGTTTTAAGGGTATTGGTCAAGGTGTACATGAATGTACCTAAAATGTCAACCCCATCACCAGCTTTTCTTTTGTCATGTAGCATTGACTCCTGTGGCTAGGAAGACTATGGGTATATCTTAGGGGAAAAATGTGGTTATTACCCAAGATAAGTCAATGTATTGGAATGATAATGTGGGTGAAGAATATTGAAACTACCATCAATGCTGGAAAAACAAGCACATCAATCTTAGAAGAAGAACGGCCAAAATGCCCCTCAGAAGCAAGAATGGTGAGCCTTTGTCTCATATGGGGACATCATGGTCAGTGAAGTGGAGGGTCCGAGGAAAAGAGGAAGACTCTCTATGAGATGTCTGAAAGAGTCGAATCAGAATGTGCATGATTTATTGCGTGCAAAATTATGATCTGCTCTAAAAATCTTCACCTAATTCACAATTAAAAGTTTCAAACAAAAATAAAATTTAATTTGTTTCCACTTTTCACTATTATAAACCATATCAGGATCAACACCCTCTTAGCTGAAGGCTGTGCTTGTTTGGTTCCTATAACTAAGAACCTAGGTGTTACTGAGTCAATTATATTGAGTAGATGGGTCAGAGAGAATGCCAAATTTTAAGGCTGAAACAGGAACAAAGCAAAGCCACAAAGTCCCTGAGAAGCCCCAAAATAGACTTCAGGCTAGGAAGGGCAGTTACCGGAATCCCCCAGGACCAGTGGGGAGATAGTCATAAAGATCGGTGGACAGACCTGGAATTATGTATACTCTTTTGGGGTTTTTGCTAGTTATTTTCTTATTTTTTTCTTTTTCCATTTTTCTTCAACCTTTTGTTTTCTTTTTGTTTTGTCTCCATTATTGTTGTTGTGCCTACCTATATAAAATAGGCATGGGAAGCAAGCTCAAAGAGAAGCAATGGGATGGATGGTTCTGGAGGGACTTAGGGAGAGGAGGGAGTGGGGGAGGGAGCAGTGAGCAGGGAACAACTACGGAATTAAAATCAACAAGGAGGACTACGTAGATATCCTGGGGGTGTTGGAGCATCAGCAATCTAGCTGAGAGGAATTACGAAGGGTCAGAAGAAGGTGAGCCTGGTGGTGGGGCAGGAGAAAGGTAAAAGGTACACAGGAAAGATCTAGGAAGCAAAGCTATGGATAGAGGTATTCACATAGAAGTGTACATATGTAAATACATTAATTCACAAAAATAGAAGTATTGGTAAATCAATATACACATATTTATATGGCAATACACTGAGGTATTGGGCAGACTTTGGGCCTCTGCTAAAGACCTGCCTTAATGCAAAAACAGTTTGTTCTAACAACCTGATATTCTGTGATGCTCACCCTCCTGGCATGATTGCTGAAGACAAAATGGGTGCACAAGCAAATGTGGTGAGGAAAGCTGATGGTTCGAAGTATAGCTGTAGGAATGTATACATGTAAATATATTAATTTATTATGAAAGGGATAGAGGCCAATGTACATATATTTATATTTAGAGTATTAAGATAGCAAATGGATGTTGGGCCTCTACTCAGTCTCCCTAAAAACAAGAACACTTCATTCCAATAACTTGGCACTCTTTGATACTCACCTTCCTGACAAGTTCAATGAAGACAAAATGGATGCATAAACAAATGTGGTGAAGAAGGTGGATGGTGCCTGGATATCCATAGAAATATAGCATGTGAGGTCTTAAAGGCTTGAAGTTAAACAAGCAGCCATCTAGTAGGAAACAAATAAGCCCATGTGGAAGAAGCACACCAGTCTGTGTGATCATGAGGTATTGACGGGATCAGGTATCAGGCATCAAAAGACCCCAAACAAACAACGATATCGATGTGAATGATGGGGATTGGAGTAGAGACCCAAAGCCAATCTGTAGACAATTGGACATCCCCCCACAGAAGGGTTACAAGGAAGGGACTATTTAACCAGTGTGCAGCACCGACAAAATAACATAATTCCTCTAGTTCCTGAATGCTTCCTCCTCACCACTACCATGACAGTTCTACCTTACCAATCCAGCTGGAGTACACACATTGGTACAGATAAGAGCTCCCAATACATGGAATTCTGGACAGATAAAACCCTCAGGAACAGTAGTAGGAGTAGCAATATCATGAGTGGGGGGATGGTGGGAGTGGGAGAGAGAAAGAGGAAGGGGGACAAAAGGGGAACCCATCACAAGGTCAGATATATAGCCCACCTCCCAGAGGGACGAATAACAGAAATGTGGATGAAGGGAGTCAATAGACAGTGTAATACATGAAATAACAATGATAATATATAATTGATCAAGGATTCACAAGGTTGGGAGGGTGGGAGGGAGGGACAAAAAGAGGAGCTGATATCAAGGGCTCAAATAGAAAGAAAATGTTTTCGAAATATTGATGACAACATATATACAAGTGTGCTTAATTCAATTGAATGATGGATTGCCATAAGATTTGTAATCCCCCTCCCAATAAAATGATTTTTTTTTTCAAAAAGAGAAAGCTGATGGTGCCCAGTTATCAAAAGATAGAGCATCTGGGGTCTCAAAGCCTTGAAGTTAACCAAGTAGCCAGCTAACTGAGAAGCAACAAGCCCATATTAAAGAAGCACACCAGCCTTAGAAGACCCAAAACAAACAAAAAACATATTGTTGAGAATAACTGGGGGGGGTAGTCAAAGCAGAGACTATCTGTTAGACAATGGGACATCACCTCACAGAAGGGTCACAAGGAAGGGATAACATGGCAGAGCAGAGCACCAATGAAACATAGAATACTCTTCTGGTTCCTTGAGGCTGTCTCACCCCCACTATCATGACCCCAGTCCTGCCTTTCACTGAGCGCTAGACCACAGCATGTGCACAGGTACAGATAAGGGCTCACGACACAGGGAATCCAGGACAGGTAAACCCCTTAGGAATAGAAATGGAAGTAGGGACACGAGGAGGGTAGGGGAAGGTAGGGAGAAGATGGGAGGAAAGGGGAACAGATCACAATGATGAACACATAGCTACACCCCACCTAGGGGGCAGGAAAAACAAAAACCATGGGCAACGGGAGACAGCAGTTGGTATAAGATATGAATAACAATAATAATTTATAATTTATCAAGGGGTCATGAAGGTGGAAGGCAGGGTGGGGGTGGGAAAGGAGCTGATACCAATGGCTCAAATAGAAAGTAAGTGTTTAGAAAATAATGATGGCAACCTATGTAAAAGTATGCTTGATAAAATTGATGTAGGGATTGTTATAAGAGATGTAAGAGCCCCCAACAAAATGATCTTTAAAAAATTGTTTTAAGGATGCAAATAAAAAAGGAGGGGAGGCTGTAGTTTATATCTCCACGGGAGGAGAGATGAATCAGACCTCAGCTGGTGTGCCAAGACGTGAATGCAGCATACTGGCATGAAGCAGTGAACCAATAGAGAGGTGTGCAGGGTTGGCCCCAATCCCAGCTACTTGGACACACACACCCCACCTCCAGAAGAATGCACTACAGAGGACAGCACTGAAGCTACAGTTCAGCAAGAGGGATCTGTCTGATCAGAGCACACAGGAGCAAACTAAGAGGGAAGGAGAGAGAAAGAGAGTGGAACACATCCTGGCCAACCAAGCCTTGAGGATATTCCTGCTCAGAGCAACCAATGCACAGAGAGGACCATAGGGCCAGCCCCACCAGGAGACATGACATCCTTCACTGACCCATAGAGCTATAGGGGACAACACTGGAAACACAGTGCAGGAATTGTGCCTGATCTGACCCCGCCACACCAGGATGAAACACTAAGGGCATGCAACAGAACAGTAAGGAGAGCAAAGAAATGAAGCCCCCAAGGAATCCCAAAAATAGACTTTGGGGCCAGGGCGTAGCACCTTATGAGACTCATGTAGGTCAACAGACCTGGGACTATTTATATGTTTTTCTTTTTTTGTTTTGTTTTGTTTTTGTGTTATTGGTTTTGTATATCTATCTAGATAAGATAGGCTGGATAAACAAACCGGAGGAGAAAGCAGGGTGACAGGTGGATCTGGAGGGATATGGAAGAAGGGGAGGCAGAGGAAAGAAAGGGTGGAGCCAATAAGCCCAAGGACAAGGGACCAACAAATGATCTAAAGTTGATGGCGAGGAGGGCATAGGATGCCTGGTGGGGCTTGATCAAGTACAAGGAGCCAAAAGGAATTAACAAAAGCTGCATGAAGGTCGAACATGATAGTGAGATAAGAGGAAAGTAAAAGAAAATAGAGGGAAGGAATTAGGAGGAAACGGGCATTTTAGAGGTCTAAATATAGGCATATACATTGTAAATATATTTACATATAACGATAGGGAAATAGATCTATGTACATATATTTATATGTTAAGTATTAAGGTAGCAGACAGACATTGGGCCTCTATTCAAGTCCTCCCTCAACACATGAGCACTTTGTTCTAATAACCTGGCATTCAGTAATGCTCACCTTCCCGACACTAATGCTGAAGACAAAATGGGTGCATAAGCAAATGTGGTGAAGAAAGCTGATGGTGTCCAGCTATCAAAATATATACCTTCTGGGATCTTAAAGGTTTGAAGATAAACAAGCAATCATCCAGCTGAGAAACAGCAAAGCCCACATGGAAGAAGCACACCAGCCTGTGTCATCATGAGGTGTTGATAGGATCAGGTATCAGGCATCAAAGACCCAGAACAAAAAAAAATCATATCAATTGTGAATAGGGGCATGGAGTGGAGACCCAAAGCCCATCTATAAACAATTGGACCTCCCCTCACAGAAGGGTCACAAGAAAGAGATGAACCAGTCAGAGCACAGTATAGCATAGCACCAATGAAACATACAGCTTTCCTCTAGTTCTTTAATGCTTCCCCCCACCATCCCCCACTATCATGAATCCAATTCTACCTTACAAATCTGGCTAGACCAGAACATGTATATAGGTACAGATAAGAGCTCGCAACACAGGGAATCTGGGACAGATAACCCCTCAGGACCAATAAGGAGAGTAGCTATGCCAGGAGGGGTAGAGGGTAGAAAGGGGGAACCGATCACAATGATGGCCATATGAGCCCAACCCACTCCCCACCCAGGGGGACGAACAACTGACAAGTGGGTGAATGCAACAGTGGTCGGTGTAAGACATGAAAAATAATAATTTATAAATTATCAAGGGTTCATGAGGGATGTAGGGGGGAAATGAGCTGATACTAAGGGCTCAAGTAGAAAGAAAATATTTCAAAAATGATGATGGCAACATATGTATAAATGTGCTCCACACAATGGATGGATGGATGGATGGATGGATGGATGGATGGATGGATGGTGATAAGAGCTGTAAGAGTCCCCAATAAAATGATTTTTTAAATAAAAAAATCTATTCAGACACACCACCCAATATCTCAGAACCCAAGCTTTGGGGAGGCATGTATTTGATCTCCAGTTTATAGATGAAAACCCCAAAGCTCAGTGCAGCCAATTAAATTGTCCAAGATCACAGGGCCAGAAATAGCAGTGCTGGTACATAAACTCAGATTCACCAGATATCATAGCCCATGTTCTTTCCACACCCTGGGCTCTCAGGACAACCTGGAGGCAACGTTCCTGAGCTGGTATGGGGTGCTGGAGGACCCCTCCCAAACCCCTCATCCCTGATCTGGGTGCTCGAGTGGGAACAACATGGAGAACATCTCCCGAACACACTGGATAGCTGATTCCCGATCTCTGAAGCAACCCAAATCCAACCCTCTGCTCTTGGTCTTAATCCAACTACTTCCTGCTTTTCACATAGAGAGGCTGGCCCCTCCCTCCATGTCCCCACGTTTTACCCTCACTGGTTTCACTAGCTTCCTTTCTCTCTTCTCTTTGACTCAGTGTCAGTAATCGGTCCCTCCTCATGTTAGCCCATCCTCCTTGGAGGATGCAGCAGGAATCAATCTCCAAGGTATGCCTAGTTTCCCACCCCTCACCCTCATCCTACCCTTTCCTTTATCTTGCCCAATTTGCTCTTGGTCTTTTCTCCCCTAGTTTCTTCAAATTTAGCTCTTGTCACCCTTTGTCCTTCTTCTTGTCACAAGAACTCCCTTTGGGTTGACACTATCTGACTCCCTTCCACCACTCCCACCCCAGCTGGCTCCCAGTCCATCGCATCACAGAGACTGGCTGGTGTGGAGGAACTGGGTTTTGCTGTTTAAACAACTCCCAGAGTCCTGGGTACCAGCCCCACTGTGGCCTCAGTCTAGCCCACATGAAGGTTGGTGCCTACAAAACTCTGTGGTGGGTAAATTAGTAAGGGAAGAAAACTGGAACAGGAGGACATAAATATTTATGGATCCCAGTATAGACCTAAACATGGACATCTTTTTTTTTAAGATTCATTTCCAAAAATCTAAGAAAGTTTTGAATACTATGAGTACTTTGTTTCCAAATTTTCATGCCTTGAGCAACAACAACAAATTTCAAATTATATTGCTGGGATGGGGTCTAACTTTTCCCCTGTGAATTGTAGGCATTTTCACTCTTGCTTGCAAAACAAACAAGCAAACAAACCCAAAAAATGGCTGAGTCATTCTAATGCTCCCTTTTGAACAAACCACTTTAAAAAATAAATTATATTCCTTATAGAGCAAACCTGCATTCACCAGGTTCACTGTCATCAATGTCCAGCCAGTGAAGACTCACTGCCATCAGAATAAGCACCACAAAAAGAGGAAGGGAACTCCGACTCCCCAACCCACTTCTCCGTGAGTCGGAATCTACTCCCTGGCTCTTGAGTGTGGCTTTTGAGTTTAACTGACTTCTCAGTCAGAGAAGCTCTGATTCAGAGCAAAGTGCCCTGCAAAAGCCCTGTCTGCAATCTAAGTCGAGCTGACATGCGGAAACTGGGGACTTCTCGTGCCTAAGAATCACTGGGTCTTTTTTCAATGCATCAACGTTTCACCAAAGACATTCTTTAGAAAGCTAGTTAACTGAAGGAGTTAAAAGTTATATTCAGTGAGTCATTAGCATTAACGTTCCTGGACTGAATCACTTCTTTGAAAGAGGTCCACCTGAAAGCAAAACAAGAGTCCAGCAACACAAACCGTGGCTTGTATGAAAAAGGGAAATCTGCTGGCTTCTCCTAAGGTCCGATTAGCAAGGCCAGCCAAGAGGCTGTGGGCGTGTGTTCAGCATTCCCAGGCCCCCAAATGATGTGTTACCATTTGGTTCACCCTTATTTGCATATAAAAGTCTTTAAGTTTTGGTTTTAGATCGTTTTAAATGTTATAAAACCCTGAGGGATTCTAATGGAAAAAAATTTCCCTAAAATACTCTCATATACCATACATGGCTGACTTAATATTAGGGGTGTGGGTCCTTCTGCCTGGTGTCGTTGGTGAAACATTTTGGGCTGTTAACCACAAGATGGATGGTTCAAACCCACTAGACTCTCCACGGAAGCAATGAGTTTCTTTGCTCCCCTTAGAAAGCCTTCAGAACCCTCTGGAGTACCTGGACCTTGTAAGATGGCTATGGAACAGGATCGACTCCATGGCGATAGGTTTATTTGTTTTGTTTTTTAAAATAGTTTTATTGGCACCTATTTCACACATCCTAAAATTTAATCATCCGATTATATTAAGAAGATTTATGTAATTTCTTCCCATATTCATTGTTGCTCACTCCCCATCTCCCCCCACTCTGCTCTGCAATACCCCTATCCAGTTACTATCTGTATAGATCTACCTACCCTGGATTTCATATACAGAAATCATACAAAGCAAACAAACCAAACTAACGCAACAATGATGACTACACAAAACATAGAAAAACCTCCATCAAAGAGAAAGCAGAAAATATTAAAAATTAAAACTATAAAATAGACCAAACCACTCATTTTAAATTTGTTCTCATTTTTAATATTCTTTGCTTCCCTTTTGTGTGAGGAATTTATCTGATTTACTTTGAGATTGTTGTTAGGTTTTGTTGTTGTTGTTGTCTTCTTTTCTAAATGTATTTTCTGTACATGAAATTCAGGATAGGTAAATATATAGAAATGATAACTGGATTAATTATTCCTTGGGGGTATGTCAGGGGGAATTGGGGAGCTAATAACAATGAGTACAGGAACAAAGAAAATGCTCTAAAAATAAAAAATGCTCTAAAATCAATTGTGGTTATTGTTGTATGGCTCTTTAATATGCTTGGACTATTGAATTCTATACTTTGTGGATTACATGCCAATAAATCTATTAAAAATTAAATAAGTAAAATAAGATGGGTCAAAAGGGAGATCCAGTGACATGGGATTATATGTTAACCTAACTCCATCTGCCATAATTGACTCTACGATGCTCTCTGTCTGCCGATAAGGCTATTCACAGCCCCCAAGGAGGTCAGACGGAGGGACTTCACTGGAGCCAATCCACGTGGGGACCCTGAAAATAGATTTTGGGTTTCAATTGTCATCCAAAGTCTCCTGGAAACCAAGTGTTCAGAGTTTAAGCTCTGATACCATTCCCTCCTTCAGATTTTGGTTTTAAGATTTATAATCCTCAGATCATACAGGCTGGCATGCTTCTTCCATGTGACCTTAGTTGATGCTCACTTCCATGGCTGGTTATGTGAAGACAGCCTTTAAGATCCCAGACACTATTTTTTTCTGATCATCAGGAACCATCTGGTTCCTTCACCACAATTTGCTATAGCCCCCTATCTTCAGTGAGCATCAAGCAAGGCCAAGGCAAAAGAGTAATTTTCTTCTCAGATTTGGGGCTAGAATTAAGTACGAACTCCAAACCCATTCATATATCTATGGTTTATATATCTCTGATACACTTTAGAGACATCATTATCATCATATGATTGAGATGATGTGTTGTTTTTAACTTACAGGAAACTTAGAGCCAGCTGAGGATAGGATAGGATAGGATAGGATAGGATAGGATAGGATAGGATAGGATAGGATAGGATAGGATAGGATAGTATGATAGGATCCCACAGAAGGCAAGACCTACATTGATACTATGTATCAAACGGGAGGAAAGGGGATGAAGAGCAACCCCTTCACAATGATCCAGCATGTAGAGCACCGTGAAAGCGTTGGCCTTTGGTGGTCTGTAAACCACTGTCTCAAACTGGGAGAACTAACCCTAACCCTGAAAGTTCCCCAAACTGGAGGCTGGGATTGAAGGTTGCCTTAGGAAAAAAGGAACACATTGTTCTAATGTGGCAATCAACTCCCTGCGATGCTTAAGAACAAAATTCTGCCATCTTGTTACGATTTCTTAAATTATACATTCTCAGACAATGAATAGCCGAGATGTGGCCAAAGCTATTTAGAAACACTTCAGAGCATGTGAGCATAATTTCATACTCCATTATAAGGCATTCTTATGAAATTACATGCTGCATCTTTCCAAATGCCAAGACAGTTCATCCTAAAACAGAAGTGCCCTGGTACATTCATACCAAAGCCTTCAGAAATTAAAAATATGCCTGAGACTACATTAAATTCACCTAAATTGAAAGTCCCCAATCGGAACAAGAGTTCTGTCATTGGATCCTTGACTTTGCCAAACATTCTTTTCATCACTTTCTTTTTTTAACCTAATATTCTAACTTAAAGACATTGTAGCTCCAATCCGTCAGTGTTTCTCCCGAGTAGCATAAGCTACTACTTGAATACAGACTTCTTCATTCCCACGCAGGCTATTGGAAAGGTAGTCAAACAGAGCTTCAACTCTATTTACAGGCCAGCGCTATCTTTGTTTCTGCCTTTAGCCAAGATCGGGGTGCAGGGTTGACATGGGAAACCCAATAGCTAGCTCAGCCTTCCTGGTAAAGATCAGTGAGGACCTCACCACCTAAGATTTTATGACCTATTGAATGGAGAGGACAAAGGTAAGGTGTGCTATTCAGTCATTTGGGAAGATTCTAGTGTAACTCACATTCCCCAAGGGAAGACTGGCATGTTTGGGTAAACATGGTCCAAAACATTAGCATTGTCATGTGAGTTTTCTAACTCTAGTCCTATGCCAATAAGAATCTCTAACTGCCTGACTAGAGAGCCCCTCCCACATATTTCTAGAAGTCTCCAGAGGGTGCACCACACGTTTTTTTTACAGCACCCATTTTGTGGTTGGCTGCTGCTGCTGCTGCTGCTTCGGGTCACACGACAGTGGGAGACTGTGGCTGCCTGCGGTCCCTCCAGACCCTGAGGGTCTCTAAGGAGGAAAGGAGGCTCCCTTCCTTTGGGTGAAACGCTATTGAGTGGCCCCAAGCCCTGACCCTCTGAGTCCCTAAGGCCCCTAGTCCTCAGGTCACCTGACCTTCTGTGGACACAGTTAAGCCCGCTGAGGTTCTCGCTACACTGGCATCAGGGAAGGAAATGTGGTTCTTCCCAACTTGCCTAGTGAAGGCTCCTAACAGTCCCTTGGAGAAGATCAGACATTATCTTCCTAGTAAGATCATCCCCAAGGGAGTGACACAAGTATCCCACCTCTTATAAGACAAAGAGGGACGTCGGGAGACAGAAGGCCACACGGGACAGGCAACCATGAAAACGCAAGAATAGGAAACCGAGAAAATCTATGGAGACATAGGGCTGTGGGGGGGGGGGGGGTGCGCTAGCACAGAATTTCATGATGCTGCACTTGGCCTGGGCCAGGGACAGCCTGCTTCGCCTCACCAGGGTAAATGGGTCACTCCCAGCCAGTGGAGGGTCCGTCTCCACGCGCGAGCGCTTTGCAAATAGGGTACATAAGTGTGCTGTGACTGCAGCGATAATCCAGCGAAGCTGGGAGCGGAATAGTGACAGGCTAAAGGCATTTCATTGCCCAGCTACCTCTCTCAGCACCCAAGTGCGGTCGATTCATTCTACTGATCACCACAGGCTGTGGTGTGTGTCAGGGATGGCTGGAGGTGGCCAGCGTTTGAATGCTTCTGCAGGTTTAATTATTGTTGGGTAAGAACTTCTCCCTGTTTCCATGAAGAGCAGATGATCAACGGGACCCACTCAGGGCCCCGCACGTGGTGCTGGAGGGGAACTCTGCTTTTCCCAAGCACCATTTCAGAATGCCATGTCCGTATGCTGAGGTGGTCACTGTACAGATTTAATAATACCAGCCTGTCCACGACAGATATTTAAATAAATGCTTTCCATGTGAAGCAACTGTCATTATTATCAATATTTGGGTGAAACCAGAAGACCGGTGACAGCTCCAACAGCTGCATTCAGCTTTGGCTCGGTAACAAACCCAGAAAGCTCCCCAGCGAGAAATAAGGCAGGGTTTGATGAATTCCACTCAGCTTTTCGGTTACAGATTATTAAAAGATGAATTATAAAATTGGCACAATAGTGGCCACACGCATTCTTTCAGACCAGCATCATCCCCAAGACTCTGATGGTCACAAAAGAATCTTTAAATCAGAGGACAATTCAGGCTTCATGCAAACAGGCACCGTCTGTAGTGCTGCTACTCACCATTAGCACGTGGCTGTCTCTGAGCAAGGGCCCATGACTAAACACAGACAGCCTCACACAGATGAGTACAGGACAAGGATGACCCAGGATGCCAAGCATCGAACTCTGCCTTGTCCCTGATCTAGAACTTGCTGGAGATTCCGGCAGGCAGGCAATTCTGCTAGAAGACTTCTAAGCAGAGGCCTTGGGCCGAGGGAAGAGCTCTAAATCATGCCAGCCAGCTCCAGGGTTTTGGCAGTTCCTTCTAGTGGGATTCTAGGTGGAATTCAGTAAAATACGCTCAATTAATTAGGATGCTGAGTAGGTCCCCGACAGTACACGGAATTTTTGTTTTCAGACTGATTTCTTCTCCAACACGGAGGGTGAAGTTGGAACACACACGTGTAGAGGGTTCTCAGCATTCCACATCTCTGGCTGCGAATACCCTTTGACTCACCCTCGTGCCTCACGAGAGGACCCCGGAAGAATGTGCTGTTGCTCTTAGGTATTATTCCAACTCAAAGTGATCCTACGGACCACAGAAGGAAACACGGCCTGGTCCTGGGCCAGCCTCACCACTGTCCCTGTGCTTGAGCCCCTTGCAGATAAATATAGACAGTCCGTCCAAGTGTGGAGTGCGCAGCCCGGTATCTATCTCCATTTAGCACCCTTTCAAAGATAACTGCCCCCTCGCATATTTGGGGGAAACTAACATTGCCTCATATCCTGGTCTACGCATCTCACTGGTTCTCTTGACCCTCTCAGTATGCTGTCCCAGGGATCCCTTGCGCCTCCATCTGGTGGTGCTCCTGAGAGCCTCCTGAAGATGAGGACCATAGTTCAACCTTGCTGCGAGACTAACCTGGGAAGAGAAAGACAGGAGGAGAGCCTTCTGTCAGGGGTCCTGGCTTCATGCCTCGCTGGACCCTGCACGACCTAGGATGCAACACTCATGGCTGGTTGGGGTCAGCTAAAGGTCTCCAGCCAGAGAAAGAGCAGGCTTTCTACCCAGTAAAACATCCCCAGGGGCAGTGCCACTCTGTCTGAGAGGTTCACTCGGAGTCAGAATCAACTCAATGGCAGTGAGTCTGGTTTTCTTTTGGAACGGATACCACAACCTAGGAGTACAGGTCACACTAAACATGAGTGGTAAACCCTTCTGGGACAGGTAGGTTTATTGTGCCAGCCTGGCCAACAGGAACATGTGGGCTTGATCACGTTGCAGTTTGTTTGGAGGGCAAAGAGATACCTTATATACTCGTGTATAAGCCGAGTTTTTCAGCACCAAAAATGTGCTGAAAAACGGGTTCGGCTTATACACGGGTCAGTGGTATCCCAGCAAGGTGTAACATCTCGCTGCCCCCCCCCACCCAGGCAAAGGGACCAGCACCCGTTATCTCGCGGGTGATTGCCTTTTCTCCGCTGTTCTTTACTCACATCTAACCAATCAGAGCCGTCCTATGACGTGGACGGCTCCAATTCGCAGAAGCACCTGTAGTGATTCACTTACGCTGGCAGCTGAACTGGTAAGGATGTGTCTGACTGCGCTCCATCTCTCCCCTCTGGTCTCTGTGTTAATTCACATCCTGCATCCCCACCCCCCGCATGAACTCCCCGCCCCTCCTCCCAGTTTATACTCGAGTCGATCAGTTTTTCTGGTTTCCCAGGTAATAATTAGGTACCTCGGCTTATACTCGGGCCGGCTTATATTTGAGTATATACGGTAAATGGCTCTTGCTCTCTGGTGATGAGTGTGCTGCCATGTGCCACTTTAGCTAGTCTCTGCCTTAACCCACGGATCGTGTCACAAGAGCTTGAGTCGCCTTCAAGACCTGCTTCACTATGCTGCTAATGTGTACATCACAAGAGCCTGAGGCTGGTGGATCCTGTCAATCCGGGTCTGCTTCGCTAAGCTTCTGAGCTACTGATTGTTAGTGACCCACACTGCTTGCCTTGCCTGAGGGAGGACTCCGCTATCTGCTTGTTTGACCTTGGACCCAGCAGCCAATGTGAGCTGAAGGCCTTCCAGTATATTAACTGCTCCAAGAAAGTGAGTTGAATGAACCCTCTGTACTGCTGTGTGGACTAATTAGCTGTTATATTCCTTCTCGTTTTGTGTGTGTGTGTGTGTGTGTGCGTGTGTGTGCGTGTGTGTGTGTGTGTGTGCGTGTGTGTGTGTGTGTGTGTAAATCATAAGTGTTCTGCTTTTGTTTCTCTAGAGAACCCTGCCTAACACCCCTTCCCAGGAGTTCCCCTTAGGTTACTCCAGTTTCGAATCTCAATTCCCTATCTTCAAGATCATCTTTCCTTTGCCATCCTGGAAAACAGAGAGCTACTTCTTTGATTCTTCCCAGAGTGAATTTCCACTCCCTCCCTAGGAACAAGTTTCTTTTCTAACAAGGAATTCTGTGAGCCTCTATCGGTTTCCAGTCCCAGTAGGCTTTAGTCAAAATGCATGCGCTTTCACCACTAATCCACACTGGACTTCCAGACCCCTTGGAGATCTCACCATTGTGTGGGCTGAAGGCAGCATGTCCCAGCTTCTTCCGCTGTCTTCTAGAGGCCTGTAGAAATGCCTTGGCAGTTCATGCGTGCATGGCACAAACATATGCATCCCCTAAACAAAAACAGTTTTCTGAAACAGAGCCGCCTAAATCTACCTGCCTGTAGGCATCTCTGAAGGCCCCTGTGGGCTGTGTGGGAGGAAAAGGCACCAGCTATTCGCAGTCAGGGATTGAGTCAAGGCTGGGAACTTTCCACGTGTATGTATTCTAACGTCAACTCTTATGCTTGAGGAAAAGTTCATCTGACAGGGAATAAATACTGAGTGTATTATAGTAGAAATGTTAAACACCCTAAAAAACATTTTCTTCACACAAATAAAAATGTCCACCGAGTTGTTCCATGCTCACAGTGGAAAGAGTGGTCCGGTGGTTCTCAACCTTCCTCACGCCACGACCCTTTAATACAGTTCCTCATTTTGTGGTGATCCCCCCCCCCAACCATAACATTATTTTCACTGCTACTTCAGAACTGTCATTTTGCTACTGTTATGAATCAGGTGACCCCTGTGAAAGGGTCGTTCGACCCTTTACAAAGGGGTCACGACCCACAGGTTGAGAACCACTGGAGTAGCGCGTTTTTGTGCAATATCAGTTTGCCTTTTCTTTGTCTTCTGATTCCTGACCAGAGCCAGGAGCCTGACTAGATATGGGCAATGGAGCAGATGATGGATCTCTGCCTCTGAGTCACACGGAGACAACAGTGCTGGCCCTGGTGAACTCATACAGTACAATGGGGAAGTGGATTGGGTAGCAGACAGCCCCAGGCTCCTCTTATTCTCAGGATGTAGGGAGGAAGCATGACCTCTATGTGACATCCCAAGGAGCAGAGCACACCTTCTGGGAAGCTGCCCACAGGGAACAGCCCAAACTCTGTGTGTGTATGTCCCTGGAGCCAGATCAAATTTTGGGATAAAACTTCTTCTTCCAACAGTATTGGCAAGTAGACGGAGAAACATGTAAAGAGACATTCTCCACTCTCAGCAGTAAATCACCAAAGCCAGCGCGGGGTGGGGCGAGGGGCTGTGGTTTATTAGGCACATCTGTAATAACTGGCCTTCGAAATTCAAAGAAACTTTCGCTCTGGCCTCACTGGGATTAGTCCCAAGCTGCAAAGCTCTGATCCAAAAAGTGAACTAGAGAGCAAAAGAAATAAAAATTTAAAAGTTACTCATAGCTAGCCTCTTTTCCTTCTCTTAAAAAAAAACAACAACCCAAGAACACGGACTGCACGCTAGTCACCACCTTCTTAGTAAACATGAAAAAGCCTCTGGCCTGACCGCATTGGTACCCTAACCTGGCTTGTGGGCTGTCACTGAAGAATCAGGACAGCCTCGCTCTTCTGTTCTGCTGCATCCCAGCTCTTAGCAGGACGCCTGGCGTGTAGTAAATGCTCAATAAGTATTGACCAGATGAACGTGCTCCTCAAGTTGCAGGAGTGGATGGCTTTGACGGGGCTCCTCGGGAAGTTGGTGAGATGAAATGCATCCCACTTGCCAATTACAGCTTAAGGAGATTATCTAGCAGGAGGTGACTCTCCCGAAATAAGATTTCAGCAGAGATCCATCTGTCAACCAATGATATCGATATTAAGAAATGAGAAGCCCCTAACAAAATCACTCCGTCTAACCTCCTGGCTGTGCAGAGAAGCGGCTGAAGGGCCATTATCTGCTTACACGGCACGATGAGAGTCCTTCACCTCCTTCTGTGCTCCACCTTCAAAATCTGTTGAGAAAGCAGCAACCCCACCAGGAAGCAAACAGACCCGCATTCTGTTTATATTGTACAACACCCTGCTGGTCAGATTCTCCTTCCAGCATGCAAATGATTCCGAGCATACTCACTACTTTCACGATGCAAGGCGACCATTGCTAGCACAATGAAAATAGTTACCTTCGAATAAATACAAATACAGCTAAACACTCAATGGTCTGGATACCCGCCCTTTCTTTATTCCTAATCATGAGTCCAGAGTTGAGCTGATTTATATCCTTAACATCAATGAAAAAGAAGCCTCTTTACATAAATAGCTAGCATAAAGAAGATGTATTATTTTAATATGATTATAGGTGGTCCATTAATCTTACTTGTGAGAACTAAATTTTAAGTATTTTTAAAGTGGTTATTTGCACATAAAAGGGATGAGACTTTTTTAATGAGTCAGATTTATTAAAAACATGACTAACTGGATCTCTCCATCGATGCTTTGTTGTATCCCATTGCCCTGAATGGTGCAACCAGAGTGCTGACACTGAATTGGTTTTGAAATATCCTCTAGTATTTTACTTTTCTATCATTTTATTGGGGGCTCATACAACTCTTATCACAATCCCTTCATACATCAATGGTGTAAAGCACATCTGTACATTCATCACCCTCATCATTTTCAAAACACTTGTTCTCCACCTAAACCCCTGGCATCAACTCATTTTTCCCCTCCCTCCCTGCTCCCCCTTCCCTCATGAACTCTTGATAATTTATAAATTATTATTTTGTCATATCTTGCCCTGTCCAATGTCTCCCTTCACCCCCTTTTCTGTTGTCCATCCCCCAGGGAGGAGGTCACATGTAGATCCTTATAATCAGTTCCCCCTTTAAAACCCACCCTCCCTCTACCCTCCCAGTATCGCCACTCACACCACTGGTCCTGAAGGGATCATCCACCCTGGAGTCCCTTGTTTCCAGTTCCTATCTATACCAGTGTACAACCTCTGGTCTAGCCAGATTTGTAAGGTAGAATTGGGATCATGATATTAGGGGAGAAGGAGGCATTTACAAACTAGAGAAAAGTTATATGTTTCATCGTTGCTACATCGCACCCTGACTGGCTCATCTCCTCCCCAAGACCCTTCTGTAAGGGGATGTCCAGTGGCCTACACATGGGCTTTGGGTCGCCACTCTGCACTCCCTCACTCATTCACTATAAGATTTTTTTGTTCTGATGATGCCTGATACCTGATCCCTTCAACACTTAGTGATTGCACAGACCAGTATGCTTCTTCCATGTGGGCTTTGTTGCTACTGAGCTAGATGGCTGCTTGTTTACCTTCAAGCCTTTAAGATAGCAGATTCTATATCTTTTGATAGCCAAGTACCATTAGCTTTCTTCACCACATTTATTTATGCACCCATTTGTCTTCAGTGATCGTATCATGGAAGTGAGCACACAATGATATGTTTTTTTGTTCTTTGATGCCTGATAACTGATCCCTTCAGCACCTCATGATCACACAGGCTGGTGTGCTTCTTCTATGTGGGCATTATTGCTTCTGAGCTATATGGCCGCTTGTTTGCCTTCAAGCCTTTAAGACCCCAGACACTACATCTTTTGATAGTTGGGCACCATCTGATTTCTTCACATTTGCTATTCACCCGCTTTGTCTTCAGCGATTGTGTCAGGAAGGTGAGCATCATAGAATGCCAATTTAATAGAAGAAAGTATTCTTGCATTGAGTGAGTAGTTGAGTGGAGGCCCAATATCCTTCTGCGATCTTAATATTAAACTTATAAATATATACACATAGATCTATTTCCCCACTCTCATATAAATATATTTGCATATGTTCATGCCTTTATTTAGACCTCTAATTTAATGAGGCTCTTGTCTATGGAAAATTGGGGTAAATGAGCTTATAAATGAAAATATTACTTCACAACCAATGAATATGGAATTTTTTGAAGGTGCTTTTCCATCACAAACAAATAACTGATTTTTGTCCTTTCTTCTTGAGCTTGCCCCACACTTTCTGTAGCAATAGTTGCCTGAATGACACAAAAGAAAGAAGGTGAAATGAAGACAATGCTTTGTTCCATTTTTCCTTATCATCTATATTCTGAGTATTGCCTACTTCATCAACTGCTTCCCTTGTGGGGCTGGACCCTTGAGCCACAGAAATCGCTGGAAAGATAACGTGAACCACGCCATGCCTCTGTGAGTAGTGACAGGTGAGTTTTTTATGGTGGTCTATATCCCCAGGAAAGATGTTTCTGCAATGCCAATTAACGCTGGTTTTACACATACTCAATAAGCACCTTCCTTGCAAAATCTCACGCCTCTACTATCAACAATTCTTTCCTGACTCCTGATTCCAGTGAAAGAGCACGTGGTGAACTGCTTCTACAACAATTCACTTTTAGATGTGTGTGCTCAGTAAGAACTTCTTATGACCCCTGTTAGATGTTAAGTGCTGAGCCTGGGGGAAAAGGAAGGTTTGAAGACTCAAGTCCACAAAGAAGAAGACTCGAGTCCACTGAAGAAGACTGGCAACCTCCTTACTTCAGATCAGCCGCTGAAGTCTCTATAGCACAGTCCTACTCTGACACACGGGTCGCCACGAATCAGAACCAACTCAATGTCAACTGGCTGGGTGGTAATCGTGGTAGTTACAAAGTCATCTGTCAATCTGAGGATTAAGAGTGTAGGGGTGGAGGCTAGCCTGTCAACCATTGTATAGCCAATAAGACCTCTTTGTGGGCATGGCCTTCTCCTGAGGAGTCTGGGAACTCCAGTATTTCCTCCTTGGATGCCAGAGTCAGTCTCTGTCTCTCTATCTATCTATCTATCTATCTCACCTTACTCCCTGAGAGAAGCTCTACTGACAAGACACATGGCACTACACTGATAGAGTCCATGCTCTGGGAACTGACGGAACCATGTGGAGACCCCTGCCAGCGACAAGATGCTTACAACACCATTGGATCCATAAGATTTCCCACAAACTGGCCTGTTATCGTCCTGCATTCAGCATCATTGCATGTGTTTTGTGAGTCTTAAGAGGACTTTATAGATTGGTATCAGACATATGGACTAAAATCGGACTTACGGTCTTGGTCTGGACTGGGCTGGGATGTTTTCTCAATATTCAATTGCTCTTACATATAAAACTCTTTTCCATACACATATTTGTGTTTATGAATTTGTTTCTCTAGTCTACTGGGACTAACACAATGATGTAAATAACTAGCTGTCTAGTGGTGGGAATAGTCTTGTAATAAACAAAGTTAATGTCACTTATCTGGCATAGACTAGAGGTTCTTACAAAGAAGGACCAATCAAATCTGGCTGGTGCTAAAGAGACCACCTGGAGCAAAGAGCAGTTTCTTTTGGTCTCTGGGGAATGAGGAGAGACTCCCCAAAAGTTGTGGGAGGGAAAGTCTTTCTAGGTGGCAGGAAGGTCCTGCAGAAGCAGGGTGAGGGATAAAGGTGAGGAAGCGGTGAGTAGTGGGTCACTATTGTTAGATCACAAAAACGTGGGGGAGGAGAAATGCTGGAAAGGCAAATTAAAAACAAATCACGATGGATCTTCATTCTGATTGTTGTCTCACAACACAGCGGCTTTTCATCTATTTTTAAGTCACAGAAAACTTCAATCATGTGATAAAAACAAGAGGTCCTCTCCCTAGAAAACACACACTTCATCTACAGCCCTCCCCCAGCATAGTCTCATACTTCCGGCCTCCCTACTACCCACCTATAGCATGCTTTTTTATCCCATGCACATTGCATGCCCAGGTTTTTGAACCCAGAGATCGAGATCCCCATTCAGACCTTGAAACAAAAAATTGAATATGAGTGGGAGTCCCAAGAGACTGACTTCACGAAGGTGCAAGCTCTGTCCGTCCCTCCTTTCTCTAGTCCTGAACTCCCCAGGGCAATTCCCTACTTTGTCCTCCAGCTGTGTGGTGAAGGAGCCTTCTGATTTTAAAGTTTCATTCTTTGAAGCATGTCCTTCCTCCTGTCATTTCAACCTTAGTCATTAACAACGACCCTCACCAATATCTGTGGTGTTTTAGAGTTTGCTGTCAGGAAACTCTACAGGGTCATTGTGAGTTAGAATCAACTTGATAGCCGTGGCTTTCATTAGTTACAGAGGACTCTGAAGCAGGGATGATACTTCTGAGTTCTCCTAAGTTGGAGAGAAGGGTTCAGGGTTTTGTACCCTGGGTAGACCAGTTGGAGAACAGATGACCTCTTGGGAAGGAGTTGTGACCTTTGGGGGATGACTTTTTTCCCACCAAAGCAATTCTAAAAAGAAAACGTTTGGGGAAAAAATGATGACAACATATGTACAGATGTGTTTACACAATGGCTATATGTATGGATTGTGATAAGAGCTGTAAAATCCCCAATAAAATAAAATAAATATTTTTTTCAATGCTGATTCCTAGGGTCGCTTTGTCAGTAGACTTCCAAGCAGCAGTTTTGAAGGCGGAAGCCTGAGCTCAATCCCAGACTGCCAGTTTCCACATCTGTGGTCCTGTGTACCAGTCCCAGTCCGTCAAGAAGAAGGAAATGCCCAGATAGAATTAGACATCCAAGAGATTTGCTAGAGGAAGATGTAAGCAAGGAAAAATGAAAGGGGAGGAAGAGGTGGGAGGAGCTGTGGGACTGTGACACAGAACTGCCTCCTGTAAGAAAGGCAGGAGAGAAAGAAAGAATGATGGAGGGAGAGAATGCTTGCAGACTCCAGTGAACTTCCAAGAAAGCTCAGGGAAATCCCACGGGGAGCTTAGAACCCAAGTCACCATCCAAGGAGTGCCGCAGCTCCACGTTCCAAGCTGCCTTATAACCCGTGACACTCAGTCGTTGGGGGAAACTGAGGAAAGCAGACTGGGTATAAGCATGCTGATGGAGGGCAGGCCACAGCTGCTAGGGCTCGCCATCAGCTCTGCTCCCATAGCAGGGGTCTGCGATGCTCATGTCAAAGACGCCATGCCTTTAGAAGTGTCTTCAACTTTCTAAACCTCAACTTGGTTTTTGGGGGAAGCCATTTAATTGAGATATCATTCACACATGAATCCAGTGCTGTTGCTAACTCACACAACCACCAGCACAGGCTAATTTCAGAGCATTTGTGGTCCTCCCTGGAAGAAATCTCCTACCTACTAGCAGTCATTTCCTATTTCCCCAACTCCAGGAAACCACGGCTCTATTTTTCTGCCTCCAAAGATTTGCTTATTTTGGACATTTCATATAATGAAACCATACAAAATGTGGCCTCCTGTGCCTGCCTTCTTTCCCCTCAGTGTTCTTATTATCTGTAAAATACATATAAATGATAAAATTGCCTTCGCAGTGTTGTTGCTGGGGTGAAATGAACTAACGTGTTATTTCCTAACTGGGCAGCCCTGCGCTGCAACGGTGGTTCTCAACCAAAAGCAACTCCTCACATCGCCACCCCACGGGAAACCTGGCAACGGCTGAGACATGTGCGCTTGTCACATCTGGGGGAATGGTATCTAGTGAGCAAAGACTTATATCCTCAGGATACAGTGAGGGATAAACATCCTACTATGCTGGAGTCGGCTGTACTCGTTCATGCGCGTGTCATCTTGGCTAGGCTGTGAGTCTCACGGATTTGGCAGATACGCTGTCGTCATTTTCCATTTTCTAATCTGACATCAGCATGCATTCAGTTGAAAGATGAGTCTCTTTAAGAGGGTGGCCTCCCCCTGGTATATAAATGGATGCTTTGGAAAAGCTTGCTTGCCTGCTTGCTGGATCCTGCACTCTTCCTGTTGCCTGACTTCTGGCTTTTAGGGTGCAAGCCTGCAGAAGTTTCTGGCCTATCAATTTTTCTGAAGATTTGGGGTTTCGCAACACCCACAACCACATGAGAGCAGAAATGGTCCATCTGCTGGCTGACTTGCAGATTGGGGGGATTCATTAGTTGCTGCAATTACATGAACTAGAGGTCGTCTCATCCACGAATTCAGAACTTGTCAGCCCTCACAATTGCATAAGCCGTTTCCTCACAATACTGTGAGTCATTTCCTTGGAGTAAATGTATGTGCATATATTTATTCTATATTTCACTGGCTTTCCTGAGCTAGAGAACTCAGACCAAGACAATGGCCCACCACAACCAATAAGCATCTGGTCTAAAATGTCCTTTCTCTTAAGCTGAGAAACTCTCACTCAAGCAATACACTTCGCGTCTCAGTTTCCATACCTGTAAACTCGTGTTATTTATTTATTGCTCGGTGATGTGAGTGGGGAAAAAAATCTCTGTTCTCATGAAGCTTACCTTCGATGTGGGATAATAAGATAACTTACTTCATAATGTTGTGAAGTTTAGATGAGGTAATAAATGTAAAGTACTTGGGACAGGGCTTAGGATACAGAAAGGGCTCCATAATATTTAATTTTCTCCTGTAAAGTAATTATGATGGTGCTTATCACATAATACATGCTCATTAAGTGACAACTGAGCTAGCTATTAATATAGATTAGGAATAATTTTCTAATTAAAAATTTGCTTCCTCCCTGAGTACCCTGCTTCTTCTTGTGCCTGCTTCCACTTTTTTTCTCAGCTTCCCCTGGGGTCTAGAGGTGGTCTCAGACATCTCTCAGTTCACAGGGCCAATGAAAGAAAACAGTGAGTAGATCTTTGTTTTACTGCTGGTCGAGCCATGTTTTATTTTATTTTTTCTGAAAAAGAAATGGTTACTAATGGTCTCAAACAATAGAATAAGCAACACAGAACAGTCGAGCCTTGAAAAACACAGGTTTGAGTTACACAGGTTGACATCTACCTGGACTTTTATTCAATAAATACATTGTACCCTTGTATGATATAGAAGTTGTTTAAAATTAAATGGAATGCATAAAGATAAATATGCTAGGCATTCATGGGCTGAAATGGGCTCACATTGGCCATTTGAATTAGATAATCATGTGGCTTATTCTGCTGGGAATGACAAATTTAAGAGGAATAGGGTTGCATTCATCATTACAAAGAATTCAAAATTTTCTTCAAATAAATGTGTCTATGATAGCAGACTATACCCAAGAAAGGAAATCCAGTTAATACAATTGTTATTCAAATTTATGCACTAACCACTAAAGCTATTATGAAGAAATTGAATAATTCTACCAAACTCTTCTATCTAAATTGATCAAACAAATAAAAAGAAAGGGACAGTAGTTGGAAAATATAGCCTTATTAATAGCAATGATAGCATTTTGCAATACCAACAACTTCTTCCTTGTAAATACTTTCAGTAACATAATGGCAACTGTATACATGGACTTCATCAGATGGAATAAACAGGAATCAAATCAACTAAATCTGTGGGAAGAGACAATAAACCAGCTCAATATCAGTAGCCAATATGAGGGCTGGAACTGATTGTGGAACAGACCATCAATTGCTCATATGTAAATTCAGGTTGAAGTTGAAGAAAATGAAAGCAAGCTTATAGGAATCAAAATATGGCCTTGAGTATATCCCACCTGAGTTTCGAGAAGACCACAAAAATAAACTTGATACACTGAACACTACCAACAGAAGATCTGAGGAGCTGGGGGATGACATCAAGAACATTAAACATAAAGAAAGCAAAATGTCCTTAAGCAGGTAAAAAACAAAGAAAAGATCAAAGTGGTTGTTGGAAGAGACTGAACCTTGCTCTTGATCATAAAGAATCATATATACTTGATCATAAATGATGAAGTATAAGAGTTAAACAGAAAAATGTCAAAGAGAAGCTCAAGAAGACAAACTAAACTATTATAATAAAATGTGTAAAGACCTGGAATTGGAAAGCTAAAAGTAAAGAACACATTCAACATATGGCAAGCTGAATGAATTGAAGAAAAACGTCAAGCCTTCAGTTGCTACGCTGAAGGAATCTATGAGCAAACTATTGAACAATGCAGGAAGTATCCAAAGAAGATGGGAGGAATACACAGAGTCGCAGTGCCACAAAGAGCTGGATGCCATTCAACCATTCCAAGAGGCAGCATATGGTCAAGATATGAAATACAATGGTACTGAAAAAAGAAGCCCATGCTACCCTGAAGACATTATACAAACGCAAGGCTGCAGGAATTGATGGAATACTAATTGAAATGTTTCAACACACCGATGAAACACTGGAAGAGCTCTCATCTGTGCTAAGAAATTTGGAAGACAGTTAGCTGGCTAACTGATTAGAAGAGATCCATATTTATACTCATTATAAATAAAGAAGAGCCAACAGATCATAGAAATAATCTAACAGTATCATTACTAGCACATGCAACTAAAATTTTGTGAAAAGACTTGAAAAATGGTTGTAGCAGTACATCAATAACAGGGAGCTAGATTCAAGCCAGATTCAGAAGAGGACATGGAAAAAACAGATATCATTAATAATATTAGGTGGCTCTTGGCTGAAATGATAGAATACTAGAGATGTTTACTCATATTTTATTGACTATACAAAGACATTCAATTGTGTGGATCACAACACACTATGGATAGCACTGAGAAGAATGGGGATTCCAGAATACTTCATTGTGCTGATAACGAACTGTGCATGTGCTAAGAGACAGTTGCTTGAACCAATACTGTGTGGTGGTTTAAACTTTTTTAAAAAGGTGCTTGTTAGTGTTTTATCCTTTCGCTACTCTATGATGAAACATACAGCTTTCCTTTAGCTCCTAAATACTTCCTCCCCCCCAACCCCCATTATCATGATCCCAATTCTACCTTACAAATCTGGCTAGACCAGAAGATGTACACTGGTGCAGACAGGGACTAGAAACAAAGGGAATCCAGGATAGATGACCCCTTCAGGACCAGGGGTGAGAGCGGCGATACCAAGAGGGTAGAGGGAGGGTGGGCTGGAAATGGGGAACGGATTCCAAGGATCTATATATCACCTCCTCCCTGGGGATGGACAACAGAAAAGTGGGTGAAGGGAGACATTGGACAGTGTAAGATATGAGAAAATAATTTATAAGTTATCAAGGATTCATGAGGGAGGGGGGAGCAGGTAGGGTAGAGAAAAAAATGAGAAACTGATACCAAGGGCTCAAGCAGAAAGCAAATATTTTGAGAATGATGATGGCAACAAATGTACTTGACACAATGGATGGATGGATTGTGATGAGTTGTACAAGCCCCCAATAAAATGTTAAAAAAGAAAGAAAGCATCCCAACCCAGTGCTTTCTAAGCCCATAAGTCCAACATTATTCCATATGTCTGACACCAATCTACAAAGTCCTCCTCCATCTCACAAAACACACGCAATGACACCGACTGCAGGAGGAATACCGAATCAGTGAACATGTGAGCATCTCAACTCTGGCAGGGGTCTCCACATGGCTTCCCCAGCACCCAGGGTTGCATCAGGGTAGGTCCATGTGGCTTCTCCTCAGGGATGTCTCACAGGAAGTGAGCCTTGCCAGCTGAAGCAGGAAACTGGCTAAGGCAGTTGCACCCTCGTCCAACCATCAGAGAGCAGGAGACCAGAGAAGTAGAAAGGTAAGGCTCACTGAGTCATTTCTCTCTCTGCCCTTCAATTCATCCCATGTGTGTTTATCGTCCAGGTTGGCACAATAAACCTTAACTATCTCACCCCCAGAGCTGTTGGTAGATTTGGAACACTGACCTTGCAGTTATAACCCAAAGCCACAGTGCTACAAGAGCATAAAACTAATTTAGTTAGCATCATTTGGGGAGGTAATTCTGAAATCACGGAGAATCACCCCTGAAGTGATTTTTTGCTCCACAGAATGGTTTCTAGAAATAAAAAGTAGATCCTCCTCTATTCACCCAAGAGAAAAGAGGACTATTGAGGCGATTTGTGTGTTTAATTAAATTCTGACTAGGATTGGAGGCTTTTCCAACTGTAATCCTGAGTAGGGTCCAGAATATGGGAGATTTATACTCAATTAAAGGGATGAACATAACAATGGACCCATTGAAAATAAGAAGAGAAGTCCTAGGGATGTTAAGGCCCGGGTCTATTTCATCTGTAAAAGAATGGTGGTGTCTGTACTCCCTTACAGGGCATTAAAAAAAAAAACAGCTTCTGGCAGATTTTCAACAAGTCTTAAAATAGATTTTTTTTTTAAGATCCAAAAATAAAACTTTGTTCCAATGCAAAAGCCTATCATTGTGTTCTTCTCAATTTTTATGTAATTTCCCTCATATTTAAGATAAGAGCATATTTCATTACCTTTGTGATAAAGCTTTATGTGATAAAATTTATAAATGCCAGACATCTGTAATCTCTGTTATCTGAAAAACTATACGCCAGAAATGAGTCTTTGCTTTTTCTTAAATGGCACTGTTTTTGCAACTAACCCCTCTCATTTTGGGTGACATATAAGTCAACACACCTCAAGGCCATTCTCGCCAGTCTTATCACCTCAAGAGATATTTGTCTAGAGCTGCTTCTATAATTTTAAATTCTTTGGAGTATTTCCTGAAATTAGACATTTCTGTGATACACGCCTTCTACCCTAGAACTAGCTGAGTGGTTTTTACACATGAAAACTTGTGAGCAGAGTTTAAGTGGATTCTTATATAGTTCAAAAATTGTGAAGGCTTATTTCTCTGACAAAAGGTATCATTGGCAGGTTTTAACTATGGTGTCAAAAGTCTGGTTCCCCAGTGTTTGTAAAATCACAATCAGGGATATTTAGATAGTCAGGCTCCACTATACATTCCCACATATAATTTGCTTATAACTTATGGGAAAGAGGAGAGGGGAGGCCTAAAGTTTTTTTTATTTGATCCTTAATTTCATGAAAAGTATCAGAAAAGCAACATACAGGACCAAAAAGGTAGTGATTATTAACCTAGTTAATAGATTCAAGACTGGATATTTTAGCAAGTTTCAATTTCTTTTCCTGCTTGATGTCATGTAGAACTAGGTTGGTTTGGGTTTTCTGAAAACACCAAAAAAATGCTATAATGTAAATGGTCAAGAAAATGTCATCTTAGATTTCTTAGTGTTGGTTTAGTTTAGTTATGCTCATTACGAATATTAGCAGACACAATGGAGGGGGCTCCTATATGGGGCACGGAAAGGTGGAGGTAAATGCATAACAAGAAAAGAGACTATGGTCTTAGGTGCCTGTGTTCTCTGCTCTTGTTCCACATACCTATGGTACATCGCCCATCGTGACATTAGTCTACATCATATTCCCACGAGTCTTTGAACCCTGGGTAGACAAAGACAAGCCTCCATCATTTTGATTTCCCCTGACCCTAGCCCTACGTCAACCTTCATATAATTATTGAGGGAATAAGAATCATGCAATCCACTTCTTGTGTTACATAAGCCAAATAGGGACTATCTAGACCAACTCTCCACAATGAGGATTCCTCAATTAATCCATATTTGAACAACTAGCTCGATTTCTCAAAGATGGAACCTTCTAGATGCATAGAAGTTAACTTATTACATACAATAGTTGCCTTGGGGTATTAATTCTCAGAGAGCTGTGGTTGATAAGAGCTAATATTGACTGTTGGTTTACACATTTAAACTATGAATGTAAAAGAAAAAAAAGAAGAACACTTAAATCAGTTTTCAGTCGGACCTCAGGAAGAAAGCACATATTGATTAGGCCAATCTGGCAATGCACTGGTTCAATAGTTCATGATTAGTCTGGTATGGAAAGCCCTGGTATCCTAGAAGCCAGAGCCTGAGACAAGAATTTAAGGTGTTAACACTATATTTGGGAGATGCAAACCCCTGAGCTTAAGAGGAAAATAACGTGAGTTGAGGCCCAATGATTGCATTATGATTGACTTTGCTATCATATCCCCCCTCCCCATACACATACCTAACTTCCACATCACATGATTTGGGAAGAGACCCAGCAGGCCCCTCAGAGGCTTGCTCACTTAGTACAGCAGTGGAGTGGGAAGGGTGGTCGTCTGTGGTAGGGCTATAAGGAAAATTTGCACTTCAGAATACTCCATGGAGGATAGAATGGAGGGGAGTTTATCCACCATCTCCTATTTCTCGGTGATCAAAGTTCACCCTGCAGGGAGCTAACTCCTCTAGTGACTTCACTCCAGCCCCTGTGGAGTCCCTCAAGATGCCAGTGTCACACCTGCAGAGCTGGACTTCAAGTCAGTTCAAAAGTGATGACAGAACAAGACGAGGGTGGGATGTGGACCAAGAGAGAAATGAAGACGGCAGTGCAGGGGATATACAAAGGCACATACGCTTGTGCTCCAGCGTAACTTGATTAAACCAATTCAAAGAGTTTAGAAACATTTCAGTCCCGGAATCTCCTTCCACCCCTCCTATCATCCCTCCCCCAACCAAGGGTTGCTAGGGCCTATATGAAAAGAGATTCCAGGATAATACCAAAAAAGATCCTCCCAAGACCCTCTCTGCCTTGGATTTGCATCTTCTAGGGAAATGGCTCTGGTTCAAGATACACACTCTCTTTTTGCATTATCTTGGAGAGCCCTGGGCACTAGTCCAAGCTACTAGTTTACCACGTCTCCGAAAGCCAAATTGCTGTTTCTGGGCATAAACCGAGGACAGTACTTTCAGTGGATTGTTAAGTTTGACTTGCCATCAGCGTATCTTATTCAGTGTACTATTTGTACAACTACTGAGGCAGTATGTCCAAAGTACGTAAGATGAGGATGGCAAGACTTCGTCTGACATACTTTGGACATGCTGTCAGGAGAGACCAGTGTCTGGAGAAGGAAATCATGTTTACTAGAATGGAGGGGCGTCCACAAAAGAGGAAGGGGCTCTTTGTCGGTGGGTTGCATCTCCTCAACACGGCAGCCGCATCAATGGGCTCAGGCAGCGGAACAATTGTGAGGATAGAGCAGGACCACGCAGTGTTCCGTTCTGCTGTGCATGGGTCTGAGTCGACTTGATGGCACCTAACAACAACAACTACAGCAATTTGTGTCAAGACCTGATTCTGCCACACTTTAACCTGTTTTTAATCTCTTGGCTAACTCGTCTACTATTGTTAGGCATTTTGATTAGGCCCTTTCCTAACTTTACATAAAACATGCCAATGAGAATAAGACTTGTCCCTTAAAATCGGTAGGAAACCACAGCTCCTAAATTAACTCCTTGGATCTGCTCTTCTGCAATAAAATCGAACACCTACGAACTGCAGTGTATAGAAATGTCCAGGGGCATACACTTCACAGCACAAACTACATCCACCACATATTTTCAGGCTTCCGTCCACTTTGGCAATCATTATATGAATCATTCATCACCTACTTCATGGAACAAATCCACCTGTAAACCCTGCCTCTTATTTGAAAGGTTAAATACTGAGACCTATCTGCCTGAGTCAAATTTCCCAACCAGATCTTACTTAGACACTATGAGATGTTGGTAAAGTCCACCGAAGCATGCAGAGTTTTGCCAAGAGTTACAAGTGCTTGGGATTTACCAGTGAGTCTCTTTAATCTCCTGTTATAATGTGAACAATCCCTGGAGCAATTACCCACCTCGGGAAATTTAGATTAAGAAAATACTTAAGTGCAGCCAATCCATTAGGCAAGAAAAGTTCAAGAACATTTAGTGTTTTCTCCTTACAACTAAATAACGTGGAACCAGGCCACACACTGAAGCCGAGAGGAAGGGAAAGGCTGCTGACTGCCTTGAGTTAAAGGAACTTCATCCCTCACTTCTCGCTCCGGGAGGCCAGTTTTTGGCATCGGGCTCTGCTTTTGATCCATCAGTCGTTTGCAGGGCTCGGGACCTCATCTGCGCATGTCTGCAGGACTGACGGTTTCTTTCTGTAGAACACTCAGCCATGTCGAGGCATTTATCATAAGCAGCTGTCCCCCATCTACACCCCGATTTAGTCAGAACTGTGTGCATACGAGTCCTGCAATCACTAATGAGACCGACTTACAAAACGTCTGCTGAATTCTCTGCAGGGATACGTGATTGATAGCCAGGGCGTCCCCCCTTGACCCATTTCTCTCAGTAGTCCTTCCTTCGCCCATGGTAACTCTCTCTATTCGGCTCAGTTGTGCCCAAGAGTTTGTATTTATATTAAGAGGACAAAACCTATTGTGGCGAGACAAACGCAAAATATGGCTTTCTTTGCCAAGCCTGGCTGGCTGGCCAGCTACAGCTGCAGTCTTAGACAAAATGATGGATGTGGTTTTACAGAGTGTAGTCGAACTAGTAAGACCAAAATCCAGCTGGGGCAAAACAGTGCAACTGTACTGCTTGTCTAAATACTGAACTTCTTACTTTGCTTGGAAAGCAGCTGCTGCTCCGGGTCCTCCGCCCTCACCTATGCCCCCACCCCAACTTCATCCATCTTGGCTTCCCGCCCCGACCTTGGAGATCATTCCCCCATCCCGGCATCTAGCAACTAAAGGGATAAACCTATCTCCACACTCTGCGCCAGCATGAACGCCAGGGTCCACCCTGATTCCTCTCAATCCATCTGTGCCTGGCTACACCAGTCCTTAAATCATTTAAATAGCACCCTTGGGAACATGCACATAGAAGCAATGGTCATAAAACTGTGGAGCCCTGAAGAATATTAAGAACAATTGAAATGACCATTCTAGAAAATAACCACGCCTTCTAAACATCTGTTGTTAGTTTCTCTTGTTGCTTAGCTGAACACCATGAACTCTTTCCTCTGCTGTCATTTCAGCCTAGTTCCTGCTCTCATCATTCTTATTATACTTTCCATTTGTGTCCCAAGGCAGCACGTGTGCTAGCCATTGTCTTTTGAAAATTTAACAAGCACAACATGGGGTTTTAAACCAGCTCTTCCTTGTTCAGATATGGATGAAAAAGTGACATCAGAATGGATCTGAATTTGTGAAATATTAGTGTCCTGGAACAATACCCAGAATAGGAAAATCTAACCTCCTTCTAATAAACAAGGGTGCGTTCTAGCTGCATCTCAACTGAATTTCCTTTTTTCTTTAAAATCGTTTTATTAGGAGCTCATACAACTCTTCTCACAATCCATACATACAGAAATTTCACAGGGGCAGAAATCCGAATGGCCAACAAACATATGAGAAAATGTTCCCAATCTTTAGCCATAAGAGAAATGCAAATTAAAACACCAATTAGGTACCACCTAACACCCTCAATGCCCAATTCAAAAAATCAAAAAACAACAAGTATTGAAGGGGCTGTGGGGAGACAGAAAGTCTCATCCACTGCTGGTGGATTTGTAAGCATGTACAACCACTATGGAAATCAATCTGGCGATACCTAAAACAGATGGAAATAGAGTTACCACATGACCCAGCAATCCCCCTACTGGGCATATACCCAGAAGAGGCAAGAAACAAGCCAAGGCCAGACATCTGTGCTCCAATGTTCATTGCGGCACAGTTCACAATTGCAAATAGTTGGAAATAATCCAAATATCCATCAACTGATGATTGGATTAAAAGGCTGTGGTATATACATACAATGGAGTACTATGCATTGCTTAAAAAGGCAGTGATGAACATATGAAGCACATCGCTGTATGGGAAGAACGGGAGGAAATCATGCTAAGTGAAGTAAGCCTAGCACAAAAGGACAAGTACAACATGAGCCTGCTGAGGTAAGCTTTAAAAAAAAATGCAAAAGGGGCATAGGGAAAAAGCTACTGTATACAAACATTCATGGAGTGAGGACCAGGTAATATGACAGGGACCAGACCAAATACAGGATACATACGGTAGACAACTAAAAAGCAGGTGGGGGAAGGAAAAACAATAATAATAAAGAAATGGGTAGCGGGGGCACAGGGCACTAACCCACCCAAGGGGGGGGTATTGTTTATATCTCCACAGGGAAAGAGGGACCAGACTTCAACCCAGTGCTCCAAGATGTGAATGCATCATGCCGGTGTGGAGTAGGGAACCAGTGGAGAGGTCTGGGGGGCTGGCCCCAGTCCCAACTGCTATGTGGACACCTGCAACTGAATTTCTTGACAGGCAGAGTTGGGCACCATGGCACCAAGCTCAGAGACAGCTATTGACTGTGTATTGACTGTGCCTGTGCTTTGAATGAGCATCATGCTCCACAGTTCTGGTGATAGGCCCGTCTCCTGCATCAAGCGCCTCCTATTCTTCCTCTGAGTCTCTCATTCCAAGACTTTGACCCACAACTGTTCTTATTCTAGTACATTCACGTTCTCTAACTTTGGCTTTGTTCCAATCGTACTGGTTCGAACATGATTGAACTGGTCCAAACCAGTTTGAAACCTTGGAACAAAGCTCTCTTTGAACTGAAGGGTTAACTTTAAAACTTACCAATCAAGAGTCCCAGGACTTCTGGTAGGAATATTGGAAGTGCCCAAAAGAGAATATAGAAAACCTTAGCAGTTAATAAAAATATTAACTTAAAAAAATAAATAAGAGAAATTCGGAAAAGCCTCCAGTAAATTTAGGCTGCAGAGAGAAGAAATGGATAAAGCTAGGTTCACTGCCCTTCACAGTAATACAGAAGCAGCAAACTCCTTTAGATTCCAGCTGATCCTTAAAAATGTGAATGATTGAGCATGTGTGATCCAACACGTGACATCTGGCACTGTGGAGAGGTCAGGGTACTGAATAGACAGGAAATCAGACAGGAAAATTAGAATCATGGTGATTAAGACCACCCAATAGATATGTATTTGGAATAGGATTAAAATCATCTCAAAAAATAGGATAAATAAATTCTTAGGGTTTCTGGGATGAACCCATTTATACTGAATCAAGTGAGGTGAAAGGCAATTCTCAGCCAAGTGTCTAACCAGAATGAACTGGGCGGAAGCCCTGGAATCTAAAGGCTATTGCTCCTCACAAAGGAGGCAGGTTCTTGGGAGCTTTACAGCTCTAAGGGAAAATAATCAAAGAAACAACCCTAGTCTGTGGTGTTATGAGGGGCCATGACCCAATGCCATAGAGCCGATTCTTACCATAGCAACCCTATAAGGCAGAGTAGACCTGTCCCTAGAGTTTCCAAAATTGTAACCTCCGTGGAAATGGATTGTCCCATCTTTCTCCCACATAGTTGCTGGCGTGTTAGAATCACCAACATTTGGCTAACAACCAAGGACTTAGCCACTGTGCCACTAGCGCTCCTGTGAGGAGCTGCTAGGTAGCATCAAGCCACTGGCTGAATACATGGTAGATCAGAAAACTCATTCTTGGTTGTAATGGAATACCTACTATCTACCCAGTGCGTAATATAAAGTGGTATGCATAATAACCAATTATCTACTATATAAAGGCTGGCCGCGCTTTCAAGAGGTTAAAAGTCTAAACTGACATACCTTTACTGTGGCCCTTTGGGATATGTAATGGCCCTAGTTCCTTGAATTTGGTTCTAAGGTTGTCGTAACAAAGTACCACAAATGGATGGCTTGTTAAGAAGAAAACAATATTCATAATTCTGGAGGATAAGAGTCTGAATTCAAGAGTGGGGGGAATGAGGAGCCAATATTAAGGGCTCAGGCAGAAGGCAAATATTTTGAGAATGATGATGGCAACAAATGTACTAATGTGCTTGACACAGTGGATGGATGTATGGATTGTGATAAGAATTGCATGAGCCCCCAATAAATCTAAAAAAAAAAAAAAGAAGAAGAAGAGAGAGTCTGAATCCAGGAATGTCAACAGGTCTCTCTCCAGAGGCTCTAGGTCCTAGAGAAGCCCTTTACTTGTCCTTCCTGACTTCAACAGTATTCCAGAAGCTCCATGGTTTGTAACTATCACATAATGTTGTGGTCCCTCCTTTAGACAAACACCATTCCCATTGGATTAGGTCCTACCCTACGCCTAGCCAAGATGTTAGTAATTCTGGATATATTAATCTTATAGGACATTCTTAAAGTAGAGCTGACATTTCCTTAGTATGCACATTGTTACTCTCTTACTCTTTGCCAAAATTTGAACCAAGTTTCCAACTAAAGAAAGGATTGTTCCCATCAATTCCATAATCTCAGTTACACTACCAAATATACGTATCTTTATACTCTACATTCTCAAAATAACACTCTACTCTTTTAGCAACCAAACTCCACATTTACTTTGGTTTTCCATCACTCTACCCTCCTCAGATCTACATGAACAAATACAGCCTTTACTTTCTTGTATCATGCCGTGGCCTCTTCAAAAGAGTAATGCGCCACAGTCAACTGTCCACCAAATTAGTTTGTGTTTGACGTCTATTAATTAGCTGAGTAACCAATTCTTTGTCCAGTCTGATCAGTGCTGGCCAAATCCTGGGAAGGCCTACTCTCGCCTGCTAGAACCTAAACCCTGAGCTACAAGGGACGTCGTATTCAGTGCAGGGCTCAGAGCACCAAGAATTAAATGCCATGCCATGCCATTCTGGGTAACTCATCAAAATCCAACCAAACCCACTGCCATCGAGCCAACCCCAACTCACAGCGACCCCATTGGCCTACTTTGAATTTCTCAATATTTTAAAACTGGCAGGGAAGAGGAGGTGATGGGAGTAGGCTCCAGGGAACCATTGGAGCCGAATGTCTATAATCATTCCAATTTAAGACAAGTAAGGTGACGCTCAGAAATGTTGTCCAAGGCCATGCTCAGGAGGAAGCAAAGCTGTCATTTGTATGTTTCTTTTTTTTTTCGTTAATGGAAGGCTCTGAGGAAGCAAACGCTATAGAGCAATTTAAAACGTGGATGAGGATATGGTACTATGAACTGCGAATTCTCCGGAGATGACTGAGCTGCACTTGGGTAGAACACAAATCAGGAAAACCATTAAATTCCATATCTTCAGGACTAGTCCCTTTTCACTGAGCACATGATCATACCGTCAGTCCTGCTATATTATTTCTTCCTCCAGAGGAGATTTCAACACAAAGGTAATGCATCTCTATTGTACCATGCCACCAGGAGACATGAGGTCATACGAATATTTTACAAATCCTTGCTCAAGAAACTTAAAATGTAAAGCTTTGCACTGCTATAAACAGGACTCCCCCCACCCCCATTTAGTAATCTCGGAGGACATTTAACAAGAACAGTATGCCCTGAGGCTGCTATAAATTTTGAAATATGCCATCTATTCTTTTTCTTCCCAGCAAAATATATTACTAATTGGCTATTATATCCATGAACCCAATCTATTTGAAAATTCAATTTTCCTGAAATATGCATCAAGTCTGTCAGAGAATTTCTACTTACAGAAGATAAAAAATAATAAATTTTATAAGTGGTTTTCTTCCTTCTCGTTCATATGGAAATTCAATTTTCCATCCCCAAATTTAATTTTATTATTCATGGAATATATTTTTCACAAAATGAGTCCAAAACCCCATGGGTAAAAGATTATGCTTAAAACTGTGTAGTGATGACACAACTATTTCCACAACCATTGATTCTCCCTAGGTCTTTCTCCTCTGTTCTATACAACAATTGCTTCATAAATAACTCAAAAATATGAGAAAAGTCAATGGTTTCTAAAACTGAGGTGCTCCTGAACATGAACCAACTAACAGCTATTTCAAAAGAAAATATCGCAGACCCAACCCTCAGAGTCACAAGAGACCAGGCTTACTGGTCGGAGAGAAACCTCCAAAACTAGGACTCTCAGCCACCCTTCAGGTCCAGAGAGGAACCAATCCCTGATTGAACATTCAGCCAGTGAAATCAGTGACTCAGCATCTACTCAAGGACAAAAACTAAAGGGTGACACATGAAAGAGGAACCGGAGGGCGCAGGAACCGGAAGATGAAGGAGAGGGATATGGGAACAGGAAGAGGAAGGAGAGGGGCAGAGGAACCGGAAGAGGAAAGAGGGACACAGGAACTGGAGGAGGAAGGAGAGGGGTACACAGTAGGGAGTGGTAGGTGCATTGAGAGGGTTGCAGTGGATGAGTTGAAACAATGTCTGAGTTGTTGGACGTAAAACTGATGATCTGCTCTGTAAACCATCACCAAACTCACAAGAGAAAGTTAACACAAGAAAACACCACACTGAAAGTAAAACATTACTCAGGTGAGCCTTCATCCTTGATAAAAATGATCTGAATCTCTAAAGTAGCTCTCTAGTTGGTGCAAGAAGAGTAAGATTTTTTTTCCTGAGGATCTCTTACTCATCTATCAGCATTGATTCACTTGTTTGTTCCAAAATTTTCTGCATGTGTACTATATTAATGTAGCCTCATCCTTACGATGGAGATAAACACAAAGACCAAACCCTGTCACTGAGTCCATTCTGATTTATAAGGACCCTATAGGACAGGGCAGAACTGCCCTTGTGGATGACTGAGACTGTAACTCTTTCAGAGAGTAGAAAACCGCATCTTTCTTCAGTAGATCAGCTGGTGATTTCAAACTGCTGACCTTGGGGTTTGCAGCCCAACACATGAAGGACGCCACCAGGGCTCTTTAAAATAGAGATTAGTGACCCTTATTTCATATTATGCAAATACCATTTGTGAGGATTAGATGAGATGAGTCACATAGTTAGCACAATGGCTGGTACAGAATGAGTGCTAAATCAATGCTAATGTGGATGATGAATGTGACAATATAATGATGACCATGTTGGCAGTGGTGGGAACTAGCAATTCAAAGAAAAGTATTAACTTTTTAAGTCTCAAATTGCTGAAAATCTAGGCAAGCAGACAGATATATGACTAGATAATAGGGGTGCAATATGGCATCATAAATCTGTCAAGATATATTCTGGATGTTTCAGGGAAAATCAGATTTCAAGCACATTACTTCATAGACAGACCTTGGGTTCAATACCTGTCTCATTGTTCTATTCGCAAAATATGGTTTCCATAGCTACAATAATCACAGAAGTGGAACAAGAGGTCGTTGAACAGGGAATAGACACTCTTGCTTTTAACAAACCTGCAGTGTTGCTGAAGAGACTTATGTAGATGAAACCACTGACGCGCAAGATGAAGCAGCACTTACTCAGACTCAACTACGTAAACCAGCGGATACATGCTAATAGGGGTGTAAGAATTCAGAGGAGCGTTATGGGAAATTGAATGTTAGGAAGGAACTTCAACAAATTTAAGAATGTGCTAGAGTTTCCAAGAGGATAGGTAGTAAAGGCATATGAGGTCAACTTCAGATTCTAAGATTGATTCTTAAAAGAATGAAGAAGCAAATGTGTTCAGTTTAGTGGGAACGAAACATCTACCAAGGACACCTTGATCCAACATCACATCTTCGGATGGGTTTCCTAAAAACAACTTGAAGAAATTCACTTGTTCCTGTGCAGTTCAGTTGCAACTGGAGGTATAAAAACACTTTAAACAAAAAATAAAAATAAAGCCCACTGCCATTGAGTCAACTTATAAACCCTAGAAAGTATTTTCAAGGTCGTAAATCTTCACAGGAGCAAAAAGCCTCATCTTTCTCCAGAGGAGCAGCCAGGGGATTGAATCACTTGCATTTATTTAGTATTTTCACTTTTACGAATGTCTTGCCCCTCTAACAGAGAGTCTCAAAAGAAGCAGCCTAATTATTAGCATTTTTGTCTGTATACTATTATGTTTTTACCTTTATCACCTTAGCGTGATTTTGTTGTTGTTGTTGTTTTCTGTTGAGTCTCCCACCTGTGAAGCACAGGAGGAGTGGATGCATAATGATAATAACGGATACAAGGGGATCTAGGGAACACAAGGGGTTTGGGGGAAGATAGGGAAGAAAAGGGGATTCCAGGAGTAACTAATGAAGATGGGAGCAGAGGTGATTTAAAAATGGGGTGGAGGGAATGCTCTAAAATTGATGTGGGGCTGATTGTACAGTTCTCAATGATATGATAGAATGCTTGAACTATTCAATATTATGTATGTTACATCCCAGTCAATTAAAGAGTTGGGGTGGGGGGAGCAGCAGCCTGTGAGTAGTTATAAAACAAACTCCTTTTCTAGCCCTGAGTTGGGTCCACCGCTCAGTGCTCACAGTCCTCAGCCACAATCTAGGGGTTCCACATCATTACCATTTGAAATAAGAAAGCCCTGCTCATGGAACTGGGTCCCTTATAAGATCCACCTTGACTTAGGGACAGATACTGGCTAATGTTATATAATCCTGCTCAGATGACTGGTTTCCTTCTTAAGTGTGGATCTGATCTGAGATTCTTGAATGCTAAATAAGAGCTATCCTTTGATGGATTCCTTCATGTCATGAGTTTGAGGGTGTGACGGTGTTCCAGACGTAACCAAAGGGAAAGAACTTAAAATAACCACACAAAAAAGTTGCTGTCCAATAACATACAATATTAACAGCTATCTTTTGAGGAAATAGATGTACCATAATGTAGACAGCTCTCAAGAACATGTCCTCCCACTGCAACTGATTAGGAAGGTACAATGTTACAGGCCTTGGAATTTACTGGAAATAATGCATACTATGTAAATTTATAGTGTCCCCATTTGCTTTTTAGCATTTTAGTCTATAGTAGTTACTTTTGGCAGGCCAAATAGTCTGACTTTAAGTGGCATTAACAGCACCAGGCAGACCCAATACAGTCCTTCATGACCATAACTGTGTCTTTTCCCATCTGGCAGAGAATCATGTCTTAGATTTAAAGAACATCTTGACTCTGTCTCTCCAAGTACAATAATGGTGAAGGCACGGACTCTTTTTGTGAATCCTCCCAACTTCCTCACCGCTGTTTTTCATAAAGGTAATGCAAATTCCTGTAACTCAAGTGAATTGCCCCTAATCAGCTCAGAAGCCAAGGTTTAACTAGTCCTTGTTCAGAAGCCAAGGTAAGGACTTGCCAGAATTTATAGAGTTGGGAGAAGGCCTCTTTTGAGAACAAAGCCAATGAGGATCCATATACAACGGAGTTTGGGGAGCTATGGAAGCAGAACTCAGGATGAAATCATTTAGAAGAGTTTGCTCCTGAAACTGGGAAAATAAGCTTGGAAATATAGCTGAATTGTAATGGAAAGAAAAGCCATAGGAGCTTGTCGAGCATGGGGCAAGGATGACTTTGATGAAACATTTTACCTAGTCTTGGGAATGATGGTGACATGGTATCTGCCGTCACCCTCCACCCCTACCCTAGGTGCTCATGTCTCTGTGTCTGTTGTTGTTAGTCATGGTTGAGTCCAAGCCAACTCACGGTGACCTTCTGTATGACCACCAAAGAGAGCGTTGCCCAGTCAAGTACCATTCTCACACTCTGTATGTTTGAGCCCACTGTGGCAGCTGCCATGTCAATCCGTCTCATGGAAGGGTCCCTTGCTGACTCAAGTCTACTTTTGATGAAGCAGCTCTTCCGAAACTGTATCTTGAGTGACTTTCGACCTGAGGGGTTCATCGTTCAGCACAATACGCTATTGTTTTCCATAAGGCTTTCATTGGCAACTTAGAAGTCGATTACTAGGCTTTCCTTCCTAATCTGTCTTAGTCTGAAAGGATCACTAAAATTGGTCCACCATGGGTGGCCTTGCTAGTATTTGAAATACCAGTACCAAAGCTTCTAGCAGTTTAGCAGCACACAATTTCATAAGTCACTACACTGTGACAAACTGACAGACAGATGGTGGTCAGTTAGGCTGTGATCTCTATGTTGAAGCTCTTTGTTATATAACTCAGGAGTGATTGGATTTGGAACCCATTCTACTCAGATTTAATCTAATTCATATACAAAGAAAATCATATTTCCAAACAGAATTACATTTATAGGTGTGGGATTGAAGGTATATTTTGAGGACATAACTTAATGAAATGGTGATACGTTCTTTCTCTTTATCAAGCAGTCTGTAATGGAGAGACAACACTTGCCTGAAAGATCCAACAACAGAAACATCCACTTTCTCTGCTGCCATTTTGAATGATTCAAGAGATAGGCCTATAATCTGGATGTTCACATGGAGAGATATAGAGACATAGATGACAGATAGATAATTCTGACAGATGTAGTTTGTAGCATAATATAATATGATACATAGAAATCCTGTTCTGCCCACCAATTCCATGTGAATGTGATTAGTAATACTTGATCTCTTAGTTATCTCTGCATTTATTGACAAAATAAGGTTTCTGAACCTGTGACAAGGAGATCCAGAGCAGGTTCGTGGATGGGGCCCTCTCCAAGGTACTGATCCCCATGGGGTTGAACCATGGCCACCAGCCAGACTCTCCACCTGAACTTAACTGTAGCATCTTCAGTCCAGTGTCCTATACCGGATTAGACTTCAAAAACTTAATGCAATATCAAATAACCCGGAAATCCATCTAAAATGTAAATCTGACTCCACAGTTTGGGAGCGGGCGCTTAGAGTCTGCATATCTGACTCCATTCACAATGACGTTGCTGCTATTGTTTCAAGGCCCCTCTCTGATTAGCAAGGTTCTGCCTAGGCCTGGTCAACCACTAGTGCATACAATTCTGCACCTGTGAGATAGCTCAAGCAATGTTTAAGACATCATTATTTTTAAAGTCCACCTTAGTAAAAAAGGAATTTAATAATAATTTATAAATTACCAAGGTTTCATGAGGGAGAGAGGGAAGGGAAGGGAGGGGGGGAAATGAGGAGCTGATACCAAGGACTCAAGTGGAAAGCAAATGTTTTGAGAATGATGGTGGCAACAAATGTACAAATGTGCTTGACACAATGGATGATGGATGGATGGATGGATGGTGATAAGAGTTGAAAGAGCCCCCAATAAAATGATTTTTTAAAGGAGAAGAAGGAATTTTTCTGCACTTAAGTTCCCATGGAGCATGGCCTGCTGCGATGAGTGCGTCTGCCCGTATGAGCTGCCAATAGCAAAGGTCGGACATTGTAGGAAAGAACTTCAGCTCATCTCAGTCAATGCAAATGCCTTCCACGGCTATCACAGGATGACCCGATGGGCTGAGGAGCTGCATAGAGTAAGAAGAACTGAGCGTTTCCTCAGGCAATGGTAAACTGAGCTTTCAAACCCTGCGAAGAGACTTACCAATATTTAGTCAGGCCCGAATTCAAAGCAAAAGAACCCATGGTTATCAATACAAACCACCTGCAGGTTTCAACTTACACTGTCTAGTGGTGTTTTGCTAACCAACTGTGTAGAGCTGAAAGGGAAATATGGAACAATCTAGTCTTCGCTGCAGGAAACCCAGGCAATGTTGTAACCTTGAGCAAAAACTCCCGTTAGAAGATTATTTTGTTTATCAGCAAAAGTAATTCTTCTGAGGACAGTGCTCCACAGTGTAAATAGTGGTGAACTTCATCCTATGTTTAGCCAAGATTTAATCAAATCCAGTTCCCAACTTTTTTATTATTATTAAAGTGGACAAATTTTAGATCGTTAGTATGCAAGTACAACTACTATAATGATAACAGTAAGGAAATAGTATGGGAGGGCTAAGATATTTTTATTCAATAATCAGTGTTGGGAATTAGAAAGATAGCAAAGCATGGAATTAAAATTGGGGGAAATACAATCTTCCCTGAGTACAAGAAGCATATTGGAAATACCACATCTCTTTTTGACCCAAAATAGCGTTCAATTTTACCATATAATGTTTTTGATAATGCTTGAAGTTACTCTATCAACTTAGAGCAGAACAGAAACAGAAACTCAGGAAAGCCGCATGTTGGCATGATAGGTAAGCTGAGAGATTTGCATTCACAGGTGTATGGTGTTCTTCATGGAAAAGCCAATCCACAATTGACTGATGCCATAGATCTATAGAGTGGACTAATGGACAGAGAAGCAGATTAAGGTACTGAAGTTCATTGGGAATTCCCTCAACATTGAGTAGAAGCAGCAAAACATAGCTACCTAGCAGAAGTGAAGAAATAGGTCTATTCAGGGGTGTAGGCAAAGAATGATCCTAGGACAACACACTGGAATGAGGTGGCTCTTAATAAGCCAAGATGCATGATTTTGCTGCAGAGAATATAAACTGCTTCTGTCACCTTATCTACAAACTAGGAGGATTCAATGAAACCCTGAATGTAAGTCGCTTTGTTCTCTTAAGCCATGTGTGGCAGTTACTAATCTCCTGCAGGGGTGGAGTCCAGCCTGTCAATCAAGTCATAGCCAATGGTGCCTCTGTGTGGGCATGGCCTTCTCCTGAGGATTCTGGGTACTCCTGTCTTCCTCCCTGGAGGCGAAACACATACTCTCTCTGCTATTCATTCCTGTTGACTGGCTGCATGTCATGCTGACGTCAGTCAGAGCCCTGGAGCCAGAGGAAACATGCGGAGACCCAGGCCAGTGCTGAGATGCTTCCATCGCCACTCGATCCATCACTGGCCTGTGATCTTCCTGCATTTGGCATCATTGCATGGGCTGCATTAGTCTAAAGAGGAATTTACAGAGTAGTATTGGACATATGGGGTAATATCAGACTTATGGAATTGAACTGGACTGGGCTGGGATGTTATCTCAATATACAATTGCTCTTTGATACAAAGCTCTCTTGACACACATATGAGTGTCTCTGAATTGGTTTCTCTAGTCAACCCACACTAACACACCATCTCTGAGGAACTGGTTACGGCCTTGAAGGCTCTGTGTTAGGAAAGTGTCAGAAACTGTCTTAGGAAAGGGTGATTCATTAGATTGCCACGCGTTTGGGCTAAAGAATCTAATTGTGGTTGTTAGGTGCTGCCAAATCAATTCTGACCTGCAGCAACCCCACGTACAACAGAGCAAACCACAGCCCTGTCCCACGCCATCTTCACAATCATTTCCAGGCAGTCCATAAGGTTTTCCATGGCTACTTCCCCAGAAAAGGACAGCCTATTCCTTCTTCCTAGCCTGTTGTTAGTCTGGAAGCTCTGCTGAGTTCCCCTTGGTTAACCTTACTGTTCTTTGAAATACCAGTGACACAACTTCCAGCATCACAGCAAGACACAAGCCATCATAGTATGACAAACTGACAAACAAGTGGTAAGGAGGATCTAGTAGACACATCAAATATTCAAAATACTACAATATTCAAATTGCATAGATCAACCCTAAACTTCCTAACTTCCTCTCATTCTTGGGGTTCGTGGTAGTATTTTAGACACCTTAGGACAGAAAACAGTTTCTTTGGATAATGCTGGTGGGTGGGTTTGGGTAGGTATGCGACAGGAGCAGCTATTAAGGCCAGGCTTTTGAGTTCACATTTTCTTGACGGAAGTCCCAAAAGTACGTACCTCTGGGTCACTGGGCTCGGCCAGCAGCGGTGCTCCAGCTGTTTCTATGGTGAGCAGGAGTAAGGAGCTGTGTCCGTAACGCTGCCAGTTTCCAAGCGCTTCTGTAAAACAAATTAGTTACACTTTAATGACACCTGGAAGGGCTCCAGGTGCAACATAAGGAAGCTGTAAAAGATGAGGAGGAAGTGCTTTCCTTCCCTGGCTCCCCTTGCTCACTTTCCGTTCCATTCAATACATATTTATTAAGAGCCACTTACAAGGAACCCATCTCAAAGTCTCATGTTGGGAGAAAGTTAAGCATACCTGCGACAGACATAGTCCAAATGGCGCCAATATGACCCGGTAGCAGCAGCAAAACCCTCATCTAATTTCACAAAGTGGAGAAAGAATCATCGGTCAGGCATATCTCCACCCTTTAAGCTTTTGTCAGTTTTGACATTTGCCATCCCTTCCAAGGCACTCTACTTCTCTGCTCAGTTCAATTATTCATTATGACGGCCACACAGACCTCATAAACTATACTCACAGTTACAGAGTATAGTAGCAAAATAACAGGCTACGTATCCGGTTCAGAAACAACTCGAAATACAGTTCTTCCATCAGGACAGCCTTGCCGGCAAGCCTGTTTCTGGCCCTCGACCTTTCACCTGGCTTCTTCCCTGCTTGAACAACCATTACAAAGCTCTCCAGTCCTGCCAGTGAGGACCTGACAGCACCCCACCCAACCCATAAGCCGGAACCAAAGGTACTCAGTTCTCTTGTTGAGGTGGACGCACACACCTACTATAACCACCATACTGGATGAGCCAGGACCACACTGTGTCTTCTCATGCCACCTTCCGATTCTGCTGCCACCATTTCTCTGCCACTACTTCTGACCATCCTGCATCAACACTGTGGTTATAGTTCTTGGTTCCTTGGGTCTAGGAGATTGTCAGGGCAGCAACTCCAGGTCCAAAGAGCACGTCCACTCCAGGTTCTTCTTTCTTGTTAGTAGTGAGGGCCCTTCTGCTCTCGGGTTGCCTCTCTTTCAAGTTAATCATGATGATAAAACTAAGCAATCCCTCACAAGGGTTTCATATACCTTAATGGTACTGGTAACAAACTATTCAAGCGCCTGGTGGGCCACAAGCACCTTATTGGCATAAACCAAAAAACCAAACTCTGCTACTGAGTTGACTCCAGCACACAGCACCTCTATCTTATTTACTTAGTTCTACCGAGTCACTTGGTGGGCGTGATAAGACCATGACAGGAAAAGCAGATGAACGTGATCCCGAAGCACAAATGGTTTATGAACATTTTGTAGTAGCAATGCAGACTATGTTTCATGGCAGAAGAAAATGAAATATGAAAAATATGCACAACTGTTAAAATATAGATATGAGGGAGAGGGGAAGTGAAATAAACAAATCTTCAAAATATTAAGTCTTACATTTGATGAGTAAAGGAGGCCTGGTGGCACTGTAAGGTAAGAGTTGGGCTGCTAACTACAAGGTCTGTAGTTCAAACTCTGCAGTGGCTTCTCCAAAGAGAGTTGAGACTGTCAGCTCCCATAAAGATTCAGTCTTGGGAACCCTACGATTGGTCGCGATCGGCAGGTGTTGACTCTATGGCAGTGGGGTGGCTTGGGGTAGATTGGTGGTGTAATGGGCTATATACACACCATGCTGCTCATCTCAAGGTGAGCCTTTCAAATCCACCAGTAGATTCTCAGATGAGTCTGTCTCCATACAGATTTACAGTCTCAGAAACTCACAGAGGCAGTTCTGCTATGCTTTACAGTCTCACTAGGACTGTAAATAGACGTGATAGCAGTGGGTAGGTTAATAAATAAGTCTGCAGGTAAAATACTTCATAATTCTCCAGGTTTGCTTCAATAAGTGTGCATTGTTTTGAGATCCCTGGCCTGCACAAACCACTCGGGTGTGATGACTAATCTAGAGGTTGGTGGTTCAACACTGTCCCCACCCCCCACAACTGCAGCCTCATGGAGGACAGGCTTGGCAACCTGCCTCTCTAAAGATTACAACCCAGAAAGCTCAGTGCAGGATTCTATCTATAAGACATGGGAGTAGCTATTTCCATGACTCAAAATCTGGCAGCAGGTTCATAATGCTTTTAGGAAAGGAAATAAATTACAAAGAAGCTTAAAATGTTAGTTAGATTCAAATGGATGTTTGCCGGGTCAATTATAAAAGCAATTTGATATTAATGTGAAGATTCATCTATAATCTCATCACCTGGCAACAAGGTCATTTTACTTTTTGTGTATTAGTTGCCATAACTATATGTTGATGCTTAAATTTTTATTTTTTGTAAAAAGTGATTATACTTTCTAAAGGGAAAAGTCTCTGAGTCTGCAGTGTTGGGATGCAAAACTCGGAGGAAGAAAGAAATGTTTACAATTCAGAGTTATATTAATTCAAAATCTACCTTTACATAAACTCACAACTTCAAAAAGGTATAGCAAAAATTATAGTACTCACCAAAAGAAAACATTCTTCTGATGGGAAAGAATTGGCACAATAAACTCAAAAAGGGGGTAAAAGGAAGGTGATATCAAGAAGTCCAGGAGGAAAAAGAATGGTTGGAAATTGATTGTGATAACCATTGTACAATCTGCTTGGTGGGAATGAAATGTGGAATGATATGATATATAGATTAACCCCCAATGAATAATGATTTTAAAAAGGAATTCAAACAGGGGTGATTTCACAATTAAGAGTAATCTATTCAGCTTCAGGTCAGTAGCATTGAGTGAAAAGTCAGTCTTTTCCCCTATGCAGAAAGATATAACATAAATAATACTTGCTTTGTGTTTTCTCATGTACAAAGCACTGCACAAATTTTACCTTATTCTTCTCAACAACACTAAGAGGCAGGTATAGCTGTGCCCAATCAGCAGATTAAGATACCAAGGTGCAGAGGCATCAACTAAACTGACTTGTCCAAGACTGCACAGCTAGAATAAGATCAAAATCCAAATCCCTAGAATCCACATGGCCAAGGGGGTGCACTATTTCCACTCAGCAAAACCAGGGAGTCTAATGAAGAACGCTGTCCTGCCTGTCTGTGTGAATGAGAAAGACCACGTGGTCGAGCGAATGCTGGATAAAACTTCTAGCATCCTAATTCTCAGAGAGACTTATCAGAATCATTTGAAGGGGCTTTTAGAATGATATGTCAACATCCCACAGGATTCTCCTGCCTTCTTAGGGGCGCTACGCCCGCTCCTCCCAGCAAGAACTGCACCTCCATTGTGCACCAGCAGTACTGATGGGACTGTGTTCTTTCATTCACAGGTGTTGAGGCAGAAAAAGGTTTGAAAATGCACTATTTCAGCGGAAGAAAATATCTAGAGAATGTCATGTCCGATGTTACTCAAACATCAGAACCATTGTGAGGAGGGCACAGGACCAGGCAGTGTCTCACTCGGGTGTGCGTCGGGCGGCGATGGTTTGGGATCGCCTCCAGGTCCCCAACAACAGCTGAGAGCTGTAACGATTCAGAGCTCGGACACAGCAAGAGCGATTCCAAACTTGAGAAGGAATTGCCGCTGAATGTAAAGAAAAGCTAAACTCATCATAATTGCACTGAAAATGAAGTCATGATCAGCAGAGCAAAAGTTGACTTTGTTAACTATTTCATTTGAGTCAATGATCAATTTTCCTGGGAGCAGTGGTCAAGAAATCAGGTGACATATTGCAAATACGCTGCCCAGGAACTTTTGAAGGTTTGAAAAAACAGAGATGTTTCTTTGATGACTAAGGTTTTTCAGATGCAAACCATGTGTATTCAAAAGTTGGATAGTGAAAAAGGAAGACAATTTGAAAGCGCGAACCATGCTGTTGACAACGAATATTTAATATGCATTGGTGGGCCAAAAGAACAAACAAACCATTCTTAGAATACGCCCAGGCTGTTCTTTAGATGTGAACATGGCAAGATTTGACTCACTTCCTTTGGACATATCATCAGAAAAGACTATCGTGTTTGGTGAAGTCGAAGGACAAAAAACACATGAAGGAAAGTCTCGAGCTAAAGCAGTGGTTCTCCACCTTCCTCACGCCACGATCCTTTAATACAGCTCCTCATGTGGTGGTGACCCCCAAACCCTAAAATTATTTTCGCTGCTACTTCCTCACTGTCATTTTGCTAATATTATGAGTCAGGTGACCCCTGTGAAAGGGTCATTCAACCCCCAATGGGGTCGGGACCCATAGGTTGAGAACCACTGAGATGACTGACACAATAATCACAACAATGAATTGACACATGCCAATGATCTTGAAGATGGGGCAGGACTGAGCTACATTGTTCTGTTATACATAAGGTCCCTGTGCATTGGGATCAGTTGACAGCAATGAACAACAGAATCCATTCATAAAGAAGGGACAAGTTTACGTGGAGTGAGATGAAGGTTACTGAATCCTTTCCATTTGTGAAGTGCCCCAGACCCTCTCTCCCTTCTTCTCTCTCCCTTCTCCCGGTGGCCCCAGGGAGCTGACACACACTAGCTAGGCTTGCTGGGCTCCAGAAAGCCGACGAGAGGTCAGCTAGGAGAAAACCGAAAAGTACGGGTATTTCCCCGCCTGCTCAGCTCCAGTTCTGGGAGTGACTCGGTGTGCAGGTCCTCTTCAAGGACGTCACCTCTCCTGAGACCTATGAAGATGTGCCTTCCCTGTTTGCTGGTGCTTCCGCCTCCCTTATTGATCCTCTTAACCCTATCCACCACTCAGTAAGTCGTCATTTAAAAAATCATTTTATGGGCATATAGTTCACACAGCATTTAAGCATTTAAGCATTCAGTCATATAAAAAGGAGTTGTGCAATGAATTGCAGAACATTGTCTTTGATTTTTTGTTGTTAGCTCCCCGTCTTAGGTAATCATTAATTCAGTGACTGTCTCTCCAGATTTACCTATCTTGGATTCCACATATTAAAAAATCAGACAAAATACAATCAGACAAAAAACAGCAATGATAAAACAAAACAGAGGACCACTTCAGCTGAGAAGAAAGAAGAAGCTATTAAAAGACTAGAACGACTTTAAAATGGGTCGGCAGGGAGATCCAATGGCGTTACATTTTAACCTAACTACATCTGCCGTCATCGACTTATAAGGCACTCTGTCTGATAACAAGGCTACTGACATCACCTCACTATCACCAGAGGGGACTCCCCAGAAGCTCCATCCTTGTAGGGATCCTGTAAGTTCATGAATTTCATGGTTTCATCGCTGGTTTTAGGTATGAGAGTATTCCCTTGTGGGTATGTACCATGGTTTCATTATGCATTCTCCTACTGATGGGCATTTAGGCCACTAATAGCTTCTTGTTCTTGTGAATGGTGCTGCAGTGACTATTGGGGAGCATAGGTCTGGCCCTGTTCTGCCTCTAACTTCTTTGGGGTGCATACCAAAAAGGTGTTCCTAGGCCGCTTCATACTTCTCTTCCCACTTGTCTTTGTTGTTGCTGTGGGGCACCATCAAGCCAGCTCTGACCCTATGCACAACAGAACGAACCCCTGCCTGGTCCTGTGCCATCTTCACAATTGTTCCTGTGTTTAAGCGTGTTGATGCAGCCACTGTGTCAATTCATCTGGTCTAAGGGCTTCCTCTGTTTCAATGCCCCTCCACTTGACCAAGCATGATATCCTTCTCCATGGACTGGTCTCTTCTGACAGTATGTCCAAAGTGTGTAAGCTGAAGTCTTGCCATCCTTGCCGCTAAGGAGCACTCTGGCCGTACTTCTTCCAGGATATGTGGGTCTGTCCTTTGAGCAGTCCATGGGACTTTCCATATTCTCCTCCAGCTCCACAATCCAGATTCATGGATTCTTCTATGGTCTTTCTTACTCAGTGCCCACTTTCACACGCATGTGCTGCCATAAAGAATAGCACGGCTTGGGTCAGACACACCTTATTTCTCAAAGTAACATCCTTGCTCTTCAATAGTCTAAAGAGGTCTTGTGCAGCAGATTTATCTAATGTCTTTTGATCTCTTGACTGCTGCTTCCACCACTTGCCGGTCCGTTTGTTGTACTGTGGTGGCCTGTGCGTGGCTGTGCTGCTGGAAGCGATGTCACTGGTATTTCAAATGCCAGCGGGGTCACCAACGTGAACAGGTGTCAGCGGAGCTTCCAGACTGAGAGCAGACAGTGAAGAAGGACTTGGCTCCCACTTTGGAAGAAGAAGCACCGCAAGCCTTATGCAGAGCTTTGAAGCATTTTCAAATAACCAGTTGTTTGGGGTATTGCCATGTCGCTTTCCACATGGTTGGACATGTGTCCAAGCCCGCCACCAGCGCAGGAGTTGCCGTCTCTCCTGCACACTGTCTCTTCATTAAACACTCTTCAAAAAATCTTAACTGAGTATGCCTAAGAATTGATCGTAGGCATAGATTGTTGTAAAAATCCTGGCTATCCTGGAGGAAGGGAAAAAATGAGGAGCTGATACCAGGGGCTCAAGTAGAAAGCAAATGTTTTGAGAATGATGAAGGCAACAGGTGTACAAATGTGCTTGACACAATGGATGGATGGATGGATGGATGGATTGTGATAAGAGTTGTACAAGCCCCCAATAAAATTATTTTTTAATTCTGGTTATATCTAGTTATTCTTATTCCCTTCCATCCTGTCTAACACCATCTCTAAATGCCATGCTGCTGTGTAATTAATTGACATTCATGCATGACATTTTACTAAAGAAAACATTTTTTAAAACATGGAATTTAATCAAAACAACCCCTAAGGCACGATGTGCCTCTGTCTCAGCTGGGAGCCACATTCAATAGAAACATCATAGCTCTGGTTTCATACATGTTAGATAAATAACATCATCATATTTACTATAGATTTTTAAGGTAGTTCAGCCATAGGTTTTATACAGGCAACCAGTCAGGAAATTCTCTAGAAGTTCATTTCAGATCTCACTTTTTAATCCCAAAGTCCACATAGACTACAGCTGCTAAAATTTCTCCTTTCTCTCCCATGTTTGAGGTGGTTTTTCCCTAATTCCATCCTCTCTTCATTTGCCTGTGAGCGTCTTCTTTAACTTCCCCGCCAGGTATGACCTGGGACACAGCTATCCCACTCTGGCTGGGGAACTTTGTAAGCACATATCACCTGAGCCTTTCTCTATCCCCTCCTAAGGACAGGACGCATGCGCTTTTCCAGAAGTCCTCTGACATTTCTCTCAAATAGATTTCTTAGATAATGCCTGACGAAAACAATGCATCCTTTCATTTGGGGGGGGGGGGGGGGAAAGTGTGATGTGCTCAGGGCTCTTTGCCAAAGGGAGGAATTGGGCCCTTTGGCCTCTCCGTTCTTCATTGTCACTGAAATACAGAACAATTACTCAGAAGAAAGGGAATTGACTCCCTCGGGAGTGAGCCCCAGGAGGAAAGACCCAGCCAAAGTTCCACCAGTGGTAAATGACATTTACTCAATGTTTCTCTTAAGGAATAGTTTGTCTGCTAAGGAGAACATTAAGATTCTTTCCCCACTTTAGAAAGAAAGAAAAAGCAGAAATAGATATTTTTTGTAGGGACAGAAAGAATCTCATTAAATCAAGAAAATATGGTAACTCTGTGACCAAAGTCTTGAGGACAAAGCAAAAAAAAAAAAAAAAAGGTTGTAAAAATCTGTCAGATTATTTTCTATATGAAATCCAGGCTGCAAGTCATTAAGTCCTATAAATTTACCTCCAAAATTCAGGTCTGTTGTACAGAATCTGGAATAATGATACAAAATTGTAGGATAAATTCTAGGCAAGAATAAGCTCATCAGTTTTCAATGTCACTGCCACAGCACAAAGAAAAAGGGAAGAAAGAAAAACTTGCATATTGCACACATGGTTTCTTTAAGTTTAAGTCTCCTTTCTAAACCAGAGGAGCCCCGATGGCATAGTGAGTTACAAGTTAGGCTGTTAATCACAAGGTCAGCAGTTCAAAGACACCTTTAGGAAATATGAGACTTGCTACAGCCAAAAAGACAGACAACCTTGGGAACCCACAGAGGCAGTTCCGCACTGTCCTACAGGGACCTGGGTCACTATAGGGAACCAACTGGAAACCAGGGAGTGTTTGGGGAACCAGGGTTTCCAATCCCCTTATTCTGGTTCAAGGCCTTACTAAGAATTTCTATTAGAAATAGAATTAAATAGGCTGATTCAGAATGTGCCTTCTAGCAAGAATAAACCAGTTCTGATTTATAAATGATGCTCTGATGTTCCTTGGAAAGGGAAACACCCAAGAGCTAAGAGAGAGGAGGCCCATGTGAGGATAGCAAATGAACTGCCAAGTGTTTGGTAAGCCAGCCTGCCCCAGGAGTCACTCATGTAGAACTAGACAAGAAAATCGATCTTCTCCACCGAGTCAACATAAAATTCTGGAATGTCTTCCTTTAACAACTCAGTGATAGCTAAATAATGTACTTGATAAAATAAATAAATATTCAAGTTATCAGGATATCTCTACTACCATAATCCTGAATTATTCACATTAATCACCTTGTGGGCAGTCCTGGACTAGCAAGGCCTCCCACCTCTAGGACAACTATTCACTGAGCTAAGAATTTTGGCAAGTAGCACCATCTGTGTTGGAAGAAGTACATCCTCAAAGCCAGGATGGCAAGATCTCATTTCACATGCTTTGGGCATATTGTCAAAAGGATGCAAACCCTGGAGAAAGACATCGTGGTTGGATGTAGACTACAGGTGATGAAGACTCTCCACAAGATGAATTGACCTAGCGGCTCCCATGAGTTCAACAGTAGGCACAAACATAACGTTTATACAGCTGGCACAGGACCAAGAAGCAGGAAGTGTTCCATTCTGTTGTACATGGGGGAACTAAGTCAAAACTGACTCCACAGCACCTGACCACAACAGAACAATCGACGAGACAGCCCTCGCCCGACATCTTCAGATTCTATAAGTATTTCTCATGTTGGAGAACTCATACAGAGAACACTCTGCCCTGCTCGTTAAGAGGTGTGGCCTTCTGATCCTTAGGGCTCTGAGGGTGGACTCCAGGGCAAGGGTGAGAGTAAAAGTGGGGGAAGTTGCCATAAGAGCTCTTATCAGACGGAGGGTCTGCAGAACTCACAGACGTGGTACAAGTTTGAGGTGCCCTTCTGAATGAACTTTTGACTGGCTCTCCATCTAGGCCCCCATCTATGGAGTAACCCCGGTCAGAGGAAAATCAAAAAAAGTGGTTAAGAGATTGGTCTCTAGCCATAGAAAATCTGATGCGTAAATCCCAACTCCCCACTTATATCTCATCCTTAGCCTCCCTGAACTTAGTTGTCCTATGTGCAGAATGGGTTGTTGGGAAGAGTAAATAATCACCATACAGTGCTAAGTACCAAAACAACCAAACGCACTGCCATCGAGTCAATGCTGCCTCAGATCAACCCCCTGTGGGTTTCCAAGGCGCTTACTGTTGACAGGAGGAGAGAGCCCAGTCTTTCTCCCACAGAGCTACTGGTAGTTTCAAACTGCAGACCATGTGGATCGTATCCCAACACATAACCACTCCACACCAGAGCTCCGAACCAATATGCAGTGCCTTCCTGACATACAATGAACATGCAATAAAATGGTGGCTCACGGTGGCATATCAATGGTTGCAGCAGGACATCGACAGGAAGTTGCCAGAAGTTCAGACTGGATTCAGAAGAGGATGTGGAAGATATCATTGCTGATGTCAGCTAGATCTTGGCTCAAAGCAGAGAATACCAGCCAGAAAGATGTTTATGCGTGTGCGTGTGTGTGTGTGTGTGTGTGTTGTGTTTTGTTTTTTACTATGGAAAGGCATTCTACTGTGTGGATGATAATGATCCATGTATAACTTGAAACGAATGGGAATTCCTGAACACGTCATTGTGCGTGTTGCGAGCTTGTGCATGGATCCAGAGGCAGTTGTGCAAACAGAACAAAGGAATACTGCATGGTGTGAAGTCAAGAAAGGTGTGCATCCACCGGCCAGTGCGATCACGAGGTGCCCAAGGGACCAGGTATAAGGCATCATGCAAAAAAAAAAAAAAAGATATAAGTGTGTGTATGTATGTGTATATATGTGTATCTGTATATATATGTATATATATCATATTAAATGAAGGGGGAAGTGCAGAGTGGAGACCCAAGGCCCAAGTGTAGACCAATGGAGATCCCCTCATAGAGGGGTTTAGGAGAGGAGATGGGTCAGTCAGGGTGTGATGTAGTACCGATGAAGAACACAGCTTTCCCCCAGATCCTGGATGCTTCCTCCCCCCAACTACCATGATCCGAATTCTACCTTGCAGGGCTGGATAGGACAGAGGCTGTACACTGGTGCATATGAGGGTTGGAGGTACAGGGAATCCAGGGTGGATGATACCTTCAGGACCAAGGGTGTGAGGGACGATGCTGGGAGAGTGGAGGGTGAGTGGGTTGGAAAGGGGGAACTGATTACAAGGATCCACATGTGACCTCTTCCCTGGGAGAGGGACAGCAGAGAAGGGGGGAAGGGAGACTCTGGATAGGGCAAGATATGACAAAATAACGAGGTATAAATTACCAAGGGCACATGAGGGAGGGGGGAATGGGGAGGGAGGGGGAAAAAAAAAAGAGGACCTGATGCAAGGGGCTTAAGTGGAGAGCAAATGCCTTGAGAATGATTGGGGCAGGGAATGTATGAATGTGCTTTATACAATTGATGTATGTATATGTATGGATTGTGGTAAGAGTTGTATGAGTCCCTAATAAAATGTAAAAGAAGAAAAGAGAAAAAAATGATTAGGGCAAAGACTGTACAGATGTGCTTTATACAATTGATGTATGTATATGTATGAACTGTGAAAAGAATTGTATGAGCCCCAATAAATTGTTAAAATAAATTTAAAAAAAAAGAAAGGTGTGCATCACGGTGGTATCTATCCTCTCCCCATGCTGACTCGATCTGTGTGCTGAGCAAGTCATCAGGGAAGCTGGATTCTATGAAGATGAATGTGGCATCAGATTGGAGAAAGGTTGCTGACAACCTGTCATATGTACATGAAACAACCTTGCTTGATGTAAAAGGGGAGAGTGTAGGGCATTTGCTGATGAAGATCAAGGATTGAAGCCTTCAGTGTGGATGACAATATGATTCTATTTAAAGGAAACCAAAATTCTCACAACTGGACCACTAGGTAGCATCATGTTAAGTGGAGAAGAGATTGAAGTTGTCAAGAATTTTGTCTTACTTGGACCCACAATCAATGCCCATGGAAGCAGCAGTCAAGAGAGCAACCGATGGCTAGCATTAGGCAAATCTGCTACATAAGACCTCGTTAGAGTAGTGAAACGCAAGGATGTTACTTTGAGAACTAAGGTGCACCTGACCCAAGCCATAGTATTTTCAATTGCCTCATATACATATGAAAGTTGGACATGGAATAAGGAAGACCATGAAAGAATCCATGCATTTTAATTGTGGTGCTGGAGAAGAATACAGAAAGTACCATAGACCGCTGGAAGGACAAACCCATCTGTCTAGGAAGACATACAACCAGAGTGCCGCATAGAGGCAAGGATGGCAAGACTTAGTCTCACCTTCTTTGGACGTGTTGTCAGGAGAGCCCAGGGCCTGGAGAAGGACATCGTGCTTGGTAAAGTGAAAAAGAGGAAGGCCCTCGAGGAGATGGATTCACACAGTGGCTGCAACAATGGGTCTCGGGCGTAGGCACAATTGTGAGGATGGTGCAGGACTGCGCAGTGACGGTTTGTTTTGGGTTTTTCTGTTGTGCAGAGGTTCCCTCTGAGTCGGCCTCAACTTGAAGGCATCTCACAAGAGCAACAGGCGATGGAAAGAGTTACAGGTTGGGCTGCTCACCATACGGTCAGCTGTTTGAAACCACTTAAGAAAACGAGGAGGCTTTCTACTCCTGTACCGAGCTACAGTCCCAGAACCCACAGGGGCAGTTCTACTCGGTCCTGAAGGGTAGACTCAGTGGCAGGGAGTCTGAGGTTGTGATCATGACCCACATACTCACACTTTTTCTCTCCCTGCTTACCACCGCATTTAAGAGCTTGTCCACAGAAACTGCCTTTAGGCTCAGAAAGCGCCGCCTTAGGAGAGTCCTGCCCTTTCCTCTCAGGGTGCCTTTGCTATTGATGTTGGCTACATGCACGAATGGTTTCTCTTCCAAACCACCTCTCCCTGCACCGCGCACACATGACAAGCCAAAGTCAGACCCAGCTGGAAAAGTAGGTAACATATAAAAACCCATGAAGTCAGCTGTTTTCAATTACAAGCATAACACACTAATCATACCCACCGTCTCCTTTGTAAGGAGGGGAAAATTGCATGTAAAAATGTTACAACATGCAACAATGAGAACGGACTGTTATGCTCCATTTTAACGAAGAAAAAAATGAGGGAGGAGGAGGAGAAAACGTATACCCAGGCCCTGGGAATGGTGGCCCAACCAAGCCAGCATTTGCTGGAATGGAATTTTGAGATGCCAGCGCACTGCTTGTTTGGAAAACCCAGCACCATTCTGCAAATTAGGACCAGCTGGAAGATTCCATTTAAAACAAAGATCTGGCTACGAACAGGGAAAATCTTCAGCCGCCCCAAACTAGCTCTGTTGGCCTGGTCTTGGACTGGTGGAAGACACAGAGTGGACCCATCTGTATCTGCGCTTTTCCGTTATTTTTTTTTCATTACTTTTCTGACTGAGTCTTTTCAGGGACCTAAGTCCCAGAGTATGGTGCCCTGGTGGCACAGTGGGTTGAGCATTGGACTGTTAGCCCAAGAGTTGGCCCTTGAACCCCACCAGCCACTCCGTGGGAGCAAAATATGGCATCTGCTTGTGTACAGATCGACAGCCCTGGAAACCTTAAGGAGTACTTGTGCTCTAATAGGCTCGCTGAGCTGGAATCAACGCAATGGCTGTGAGTTTCTTGCATTGGTACCAGAGTTGAACACACGTGTAAAGCTAATGGTCCTGGCATTCCTCCCCCCACCCCCCACCCGCCCGTGTTTTCCGTTAGTTGAGCATAACAAGAAGTGGGATTGCTTCAGTATCAAGCTAACCTGAGAGCCAGCTCTGGCAGTGGCCTGTAGCCTTGGGCAGCTTCCTTAACCTTTCTGTGCCTGAGCCTCCTCATCTCAGAACATAGTTCTTGACAGGTAGTAAGCACTCAACAAACGCTAGCTAGAATGATTCGCATTTCCTTATCTGAGTATGTAGAGTTGTTTTTTTAATAAACAATAAAAACAACATGCAATATTTGTAAGACGCCTCCATCCCAAACTTCTGACCCTTGCATCGGAATGTCAACACTGTTCTGCTCCACCCCACCCCGGGCCCCACGTGGTGTAAATCCTAACCTCTTAAAATTCCACTTGGACATGGGTTCTCTTTGTTATCTTAATGAAACCAGGTTAGTGTAGGGTAAGGTGACCAGACATCCCACTTTTGGTGGGACAGTCTTAATTTTTGACAATTTTTCCTGCGTCCCGCTGCATTTTTTAAAAGTCCTGATTTTTTTAAAGAATGCATGACAAGCTAGGGTATACGATTTTCGGCTGCCATGTGGCTATTTCTCCAGGATATGAGTTTTATCAATTGTGCCCCGCTGGTGTCCCGCTTTCCCAATGTTACAATCTGGTAGGGTGCCTTTTGGGTTCATCTCTTTTGAGATAAAATAAACAAAGGAGCAGAGATGAGCTGAGGTCAGCTAGATGCCAAGACACCTGGAGCTGGCCAAGGAACCAGGAGGTACATGGTGAACGGACCCGGCCTTCCTCCAGAGCTGACCCGGAGAGCAAGCCTCGCGGGAGCTGCAGCGGAGCTCTCACCAGGGACCTGTAGCCTCCTGCACTGGGGGAAAAGACACTGCCATCAAAGCCACCTACTTGTGGTACTTCTCTGACCACAGCACTAGCTAACCAAGACACCGGCCATTTCCCAGCTCCTAACTGAGGGCTTTCAGCCTGCTCCACAAATCTAGTATTCCTACTATGGAGCCCGAAGGTGGCTGAGGTCAGGGGTTCTCTGGGAATGAAGATTTCCCGTGCTGTGTTCTCTAGACTACTGGCCGGGTTTGAGTCAGAGAGTTCTGCTCGCCCTCTGAGCTCAGGGATGTTTTCAGGCAATGTTCTGTCCTAACCATCGGGGTGGGTTTTTCTTCCAACCACCATGCAGATGTAAAATTTATTCACACCCAATGTACGATCAGTAGCAACCAGCAGAAATCCAAAGAAGCCATATTGCTTCATTTTCACTTTTTTTGGGGGGTGAAAATTACCAGTGTCCATAGGACTTATGGAAGCAGTCAGCAAAAAGGGTTAGAAGCGCCTTCTTCGAAGTAGCCCAGGGGGCCTCACTGCACCCCTTCTGATAGTGGTCTCCACGCCAGTTCTGAATAACCATGGAGGCGTTCGGATATAGAAATGATTTTCCAAAACAAAACAAAAAAGAAATGATTTTCCATTCACGCAAACACTTGAATGCAGGCTAGCACGGGTGTGCCTTAAGGATCGCACCTAGCACCTTGTGATGAATACTTTGAGACTCTGTGTAACTTCAGAAGGCACACTGGTGGTGTGGTGGTGACGTGCTCAGCTGCCAACTAACAGGTCAGGGGCTTGAACGCTGGGGCAGTCTGCTTCTGGAGACCGGCGCAGCCTCGGAAACCCTATGGGGCCGAGACTGTGCCCTAGAGGGCGACTCTGCGGCAGAACCAACTCCAAAGCCATGGGGTTGACTTCTATTCATTTGACCTCATGCAGTGGCTCTGTGGGGAAAAGACCTGACAATCTGAGCCCAGAAAGATGCCAGAAAGGTGCCCAGAAAGGTGCCAGCTAGAGAACTCTGTGAGGCTGTTCTCCTCAGTCAGACGGGGTCACAGGGGAGCCCCAAATCCCCTCAGTAGCACCTAACAACCACACACAAACTCAACAACTACTTGGTGGGAAGGATGCAACATGACCCAAACCTGGCTCCTGTCTGCTACAACCTACATTCCAATGTGAAAAGCACAAATCAGCTCCTCCTGTATACCCAGAAAGGCCTGCTAATCTACTTCGGAACAAGCAGCCACCAGAGAGCCCCATTACTCTCTACAGTACGATCCTTTTGTGCATAGGGTCGGATGAGTCTGGAGCCAACTTGACAACCAACAAGACAACATGCAACCATTTTGGATAGTTTATGGCGTTTTTTTTAAATCATGAAATATGGAAGCTTTGCTTCACAGTTATTCTCCAGAAATTGTCCTCAGTCCTCTGACTTGTACTCTCCTCCTTCAGAGCTGTTCTTCTCATGTTCACATCTTGGTCTTCCATGTCTGTACCCTGTACTCTGCATCAAACACTTGGCTCTCATTCCTCTGCTTTGGGGGTTTTTAACCAACTCTCCTCTCCTCTCCTCTCTTCTCCTCTCCTCTCCTCTCCTCTTCTCTCTCTCTCTCTCTCTCTCTCTGTCTGTAGGGAATGGGGAATGTTTCTTAAGTGATGGGTGTGGATACAACACTGAGCTCTTTTCCAGAAAATACCTCAACTTCCCTGAGGTCAGAATTGTCTCTTGATTCAGCCCCTGTCAGAAAATAAGAACCTCCACCCTGCCCCACATCTGCTCACGAGATTCCTTAGAGGTTTGAGCTGTCAGTCTGGTTTCATGATATCTTGGCACTGGAGAAAAGCTGTTAAGGACACTGTCCACTCCCTTGCCTCGATTGATGGTCTCGTCTACCTGTGTGCCTCAGGAAAGGTACACATCGGCTGAAATAAGGACAGGAGAAGGGCGGGGAGAAATGGGAAAGCTGTGTTGCCAGCATTGAGACGTCAGTCGGCACAGAGGAGAGTGCACACGGAGGAGGGGAGCGGGAGGAACAGCACACTCAGTCAGTCCAGAACCAAGAGCTGAGCTGTGATCTCCCTTTATCAAGCATAGTGGATGCTCAACCTGTCACACATCCTCACCGTTTGCAGTCTACACTGGCCAATATTATGTGACCAGCTCTGCACCCCTTCCCTGCGCCCCCCTTTGCTGGATGCTGCCCTTACCAGGGATGCTTTCTTAACAAGACATACGACTGCACCAATGGTTAAGCACCCACCTTTTGGTCCAAAGATCTGAACCCATGCAGAGGAGCCTTAGAAGATCATCCTCTGAATCTGCTCCCAAAGGTCACGGCCTTGAAATTCAACTCGACAGAGATGTTCTGGGCCACTCCCTGGGTCTCTATCCATCCATCTGAGTCCACCCATGGCAACCAAGAGCACTTGCCCTCACAAGCACTGACGGGCCAGTGGGATTCCAGAAACCGTACTCCAAACCAGGCATCTCCTGTAGGAAGGGCCTCAATGGTCCAGATGAGAAACAATGTTGTCTGGGACGAGGATAGCCAAGAGGGAGAGATGCAGTCCATGTCCTGATCCATTTTGGACGCTGAACAGCAGGACCGACCGTTGGACTGGATGTAAAGACTAAAGGTAAGGACGTCATGAAGAAAGTCTCTCAGACTCTGCAATTTAGCCAGTGGGTGGGCGCTACGGCCCTTGACTGAGATGGAGAGAAAGTGAAGAAGGGCTAGTTCAGCTATACTAAATTTGGAATACCTAGTAGGCATCCAAGAGGAGTCCTGGTGGCATAGTGGTGACACTCCTATTGGACTACTAACCAAACCACAAGGCCAGCAGTTGGAAACCACCAGCCGCTCCACCGGACAAAGAGAGGCTTTCTCCTATAAGGAGTTACACTCTCAGAAATGCACGGGGCCAGCTCTACCCTGTCCTATGGGGTCCTTTTGCATTGGAATCACCTTGACAGTAGTGAGGGTTTGGGAGTGAGTGTCCAAATGCCTTGTCAAGGTGGCTATGTGAGTCTGGATCCTTCCTCAAGCCGGTCTTTCTTATTACTGCTCAGACAAGCCCAGGGAGTGGGGGGGATTTGAAAATAATTTTGCTCCTTGAGAATAGAAACCATAATGAACCCTCAGTCATGCATCTTGTGGCTGCAGTTGTACTTTGCTGCACTTTTTATTCCTTGATTTGATAAACATTTATTATACCTTAGAACAATGAGCCCCGGTGGTGTTATCACGTACTCATTGGTCTGCTAACTACAAGGTTGGTGGTTCAAATGCGCTAGCCACACTAAGGAAGACATTTGAGGTTATCTACTTCTGTAAAGATTTGCAAAGCCCCTGAGAACTCTAAACAGAGTTTCCATGAGTCAGAATTGACTCTAAGGCAGGGGTTTCTATAAGCTAGGACTGTCCTGGGTGTCAGGGAAAGAGCAGCCACTAAAACAGACACGGTCCCTGTCCTCAGGGATCTCGGATCTAGTGTTTTAATTTTAAAAACAACAACAACAAAACAGTGCACAGGTTCTAGCGTCAAATAGGCTTAGAATCAAATCCTTATCAGTTAAGAGTTAAATTGTTCGTTCATTAACTGTAAAAACTTGAAAGGGTTTTCTTGTGTGTTTTTTAACCCCTGCATTCTGGCTTCCTCTATAATCTGGTGGTAATGACATTTTGTAGACGAGTGAACCTTAAATGTAATAACCATGTTTAGCGCCTAGTGCAGTGTCTAGTGCGTAGTCAACGTTTGCTGGACATTAGCTATTCTTTGTGGGGTTATGGAAATCATGGAAGGAGTCTATGTCTGGCTCCTGAGCAGAGGACTGGGCGGATCTAGGCACGCAGCTCAGAGAGAAGGCCGTGGAGGCAGTCCGTGCAGCAGACAGGTGCTTGTACACAGGCTGGGCGGGTACACAGCCCCCGTCCCATTCCTATCCTCAGTCAGTCCTTCCCAGGCTCAACACATGCACGCCTCTTGTTTCCAGACACATCCCTCCCGATCTGTGAAAACTCCGCTTTAAGGAGTGATGACAGGGTGTGAAGGCAGTTCAAGCAGGAGCTGAAAACATCTGCTTTGTTAAATGGACCATTGTCTTTTGACATTTTAGGAGGTGGGTTTGCTGTGAATAATGCCAGTGTAAGTAGAGGCAGGAGGAATCCACAGGCACCCTGCCTCGAGGCAGTCCTTTGTCCCCAGCTTCCCAGAAACATGCCTTTCCAGCTTCCAAAGCCCGAAGAGATCCAGTCTCCGGAAGCAAAGGGCAACACCTCTGGGGAATCTGTTTTCCTCACTGCCTTCCCAGGCTCCCCTGCTGCAACGTCCTCTTCCCCTTCCCTGTGCTTTGCTTCTCCCGCAGCAGCCAGAGAGACAGGCTCCACCCCTGCACAAAACCGTGTCAGGCCGCCCCCCCCAGTTCTCAGGCGGGCTGACGTACAGGATGAGCAGCGGCCATTGAAGGCCAGCACTGGCTAAGTGAGTCCAGCTGCTGGGAGTGACAGAGCAGAGCTGGCACGGGCCCTGCTGCCAGCTCAGGCCCGTTGCTAACCCTTGGATCTGAGCGTGTATGCCTTACAAGAGGACTGGGTTTCATAAAAGAAAATTGAACAGCACAAACACAAGGAACATCTGATATGGTGTGAAAATGTCTAATCCCGAGCCAGGCAAGAAAACATGGGAACAAGAGTTCAACTGGCATGGGCTCAGCGTAAGAGAAAGCTTTGCAGCCCAATTGGTGGAGCTGATGTGACAATGTCATCGTTCTGGCTTTCCAGCCCCAGGATGGTAACAGGGGGCTGGTTTCTGGGACTCCACGGCTGCCTTTTAGGCACCGTTATTATAAGTGAGAATGAAAATTTGGAGGATATCATCATTGATTAAAAGAAAATTTCAATTAACGTGGCGGGAGGTGGGGGGACACTATGTGTTATGCCTCATATTGAAAGAAGGTCCTTTTCAGACAATGCAGTTCATGGAACTACCTTCCGTTCATGGAACAGGGATGTAACATTGCTACTTTCAACACAATCTTACGTGGGACAAACATTTTCTAGAAGAAAAGCAGCCTTTCTTGGCATTCCTTGTCTATCAGTAAGAGTGGATTTCTCTTACAATAAGAAAAATCAATGCCCACTTTATTTATTCTTCACATTTCCTTGAACTATCAGAAAAACAGATTTTGAAGCAACATAACAACAGCAGTCCCGGCATTCTGACGGTCCCTGTATATATGTTGTTGTTGTTGTTGTCATCGTCGTTAGGTGCCTTGAGTCCATTCCAACTCAGCAACCCCATGTACAAGAAAACTCTGCCCAGGCCTGTGCCATCCCCATAACTGTCATATTTGAGACCATTGTGGCAGCCACTCTGCCGGTCCATCTTACTGAGAGGCACTGACACATTACTTTACCAGGCACCATGTCCACCCCACCCCTGAGCGCATCCAGATAACATGTCCAAACACGAGAGATGAAGCCTCGCCATCCTTGCTTCTAAAGAGGCTGTAAACCCATGGCCGTCATGGCCACTCCTATGACTGCACAGGACAGACTAGAACGGTTCCCTAGCATTTCCCTCTGCCAGGGAGCAGAATGCCTCGCCTTTCTGCTGTTTCCTCTGACGTACATGGGGTCACCAGGAGTTACACTCGTCTCTATTGCAACAGGCTTCTCCATCGCGATGAAAAAGAAGAGAGAGAGAGAGCAGTGTGCTTCTGGGCGTGGGTACCATGGCCATTGAAACAGCAAGCCAGGTGATGGAGTGGAGTGTGGACAGAGGCAGCCAAAACTGCTTGCCTTAAGGAACAGACAATGAGGTTTGGGCAGCTCTTTGTGAAGAGCCTGAGCCTGAAAAACACTGCTGTGTTACAGTTTGGGAGACCCTAGGCCCTCCAGCTGTCAGCCTAGCCATGCACCTATTACATCTGCAGTGATAAATGGTGCATGTGTTTATACAGGTCAAGAAACAAGCACATACTCATGCTCTAAACCATCGCAATGTGGGATTCTCCACAAAGGGATTGCGCCCATTAACAGGCTCAGTCATTCTGAGTCTCTCCGGAGGTAGCTCAGATTCCTCAGGAGAGGTTGAGGTCAAAGGTTCTGTAGCTTCTGGGCCAGAGTCTTAACCAAAAAAAAAAAAAAAAAAAAAAGGCCTGCCTCCTCCTGGGAAAGAGGAAAGATGATAATTCACTCTATCTTATGGGATCCGAAACCCATTAAACCACTTTCTAGGATTAAATCAGCATGCATTAGGGAAATCGACAGTGGGACTGCTGGTTCACAAACTCTTCGAGACAAGCTGAACCCAATATCCAGAGCAAACTGGGAAAAGCCACTGCCAGAGTCGACTCTGACCCTGTACGAAGGAAGAGTAGAGCCGCCCCCTAGGGTCCCAAGATTTTAAGTCTTTATGGGAGTAGATAGCCTCCTCCTTATCCTTCAGAGTGGCTTGTGGGTTCGAACCATTGACCTTAGAGTTAAGCAGTTCAATGTGTGGCCCACTACACTGCCAGAGAACCTTACAATGCTGGCTCTCTTTGAGATAGGTTGGGAAGAGAGCTGAGGATATTTCCAAATGAGGCAGCCTCAGTAACTCCATTTACGGTGACTGTGAGCCAGAATCGACCCCATGGCAGTGGATTTGGTTGTTGAGATGGGAAGTTGCTGGAATAAGCCCTACGTGACAGGAGGAAAGGAAAGAGGATGAGCCCTCACACCATGCCCACCGTCTCAGGATCCAGGAATGACCACTCAGCATGTTTGTTATGCACTTATTGTCACCTAGCATGTTCCTCCATTTACAAAAGAAAAACAAAAGCCTTCTTGCTTGGGAGACAAGATTCCCTCCTTACTGAAGGAAGCCAAGTATCCTGCGATGCAATGCCCAGAAGAAGAAGAACCACTCTCAGTGGAAGTAAACGGATCTCTCTAGTTCTGTAGCACACTTGTAGACTCACTCGAGGTTCTACTGCCGGTCTTGTGTGACTTTACATTTTAAATGGTGTCCTCTTCTTCTGAGAGGCTCCTAGGCACAGAGCTGTGGTTTAGGCATTGGGCAGCTAACCATCCTGGTAGCATCTGTGGTTCAACCCCACCAGAGGCTCCACGTGGGAGAGATGGTGCTATCTGTTCCTATGAAGATTCACCGTCTCCAAAATGTTATGCAAGGTCCCGAAGTGTCCAAACTGACTCCATGGTAGTGGGTTGGGTCTGGGTTTAGGATTCTTACCTAAGGTTATTTATACCCCTTTCTAAGGACGCCCTTGCCTAACAACTAGTAGATCCTGGATGACAAAGGTCTGATACTTTCCCTAAAGCTGGAGACTGTGCTGCAGGGCAAACCAGTTTCCCACACTCAGCTGAAGCCTCTGAAGTGACAACTTCTACTCAGCTTCTCCCTCTGCCAAATCCTTTTCTCCAAGCTGCCTCCTGCGTGTCTTTCCTCCCAAAAAGAACCCTCTCAGTGTCTGTGTCCCAGGGAATCCCACTTAAACTATAAAGTAATTACAATTTTCTAGACACTGCACTGACTCCTGGAAGCACAGATAAATCAAACAAAGTCTCTGTTTCAAATAACTTGGGCTAGAACAACACAAAAGCATTCAGACTATAGAAACAAGGCAGGAATTTTGGTGGTGTAGTAGGTTTTTCATTGGGCTGTTAACTGCAAGGTCAACCGTTCACGCCCATCAGCCACTAGTCAGCTGAAAGTTGAGACTCTCTGCTTCCCTAAAGACTGACACTTTCAGAAACCTACCAGAGCAATTCTACTCTCTCCTGCAGGTTACTATGAGTCAAAATTGACCCAATGGCAGTGAGTGAGTGAGTGAGTGAGTGAGTGAGTGAGTGAGTGAGTGATGGAAAAGGTGGGGGAGAGAGCGAGAGACTTTGTTTGTAGCGCACTCCATGGGGGCAGTGATGTTTGAACTCATTTTTAATGATAAGTCCAATTGATGGAAAAGGTGAAAACCCCAGCAAATACCCTGGGCAGATGCAACAGCATTTGCCCAGGAAGACAGTAAGACAAGGCCTGGCTTATTTCAAGTTACAGTCTATCTGTCAGTGTGGCCGAAGCACAGAGTAAAGTAAGGGACAGCATGCAGGGTGAGAACGCAAGCCTAGACACAGGGTGGGCTCACATTACTGAGAAGCAAGATGGAAGGTAAAAGAATGTTTATTCCACAATGTAGCCCAGTGGTTAAATTGTTTATCCTCTCTAATCCTCAGTTTGCTCATCTAATAATGAGTATAAGGTTACTAATCTATTACCTCACAGATGTTACTGGGAAAATAAAATGAGGCTCAGACAAAGTCCTGAGGATAGAATGAGGCTGAGTAGACATTTAAAACTTGTCTGCCTTTCACAGGTGATAATGAGTCCTGGTGGTGCAGTGGTTTAAGAGCTTCTGGGGTCAAGTCCATGGCCCTCTTCAGAGGAGAAAGATGTGGCAGGTGCTTCCATAAAGATGACAGTCATGGACCTCTATGACCAGTTCTATGACCACTCTCTGCTCATAGGGTTGTGTTCTATAATGTATTAGTCTGGGTTGACTAGAGAAACACATCCAGGGACGATCCTATGTGTATGAGAGAGAGCTTTCTATAAAGAGTAATTTTGCCGGCCCCAATTCCAACTACGTGGAAACCCCTCCTTCTCCCCCCAGAAGAATTCACTCTAGAGGCCAGCACTGAAGTTACAGCTCAGGGAGAGGGACATGTCTGATCAGAGCACACAGGAGCAAATGAAGGGGGAGGGAGAGAGAGTGGAGCACATCCTGCCCCACCAAGCCTTGAGGATGATATTCCCACTCAGAGCAGCCAATGCATAGAGAGAATCATAGGACTAGCCCCACTATGAGACACATCAGCCCTCACTGACCCATAAAGCTATGGGGGACATCACTGGAGACGCAGCGTGGGAATTGTGCCCCAATTGGAGACACAGTATGGGAATTGTGCCCCATTTGACCCCACCACACCAAGGTGAAACACTAAGGGCATGCAACAAAACAGCAAGGGGAGCAGAGCAATGAAGTCCCCAGGGAATATTAAAAATAGACTTTGGGGCCAGTCATGGCACCCCATCAGACTTGACTGAAAAACACTCCTAAAGGTCAACAAACAGACTTTGAACTATTTATAGGCTCTTTTTTTGTCGTTGGTTTTGTTGTTGTTTTGTTTTGTTGCTTTGTTTTGCTCTGTCTTGTTTTTGTGCATATTATTATCTTTGCGTGTCTATCTAGATAAGTTAATCAGGATAAATAATCTGGAGGAGAAAACAACAGTACCTACAGTTCTCAGGGGGACATGGGAAAAGGGGAGGTGGGGGAAAGGAAGTGGATATTAACAAACTCAGGGACAAGGGAACAACAAGTGATCTAAAATTGATGGCAAGAAGGGTGTAGAAGAACTGGTAGGACTTAATCAAGGGCAATGTAACTGAGAGGAATTACTGAAACCCAAATGAAGGCTGAACATGATAGTGGGACAAGAGGAAAGTAAAAGGAAATAGAGGAAAGAACTAGGAGGCAAAGGGCATTTATAGAGGTCTAAATACAGGCATGTACATATGTAAATATATTTATAATGAGGATGGGGAAATAGATCTGTGTACATATATTTATAGGTTTAGTATTAAGGTAGCAGATGGATATTGGGCCTCTACTCAAGTACTCCCTCAATGCAAGGACACTTTGTTCTTTTACCGTATATACTCGTGTATAAGCTGAGGTTTTCAGCACATTTTTAATGCAGTTTTTGTGGTAAAATTAGGTATCTTGGCTGATATTCAGTTCATCTTATACTCGAGTATATACAGTAACTTGGCATTCCATGATGCTCACTTTCCTGACAAAGACGAAGCGAGTGCATAAGCAAATGTGGTGAAGAAAGCTGATGGTGCCCAGCTATCAAAAGATATAGCGTCTGGATCTTAAAGGCTTGAGGGTAAACAAGCAGCCATCTAGCTGAGAAGCAACAAAGCCCACATGGAAGAAGCACACCAGCCCATGTGATCATGAGGTATCAATAGGATCAGGTATCAGGCATCAAAGACCCAGAACAAAATATCATATCATTGTGAATTAGAGGGAGAGCAGAGTGGAGACCCAAAGCCCATCTGTAGGCAACTGGACATCCATTTACAGGAGGTTCTTGGGGAGGAGACCACCCAGTCAGGGTGCAGTATAGCACTGATAAAACATTCAACTTTCCTCTAGTTCTTTAATGTTTCCTAGCCCCCACTATCATGACCCCAATTCTACCTTACAAATCCGGCTAGACCAGAACATGAACACAGGTACAGATGGGAACTGGAAACACAGGGAATGCAGGACAGATAAACCCCTGAGAGTAGCCATACCTGGAGGGGAAGGGGAAGGTGGGAGAAGAAAGGGGGAACCTATCACGATGATCTATCTACAGCACCATCCCAGGGGGATGGACAACAGAAAAGTGGGTAAAAAGAGATCTTGGTCAGTGTAAGACATGAAAAATGAATAAAAATCTATAAATTATCAAGGGTTCATGAGGGAAAAGGGGGAGAGGGAAAAATGAGGAGCTGATATGAAGGGCTCAAGTACAAAGCAAATGTTTTGAGAATAATGATGATAACAAACGTACAAATGTCCTTGACACAATAGATGTATGTGTGGATTGCGATGAAAGTTGTATGAGCCCCCAATAAAATGATTTTTAAATTGTATTGGAAAAAACATTCACATGATCCCCTAATAAAATTACGTATTAAAAATTTTTAAAGAGTAATTATACATTAAGGAAACATCTCAGCCCAGTCCAGATCAAGTTCATAAGTCTGATATTAACCCATATGTCTGAAACCAATTTTTAATTCCTCTTCAGACTCACGCAACACATGCAATGACGGCAAATACAGGAAGATCACAGGCCAGTGAATGGAAAGCCTTGGGAACCAGTGGCAGTGGAAGCATCTCAGTGCTGGCAGGGGTCTTCATGTGGCTTTTCCAGCTCCAGGGCTCTGGCTCCATCAGCTTGGCTCTGTGTGTCTTGTCCGCGGGAAGATGAAACAGAGAGAATACACCTGGCCTCCGGTGAGCTATTTTTCTCCGTGGTGCCTTCAAATGAGCTCATCAAGGTGCGACCTGACTGACAAGCTAGACTCCACCCCTTCACTCTTAATAGTCTCAAATTGACACCAGATTATTACAAGGAGTCTAGTGGTGTTTTTAAAGGCGAGCTCTAGTGAGGTGTCGCTTGTGCCAGGAGGAAGACCAGAGCTGGAAAGACACACTTAAATACATGCCAGAATGGACGCCAAGAGCTGGCGACACAGAGTGAGAAAGGGGCCTATTTGTGGCCCTGAAGCAGCAGCAAGACAGCAGGGAAGTTGGGATGGGCTGCTAGAGACCAGGGGCCTGTGAGCAGGATAGCGTCCCAGGGTGAGCATTTCACACCCAGAATAGAAAGAAAACTTTGAAGAACTAAGTGGCATTCCGAGTGCTGCCAGGTGGCCTGCTCTGCGCCCATCCTCAAAACGGATATGTTTGCTCCCTTCATTCATTCTGAGACTCCATCCTTCAGATTCTGTCTTTATCCAACTCTGCTCCTATGAGCACACTCCTTACTCACTTTGTTAGAGTATTAACCCTCCAAGAGCCCCACCCAGACATGTATTAATAGGCACTGGCCCAAATAGTTTCAGAAATGCATTTTAACTCTATCTCAGGGTGATATAAGACAGGTGCCTGTATGCGCTGGGCTGCTAATCACCAGGTCGGGGGTTGGAAACCATCAGCTATTCTGTGGGAAGAAAGACAAGACTTTCTACTCCAGTAAAGAGGTACAGTGTCAGAAACCCACAGGGCCTGTTCTACTATGCCCCATAGGGTTGCTATGGATTGGGTTGATTTGATGGCAGGGAGGGAGGGGGAGTGGCCCTCAGCATATCAAAATTGACGTTCAAAGTAAAGCCAAGGATACTGATGAAAATTGAGTTTGAGAATTTAAAACAAAAGAAAAAAATAGTAATGCAATTTAGTAAAGTTAAAGCACTTCATTAAAATCACAGTGAGATACTATTGTACACCCACCAGAATGGCTAACATTTATAAAACTGACAACACCAAATGTTGACAAGGATGTGGAGGAACTAGACTTCTCACCTATTATTAGCAAAGTAAAAAAAAAAAAGTTGAAATCACATTGGGATAATCTCTGACCATCAGCTTCTTATAAAATTAAGTCTACAGCAAACAACAGTGAGTGTAAGGGGAAAAAGTTCTAAAATTGATTGTGGTGATGATCGTACAGCTTTAAAATATGATTAAATCATTGAATTCTATAATTTTTTAATTCAGGCTACACATATCCTATAACCTAATTCCAGGTACTTATCCAAGCAATTCTAATTCTAGATACTTATCCAAGAGAAAGTGAAACATAACTATAGCATGGCTTGTATGGGAATATTCATTGCCACTTGTTGAAATAACTGAAAACATTCTAAACGCAAGAGTGAGAGAATGAGCAAATGCACCGTGGTGTGTGCATGGGATGGACCATAATCCGGTAGTTAAGAAAATAACACACTATTGATACATACTACATCGATGAATCTCAAAAACATGAGGGTGAGTGCAAAAGACAAGAAATACAAAAATGCAAGAAAAGAGCACCAGATTGTTCCAGGTGTGTGGCGTGTGTGGCGTGTGTGGCGTGTGTGGCGTGTGTGGCGTGTGTGGCGTGTGTGGCGTGTGTGGCGTGTGTGGTGTGCTAGAACAGGCAAAGCTGACTGACGGTGCTAGAACAGGCAAAGCTGACTGACGGTGGGAAGTCAGCAGGAGAAGAGCTGCTTCTGGGGAAGCAGGGACTCGTCTTGTGTAAGCAGAGACATGAGGACACTTGCTGGGTGAGGCCAATGCTTTATATCACGGTAGGGGGTGGCATTCACAAGTGCACACATTTGCCCAAACTCAGCAAGCATACACTAAAGATACATGCTATCTACTGCAGGTAAGTCTTAATATAAAAATATAAAGAATTTTTAATAATATAAGAATATAAAAAATTTAATTAATATAAGAATATAAAAAATACTGCAGCAAATATTGGACAGGGCTACTAATGTACAGTGAAGTAATTAGGAAAGGAATATTTACTGATGCATGAAATTTCTCTGAAATAGGTCAAAAATCTAGATAAATCGATAGGTGGATAAAAGGATAGACATGTGATGAATAGGAACAGCCGACCATTAATGGTTGAATCTACACAGTGGGTTTAGAAACATTTCCACTTTCATATATGCTTTTAGTTTTCCCATAATAAAATGTGGAGGGAATGCTTCTGTATTACTTTAAGCGAGATGAAATTCCAATCAAAGGAATCCAGAAAGGGGAGTCTTACGGCAACCATAGCCTGCTCACCTGAACCGGGCAGATGATGATTCCCAGCAGAGTCTGGAGGGAAATGTGAGGAAGTTCTCGGAGGTTAGGGGCTGTGTGTGAATATGGCAATGCTCGGTGGCCCTCCCTTGCTCCATCAAATATTCAGCAGAGCAACTAAAGTTCCATCTCTGGATATTCTGTCCTTGCCTGCAACAGCTTCCCTCTCAGCTTCCAAATGTAGACTGGCCAAACTGTCTGCATGCGACCGAAATAAATTAGTGCAGGTTCGTGGGCCCCATTTCAGTCACTGGCCTTTCCGGTGGGAACAGCAAGTGACCTACGCATGCACAGAGGCGGCCAGGGGCATCTTCCTCCTCCATCTGGTACAGACAGGCAATGCCACTGTTAAAATAAACAAATGGATCCATGGGGCTGCTGGGCCTGTTTAGCTAAGGCCTGAGCTAAGCTCCCTGCCCTCTGATCCCACAATGTTTGTGGAGCCCGTGTTGCTGTCTAGAAACAGGGTCTATTTTTCTATCCCATGGTGCAAGTGGCCGCAGCTGTCTGTGGCTGATTTATAAGAGGAAGTCACCAGTGGGAGGCCCAATTGCTCCACTTCCACTTCCCAGTTCACGAAACTCCAGGGGGTCTGGTGGTCTGTAAAAGGGTTTATGCTTAGTGCAACCTCCCTCTGGAGACATGGTCAGGCTGGTAATGTTTTCTGCAGCTGATTGGATTTAGAAGCTGTTTGCCACACACATTTTCCATCGGTCTTCTACTCAATCGAACGCCAAACCCATTGTCATTGTGTCCAATCTGACTCACAAGGCCCCTGTGGGACCAAGAATTGTCCCAGAGGGCTGCCTGGACCACATCAACAGAAGCAGACAGTCATCTGCTTCTCCCAGAGCAGTTGGTGAGCTCAGATATACCAGGACAGAACGATTTCACTACTGTAGGACCGGAGATCCCCTACCTAGCTCTGCTGCTCTTAGACCTCTGAGTGCATGCTAACTCCATGAACAAAGCAAAGCACTGCTTGGTCCTGCACCATCCTCCTTGCTGTGTTTGAGCCCGTCGTCGCCACCACTGTGTCAATCCATCTCCGTGAGGGTTTTCTTCTTGTTGTTGACTCTTGACCTTCCCAAGCATGATGTCTTTTTCCAAAGACTGCTGCCTCCAGATAATATGTCCAAAGTACACGAGATGGAGCATCATCCTTGCTTGTCAGGAGCATTCTGACTGTACTTCTCCAAGACCAATTTGGTTGTTCTCCCAGCAGTCGGCTGTATAGTCAATATTCATTGCCAACATAATTAAAAATTACTAACTCCTCACTGATCTTCCTTATTCATTGTCCAGCTTCCACATGTATATGAGGCAACTGATCATATCATGGCTTAGATCTGGAGGACATTAGTCCTTAAAGTGACATTTTTGCTTTTACACTTTATTTTTAATTTTTTCTTTTATACTTTAAAAGGGTCTTTTGCAGCAATTTGTCCTATCCAATACATCATTTGATTTGTTGACTCATGTTTCTTTAAATGTTTATTATAGATCCATGTAAGATTGAATTCTTGACTTCACTATTTTCTCCATCATATTGTTGTTTATTAGTCAGGATTTTTATTTTTCTTTATGTTGAGGTGTAATCTATACTTCAGGTTGTAGTCTTTGACCTTCATCAATAAGTTCAAGTCCTCTTCACAGTCAGAAAACAAAGGTTGTGTCTTCTACATATCGAAGGTCATTCATTCTTCTCATGGGTTATGCCTTCTTCTCATAGTCCAGCCTCTCATATTATGTGCCAAGCATAAAACAAAATAAGTATGGTGAAGGGATATAGCTCTACCGTGTACCTTTCCTGATTTCAAACCAAGACTTACAAGGAAACATATATCCATTGAGCAAGCACCTTGGCTCCCTTTATTGACAAGACTCGGGGTACTGCCAGAGCTAGAAGCAGGATACAGCTTCCGCTTCCCAGAGTGTGCAGAGCAGTAGGAGGGGCAGGTGAACAAATATGCTTATTAAAATGTCAGCTCCCAGGGGTAGGGACGATCTATGTTTTGTTCACAGCTGTTTCCAGCGCCTAGAACAGTCCCTGCCTGATGGTTATGCAATGCAGATTATTAGGTCTCTGAACAGAGAGAAAGAAGGGAGAGATGGAGGAAAGAAGGAGACTGTCCCAGTCCCATGTCAGACACTAGGCAAGAGATGGCAGGGTGGTTGCCATGTAGGGCAGCCAGTGGGTAAGGCTGCAGAGAAGAAATGTCACCAAGTAATGTCACCAGGAATAGCTAGTTGCCATCAAGTTGACTCCAACTTATGGTGACAACCTGTGTGCCAAAGTACAACTGTGCTCCATAGGGTTTTTGATGGCCGGTTTTTCCTTTTTTTATAAATCATTTTATTGGAGGCTCTTACAGCTCTTATGACATTCCATACATCAATTGTATCAAGCATGTCTGTACATATGTTACCATCATCATTTTCAAAACATTTTCTTTCTACTCGAGCCCTTGGTATCTTCTTTTTTTGTCCCCCTCTCCCACCCTCCCACCATGGGAACCCTTGATAAATTATAAATTATTTTCAAGTCTTACACCATCTGCTGTCTCCCTTCACCCATGTTTCTGTTGTTTGTCCCCCTCAGGGTGAGGGGGTGAGTATACATTGATCATTGCAATTGGTTCTCCCTTTCTCCCCCTTTTACCTCCATTTTTTCCCTACTCATGGCATCACTACTCCCATTACTATTCCTAAGGGGGTTATCTGTCCTGGATTCTGTATGTCGAGGGGTCTTATCTGTACCAGTGTACATGCTACGATCTAACTGGATTTGTAAGGTAGCACTGGGGTCATGATAGTCAGGGAGAGGAAGCATTAAAGAACAAGAGGAATGTTGCGTGTTTCATCAGTGCTATACTGCACCCTGGCTGACTCGTCCCTTCTTTGTGACCCTTCTGTGAGGGGATGTCCAATTGTCTATAGATGGGCTTGGGGTCTCCACTCTGACCCACCTTGATATGATTGTTTGTTTTGGATCTTCTGATGCCTGACATGTTATCCCATTGACACCTTGTGATCACACAGGCTAGTGTGCTTCTTCCATGTGGGCTTTGTTACTTCCCTGCTATCTGGCCACTTGTTTAACTTCAAGGCTTTAAGACCCCCAGACGTTACATCTTTTGAAAGCCGGGCACTGTCAGTTTTCTTTACCACATTTGCTTATGCACCCATGTTGTCTTCAATGATCATGCCAGGAAGGTGAGCATCATCAAATGCCAGCTTATTAGAACACAGTGCTCTTGCATTGAGGGAGGACATGAGTTAGAGACCCAATGTCTGTCTGCTACCTTGATACATAACATGCAAATATGTACATAGACCTATATTCCTGTTTTAAATACATTTACATATATACATGCCTATATTTATAATCTCTATAAATGTCTTTGCCTCCTAGTTCTTTCCTCTATTTCCTTCTACTTTCCTCCTGTCCCACTATGAGGCTCAACCTTCATTTGGGTTTCAGTAATTCCTCTCAGCTACATTGCTCTTGATCAAACTCCACCAGGCATTCTATGCCCTCCTCACCATGATTTTAGATCTCTTATTCTCTGTCCCTGGGTTTGTTGGCTCCCCCCTCCCTTGCCCCCACCTCCTCCTCTCCCATGTCATCCTGGAACTGTCAGTCCCATTGGTGTCTCCTCGGAATTATAAACAATCCTGCCTATCTTATAGAGGTAGATATGAAGGTAAAAGAAAGCCTATAAATAGTTCCAAGTCTGTCTGGAACCCTGATGAATGTTTTCTAATCAGGTCTGATGAGGTGCCAAGCCCTGCCCCTCGAGGCAGAGTCCTCTTGTGGGGATTCCTTGGGGACTTTGTGGCTTTGCTCCTCTTGCTGCTCTGCTGCACTCCCTTTGTGTTTCGCCACAGTGGGGCGAGGCGGGGGGGGGGGTCAGACCGGGCACAATATCTGCTCTGTCTCCAGTGCTGCCCCCTGTAGCACTGTGTGTCAGTGAGGGGACTTCATATAGCATGGTGAGGCTGGCCCTAAGGTCCTCTCTGTGCATTGGCTGCTCCAAGCAGTGTCGTCCCAAAGCTTGGTGGGACACGATGAGGTGTGTGTGTGTGTATGTGTTTTGTGTAGTGACTGATTTCCAGACCTTCCTTTTGAGTTACCTGTGGGTGGACTCAAACCTCCCACCTTGGGGCTAACAGCATTTAACCATGTGTGCCAACCAGGGACTCTCCTCTAAGAATGTTGAGAAAGAATTCTCCCTGTGGAGGGCTTTCCAGAAGAAAAAGAGTGTGCTGGTATCAAAATTCTAAATACGTTCCTCTTCCTTGTAAACTTGATGGAGATTAACATCTCATCACACAGAAGAGATGCCCAGGTCTACCTGCCATCCACCTCCCAGACACATGCTGCCCACTGCAGAGCAGGCTCTGGCCAGAGGGATCCCAGAAGCAGACTTCTGGCAGCCGGCGTGAGGATGTCGACTCCGATACCACTGCTGGAAAGGGGAGCTGCCTTTATTTCAAAGTGGGCTTGCGAAGACCCTGCCAGTTTATCACCGGGAAGCACACTGACCCCAGACTTCTGATCTATTCAGTGAGCAATTGTCCTTTTTCATTGACTGACACAGGTCCCACCCCACCCCCGCCTTCCAGCCTAGTAGAGCCGCAGCTTTCTGTTCCATCTCTACCCTCCTGATTCACCTCCAGCAACACACTGGGCCTCCGGGTAAGAAGACACTTCTTATCTCCACTAACCTCTGACCCAGCTAAGATGAAACAGCTCCCATCTGAGGCTGAGTGCCCTCTGTCCCTGAACTAAACCTAAATAAAGTGTGTGGGTGTGTGTGTGTGTGTGTGTGTGTGTGTGTGTGTGTGTGTGTACCAAGAGGGCTCAGACTTGCTGCCCGCTTCCCCTTGGCGTGGCTGCCTCCTCCCTCTCGGGCATCTCTAGTCCAGAGCCTGTTAGTGGATGACACCTCGGGGACCCCTCCAGGTGGTCTCTGGGTTAAGAACTGCATCTGGAGGAAGCAGTGCCTCCTAAGAAGATGGAAAGGTTATAAACCCTCAAGGACTGTCCATTTGATTTATGTGATAATAACAGGGAGGGTAATCTCCAAAGGCAAAGCCATTCCCCCCACCAAAGTCCAAACCCCTGGGTCCCCACACCTGACTTCAGGAAAACAGTCTTGCTGCCAACTCCCGTGGACCGGGCGCTTCGCACATACCCTCACCACAATCCAGGGAGCTGGGCGCCGTAAGGGTGCTCATTTTTCAAGTGAGGACACAGAAGCTCGAAGAGATCAAGTGACTGGCCCCGAGTCGCAGCAGGTAGCTGATGAGTTTCAAACTAGCTGTTTATTAGGGTCAGTGGCTCAGCTAAGAGCCACAGTCCTGTCTGACGCCAAAGCCTTGGCTTCTAACCACTGTTACAACCCAAACTCCCACCCCCGGCAATCGCACTGGAGGGGCCCACTTAGGGAAATCTCAGAGCTCTGTGGTACTGCTCTTGGATTTGTTTTTTAACGATTCATTATTGTTAAACTCCAAGCCAGTCTGACTCACGCGACCCCACAGGACGGAATAGAACTGCTCCTGGGGATTTCTGGGACTGCAACTCTTTGAGGAGAAAGCCTCATCATTTTCCCACAGAGCGGTTGGTGCTTTCGAACTGCTGACCTTGCAGTTAACAGCCCAAAGCATAACCCACTACACCACCAGAGCTCCTTCAGAGTATAAGATTCCACTGGTAGAACAAATGGCAATATATATATATATATATATATATATATACACACACACACACACACACACACACACACACACACACACACACACATACATACCTAATGCTAGACAGAAGACCAGCTCCTTACAGAGTATGAGTCCACTGGTAAAACAAATGGCTATATATATACACATACATATACACATATATACATACATGCCTAATGCTAGACAGAAGACCGGCTCCTCACAGAGTATGAGTCCACTGGTAGAACAAATGGCTATATATATATATGCCTAATGCTAGACAGAAGACTGGCTGTCGACGGGGATTTGGAAAAGGAGGACCCAGGCTGGCGAGAGGCAGCACCAGTGAGTGTTTGGGGGGTGGCTGGTCTCGTTGTTTGAAGGGATGGGACTAGTCTCCATCCTGATTGTGGTCACGATGATGTGAATTCTATATGCTCAGGAAAAGTCACAGATCAGGACACCCATTTCCCCCAATCATGAAAAAGCCCATTTTACCTTATGTTAAAAAATAAAATTCAGGCCGAGTCCAATACCGGGGTTGTATTCCCTGGGTGTCCTCAAACGTGTTGCTCTTAGGTTCTTTGCTCAGATTGCTCCGATCTTCATTAGGGGCTGAAGAACTGTCCATGCCCTCTTACTGACCCTCTGGAGAACTACAATCCACTCAAGTGATTGTGAGGTGCCTGTGATGTGCCCGGCACAATTCGTCGGCATCAAACACCCCCAAAGCATCACTGAGCCTTAGATAGTAACAGACTGCTGGTGTCTTTCCCTGGAGCACGTGGGGTTTATTTCCATAGCAACGATTCTCTCTGAAGAGGATAAGTGGTGATAGTTGATGTGAGTTCAAATTAATTAAAAAAAAGAAAAATAGAATCTTTTTAGATTGTGTTTTTTTTTGCTTCCTCTCCTCTATGCCTCCACCCCGCACCCCCGCCCTGAATTAATGGTGTACTGGTCAGTGCAATCAGCCAATCAATGGACTCAGAATGAAAGCAAGCAGTGGATTCCAGGTGGCAGACCAGAATCAGAGACCGTACAAGAGGTCTTTGTAAAAGAGGGTAATTTAGAGAAACATTGAACCTAGACCGTGTCTTATTTGTGTTCCATGCCCAGTGTTGAATTCATAGTATGTGCTGGAAGAATGAGAAAGTGGATGATATCTGGCCTGTACCGGCAGAGGTATCTCCTGAGATGGGCCACAGTTGAAGGGGAAGACTGTACCGAACATGCATGTCTAGGCTTCTTTGAAGCATCCAAAAGCAAAGCATCCCCTAGAGGACTAAGGTGAACCTGACTCAAGCCATGGGTTTTTCATCTCCTCATATGCATGTGAAAGCTGCACAATGAATAAGAAGATTGGCAGCTTGTAATTATGATATTGGCAAAGCATATTGGATATATCATGGCCAGAGGACAAACAAATAAGTCTTAGAAGAGGGCATAACCAAAATGTTCCTTAGAAGCAAGTGTGTTGAGACTCCATTTCACGTCCTTCGGTCATGTTATCAAGAGGAACCAGTCCCGGGGGAAGGACATCATGCTTGGGAAAGTCAGAGGTCTGCAAAATGAGGAAACCCTTCATTGAGACGGATTGACACATGGCTGCAATGAAGGGTTCAGGCCTAGCACCAATTGTGAGGATGCTGTAGGGCCAGGCAGTGTGCTGTTCTGTTGTACATATTGTCACCGACACCTAATAATAGCACGGTGTATGTTGTTGTTCTTGTTAAGTGCTATTGAGTTTGACTCATAGAAACCCCAGCAGACACAGTAGAACTGCTGCATCGGGTTTGCTATGTTGCAAACTTTAGGGAAGCAGAACATTAGGCACAGAGGCAGTGAATTGCGTAATGTGGCTCTTCTAGCTAAAGTCTCTATAACTCCCTTTTCCTGCATTGGTCTGGGTAAGATGGTGAGTTGGGGGAAGGGAGCGGGGCAGCCAGGGTGGTGGTGGTGGAATACTAATAGGAATCACCTATGAATAATCACATACAGACTTCATTGAATGGCGATTCGAGTCCAAGAGTGGAGCACATCCTCTGGACCCCAAGATCTCTGTACAGTGAACCACTTGGATCCAGAAAGCAGCTGTGACATCAGAGGAACAGCAGCAGCAGAATCAGAAGTCAGAGCATGGAACAGAATGGTGGGTTAATCATGAACTCTAAGAGCAATTCGTTCTTACAATGTGGTCCCAACCAATATTTGCCCTCTTAAAGTGCTCACTGAAGATGTGGGTGTTACAACGAAGTGCAGTGAAGAAATAAGATGGTACCCAGCTATTAGAAAAAAAATAGCATCTAGGGTCTTAAAGGCTAGTCTTAAAGCAAGCAGTCATCTAAGTCAGAAATGAGCTAAGACCTCACAGAACAAGCACACCGCCTGTGTGATCCAAGGAAACTGTATTAGAGCTTAAGTTCTGAGCACCCGGTTTGCAGACGGCTCTGGAAGGCAGTGAAAGTCCAAAATCCATGTGCAGAGTCTCCCAGTAGTCTCAGCCTCCACTGAACACCCTCAACCACTGACCAAACCAAAACCATACTCACTGCCTCGTCAATGCTGACTCATGGCGACTGCCCTGTGGGTGTCCAAGACTGTAACTGTTTATGGGAGTAGAAAGCCTTCCATTTTCCTCCCTCGGAGCTAGTGTGGTTTCAAACTGTCAACCATGTGGATTGCAAGCCAAGGAATAACCACTATACCACCAGATCTCCCTCAACTACTGAATGGACAATCCATTGGAAAGTAGATTACTACAAATACAGCTAGGTTAAAATTTAGCACATCATCATTTTACCCTTTAAAAATCATTTTAAAGGGGATTCATACAACTCTTATTGTAATCCATACAAAATGTAATTTTTTCCCCTTTTAACCCATTTTTAATTTGTACTTATTTCTATTCTGTTTTCTCTTGAATTGAGGTTTTTATGTTTTAACTTGTCATTTTTGGTTTTTTACATTTTTTTCTTCATATGAAATAGAGACAGTAACTAGATTAATAATTCTTTCGGATCTTAGCAGGGGAGATTCAGGGGGGTGTTAGGGAACTAATAATAATAGGTACAAGAAGAAAATGTTCTTAAATTGTGGTAATGTTTGCACAACTCTTTGATATTTAAGCCATTGAGCTGTATAGTGAATTATATGCCAATAAAACTGTTTGTAATGTTACAAAATTATGTTGTAAAAAATTATGTTTCATTCACAATGTTTGTAATGTTACAAAAATAAAATATAAAGAAACCAATTGTTGGACTTCCCAGTGCACAGAGCAAGTAAAGCGGAGTTCCTTTAGACAGGAGGCTGGCTTGTGGAGTGGGGTGCCTCTGGGCACACAATTGGGGGAGCTGGGCTTGCTGACCCAGGGAAGTGGAGCTGAGTGCCTTCACACTGAGGCTTACTGGAGTGGGTGTCTCTGGGCACTGAATTCAGGAGCTGTGTTTGCTGACCCAGGGAGGTTGAGATGAATGCCTTCAGCTGAGGATTATAGAAAAGTGGTAGGCCCTTTGGGCATTTATTAACAACCCTGAAAGAACTTTGTAACATGTCCTGAAGAAACTGTATCCTGAAAATTTCTCACTTGCATTACAACCTGATAACTTCTTTTATAAATCCCATAATCATTAATATTGTTTGGGAGTTCTGTTGGTAGCCATTGAAATGAACATTAGAACCTAGATATAAAAGTAGAGAAAACCAGTTAAGACAACACACTAGATCGTTCTCCCTTGAAGTCATTGGGGCAGTTGGAGCTAGTGGGTGAGTTAGAACCACCAACCTTTTGGTTAGCAGTTGTGCCTTCGTGGTTCCTTACCTAGTATTTCAATGTCTTAAAGACATTCATTATATTTTTAAAAACCTCTCTGAGGGCTTGCTTTGTACCTGCTTCTCACTGCCATAGAGTTGATTCTGACTCATAGCTGGCGCTATACTAGGGCAGAGGAGAACTGCCCCTTGGGTTTTCCGAGACTTGAATAAATCTTCTTTTCTTAATCATTTTATTGGGGGCTCATACAACTCATCACAATCTATATATACATCCAGTGTGTCAAGAACATTTGTTGTCATCATCATTCTCAAAACATTTGCTTTCTACTTGAGCCCTTGGTATCAGCTCCCTCCCTCCTCATCCCTCCCTCCCTCATGAACCCTTGATAATTTATAAATTATTATTATTTTGTCATGTCTTACACTGTCCGATGTCTCCCTTCACCCACTTTTATGTTGTCCATCCCCCAGGGAGGAGGTTATATGTAGATCCTTGTAATCAGTTTCCCCATTCTACCCCACCTTCACTCCACGCCCACCCCCCTGGTATCACCATTCTCACCACTGGTCTTAAGAGGTTCATCCGTCCTGGATTCCCTGTGCTTCCAGTTTCTATCTGTACCAGTGTACCTCCTCTGGTCTAGCCAGATTTGTAAGGTAGAACTGGGACCATGATAGTGGGGGGTAGGAAGCATTTAAGAACCAAAGGAAAGTTGTATGTTTCATCATTGCTGCATTGCACCCTGACTGGCTCGCCTCCACCCTGTGGTCCTTCTGCAAGGGGATGTCCAGACAATCTCATCTGTTTCCCTGTGGAGGGCTCACCCTACTGCCCTCGTGGTTAGCAGATCTGTGCATAGCCTACTGCAACACCAGGGCTCTTGTACTTGTCTGGACGGATTGATATGAATTCCCTAATTGACTACAATGTGCCTGTGAAATTTATATTGCTGTGTCCGTTTTACAGATGAGGAAACTGGGGCATTTGGAGCTAAGTGGCTCACCTTAAATCGCAGAGCTAAGAAACCCTTGATTCAGACCCCATGTCTGCCTCCTTAGCACTTCGTTTTCCCACATCACACTGAAGAAGTCTGTTTCCTTCTGAGTCCTTCTCAGGGTAAACGATAAATGGCAGACACGTTCTTTAAAGAAACAGAGCCCAACCACTCACTCAAAGTGGAGATGAAGACACTTGTCTCATCGGGACAATCCCAACCTTTTGGTTGGAACATTTCAGACCAGCAGGGAAGGGTCTGGGCACCCATCTTTTCTGCAGACTGTCCTAGAAGCAGAGCCTAGGGGCTTGTCAGCTGGCTCACTCGGAGTCTGACCTCGAAAACCTACAGATGAATGAATCCCTTCTTTGTCCTGCACGTTAGCGCCTCCACGGAGGAGAGGAGAAATCAATGTCAAGTCAAAGATTCAAGGTGGGGATTATTGTGGATTTTAGCCAATTGTATGTGGTGGTTGTTTCTGTTTTGTTTTTTGAAGATGTGAAAGCTATCAAGAAAAGGCCAGTGGGAAAGAAAGGAGGAAATACATCAAAAGAAAGAACATTATTTCCTTTACATTTAGATTTACCATACTCCTCAACTCCTCTCGCTCATTTAATTGGCTGTAAAAGCAGACAAGATGGAACAATTAGCCTTGGGCATAAATGAACAGAAACTTCTTACAGGATGCCTTGTTTACTAGCTGCACAAATTGTTTGGAAAAAAATCTCCAATGTTAAATGTAAAAAAATGGTCTAAAAATATAGCACCTTAAAACAGAAATAAATGCAAGTGGAGGTTTAACTTAACCTACAAATGAGCTTGGCAGTGAGCTCCCACCTGGCGGGGGTGGGGGTGGGGGTGGTGAGCTGGTGCTCATCTACAGAACAGGGCCCGGGCTTGTGACTCGCCCACCTTCTGTCCTTCTGTTCTCTGGCCTCCCCTGCCATGAACGCATTGGCTGGGCCAAAATTTCACACACATGATCTGGCCATCAAAAAACGAAGACTCTTCCAGACAATCTCCAACATACGTTCTCCAGAGCTGTCACAGCCTGGTACTGGGTTGATGGGCCGTCAAGTCGGTTCGACTCAGCCCTTCTCCCGCAGACAGCAGAAGGAAATCTCAGGCAGTCCCGCATCATCCTCACAACTGGTCTATGTTGGAAGCCTGGGGGGAGGCCTGGACTGGATCCCTCTTGTGCAGGGCCCTCCTCTTTCCCACTGCCCCTCTCCATTGCCAAGCACTATGTCCAACCCATACCGCAGCGGGTCTCCGGTGCTGTCACTGAAGGAGCAGGTCTTTCTTCCTCAGAATGACTGATGGGTTTGAACCACTGAGCTTGCTGTTAGCGGCCCAATGCATAGCCCAGGGGCCCTCCAGGCTCTAGTAGGTGCCTAATAAATGCCCAATAAAACCTCCAAAGGGTCATTTTAAATTTGCCTCAGAAATATTACTCAGTGCTAGCTATTTTTCCCCAAGTCCTCATTTCTTTGTGGCCCTGCATTAAGGTTGATAGGTGAAGCTTTGCCTGGTCCCTTTGACTCAAGGACTATGGTTTTCTTGTTAATATTACAAGTGAATTTAAATCTCAAAACTGAAGACTCGCATTTAAATTCTGAGAACTTTAAAATAGGGTCAAGTCATCCTATTCTATTTTTTTCACTTGAATAATAAGAAAAGTAGTTTGATAGGCTAGGGGCTTAACCAAATATATCACAACAGCAGATGTCTCCCAATAAAATATTAACTGTTGGTTTGTTTAGAAAAATACATCTAGCTGAAATCAAGCTGCAATCACAAGACTTCAAAGTCAAATGTGTTGGTTCAGCAATGTGGGGCCTAATCTCACATCAAAAGCAGCTGTAGCTTCCTAGTCGGCTTATGAAAAGAAAGCCGTTCTTTTCAACTAATATGAAGCATGGGGAAACAAGAGTAATATTTCTTTAAGACTTCACAGAAATAAAGTGTCATGCTGTGAAACACACACAGCATTGCAGGGAGGAGGGGAACTTAAAAATATATATATAAGCTGTCTAAAGACATAAAGCACTTGGTGAAATAAAAACAGGTGTAAGTCTCATTTATAAGACTTATAGAAAAGAGATGAGAGAAACTGCCTAAGCCAAAATCTGTTCAGGACACTCGGGAATGGGAGAAAAACAGAAAGAAAAAAGAAAACCCTAAAATTACTCTAACCAATCCCAATCTCTGGGTTCTAAAGAACAGTGGTTCTCGGCTGTCATGGGAATCATGGGAAGATGCAGATTTGGGTAAGTCGGTCTGGGTAGGGCCTGGGAGTCTACATTTCTAACCTCCTGTCTCTGGACCCCACTTTGAGTAGAACTTTTGACCTCTGAGCCCCATACAACCATCCATCACTCTTTGCCAAAAGCCAGCAGCCTAACGCGTTGAAATGCACCACAGTGGGCAGCCCTGAAGGGGGTAAGGGCTATTTTCATGTGCTAAATGACCTCCCTTAGAGTCAACACAGCAATATAAAGCACAGCAAAATCAGAATTTCAATCGCAAAGATCAGCTCATTAGGAGTCTATCATTAGAGTGATTTAGATGAAAGGCAACCGAAGCAGCGTGAACTGCCATGGCTTTTACCTGAAGTGTCTGCTTTCCCTGGAAGCAGGCACAGGGGGAGGGAGGGCCATGGACCCCATGGTGGCTAGAGTCATGATCAGTTCTTAGAGAGACTGGGAAGTCAAAGAGAGTGGAGAAATGGGCTCCATGCCCTTAGTGAAGATTTGGGGGGGACATGAGGAAGTACAGAGCTGTTGATTGTAGAATGAAAGGTGGTATTCCAACCTCCTGGGAATTCACTTTCTGCTGCAGCCCCGTCGTCTCTATGATGGGAAAAAATTGCAGGGCACTCTTCCCAGGACTGTCGTGAGAACGACATGGGTTGTTATTTTAAAGTTGGCGCAGTTCCTAGTCCATAACAGGCACTGTGCAGTGTAAGCTACCATTAGTGTTAGGCTTGCAATCCATTAATTTAGGATACCCAGGTATCTACCTCCAGCGTAAGTGGATCATCAGCTATAAAATTGTGACCACATTGGGGAAGCTCTTCGTTCAAAATGGCCTATTTTAACTGGTAGCATTCTCTCAGCAAACAGGGACAAATTTGGGGGGCTTGACTTTACAACAACAACAAACCACTGTTTACCCTGAGGGCACTGCTGAGAAAACTGTGGGCTGCTAATCTCAAAACTGTCCGTTCAAACCCACCAGCCACTCCATGGGAGAAAGATGAGGCTGTCTGCTCACATAAAGATTTATAAGGTCTCAGGAATTGCATATGTAAGGTGGTTCAGAGTCAGAATCGATTGGCAGTTGGTTTATTTCATCCAATTCCCCACTTACTATAGAGATAATAAAATGAAGCCATCTTCTGAAAAGAAGATATCCAGACTAGATGGTTTGGGGGAGAAACAGTTGATTTTTTCTTTCCACCTCTGGTTTAAAGACTATTGTCCTTCCCTAAGAACATTAATGTAATAAAGAAAAACAAAGCAATCCTTTTCCCAGCGATCCCCTGGTAAAGTTCACACTAGCAAATACTAAAAAAAAGTTTTAATAAAAATATCCTCACTGTCATCAAGTAGCTCCTGACGTGTAGGGTCACTGAATGGTCCCCAGAACAGAACTGCAGACACCCTCTGCTTCCTCCCGCTGAGCAACTGATGGGTTCAAACTACTGCCATTGAGGTGAGCCCTCCAAAACAAATCCACTCCTCGGTCATTACTAGAAGTCAAAACACACATGGCTTTGTCACGAACAGGAGCTTTAGGCTTAGTTATGCATTGGGCTGCTAGCTACAAGGTGAGCAGTTCAAAGCCACCAGCCACTCTCTTGGAAAAAGACAAGGCTTTCTACTCCTATAAAGAGTTAAGGACATTTACAAAGGTCTAGATTCAGGCATGGACATATATAGCTACAGTTATATATAAAAATAGAGAAATAGATCTATGTACATATATTTATATGTTAAGTATTAAGGAAGCAGACGGACATGGGGCCTCTACTCAAGTACTCCCTCAATGCAAGAACATTTTGTTCTAATAATGCTGAAGACAAATGGGTGCATAAGCAAATGTGGTGAAGAAAACTGATGGTGCCCGGCTATCAAAAGATGTAGCATCTGGGGTCTTAGAGGCTTGAAGGTACACAAGCGGCCATCTACCTCAGAAGCAACAAAGGCCACATGGAAGAAGCACACCAGCCCATGTGATTATGAAATGTCATTGGGATCAGGTATCAGGCATCAAAGACCCAGAACAAATAATCATATTGATGTGAATGAGTGGGAGAGCAGAGCGGAGACACAAAGCCCATCTGTCAACAATTGGCCATCCCCTTGCAGAAAGGTCACAAGGAAGAGATGAGCCAGTCAGGGTGCAGTATAGCACTGATGAAACATACAACTTTCCTCTAGTTCTTTAATGCTTCCTCCCCTCCACTGGCATGACCCCGATTCTACCTTACAAATCCAGCTAGACCAGAGCATGTACACGGGTACAGATAAGAGTTCGAAAAACAGGGAATCCAGGACAGATAAACCCGTAAGCACCAATAATGAGAGTAGTCATACCAGGAGGGTCAGAGCAAGGTTTGGGGAGAAAGGGAGAACCGATCACAATGATCTACATATAACTCCCTCCCAGGGGGATGGTCAACAGAAAAGTGGATGAAGGGAGACAGCAGTCAGTGTAAGACATGAAAAAAATTATAAATTATCAAGGTTTCATGGGGAAGGGAAGGTGGGGGAGGGAGAAGCAATGAGCTGATACCAAGGGCTCAATTTGAAAGAAAATGTGTTGAAATGATGATGGTAATATATGTACAAATGTGCTTGACACATGGATGGATGGATTGTGATAAGAAGCTGTAAGAGTCCCCAATAAAATGAGTTTTTCGTTAAAGAGTTACAGCCTCCGAAACTCACAGAACAGGGCACATCCACCCTGTCCTTTAGGGTTGCTGTGAGCACCCACTCGATGGCATCAAGTTTGGTATTTTAGGATTTTTCTCTACCTTCTTATCAAGACCACCTGGGGAAAGGGCAGATGGTGGGAATAGCAAAGGCAAAGGCTAGAGGAGCCAGACTCAGTAACTCACTGCACTGCAGTATCGTGCAGCTACTTTGATCACGTTCCCCCCAAACCATCTTCTTGGGAGCTAATAGAGATAGCATACCGTTCCATGGTTCAATCACATCAAGCAGTATTGTGCAATTGCGGCCACAGTTTGAAACATTCTCTCCTTTCTTGAACTCCTTGCCATCTGCTCCCTTTGACCCGCGCAATATTTTATCGTTCAAATTGAGAATGGATAGTACTAAGAGTTCTGTCGTATGGTCTGGCATGGGAGGAGGCCCATGAAGAAGAGGGTGAGATGAAGCCACCACTTGGTCATTAGAACTCTAGGCTCCAACTTCCAGGAGTGTTATGGATCAAAATACTGATTTCTTGCCCCCAGGAGTTTGTCTCCAATAAGGAGTGAGACCTGGAAAGTGAAGATGTCACAAAAGAGAACCAGATTGGAATGAGAGACTTTACTAGGCAGAGATTTTATCTGGTTCCATCATTGCTCTGGTCAGGGCAACTACCTCCGTGAATGAGTGCTCTGTGAATCTGACCACTGGGCTTCACTGCTTTCATTGCCGGAATAAGAACCTTGCCAGATAAGGACCAATTAGGAGCTAAATTAGGACCTGATGCTTCTCCGTTCACATTGATTGGCAGGTTTTTACTGTCAGCATTCAAGGGTTCTATGATTGTTATTGTGTTTGGGAGACGCTGCAGTGGGTAGAATTCCAAAAAGCCTAATAAAGATGTTTCTGGAAATTGGCTTCCTATTTATGATATAGGCATGATAGATAAACAGTACTGGTCTCACTGTGACCACCCTCCCACAGGGAAAAGATTCCGGCCCATTTCTAGACTTCCTGCATCACTTCCCAGGAAACCTGCCTGCAGCTCTCCCGTTGGTCAAGCCCCACACCATAAATACTCACACTCTCCAGCACCACACTTCTTCCAGAGAGCAATTGGCACCTGTTTTGTAATTATTTGATGACATTAGGCTTATACCACGTTGGACCCAAGGTCCCGTTGGCCGGTGCTTACCATGATCATGCTAGCTCTCACACAGTGTGGGATACACACTAGACATCAGGTAAATATTGACTGGATGCACGCATGATCTAGGTGGTCAGCCTTGAGTAGCAAACAAAATGGGAAATGCCTGGAACATCCAACAACCCTTCCTAATTTTGCCTAATGCCAGGAACAAAGTCCCTTGGCCATGGTGAGAACACAGACCCACGAAGAGAAGAAAGGCATTTTCTAAATCCACCGAGCCTCCAGATGAAACCCACCACTCTAGGCCAGGCAGCACTGGTGAATGCGCACACCTGGACAGTCGAGCAGGGAAGAGGTGTTCCAAATTCTTTCAGACTTGGGCAGATTCAAACTCCAGCTCTCCCAAGTATCTGCTCTGTCACTTCCAAGAAATGACTTACCTTCTCTGAGCCTCGGTCTTCTTAGCTGTCAAGGAGGACTTCTTCATAAGGCTCCAGGAAAGATCCAGTGAGAAGCCACAAAGGTGGTTTAGCACAGTGGGGAGGAGCCCTGGTGACGCAATGGCTAATCACCTGGAGGTCAGGGGTTTGAATCCACCAGCAACTCCCCAGGAAGGGGGTGGGGGGAAAGCCCTAGGGAGCTCTTCCCCTGGGAAAGCAGGTGGGATGTGCTACTCTGCCCTGAAGGATCAGGACCAGTCCGAATTGACTCAACATCACCCAGCCACCACAGTGTGTTCACAAAGTGTTAACTCTTTTTCAATGCCATCCATTATGTCCTGACACACTCTGGCGACCCGGCGGCCAGCAGGAAGCACTAATTCTTCAACAATGGCATCCCTCTGACACTTGGATACCACCCGTTCATCCTGTCTGGCCCTTGCTGCTGCGGTTTTGATAAGCCTGCAATTAAGCACGGAGCATCTTGGGTGGAATGTGACAGGAGGTGGAAGACCCCAGCCGGGGGTCGCTGAGCAGCTCAGGCAGTGTGAGGAGGGGCGCTGTTGGGAGATCCGGTCCTTGGGTCAGAGGGCCCTTCCCTATACGTTGACGTCTCAGTCAGCCCCCGGGGCCCCCCCAGAGCCCTCCGTCCTGATAACAGACCTCCCAGCCTTCACTGGCCTCCATTTCTGGACAATGTGACAGTTAAAACCAGATCTCGTCCCTATCAACTAGAACACAGCAAGCTTGAACGTAGCAAGATTAGTGAACTTCAAAAGGTTAAGCGGGCCTGATAAGCCATGGGTAGGGGAGGGAATATTTAGTTAAAAGCTTACACGGCCTGGAATATTCCATCTGAGCCGGCGGACTCCCCCACCTTCCTTCCCCTTGACCTTTCTTTGACCCTCTCTCTCGACTCTTGAAGCTTCTTGCTGGGTGTCCGTGGCATTCCCAAGCAGCGTGCCATTTTGCTGCCCGGCTAAGGTTCCCGAGACACCCTCCCGCTCCTCCTCGGGGTCCCTTGAGGGCTTAAAAGGGGAGATCAACATTTACATTGGTAAAATACACTCAGCTGTGGGGAGGACTTAATCTTTTTTACAACCAGCCCCTGCAGCTGTGCGGTGGCTTCATTCGCTCCCCCCCCCCCCCCGCCAAGCGCCCCCCCCCAACCCCCCCATCACCACCCTTCCCTCCGCCTTCTTGGAAATAGCTGTCCCTGGAGAATGCGAAGACCCAAGATCGCAACATCGCAACCAGCTTGTCAAACTGAAATCACGCTTGTGCCGTCATCAGACGGGGCAGCCCCCGTGGGATTGGGGCGCCCAGGAAAAGAGAGCGAGGCGGGGTCATGGAAGATGCCTGGGTGGGGGGCAGGATTGTTCTTATTAGCCGCACTTCCTTGGCCCCACTCATGGCAAGCCTCGTGGCGAGCAGCATGAACAACCGCCTGCCCCTGCGCCAGCTTCCCGCTCCTTGGGGAGCAAGCCATTGTAACCCTCTAGGTTTGCCCTGGCTGCCTTCCTGCTGTGGGGTCTTCCTAGTCTGTCTTAGAAGAAACGCTCTGCTCACGAACCTCATGAGGAGTCGTGGCTGGTTTTGAACACGGGCCGCCCCAGGAACAAGGAGGGCCGGGACTCTACCACTGAGCCCCGCTCCCCCTGGGCCTGGCCCCGAGGAAGGAGAAGGATAGTCTTTCCTGAACCGCCTTCCTGAAGCTAACTTATGATTGGGGTTCACTCTTCGGTGATTTCCAAACACAAGCGACAAGTTGAGCGAGGAGCAATATTCCCGAAGGTCCTGTGCAGCAAGGCAGGGCCAAGTGCACCTCATCAAAGGATGAAGAAGATGCAAAGGCAAGGGGCAAGGGGAGGGAGTAGTTTGCTTTAAAAACCATTTCCCCCCCCTGAGAAATACAACCCTAGGGTCGCTCAGAGGCAGCTTTAAGTGCCCTTTAGGGGAAATGCACCCTCGCATGGCAGAAGCAAGTTGCCTTTGCAGAGCTTAGAGGTGGCCCTCACCAGGTGCCTAACAGAATTCCACAAAATGACTCTTCAAACCAGTGCGTGCTCACTGTTAAGAGTCCGTGCTGTGACCTGCACTTGCCTGTTATAATCATGGTTTGCCGTTTCAATGAACTCTGAAAGAGTCACGAAATGAAACGATTGGGGAAAAGCTGCCCTGGGGCCCAGGGGTGATGCGCTGGGGGACTCAACCAAAGGTCAGCAGTGGGAACGCACCCGCTCTCCGAGGAAGGAAGAGGAGCTGGCAACTGGCATAAAGAGTTACCTGCCGTCTTGAAAGCCCACAGATGCAGTTCGATCCCGTTCCATCGGGCTGCGGAGAGTCGGAATCAATTCAATGGCAGTGAATGCCTGGCGTGATACAGGACAGTTGGTCCATTAGAGAAGTGGAGAAATCAATAGCCACATTGATGCTGACCCGTGGCCATCCCATGTGCACCAGAGTAGAACCGTGCTCTCCAGGACTTTGACTGGCTGACGTTTCAGAAGCAGACTACCAGACTTTTCTTCCGAAGTAAAGTATGTCGGGCTGGACTCAAGCCTTCTATTGCTTAGCAGCCTAGCACGTTAATCGCATTACCCAACAGGTGTTTCAGACCTTAAACTCTGAGCACTGAGTTTGCAGAAAAATGTAATTTCCATCGAAAGCCCTAACTCCATGTTTAAGTATCCATGTGGATTCAATTCCATTGGATTTCTTCTGATCCTCCACTAACTAGGGAAATGAGGAGCCTCGCCCTCGGGCAGAGTGCATTAGAAGGTGGATTGCCTGTCCGGAGAAGGGCGGCCCAGCTCCTAGGGACGCACCCGGGTGTGCCTTGATGGGACTTTGAGAGCTGGGGTCCACGGGGATCACGAGTCAGATCCTGACGGCTTTGACCAGAGAGCCCCAATCCAAACCCATAACCTAGTCTCTGTAGCCAAGACTGTGTCCCAATCATGGCCCCCCTCCTGCTTGTACAGTTCCACTTGCCGCCATGATACATTGATCTGCCACCGATCCGCCCTCGTGACTCTTGACCTTGTACCTTCATGTCCCCTGTAAGTGGTCGGGCATCTGTAACGCTGGGATCCCAGTACGGCCCTCAGCCTTTGTTCTCCCTCGTGCAGACGGATTGTCTTGTCTTGTCTTTGTCCTGTTTCTTTTCAAACCAAACTCACAGCCATGAAGTCGATGTTGACTCACAGCAAACCTGTAGAACAGAGCAGACCTGCCCTCAGGGGGTTCTAAGGCCCTAACACTGCGCAGGAGCAGAGAGCCTCATCTTTCTCCCCAGGAGCAGCTGGCCGTTTCGAACAGCTGACCTTGCGGTTTGCAGCCCAACAAGCAGCCCACTAAGCCGCCAGGGCTACTTCCCCTGTTAAAGACTTAATGTTTTCCGTAAAGTACGTTCAACCCCCAAGTCTCTTTTGTCCCTCACCACAGCGGTTAAAGAATACGGGTGTGTGATCATGTGCAGTGAAAATTATAACAGTTAAACTCTCCCAGTCTAGATGTTCCAACATGAATAAATCTCAACAATATGAAGTTGGACAAATAAGCCAGGCACACGAACCACACACTGTGCATGTAAAGTTTAAAAGCATGTAACGCTTCGCTACATACTATTTATGGATACGTGCATATGTTTATGGGTATGCACATGTGTTAAAGTATAAAAATACACAAAACCTGATAAGTATCACATTCAAAGTTGTGATTTTCCAAGGAAGAATACTCACAGTACCTGTTGCATTTATTTAAAATGATGTGAGAGATAGCAACAACAACAAAGATTTGAGACGCTGTCCTGAGTGCCAAGTATTCTTCCCATTGTTTAAAACCCTCTCTGGACGGTTAAAACATTTTATCGGTGGAGACAAATTCAAGCACCTCAGCCAAGGGGCTTCCTCCGGAAGGCAGTGTGGGACCAAATTCATTGAGGGCTCACCACATTCAGGAGGCACAGGCCTCACCGCGCCTTGGTGAGGAGCACTGGGCCAGAGGACTCCGTTTTCCAAGATTCTTGAGAAATCATGTCACCCAGATGACTAGGGCGGGGGTGGGGGTTGGGGTGGAAGTGGAAATCAAGCATAGGGTATCTAAAAGCTTCCGTTTGGAATTCTTCAGAGGAAATGGAATTTAACAAGCCTCCTTCAGACTAAACATGGATGCTTGCAAGCCTGACCTTTAATTGCCAATCCCACTACTGGGAATAATGACATCTGGCTCTGCTCCCAGCTCTGATACAAGCAAGCGATATAATCTGGGACCAGATCACTGGCCTCGCTGGGCCTCAGTTACCTCTAGGGTCTGAGCTTCAAGAGTGCATGGTTTTGCGGATAAGCAACAGCTACTACCTATGAGCCATAATTTATTTTAAAGGTGCTGGTCACCCTCTACCCAGCCCCAGCCCCAGCCCCAGACCTCTCTCTCTCCCTCATCAGGCTTCCATAACTCAAACTCCCACCATCAGACTAGTCTTTCAGAGTTAATGGCACGTTAAAAATGAAAGTGACAGCTGGTATCATAATAGCACCTTAGCCCAGGCCACACACATGATCATGTCTTTTAAGTCCACACAGCCACATTTAACACAGATAAGAAAACTGAGGCTTAGACAGCTTAAGTGATTTGTTCAAGATAACCCAGTTCTTAAGTGGGGAATTTAGACTTCAAGGTCAAGTCTTCACCATTCAAGTGTAGACCCTTTGCACGACACTGCAATTTCTCCCCGGATTAGCCTTTGCATGGGACAGACTCCCAAAAGAGAAAAGAAAAACAAAATCTCACTGCTGTCTTTTGACTCCTAGACCCGCCCCGCGAGTTTCAGGGAAAGCTGAGCAACTGGCGGTTTCAAACTGCTGACCTATCCAATCAGAACCCAATTCATAACCACTATGCTACCAGGGCTCCTTCCCAAAAGATGGCGAGAAGAGCAGAGAAGAAAAAGGTTAAGAAGGATGAACCTGGAGCAGGGTCTGCGCCCTAAGAGAAGTTACAAGGAGAGTGAAAAGATTGACCAAGATATGTTCTTACTTTGACAACTAGCACAAGGCCAGTTCCTTCCAGAGCCCTATGGGTTTTTATATTAATATTTAAATTTAATACGAAGACCGACACGGGGCTTAAAACAAGCTACCAGGGTGTGCAACAGTCTTTGCATGGAAACTATGGATTCTGGTCCGAATCCTGCCTCTCCGACCAGCCGGGAGGACGACGACCCCTAGAAAGCTGTGTTCAAGGCTTCACAACATAGCCCGTCATGAGGGAAACAAAAAGCATTCTCAGAAGCAAATAAAACCGCTCAGGAAATAGGGAATGGGAGGAGTACTATCTAAATTAATGCATTACTTTAGCTATGTTATTTTAGAGATCAGTGCCTTAATGTTACCATTTGACTTTGCTACCTATATTCTTTTTTTTAAGTGGGGGTATTTTTTATTGAAGAATAGCTGAGTGAATATGTATATATTTATTTTTTCAATTTTCTTTTTTTAAATCATTTTATTTTATTGGTAGCTCGTACAACTCTTATCACAATCCATCCATCCATCCATTGTGTCAAGCACATTTGTACATTTGTTGCCATCACCATTCTCAAAACATTTGCTTTCCACTTGAGCCCTTAATATCAGTTCCTCATTTTCCCCCTCCCTCCCCCCTCCCACTCCCTCATGAACCCTGGATGATTTATAAATTATTATTTTGCCATATCTTACACTGTCCGACATCTCCCTTCACCCACTTTTCTATTGTCCATCCCCCACCTACATTCTTAAAAGTATAGAAAGAGTTTTCAAACTGGCCCAGACATTTTTTGCACCAGAATTGTCTTTTATTCAAGAATAGATGATACTTAGTTCAACATAATGGGAGTTCCATTTAAAAGGAAAAGAACAAAAAGCCACAGCAAATGAATCATACGGAGCCTTGGAAAGGGGGGGGGCAGCGGGGCAGAGACAGCCTGAGCAGAGTGGAGGCGGCCGGACGGTGTAAACTAAAAGCCCTAGCCCATTTGCTGTAGCACCCTTGTGAGATCAGCACAGCGTCTGGGATTTCAAGTTCCTGTTTTCAGCTGTCCCCAGGGGACTCCCCTTTGGAACTCATCCCACAAAACAGCCTTGTTCTGCCCATCTTGAGGAGAGTGGCTGACTCTTAATCAAATCACTTCTCCCCCAAGTCGGGATCCATGAGAACCTGCAGAGACCATTGTGTTGTGTTGTGTTTTTTTCTCGTTCCCCGAAAGTTTAAGGAGGATGCATATAATAACCACAATGTGCTGCAGAAGTCAGAAAAAGGCTCTGGGTGAGGGGGGGGGGGGGCGGGGATTACCTCTCCAGATCCTGACTTCATTCCTATACAGAAGTGTAGAATCCTTGAGCAAAAAGAAGTCCTAGAGATTACTAGAAAACCCTTCTTGTTCATTGTCAAGTAAAAAGACAATATCCCATGGCACATTTTTCTTTTGTTCGCAGTTTTATTGGCATATAATTCACACATCATACAATTCAATAGTTCAATCTTAATAGGAAGAGTTGTACAATCACCACCACAATCAATTTCATAAACATTTTTCTTGGAAAAGACATTTTCCAATGATCTATAAAAATACATAAGCATTTTATGTAGTGAAAAAATGTATTTTTGCATTTTACAACAAAAAATAAATGTGTGTGTACGGGAATCAAGTAAATAAATAAAGATATTTTGCTTTAGAATTCCAGAAAAAAGTCCTATTTCTAGTGGTAATAAAAAGAAGTTAAGTTTAAAGCTTATTACTGGTGGATGTTTTTAATGGAAGCTTGGGCTTTGATTTATGAAGAAACAGACATATATTCTGGATTGGGACTTGCAAAATATTTCATTGTGGGACCTACACACGGACCAAGACACCGTCATTGGAACAGAACAAACTAATAAATACTACAGGGTTTTAAATCAGAAAAGAAATACACCAGGGGGTACCTGTCCCCATAATCACACAAGCTGTATGTTGAACAAATCGTCTGAGAAGCGGGACTATGTGGAGACAGACGGCTGTGGCAGGAGTGGATGCAAACTCTGCAGTGCTGGAAGCTATAAGGACTTGAAACACTGGCTGATAAAGATCAAAGGCTCTAGACTGTAGCTCAACATAAAGAAAACAAAAATCTTCACAACTGGACTACTTAGCAACACCACGTGAAAGCGAGAAAGCACTGGAGTTGTTGAGGGGTTTATTTTACTTGGTTCCACAACCAAGGCCCATGAAAGGAGCTGCCAAAACTCCAGATGACTAATTGCATCGGCAAAGGCGTTGCTAGAGACTTCTGGAGAGTGTTAAAAAGCAAAGATGTCGCTTTGGGGATTGAGGGGAGTCTGAGCAAGGCTGTAGTATATTCAATTGTCTGCAATGCATGCAAAAGCTAGAGCGGGAACCAAGAAGCCTGGCAAAAGACAGAAACCTTTGGTTCTATTCGAGCTGATACGCTGAGCACCTGGTGCGCAGAAGTCTATGGCTGAAGCGTGCACGTCCAAAGTCTCCATGCAGCGTCCCCACATGCACTTAGCTCCACCGAAAGCCTTCTGACCATTGACCAGGGAGGCGAATAACCTTGCCCTACGGTGAATGCATTGGAAAGTGGATTAATTACTTCCATCCTTCCAGCCAACCCGTGGAGGGGCAGTCTCCCTTAGGGGTTTGCCTGGGTTAGCTCTTGGTGGAAAGCACTAGTGGGGTCCCATTGCCGTGAGCCATACTCTCTGAGTCATGTGACCTGACTGCCTTGGCAGGAAGGCCCCGGATCAATTTTGTCAGCTCTTCTAACATAACGCACATGTTCCAGTCATGGTGCCATTCCCATTTCTATCATCCTACCTTGACTGCCATGAATCATGTGCCATGTCCTATTTAAGTAGCCGGGTAACTGCAAAGCCTTGGTTGTGTCTTTGCCTTTGTTCTGTTTAAGACATAATAAATGTTCTCCTTAATGGTATTTGATATTTTGGGGTCTCTTTTGTTCCCTAAAACATGATTTCTGGTATTAGTGACAAGTTTTGAATATACCATCATCTGCCAGCCTGCGTGTTCCTTAGAAGCAAGCACAGTGAAACTACATCTCACTTGCTTTGGGCATGTGATTAGGAAGAACTATCTCTGGAGAAGGACGTCATACTTAGTAGAGAGTCTGGGGCAAAGAAGGCCCTCAGTGAGATGGATGGACAGGGTTTGCCACGCTGGGCTCATATCTAGCACTGACTGTAAGGATGGCGAGGACTGAGCAGGCTCCATTCTACTGTACGAGGTGTCGCTATGCCTTGGAACCAACTAGGCCAAATTGAATACCAGACACATCTTTACATATCTCTGGCATGAACCAGCTCCACAAGAGACATTTGCAGGCTCCTTTCTGACTTCATGAATATGCAACTAGTTGCTATGAATGTATTTGTATACATTCTGAATACATGAATGTATTTCTCAGCAGAAAATCATTTAGAAGGGAAGAGCAGGCAACACCAAAAACTCAACCATGAAAGAATCAGGTCCCCTACAATCAAGTGGGGATTGTGTTATCCACAGCTGCAAATTTTCTTTCAGCGTGGCTATTTTTTAAACCACAAATCTATTAATAGATCCTTAAAAAATTCCTTGCATGTGGTTTTCAGATTTAAAGAATTTCTAATTTTGCTCTCTAAGTCAATAATTTGTGTGTGTGTAGATTTTCCCCAGGATCACAACTTCTTAAAATGCAGCTTTCTACTAAAACCAGGGCAGCAGAAAGTGAAGACAGACTGACAAACCACTAATGCAAAATTCCAGAGGAAAAGACAGGAAAACAAAGGACAAATGATTCCATATATAACCCACATTCCGTCCCTTTGGGGAGACATTCAAACTTGTTTAAAAATTATAGATCAAATTCCCCAACTCTAAATAGTCCCTATGGGCAATATTCAAAGAAATAAGCACACCTGGAAACCTAGAAGTACGCTTCTGTAACAGCAACAACAACAACAACAACAACAAAGCTGTTGAGAGGAAATGCAATAAAGGACAGGAAAATATACTGTCAAAGAATGCTATCAAAGAATGCTATCAAAGAATGCTCAGGGCGGGGAAAGGGAACTAAATCGCGTACTAAAGAGATTGAAGTTTGGGGAAGAAATGAGAATATGGAGGAAATGATTCCAAACGGTTTGGAATCTAGGATCCTAACAATTAACAACTAACGGAGAGGAAGCTGATACCAAGAGCACAAAGAGAATGTATATATTTAGAAAATAATGATGGCAACATATGTACAAATATGCTTGATACAACTGATGTATAAATTGTTATAAGAGATGTTAAGAGTCCCCAATAAAATGATTTATTTTTTTAAAGAGATGTTAAGAGCCCCCAATAAAATTATCTTAACACAAAACAAAACAAAAAATAGTTTTGCTCTGAATTCAGTGGTTATTTTTGAAATGTATCTGAGAAAATGTATTTTTCTCAAGAACTGGGAAATCCATACCAGGAATACACGATGGCGACAACAACGAAGTGTTAGGTCCTGGCGTTCCTGATGATTTTGTGAGGCTCTGGCTCCTGCCTTGGGAATACTCACACGATGATAAAGTAGAGTCTTTGCTGGAAAGGTCCAGCTGTGAATGTTGTGCTAATGTGCACTGTTTTTTTTTTCTCTTACATGTTAAGCAAAATGTATAGAAATGATAGAAAATGGACCAATGAGACTGATTAGTCTAACCTACTTAGTTAGTGCTAGGAACACAGAGAACCCATCAACGAATGACTTGGACACGCCGAAATTCATTTCCTCACAGTTGAGAAAGCCAAAGTCCAAATTCAGAGCGCTGGCTCCCAGCAAGGCGTCCTCTGTCTGTCCACCGCGAAAGGAGGTTCCTCCAGGTTCCCTCCTGGTTCCTGAGAGATCTCTTGCGTCTTGCCATCTCTCTTCCCCCATCTCAGCTCCTTGCATGTTTATTGAATCTCGTTTATATCTCAGCAGACTGACTCGAGGCACATCCTGTAGGAATTCTGTCTCGTTCATGTGGGATTCCTTCCCAGATGGGAGCGGAGGTGAGGATTCACAGTCCAGAATACCTACTGCGGCAGAACATCCTCGTTCCTTTTCTTCTGGGCGAGTTGGATAAAGTCCAACCGCGTCAATGTTGCCTTGATTCTGGTGAAGGGACTATTCCTGCTCTGTTCTCCGTCATGCTGTCTGTTCTCTTCCCATCGGGTGAGCCCCTTTTGGAAAGCCTTTTGAACATGGAAAACTGTGTGGCTTGTTTTGTTTCAGCTTTTGGAGTTGGGTATGCAGTTTTCATCGCTGGACAGAGAAGGGGTGGCTTGGGGTGGGCTGGGTGAGGAATGATGCTTCCAAATGAGATGGATGGAAATGTTCAAGATCATATTATTATGTTATCCACTGTGTAATCATTATTCTTTAACAGTGGTACATTTTCAATGGATGTATATATGGGTTGTGATAAGAGTTGTATGAACTCCCAATAAAATGATTTTTTAAATAGTGTTACATTTTCTTCATTGTTTGATCTCAGCTCACATCGTGAGGTAGGAAAGAGAAATTAAAAATCATGGACTTGGAGTCAGGGAGATCTTTGCTCAAATCTCCATTCTGCCAGAGCTTCTCTAAGGGTAACAGGATCTACTTCCCGGAATTGTTAAGATTAAAATGAGGACAATTTTCAAAAACATTTAGCAATACAGTGAGCACACAATAAACATTCTGTAGACACTGTTTGAAAGTATTCATATTCTTTATTTTGATAGCCACCAGAATGGCAAAACGTTAAAATTCTGACAATACCAAGTGTTAGCAAGGGTGTAGACCAGAGGTTCTCAGCCTTCCTAATGCTGTGACCCTTTCATGCAGTTCCTAATGTTGTGGTGACCCCCCCAACCATAAATTATTTTTGTTACTACTTCATAACTATAATTTTGCTACTGTTATGAATCGTGCAACCCCTGTGAAAGGGTCATTCAACCCCAAAAGGGGTCACGACCCACAGGTTGAGAACCACTGATACGGCCTAATATGTATCAGAGGGGGAATCAAGTGACAGTGTTTTAACTGTTCAACTCAAGGGGTTCATTTTAGTCTCCTTTAGTCATCTCTCCAATACTTTGCATTTGCTAACCAGTTTATTCCCATCCCTCCGTTATGGATAGAAGCTTGCTTCCTGTGTAGATCTCAAGCAATAGGAACTCCCATATCTTGTTAGAGGGAATCTGCAAATGACTTGACACTCGGCCCAAAGGACACAGGAATTTCTGTACTCTCTCTCCTTGATTCTGAGCCAGCCCTGTGCCTACTCTGACTAATAGCATGTGACAGAAATGATGCTGTACAAGTGTCTAGGCCCAAGACAGCATATTGACAACTTCTATTGCCTGAAGCTTGGACCAGATGCATGTAAGAAGTCAGACTACTGAGAAATCAGTATTCTGGGAGAAGCTCAAGCCTTATCGACAGACCCATGGAGGATAAGCCGCCCCATGGAGAGAAAAAATACAGAGAGCATGAAAACACAGGCATGTGCGTCAGGGAGTTAGCTTAGCAATGGGCCCTCCACCTCTAAGCTTGGCGGTAGCAGCTTACACCGCATAAATGACTGGTTGTCCAGCTAAATTCCTGACCTACAAAATCACGAGCAAAATCAAATTACCTTAAGATATTAAATTTGGGATCGTTCATTATGCAGCACTGAATAGCTGAAAAGAATAAAATGATATTAATCCTGTTAGAAAACCACTTTGTTTCTTATAGTTGAATACGCATATCCCTCTGTCCTGCTGGTTCTGCTCCTACAGACTCTTGTACAGGTACACCACCAAACGGGAGTGGTGGAGAATGGCTTGGAGGGAGCCATAGCTGATGTCTGGCTTTCCGACTGCCACGGGGCAGGGATCAGACACGCCACTCTGCTCCTTCCTTCCTTCCTTCCCCAGCCTGACACCACGCCCACTCTACACCTGTCCTGGGTCCCAGCCTTTGTTGCAATGAGCACACAGAGCTCAGAAAACACTTGTGATCCAGGAGGTGTGTTAGGTGAAGACACTCTCCTTGGTCCACAGCAGCACCTCTCCTCTGCCAGCAGCCAAGTTCCTCAGCCTCCTCTGGGGACCAGGGAGCCTGATCGTCACTGCCTTCCTATAATCCCTGTGCCTCTGCCCTTGGCCTCCAGCGCTTGAGACAGATCTGGAATGTGCTCTTCTTCTGATGGTCCTGAGATGTCTCTCTGCGTCAGAGCTGGTTCGTGTACACAGCTCTGAGGTGTGGCGTTTGCCTTTCGGCAGACCAGCCCCCTAAAGAAACAAAGGGTATGACTTGCTTCACAGCCTCCACTGAGGCCAGGACTTTATCACACCCAAATGCTGTCCCCTAATTTAGCAGAGAACTCCCTCTCAAATGGGATCATAGCCATAGGGTCTGATAATACCGCACATAGGAATTACAGCTAGAAGGGCCATACTACCTGACTGTACCTCTGGAATAGCAACGTGAGCAACAATGATAGCCACAAGGTTCACAATAAGCGATAAAGGTGGAAGCGGCTCCAACATCCAGCAACATGGAAAACCATACAGGAGAGAAAATGAATGAACTACAGTTGTGCACACCCACCTAGATGACTCTCAAGAAGGACGCGCAGTATTGAGGGGCTGAGGCATGTAACAGAAGAAAATATATCATATCGTTCTCTTTATACAGAAGTCAAGGACAAGCAAAGTAAAGGATACTTTGTATAGTCGTGGGCACATATGCTCACTAGTCAGAGGCTGGCAGGGGGTGAAGAGGTGACAGTAGAAGGAATCTGGCAGGGAGTGGAACACAAAGGGCCGGTGGCGGCACATTCTCTGCACATTGGAGCAGAGGAAGGTGAAGGGCAGAATAGAACGCATTTCCTTATCAATAGCAGAGACCCAGAGACGTAGGAGATAATTATATAGGAGGAAGGAGACAGAGACAGAATATTAACACAACCCCACAATGACTGAATAAAACTCTTGAATTTGGGGTGCTGGCATTCTGCGTTCTGGGACGTACATATCTGAAAAGAGGAGGGTCCACTCAGAAGGCCAGCCCACAGCAGAAAACCCACCAGAGTCAACCTATAGCAGAAGGTCTGCCAGGAGCAGAATTTGAAGTCCAGCTTTATGTTTTGCCAGACCTTTTATTTATTTTTAAAATCATTTTATTGGAGGCTTGTACAACTCTCATCGCAATCCATACATCCATCCATTGTGTAAAACACATTTATACATTTGTTGCCATCATCATTCTCAAAACATTTGCTTCCTACTTGAGCCCTTGGTATCAGCTCTTCATTTTATCCCTCCCTTTTGATACTGTATCAATTATTATTTTTTCATGTCTTATACTGGCCGGTGTCTCCCTTCACCCACTTTTCTGTTGTCTGTCCCCCAGGAAGGGAGTTATATGTAAATCATTGTGATCAGCTCCCCCTTTCTCCTCCCACCTTCCCCTTCCCCTCGTGGTATGGCTACTCTCATTATTAATCCTGAGGGGTTTATCTGTCCTGATTCCCCATGCTTCCAGCTCTTATCTTTCCCCAGTACATGCTCTGGTCTAGCCAGATTTGTAAGGTAGAATTGGGGTCATGACAGTGGGGGGTGAGGAAGCATTAAAGAACTAGAGGAAAGGTGTATGTTTCAACGGTGCTATACTGCACCCTGACTGGCTCATCTTTGCCACACCTTTTAGCCTAGGGGCCCTTTGAATTTCTCTTCTGACGTATCCCCTTCAATAAACGTACCCTTTCTGTTCAAACCTTTTCTCTGACTCTTGTCTGAATTTTGTCCCTCACCTGAAATCTTTCTTGTGTGAAAAAGAACCAAAGAGTGGAGAGACTTGAAACGCTGAGCCTCCCCCATCAACATACATATGTTAAATATATATTAAAAGAATGACTAATAAAGCATTCAGATCAGTGATCTGATCCTGGAGAGGGCAATAGATATGATTGGGGAAGCGTGCCCAGAAGTTTCAAAGAGATTAATGCTGCTCTGTTTCACAAGTGGCGGGCTTTTATTTCACTATTATCCTTTAAGGTAGTGGTCAGCAAACTATTCCTGTAAAGTATGCATTTTAGATCTTGCAGGCTACATAAGAGCTCCATCATCTAGTCTTCTTTGGGTCTGTTTGTAGCTCTTTAAAAATAAAAAAGTCTTCCTTTTTATTTATCTTTTGTATTTCATTTAACATATCATAGAAGTCAATAGTTTAATCATATCAAGAAGGGGAGTATAATCATCATCACAATCAACTCTGGAATCCTCTCTTCCTTCTTGGACCCATTGCTGTTGACTCCCAACTCCGCACCCCAAGGCAATCATCGGATCCAGCCATAATTCCACCCATCCTGGTTTCCCTGTACAGACAAGCATACAAAACAAGACAAACCACACACAGGAATCCAGCAACAAAGACCATTTAAGTCAGGGGAAGACCTTAACCTAAGAGAAAGCAGAGAACATTGAAAATGTAGAATAAATTCACTTTGGGGCCAGAGGGAGATCAAATTACAAGGGAGTACATTCCAGTCTAAGTACAGCTGCAAAAATCCACTTCACAGTGCTATTTGTCTGTGATCAGGCTGTTAATGTTCTCCGCCTCTGTGCATTGGGGATCCACCAGGGACTCCATCCACAGAGGGACTCTGCAAATGGATTTGGGGCTTCCACGTTCATCCCAAGCTTTCCAAAAACTAGTACAAGCCAGCTCAACTCACCAGTCTTAAGAGAAATAGGCTGCAGCCAGCTTCTGCTTGAAATGGTTTGTATATGTTATAAAGCTTTTTTAATGTGTGCATGATGTATTCCTTCCCGCCTCCCAAAAAAATAAATCGAAAGGGAAAAATGATCTGAAACATTGACAGGGAACATTCTTCTTAAGCCCCATGCACTGAACCCCCTGTCTGGTGGCAGCCCCCATGATCACGGTTTCCATCTAAAAGAGAAAGCCCTTTTTTTTTTTTCTTTCTTTTTCTGCTTCTGAAGGGAAAAAGGAAATGAAATTCTCAGACACTCTTGTCAATTTCAGACTTTTTGACAGATTCCAAACGCCAAAGTCAAAACAGGAGTAGAATTTCAGGCTGCTGCTTGGGCAGAAGGGTGGGAACCATCATAGGTCAAATTCCAATGTGGCAAAAATAATAACGACCATGGAATTGCTATCACGGAGTGAGTGTTCCCAGACCATTTAAAGCTAGCCTTTGCTGAACCTGAGTGAATACCCGCCCGGTCTCCCAGTTGGAGACCTGATGGTGCAGTGGCTACTCATTAGGGTGTTAACTGCAAGGTCAGCAATTCGAAACTATCAGCTGCTTCCATGGAAAAAAGACGGAGCTTTCAACTCCTGTTAAGTTACAGTCGCAGAAACGCACAGGGGCAGCTCGACCTGTCCTCTAGGACTGCCCTGCATCAGAAGTGCTTTGATGGCAGAGAGTCTGGTTGTGGATCTCCCAGTAGTCCTGGAATGTCATTGTAGCTCCTCCCACAACCTGACCCCAGCAGGGATAACTGCCCCATTTATGCCACAGTGCAAACAGAGGCCCGAGAGAGGACGCGGCTGCCCAGGGTCGCCGAGCGAGCGAGGACGCCGTGTGGCTGGGATCCACCCCCAGGCGGTTGGAGCAGAGCCCCCACTCAGAACTGTGGAAAGAGCTATTCCCACTCTTGCGATTATTAAACCCACTTGTCTTCGCACCAGAAATGAAATAGTAGTTTTATCCCCAATCTACACATAAAGAATGTGTGATTACTGCTGGCCTCCGCCCAAGCCACTTGGCTAGAAGCTGGGGCTGGAAGCCGGGGCTGGTGCGGGAGCTGCTGGTGCTGGCGACACTCTGCTTCGGCTTGTGAAGGAACGCTCTTACAAGCCTCAGCTTGTCAGAGGTGGGAGAAGAGCTGCTGAAAAATAAAAAATTAAATTAATAAAAAACCCACAGGTAAAAAGAGAAGGCAGACTTTCATGCACACGTCTTTTCAGGGACGGGCGGCGGCCCTTGCTAGTGCCCTGAGACTCCTAACAGTCCGTTCTCCCAGGAAGCAAGCGTGGGCTGTCAAAGAAGTGGACGGAGTGTGAAGGTGATTGCTGGGCAAAGGAGACGGTCTTAGCAGCTCTGGTGGGGAAGTGATCGGATTTAATCCAGAGCAAATCCGAATGTAAACTAGCCATTGCCATTTATCCAGCAAACATATGAAAGCATATCCACGATGCGCCAAGGAGATGCTGGGGACACAGCAGCGAACAAAACTACAGCCCGCCCTAGCCCCCCACCCCCAAAGTGTTTGCAATGTCTCCCTTGAGCACTCCGTGGACTGGGTCTTAAAAAGAACCGAACTAGAAGGATGCCACTGCTTAGAGGCAAGAAAACAGCGAGGCTGCTGGCAATGGCCCCGCCCCCTTCCCTCGCAACAGCTGCGGCAGGAGGCAGGGCCACTGCGGGCTCCGATGAACTCGGTCCAAGGAAAGGCTCTCTTGGCACGAGTTGACAACAATTTCCTTTTCTCCAGAGACTTGGGGTGCGGATGGGGCGAGCAGGGGGAGGAAGGCGGTTGTCAGGAACACAGACCCTCGGAGGGGCAGGCTCCTGCCCTGGGTGATTCAGGACTTTCCCCTGGTACCTTGAGCTCAGGTTACAGCCCAAGAGCCCAGCTGCTCTGAATCAAGACTGCTTTCCTTCATCCATAACCAGGCTGCGCGCACCTGACAATTATAACGATGCAAAAAGCAAATTAAGCTTTTTCTCTTTTGCTGTAGGGATATGAGGGGGTGCCGGGGAGCAAAAGGAGAAATGGAGGATTCCCATGCAAATTCGTCCAGGGCCTCCTATCTCCCAGCCTTTATTTCTATAGTGAGGGAAATGGGGGTGCAAACCTCAAAATAGGCTCTGATGAAGGGCCAGTTGAGGAACCAGCGGGCCCAACAGCTACCGGGTAGACAAGTGACCCCAGGAGGAGGTATCACAAAGGCATGGAAGTTGCTGGTTTGTAAATACTGATATATTTTACACTCTGAAGCTAATCTTGGAGCCAGCTGCTGGCTGCAAGCTGCAAGCTCCTCCTCTCTCCAGCTGCTCTGCACAGCACAGAAACTAAACATCACTCAATTTGGCACAACCAAAGTGATAAAAAAAAATCTATTCTGTCTCTGACTGCCAGCAGAAATTACCCCCAAGAGAGTAGTCCAAGCTGTCCAGAAACCCTCTCTAAAGATTGTGCCCATTTGAACATAGCCCTGTTTTGAAATAAGCCCCTTATTCCAGACCTGCCCACCATTCGGGTCATGGGTACAGCCATCCACGCAGACAACACAATGATTCTTGGCTGAAAGAAAGGCACTACCCAACAGTCAGAAGCCACCAAGCTTCAACTACCAGAATTGCTTGTGGGAGTTTATAAAGACATGCAGAGTGAACAAGAATCCCCAAGGATGGAGACCAGGAATATATATTTTTAAGGGCTTCCCAGGTTCAAGTCAAAAGACAGAGGGAAATCAAAGGACATTAGTGGCCCCTTCTAATACCCCTTAGAGTCAGTTTCTCAAGGATCTAGCAGCCCCAAAGAGCTGATGCTATTCACAATCAGGATTGAATGAGCAACAAGGTTTTACCCTATTGGTTCCTACATTTTAAAGGCAAATACTGTTGTATATATATAATCCTGAAATAATGGTGATCTATGAGTAGTTACATGCATAGACACATAGGCTGAACAGGTGTGGAGGGGTAGGAGTGTACCCACAAATATATATGTTTGCATATGTGGGTATATATTCAACAGGATATATGTGTATGCAAATATACCCATAACATAACCAAATACCTTGAGGAAATGAGACCATAGACTCCAGGGCCACTGAGGTGAACTGGCATAGTATCGTTTATGAAGACAACATGCTACATTCTACTTTCTTGAGTTCCAAATGTGGTCTTCAAAGCTCACAAACAGCCATTTAAGGTGCAAATATTGGTCTCACTCCATCACAAAGACAGGGTGATGACATCAAGACATTTGGACACAAATAGTCTAGTGCACCAATGGACCACATGAACGTCAGTCTCCTCCACCCTGAGACCAGAAGAGCTAGATGGTGTCTGCCTACCACTACCAAGTTCTCCGAAAAGGATCACATTGGAAGAACTTTCATAGAGCGCAGGGGTACTGTGTGGGCAGCACTCAAAATTGTAAAACAAGTCAGGCTTGTTGGTCAGATAGAGACTGGTGGGATCCCACAACTACGGCCCATAATCACCCTTCAGGTCTAGTTTTAAACTCATGTTCTTGTTGGAATGTCAACCATTTAACATCTCAAGGGCAGCCTTTACCCGAGGGCAGGGAAATAGGAAAGAAGGAATGGTGGGAACAGGAAGCACTGGAGGGAATGGGGTCAGTGATGGTATTCTGCGGGACTGAAATGGTGAGTTTAAACAAAATGTGTAGAAATGATTGGATATAAAACTAATGGTGTGTTTTCTAAACCTTCATCTAAATCACAATCAAAAGGTTGTTTGTTTGTTTGTTTGTTTTTAAAGGAAAGTGATGACTGTAAGATTGGAAATATAGATCAAGTAATAAGATTACTGGAGATTGTTTAGATGGGAACATAGACAAAGCACATACACACCTAAGACGGATCCCAACCATCTGAACTTTCCCCAAACCAGCGGTTCTCAACCTGTGGGTCCAGACCCCTGTGGGGGTTGAACGACCCTTTCACAGGGGTCGCCCAATTCATAACACTAGCACAATTACAGCTATGAAGCAGCAACGAAAATAATGTTATGGTTGGGGTGTCACCATAACATAAGGGACTGTATTAAAGGGATGCGGCATTAGGAAGGCTGAGAACCACTGCCCCAAACATTCACATCTTATAAGATCACAGATCCCAATTTGAGGAACAGAAAGTACTTCCCATTTAAAGCCCCACCAATATCAAGTTGTGATCGAGACCACAAACAACACAAACGAGCAACGGCACCCCCAAAAGAGTGACATTTTTTAAATTACTATTTTTTGAAATGCGGACTCCAATCATCATGAACAGGGCTGCACCGTGGTTGTAAAATAACACAGACGAACAGCAGCAACATGACTCCACGCAACAGCTTTCTAAGACTCTGACTTCATCGGTGTTTCATGATGAGGGGAAGCGGAAACAGCAAAAGAGTGACTCCGTATAGTGTTTTTCTACCTATCTCCAAATACAGGTCAAAAAGAAGGGCGTCTGTGTTTCAGCTGTTGGTTGGCTCAGTGATATAGTCAAGCAAGAGTGTTACCAAGTAAGGTAGTTAGTTTATTGTGCCAACCTGGCCGATAAACACATGTGGGGTTAATTGAAGGGCAGAGGGATAAATGGCTCAGTGAGCCTCCCCTTTCTCGTTCTCGGGTCTCTTGCTTTGTGATGGTCAAACCAGGGTGCAGCTGACTTAGCTAGTTCCTGCTTCAGCTGGCAAGGCTCACTTCCTGGAAGACACCCCTAAGGAGAAGCCGCATGGACCTACCCCGATGCAGCCCTCGGTGCTGGAGCAGCCGTGTGGAGACCCCTGCCAGCGCCGAGATGCTTACACATTCACTGACTCAGCTTTCCTCCTGCAGTCGGCATAATAGTGTGTGTTTTGTGAGATGGAGGAGGACTTTATGGATTGGTGTTGGACATATGGGTTAATGTTGGACTTGTGGGCTTGGGCAGCATTGGGTTGGGATGTTTTCTTAATGCACACTTAGCTTTTTTTGCACACTTAACTTTTATATAAAACTCTTATACATGAGTTGTTGTGGATCTGTTTCTCTTAAGTACCCAGACTAACACACCAAGTCACCCCCTGAGCTATGTAAGCATTTTTGTATGTTTCAAATAAAATATATTTGCATTATTTGTCATTCATACCACATTATCCACTGTATCAGGTAGACCAATGAAGATATATCTGTTTTGTTTTTTTTAAAAAACGTAGTAATAATAAAAGAAAGAAAGACTTGGCCATGTGCTTTCAGAAAGATCCCCCTGTGGAGTGATCCTGCTCTGTCAAAGGAGCAGAAGGATCTGTGATAGGAGCAGTCAGGAAACGGCAAACCGGGGGGAAGATATTCCTAGAGTTCCCACACATTCTCCATTGCTAATATTCTTATCTCAAGAATCCAATTTATTCTTATTATGCCAGGACACTTAGTCTACAGATTTCTAGTCTAAATGTTGCTCAACTAAAAACATCCACATGCCCCACTATCGTGATCCCAATCCTGCCTTTCAATCTGGTTAGACCAGAGGAGGTACACTGGTACAAATAGGAATTGGAAACACAGGGAATCCAGGACAGATGATCCCTTCAGGACCAGTGCTGAAAGTGGCGATACCAGGAGGGTGGAGGGAAGGTAGGGCAGAAAGGGGGAACAAATTACAAGGATCTACATATAATCCTCTCCCTGAGGGATAGACAACAGAAAAGTGGGTGAAGGGAGACATTGGACAGTGTAAGATATGACAAAATAATAATAAATTATCAGGCATTCATGAGGGAGGGGGTGGCGGAGAGGGAAAGGAAAAAATGAGCTGATACCAAGGGCTCAAGTAGAAAGCAAATGTTTTGAGACTGATGAAAGTAACAAATGTACAAATGTGCTTGACACACAATGGATGGATGTATGGATTGTGATAAGAGTTGTACAAGCCCCAATAAAATGATTTTAAAAACAAACATAAATAAATAAAAACGTCCACGTGAGCAGAGTTACAGGACTCTGGCCTTTGGAGAGACAGCCAGGGAAGCTATTGCTGGACAGTCGGCTCAAAACCTACACAGTTGTCCACGTGTGCTCTTTCCAGGACCCGGACACTCCTCAGGCATGAGGCCCGGTAAGAGAAATGAAGGGCAGAAAATGAAAGAAAGCTTTCTAAAATAGAGAGAAACCAACAAACAAATGTGGATCTGATTAAGAATGACCGAAAGTCCCCTCTCCCTTGAGTAGAAAGACGAAGATAGTTCTATGTAAGATACAATGAAGAAGAGGCACATGGACTCCGAAGACCAAGGAGTCGTGGCAGTGCTGTGGGTTAAGTGTTGGGCTGCTAACCACAGGCGGGCGGTTCAAACCTACCAGCCGCTCCTTGAGAGAACACTCTGCGCCTATAACAATTTACAGCCTGGGAAACTCTAGTCTATAGGGTAACTGTGAGTTGGAATTACTCACCAGCAGTGGGTTTGGTTTGCTTGGTTTTAGGTAAGGCCTAGGAAGAAAGATACGGGAGAAGATGAGGAAATAAACCAGAGGGTCAAAAGACTGGATACCCAAAAGTAATATCTATAGGATGATGCATTCATTCAACAAATTTTACTCAACGCCTTCTTTCTTCCTTAAATTCCAAATATCTCATTAGAGAGAATCCAAAAGATGAGCCTTCCAAGCGTGGTCTATTCCCTGCATATATCAACGCTGTCAGCCTTTGCTCTCTCCTGGTCCTATGTCCCAACCATGGTTGTGCCTATTGTTGTGTGCTCGCTCATTCTCCAGGAAACGCTCTCCCCTTCCCCTTCATCAACTCAGATTCTAGCCATTCTCCAGAGTCGAGCTGCCTCTCCCTTGTGAACCCGGCCAAACACGTGAACAACACTGTGTGACGTCTCGCTGAACTTACCGCGCTTCCTACACAAACACTTGATATCGTTCATTTTAAGTTGTTCTCTCATTATTTGACTTCCGGGTTGGGCCAGAACAATGATGAATCCAGGAGAGTTGGCTAATTAGGTGGTGTCTTGATTTAGAATTAGAATGATGGACTCATTTCCCCCATAAAAAATAACTGTGCGTTGTTATTTGTGCGAGCTCTACTGCATTCAGTCAGTTGGCCCTCTGCTGTGTACAACATTACAACCTTCTAGTTCCCATCCACCAATTGACAATTAATGTTTTAGAACAAAGGCTGTTTGCAAATTGGATATTGCTTCTGTGCGGCAACAGTAAAAAGCCTGATCAAAGAGGTGGCAAACAGAGTAACTGGTGCCTCAGAAGAAAATGGCAAGATTGGTTGCTTTTGCTTCTTCTTCCAACTTGCAATCAAAACACAAACTTCTGGCCTTCTTGGTTCTTCAGATAATCACATTCGGTTGTGAGAATTCTTGCCTCCTACACTGACTCTTACTGGTTTATTTGCAATCCCATGAAGTTTCTTTTTTGTTAGCTAAGTCAGCACCAGGAAGATTATTCTGTTAAACAGTAACATTTCATAGAAAAAGAACTAGCAACATACCCATAAGGCATGTGATGACTGTCTTCAGAAGACACGGTGGGCTGACCAAACGTGAACCCCTTCTTCTAGCTTCCCTAAGTCCTCCCATGAGCCTGTCGACGAATGTGGATCCTGGCAATTTCCACAAGTGCCTTGGCGGCCCCTGCAAGTCCGCTGTCAGGAAGACTCTTCTATGCCTGGCCTTTTGCTGAGCACCAGGTTCTCTACTGTCGCTGGCAATCACTCCTGGATTCGTGGCACTAGGCAGAAAGTAGGAATAAAGCCCGAATAAGCTTAGGCCACGCTCTGCACTTCGGATAAACGCCGGTTTATTCACAATGGCTGTACGTCTGCTACGGTCGTCGTTGCAATATTACAGACTCTCTGATATTTACTTCATGAGAGGCCAGGTTATTTTTTCCCCCCAGACACGGTATGTGCCTGAACATAAAAGAGACGGTAGCTTCCAATTGTTCAACTCCAAAGCGACATTCATAATTTAATGGACTTGCTTTTATAGAGCGAAACAAAGCACACTTGATACGAGTGAAGAGACACTGGCGCAGGTTGTGTGTGGCTGGAGTCCCAAGTGTTGGTGGCCTCGGGCTGTCAGTGGCAGACTGTGTCGCCTGTGCCCAGCCTTATGTCCTGTGTGCCCTGTGCCCAAGACTTGAGCTACCAACGCATCGGGGTTAGTAGGAGCCTTTGTCACCAGCTAGCATGAGGCCCCTATTGCTTCTCGTAACAGCAAGCTGCGCAGAGGGACCTTTACCAAGCCAGCCTTCTGGGCAGATGCATAGCCGAGCTTCTCCCCTTCCCAGATCTATAACTCTGGGCAAGGTACTTGATGTTCCTAGTGCTGCGATGACAGGATCACCATCAGTGGGTGATTTTAAAGGACAGACAGACATTGGTTTCCGTGAGAAGTACAAATTCTGGCCAATGGCTCTGGAGAAGCCAGAGCTCAGGGGAAAGTTCAGTGTGTGTCCTTTCTCAGGGAAAATTTTATCTTTCAGCTTCTGTTCCGTGGTTCCTTGGCAAACCTTCAGACAGCCCCACCCCACATTCTCACGTGTGTCTGCGTCTTATCCCCTCTTCTGACTCAGAAGTACCAGGCTGAGAACATCAGTGGAGCCACTGATACAGGCTCACTAACCTGCACAGAAGCCCCCATCAGTGTGCTGTTGTCATAGACCACTGAGTCCGTTCTGACTCCATGGCCCTATAGGGCAGAGGAGAACTTCTGCACTGGGGTTTCTAAGCTGGAATCTTCATAGAGGTGCTCTCGGGGTTCAGTGGCTAAGCCATTAAGGTTGGCGGTTTGAACCTAGCTCAGGGGCGGGGGGCAGTGGGGGAAGATGTGGTAGTCTCAGACAAGACGTACAGCCTTGGAAATCCTGACGAGCAGTTGTCGCTCAGCCTGGCAGGGTCACTATGACTGGACAGCAATAGGTTTGATTTGGGGGGGTAATCTTTGGGGGAGCAGATCACCAGGACTCTATTCCCATGGTAAGTTTGAACAAGTTTTCTGCCAGCAGCCACTCACGATTGACTATGTCACCAGGGTCCCTTCATCCACAGCTCTAGGATCTGTAGGGTTCCCATTCACACATTCAGAGCACGCAGGTCAGTCCAGAACACGGAGCCTTTGGTTCCTCCTTTCTAACACAGGGGAAATCCATAACAATGATCGATATACAGCCCCCCTGCCGGTAGGATGATGCCCAACAGAAACATGGCTGATGGGAGACAGCAGATGGTGTAAGATATGAAAATAAGAAGAAATTGTAATATATCAAGGGTTCACGAGGGGGGGGGGGGAGAAGAGCTGATACGGAAGCCTCAAGCAGAAAGAAAATGTTTTGAAAAGGATGATGGCAACACAGGTACAAATGTGCTTGGTAAGATGGACGGATGCATGCATTGTTCTAAGAGCTGTAAGAGCCCCCAGTGGAATGATTGATTAAAATAAAACAAAACAGCAGGTCCCTTATAAGACTGGTGAGGATCGGGAACAAAATATACAGGAATTGTTTGTGATAAAAACAATTTACTCTTCACACTTTCACCCAAATCACAATGAAAGTTAAAATGCTGTACATGCTCGAGTATAAGCTGACCCGAATATCAGCCAAAGCACCTAATTTTACCACAAAACTGCATTAAAATGCTTGAAAACTCGGCTTCTACACGAGTACATGCAGTAAATAATTTAGGCTGGTGAGGCTCGTGCCTGTAAGGTGGAGGGGCTGGGAGGGGAGAAGGGAGAGTGCCTCCGCGCTGGCTGCGTGTTGGATGAGGCTGGTCGACTCCAGCGCAAGATAAAGAGTCATTTCCTGTTTCCCATTTGCCAGATCACATGGTTTTTCATCTTACCCTCTTCCTTAAAGGCTAACAAAACATACGCAGAAGCACCAACATTCATTACTTTTTCTGGCCAACAATTTTATTTCCTTTATAGCCTGAGTGTGTTCACATATACTGCAGCACAAGTCTCCAACAAGTGGGAGAAGAATACTGTCCAAACTGATGACTGTCTTGGCTAATTGTTTTCCTCTGGCTTCTCCATTAGCTGCCAGAAGAAATAAACACAAGGAAGGAGGGTGGGAAGAATAGGCCTACACGCAGTCTTGGGCCTGGTTTAAGGAGGTTCTCAGAATAGACCATGCAGAGTCCAGTAAAGCTGACAGCTGGAGAGGCCATCGGTTACATTTCAGATCTCTCTCCTCGCAGGACTGCACCTAACCCATCCGCAACTGGGCCCCTGGGCAGCAGAAGTCAGCAACCCCATTTCTCCTACTAATTGAAACTTCTCTCCAGCCCAGCACACATCCAGATTTCAATTCAGCTATGTAATGACATGCCTTTGTTTCTAATTTTCACGGGTCACTGAAAAGATGTCTCTAGCATAAGCTAGGCAGGACACAAAGAGAAACACGGGGGAGTCAGTTTCTTAGGTTCAGATGAGATAATAGAGACTCTTGGTCACTGGCCCGTGGAAATTTGACAAAAAGAGAGGGAGTGCTGCTGAGAAAGGTGTTTATCAGGAGAGCCCTCGCCGAGAGAAAGGCAGTGATCAAGGAAAGAAAAAGATTCCTGCCTGCCAAAAGTGACATCACCAGAGGTCTACCTATTTTCTTATTTAGTCAATTTCTAGCCAGCCCATAAGCAGACATAAAAACAACACTGCAACTTGTCCCCTATCTTTTTGTTGCTGGCGGGCTGTGAAGACAGTAGCCTTCAGGGTCTCAGAAGTTTTGCACACAGCTTGTAATCGACCAGTGAAAAGCCCTGTGCGCGGAAAGTAGGAAGCTTAACTCCACGTTAAGAGTACCTTGTGGAGGCATATACATAGGTAAATATATTTATATGTGATGATGGGGAAAGAGATCTATGTACATATATTTATAGGTTTAGTATGAAAGTAGCAGATGGACATTGGGCCTCTATTCAAGTACTTCCTCAACACAAGAAAACTTTGTTCTACTAACCTGGGATGCCATGATGCTCACCTTCCTGACACGAATGCTGAAGACAGAGCGGGTGCATAAGCAAATGTGGTGAAGAAAGCTGATGGTGCCCAACTATCAAAAGATATAGTGTCTGGGGTCTTAAAGGCTTGAAGATTAACAAGTGGCCATCCAGCTGAAAAGCAACAAAAACCACATGGAAGAAGCACACCAGCCTGATCATGAGGTGTCAACAGGATCAGATATCAAGTATCAAAGACCCAGAACAAAAAATCATATCATTGTGAATGAGGGGGAGTGTGGTGTGGAGACCCAAAGCCCACCTGTAAGCAATTGGACATCCCCTTACAGAAGGCTGATGGGGAGGAGATGAGCCAGTCAGGGTGCATTATAGCACCGATGAAACATACAACTTTCCTCTAGTTCAGTAGCTCTCAACTTTCCTAATGCCACACCCATTAACACAGTTCCTCATATTATGGTGATACCCCAACCATAAAATTATTTTAGTTGCCACTTCATAACTGTATTTTGCTACTATTATGAATAGTGTGACCCCTGTGAAAGGGTGGTTCAACTCCCAAATGGGTCATGACCCACAGGTTGAGAACCACTGATCTAGTTCTGTAATGCTTCCTCCCACTGCCCCCACTATCATGACTCTAATTCTACCTTACAAATCTGGCTAGACCAGAGCATGTACAAGGGTACAGATAATATCTGGAAACACAGGGAATCCAGGACAGATAAACCCCCTAAGAACCAATATTGAGAATAGACATAACAGGAGGGGAAGGGGAAGGGGAGCCAACACAATGATCAATCTATCGCCCCCTCCCAGGGCGATGGACAACAGAAAAGTGGGTGAAGGGAGACATTGGTCCGTGTAAGACATGAAAAAATAATAATAATTTATAAATTATCAAGGGTTCTTCATGAAGGCGGTAGGGTAGGGGAGGAAGGGGGGAAATGAAAAGTTGATACCAAGGGCTCAAGTAAAAAGAAAATGTTTTGGAAATGATGATGGCAACACATGCATAAATGTGCTTGACACAATGGATGGATGGATGGATGGATTGTGTAAGAGTTGTATGAGCCCCCAATAAAATGATTTTTTTTTTAAAGAGTAACTTGTGGCATTTAAACTGCCAGAGATCCTCCCCTCTGAGCCGATCCATTTCTCAATTCCGATGCTCATTTAAGAACTGCTCTGGTGGAAGTTGTAGTAAACCGTCACCATCCAAAACCAGAACTGCAGTCCCGGGTCACTACGGACTTCCAGCTTACAGAAACCTTGCAATTGCCTTTCATGCGACCTACATCTGCCCTCTCTGAGGCCGCTGCCCAACCGCTACTCCCAAGAACTTCGTCATCGCCTTCACTTGCTGCGTGTGCAGCTTTAAACCAAGAACGAGGCACCGGCCTCGTCCTGCACTGAAGCCCAAAGAGGAACCCGGTGCCCGTGTCCCATGGACCCACCTGCAAATCCACTGACACCCACAGTTCCGCAAGCCAGTGGCTTTAGTCCAAAGGTAAAGAAGATGCTGGTGTGTTTAACCTCTCGCCGTCCGACAAGGACTCTTTGAAAGCCTTGCCAAGTTCTCCGTAGTGCTTTAGTTGCCATGACAACACCCCACTGAGCATGGTCCTGGGTCATCTACAGTCATTCTGAAATCTGGGAAACATGTCTGTGGCAAGTCCTACGAAGAGTTAAATAGGTCGTGGTCTCAAATCTAAAATATAACTCCTAGAAAACCTACTTTACCGTTATTTTATAAAATTGGCTATTTTGATAGTCTTTTATGCCTTCTCTGTATCTTAGCATTATATATATATATATGAAATAGTTACACGTGCATGCCAAGGGATACAAGGTTAAGAGCATAACAGCAGGAGACCCTCAAATAGTTATCAACAAGCAGGATGAATAAATTATTGGTAATGTGTCAACAAAATGGAATATTATTGCCACCAAAAAATAAACAAAGCCACTGCTATCGAGTTGATTCCAACTCAGTGAACCGATACAGGGTTTCTGTGGTTGTAAGTCTTTATGGGAGCCAAAAGCCTCAACGTTCTCCAAGAAATAGCTGGTGAATTTGAACCACCAAACTTGTGATCATCAGTCCAACACTTATTGACCAATATCATCAGGCCTCATGGAATACTACATAATGATGAAAAAGGACTTCAGATAGAATTACACCCTTCCTATAAAGTTTATAAATAAGAAAAGTTAAATAACATGTTGCCATAAAATGCCTCCCTCAAAATCAAGTGAAAGGAAAATGCCCTTAGAAGGGCTTAATGTACAATTAAAGATGAGGATGGTGCAGGACTTGACAGAGTTTCATCCCACTGTGCATGGTCTGTCTCTCCATGAGTCAGAGGTGAACTTGAAGGCTGATAATATAGCAATGAGTTGGGCTGGTGTAAGTTGCTGACCTCGTCTCACTGGAGGAAATCAGTATTTCTATCCATTCCAAAATAAGGTGACTTAACAAAATGCAGAAATTATTGAGTAATATCATGACTAGCACATGTCGCTAAAGTTTTGCTAACAATCGTTCAACAGTGGTTGTAGCAATACATTGACTGAGGCCTGCCAGAAATTCAACCTGGATTCAGAAGAGGATGTGGAGCCAGGGGTATCACCGCTCACATCAGATGGATCCTGGCTCAAAGCAGAGAACACCAGAAAGATGTGTGCTTGTGTTCTGTTGACTGTGCGGGTCACAACACACTCAAGAAGCATTGAGAAAAACAGGGATTCTTGCACCATTTATTTTGTTCATGCAGAACCTGTACATGGACCGAGGCAAACATTCTAACAGAATCAGGGACGACTACATGGTTTAAAGATGTGTGTCAGGGCTGCATCCTATCACCATACTTATTCAATCTCTATGCTGAGCAAATGATTCAAGAAGCTGGACTATATGACAGACCACACAACCTGGCTTGCTGAAGGCAAGGAACACTTGAAATACTTACTGATGAGATTAAGGACTGTAGCCTTCAGTGTGAATTACAAATAAATATAAAGGAAAGCCAAGATCCTCACAACTGGACCAATAGTTAGCATCATCCTAAATGGAGCAAAGATGAAAATGGTCAGTGATCTCATTGAGCTTGGGTCCCCAAGCAATGCTCATGGAGAGAGCAGTCAGGAAATCAAAAGGTGCGTTGCATTGGGTAGGGTTGTTGCAGGAGACCTCTTTTAAGTGTTGAAGAGGATGTATGTGCCTTTGAATACTAAGGCGGCCCAAGCCATGGTATTTTCATTTCTCTCAAATGCATGTGAAAGTTGGACACTGAATGAGAGAGACTGAAGAAGAATCGATGCATTTGAATTATGGCCCTGGTGAAGAAGATTGAAAGTACCATAGACTGTCAAAAACACACAAACAAACCAGTCTGTCTTGGAAGAGATGTAGCCACAAGATTCCTTAGAAATGAGGATGGCAAAATTTTCTCTCACATCCTTTGGACATGTTATCAGGAGAAACCAGTCCCTGGAGGAGGACATCATGCTTGGTGAAGTGTGGGAAAGCCAGTGAAAAAGAGGAAGCTCCTCCACAAGATGGATTGAGACAAGCACTGCAAAAGTGGGTGCAAACATGAGAACAATTGTGAGGGTGGCACCAGACAGGGAGGGGTTAAGTGCTGTTGTCCGAAGGTTGCTATGAGTCGGAACTGATTCGAGGGCACCGCACAATGCTGATGCTGTTTTAGTTCTCCCATGGGTGATGCTTTCACAGGAGCTAATCGTATGCTTTCCTTTTTTTAAGGGGCATGCCTAGACAAAGGATGATAATACGGAAGACAAATAAATAAACAGACCACAGATGAGTCCACAGTGACTCACTGATCCTTTGTGTTGAATATAAATCTAACAGTGACATCGTTGTAGAAGTCAGAGAGGGGTAAACCTCTCTGTGGGTGGCTTCCCTCGGTCCCTCTTCATAGCGTGGTCAGGCCTCACTCTTTGCAAGCAAGTCAAGCTGTCATTCGGAGTAATGGTTCACATGGAGGAAAAACAGGATGGTCCGGTGGCTCGTGCGCTCTTCTTCGTCTGCAATTTGATCCATGCTACTTTTGTCCGCCTCCAACATAACAAGAGGAGAGCATCGGTCATTCTTCATCATTATCGTGTTTATTTTGCTGCGCTCGGGCAAGGCAGAAAGCAGTTTTGACAGGAAGAACTAGCTCACTGTTCAATACCCTTCAGCCTGCTTACTGACTGCAGCAAACAGCCTTTGCTTCTGCATCGCCCTCGGAGCCCCGGTGGCTACCCAAGATCCAAGAAGGTGTGTTCTGTGGTTTGCCTGGTTGGCAGAACCCAGCAGAGGAAGAGCAGGGTGGGCTGACTCAAAAGGCGAGAGGGTGGTGAGCTAAGACGTTCTCCCAAGTCTAAGGAAAGGGTGCCAAGTTTCAGGCAGCCCTGCGAACCAAGTGCCTCCCTTCTGCCCACGCCCACCCCAAAGGTTAGCAAATGTTTGCCTGCTTAGGACTGAGCAGGGGGAAACGGTTATCAAGGAATCGCTTTGTTTCAGTACACATCTCAAATCACTCCAAGGAAACAAAAATGATCATGACTAAAAAGTAATGAATGGCCCGACTTTGGACTGTTGAGTCTGTTGTCTGCTGCGTGACAAATGACCCGGTGAACTATTTCTTGTACCATTTTAGTGCCAAATTGAGGGACGCCTGCACGCTTCCCCCTTAACACTGAATGTAATTAGCCTCGGTCTTTCAAAAGCCTCTTTTCTGTTCTGAAACCTCAGCTAGTGTCTCAATCCCACGTGACTGCCAGCTCCTTCAGCATTCCTGGTTAAGAGTGGCCAATGGTGACCCACTCACCATTCCAGAGCCCTGTCAGGAGAGTGAGCTGCCTGGGAGTGTGGGATTAACAAGGGACAGGCATTGATGCAGGCTACCTCATCCGAGAACTCTGGTCTCGGCTCTCATTTCAGCTGCAGAACAAGGCCTGTCCTGTGTGCTTCTTGCTGGGAACATACAGAGCTGGTGGGGCTGAGAAGTTCTTGGACAAAAGCCATCACAATGTGATGTAAATTCCATTCACACACTCTGGATGACGCAGCAGCCTCGGAGTGAACTACATAATTCCTGAGCATTTATTTTGTGTAGGACACATGTGAAGTGTCAAGCTTTGGTTAGTGCCAAACGCAGCACAGCAGAGCCTTCTTTCCCAAGCAGCCTCAAAACATGCAAAGTTCTTTAGCAGGCTTCCTGGGGTCTCTTAAGGAAGCCCTTCATACGCACCGTGGCCCACAGGCTCACGTCCTTTTCGGGGTCCTGGCTTCTTCAAAATATCCGTATGATCCTGAGACATCCCTGCTATTCGCCACCATCCCTTCTCCAGGAAATACGGTAATTGCCCTACAAGACAGTCCCTCTGCAAAAATAAATAAATAAAAGAAACAACAAAAACATAGTTCAACAAGATCACCTACGCTGACCATTGCCAAATAAAGGACCTTGATGTTGCTGAATCCGCCTCAGAAACGGGAGGGATCTCTTCACTTTGCCAGGGCCTTGCAGAAATCCACTGGTGAGACCAGGTCGAGGCAGCAGGGTGCTGGGCATGAAGGATAAGGGTCCCTGGCGCAGGCTTGGGTGCATTTGGACAAGGCAGGTTCTAGTGTGTGATTGCCTGGTCCCCACTCTCACCCCCACCCCCGCCTCTCTGCAAGGAAGTTTCACGTACTCTGTTCTCTCTACGGCGGTATGGTTCCCTGCCTACTCTCGTCCCCAACAAGACCCATTTCTTCCTTAAAGACATTTAGTGCACCTACCATACAAGACCCTCATCATTGCTTAGCCAAAACCACTACCCACTCCCAAAGAAGAAAACAGAGAATGTCCTGGCTGAGGGCCTTGAGAATTGGCATTAAACCACTACCGCCATCGAGTCACTTTGGACCCACAATGCCCCTGTAGGCTAGAACTGGCCCTGTGGGTGTCCAGGGTTTGACACTCCTTCCAGAGCGGGACTCATCTTTCTCCCTCAGAGCAGCTGGTGGGTTCAAACTGCTACCCTTGTAAGCAGCAGCCCAACCCATCACCCACTATGCCACCGTGAAGGCATCTCTCAAACCAGCACCAAAACAAGGCCCCAGGGACCTTCAGCCCAGTGTCCTATCACGCTTCCTGTATCCCAGAAGTGCCCAAATCAGACCAACCCCAGGCTCATGTGAGTCGATGACAACGTCAAGGGTATCAGGTAGAACGGCACTTCATAGGCTATGACTTTTCAGAAGTGCGGACGGTCAGTCCTTTCTTCCACTGGGCTGCTGGGTGAATCGGAACTGCCCAGCTGTAGGTGCATAGGTGAGCACAAGTCGTTCCTGCCACCCCAGGACCTTTGTGCTCAACTCAAGCTGTCTCCCCTCAAATCTGGCAGGCATGGAGAGGATCGTATGAGGGGATCATCTGCTGCAGTTCTGTAAAACAAAAGATTGATGGCTTGGAATGTTCTGCTTCTTCACCACCCACAGCGCACGCTTGCCAAAAGCTTCTTAAGCAACCAGCAGTGGCACGTGACTGGAAAGAAGCAAATTAATCAAGGCTCGTAGGGGCCTGTTTGAGTAATGGATCAATGCGATTCCCGCAAGAACATCAGACTGGTCCGATCAATACCATGGCCAACGCTGCAAAGCACTGCGGTACTGATGATTTTTTCAGAGAGCAGATGTCGAAGAGCCAATTTTCTTCTTCTTTTTTCACTTTAATCCTTGCTGGATGCCTCATGATTACCACTGTGGGGTTTTATGTGGGTGGTTGTTTTTTCTGTTTTGTTTTTGTGCTTAAACATAAATCAGCCACACCGGATGCTCCTCACAAACTCAGCCCCTCGGTAGTCTCCATTTCACAGGAGAACTGGCTCCTCACCCCATCGTGCAAATGAGACTAAATGCCTTGGTCCACCCCCTTCACCCTCCCTGGAGTGTGGAGAAAATGAGGATCTCCTTCTTGCGCTGGAATGTCTCCCATAAGCAAGTTCATAGATTTCCTTCAAGTCTAAATGGCACATTGGATATTAAATGGAATCGCTTCTGAAATTTGCACACCGATTTCTCAACTCTGTCAGAACCAGGATCGGGTCTGTTAGCCTTGAGATTAGCAGATGAGACTCAGAACCAGGATTGGGTCTGTTAGCCTTGAGATTAGGTGATGAGACTCAGAACCAGGATTGGATCTGTTAGCCTTTAGATTAGCAGATGAGACTCAATCGTGATATATGAACCCCTGGAGAAAGTGGGCCATTTGCCCTGCCTTAGAGGCTGGAAAGGCATTTCAGCCTAGGATTCAAAGGCGGTGGTATAAAGTGGCCTGCCCTTCCTCTGTGCACGTTAAGACTGTATCGCTCAATGGATTGTTTTTGAAAATATACAGTCTCCCTGTCTGGCACAACGCAGACAAGGGGAAATATAGCTTATTTATTTCTGTCACTGTAAAGCCTTTATTTCCTTTCCTGAAAATACCCCAATGGCATACCAGCTGTGACCCAGTGTCTGATGTGTGTGTATCTTTCAATTGCGTGTTGGTGGTATTAAGAATGGAAACATCCCTAAATCCACCTCACAGGAAACCAGCCCCTAGCTGCTAATATTAGATTACATTCTAATTATTTATTCTATATCCCCATTCACACCATTGTTCCAACACCAACAGCCCGGCCTTTTCCACAGAATACCAATGCTGCTGTGTGTCCGTGCGTCTCCCTAGGCAGAGACCAGTTACAGGACCAGGCGGAAATCCACACTGTCACCATTAGCATGCCTCTCCCTACGGAGGTCGCAAAAGTCATTTCCCAGTTGTCTTCCATGAATAGCTCCTTTACCACTTATCCATATGGATGAAGGCTCAAACTGCCCACTTTATGCAAATGGGGGAAGTCCAGGGTCCCTTCTTGAAAAGTAAAAGCAGACAAGGAGGCCACGTTTCCCCTCTGTGCACGGAAACCTCTTCTTTGTAAAGCAATGGCTTCCGAAGCCCTGGAGTGCAAACAGACAACCCGCTTGGCTGCAGTCCTCACGGTCGGCCTTTCAAGTCTGTGCAGAAAGGACACTTTGGGAGGGACGCCTGGTGAGATCTGCTTCTGGGAAACTCGCCACCGAAGACCTTGGGAAGCCCGCTCTGCTCTGGCATGTCCCAGTCAGGGCCACGACCCGGAACCGGCTCAGTGGCAACAGGATGGCACAAGGTGCTGCTACCCGTTAGGACTGCCCACCAGCCTGCCCAGCTCTGAACCAAAGTTGCCAGGAGACCTCACCTGGAAACACGGAACTGAGCGTGAAGGACCAGGGGCATCTGCCCGCAGAAAGGCAGCTAAGCACAAATGGCCCGGGCAAGGAGAAACTTGCACGCGCTTCCTCGCTGGCCAAGTATCGCACCCAGCTCGGTGGGCGATTCTCCGGCTGTGAAAACAGGCCCTGGAGCTAGAGTGACCGGCGGCCAGTGGATAATGGAGTCGATTGGGCCAAAAGAGGGGTGATGAAGATCCCAAAGCAATGTGTGTTTCTTGAGTGTGGGGGTGGGGTGGGGGTGGGGGTTCCTGCCATCAGAGTTTAACCTCAGTTCAGGGTAGGGCCCATTACATGCTGGGGTTCGCTGTCTGCAATGTCAACACTCTGGCCTAGCAATGAGGACAGAGGGAAGCAGTTTCTATCTAACCAGGAGGTTGAGCTCACAGTCCACCATCACCCGCCCCCCCCCCCAACCCATTCACAGGGGAGCTCAATGGGCATTCTCCAAGGCAAAAGCAGCTGTCTGCTGAACTATTATATATAGGAGGGGGCTTCAAAATATTCGTGGGGAAAAGGAAATTTAAAGATCAAGGGATTCTCCACAATTTAGAAGCTCCCTCATCTATCCCAAGCCTTCTTTTAAGCACTTGGAAACATTCTTGCTAATAATTAGCAGACAATCCCATCAGGCAAAACCAAACTCAAACCAAACCCACAGCCATCCAGTCCATTGCAACTTACAGACACCCTAAATCCAGGGTTTCTGAGGTTGCACATTTTCAGTGGAGCAGACAGCCTCATCTTTCTCTCTCTGACTGGCTGGTGGGTTTGAACCCCCAACCTCTTACCTAGTCGTCTAACACTTACCTTATGGCACCACCAGGACCCCTTGGTAAGGCAGGGCAGTCACTCACTCACTGCCATCTAGTCTATTTGGACTCAATGGGGCAGAGTTGAACTGCCTCTGAGGGTTTCCAAGACTGCACATCTTTACCGGAACAGAAAACCTCATCTTTCTCCTTTGGAGCAACTGGGGGTTTCAAACAGCTGTCCTCGTGGATAGCAGCCCAAAGCATAACCCACGACACCATGACTGTGCCTTCATAAGGCAGGGGCCCCTCTTCAAAAGAAAAGGGTGTCTTGGAGCAATTAAGGAACTTGCCTAGAGTTACAAGACCGGTAAGTGGCAGCAACAGGATTTGAGCCAAGGCTGTGGGACTCTGAAGCCATTTATGCTCTTTCCAGAACCCCAATAAATATTGTTCCACAACAGTCCCTGTGTGCTGTGCTCTCTGGAATTGCAGGGCGAATCGAACACTAATCAAGCCAAAAGTTAAAAGGGTGAGATGTTAAGGTTACTCCTTTCAGTAAAATGGAAAATCATGTGTAGAATTGCAGCTGCTAAAGCACTCAGCACTCAGCATCGGCATCGGCTGCCCTAGCTCTGAGGCTCATCAAGGGCAACAATCCAGAAATTTAAGCTCAAGTACCTCTGTCCCCAGCAGTAACATTCACTACCGTCTGACCAATCTCAGCTCAGAGTGACCCTAAAGGACAGAGTAGAACTGGCGCTATGGGTTTCTGAGACTGTCACACTTCATGAGCGTGAAGGAGCCTCATTTTGCTTGATTTGAGGAGCTGGTGGGTTTGAACTGCTGAGCTTGTGTCAATGGTAAGCATAACCCACTATACCACCAAGGCTCCTTAGCAGCAACAGAGAGGGTTTTCGGTGGAGCAAGCCTTAGGTGGGGAACCAGCGACCTGGGTTCTACCCTTCAATCAGTTACTAAGTAACCTCAAATTCCTAAGCGAGTGGCTCAGCCTGGCTAGTCTCAGTTTCTCACCTGTAAAAGGAAGGGATTTGGCTCTCAGGTATCTAAGCCCCACCCACCCCATCTTGGGTTTACAGCTCAGAACTGATACCAGTTCCCCTCATGACATGCTGCTGATAAAAAAGTAGATTCAGAAAAGTCAGGCATCCTTTACTCAGCATTTCACCAGAGTGGGGATGAATGTCCTTCTATCTCCTGAACTTCCACCCCCTCCTTCATCCCCATCCCATCTCCATACTTGTCCCTGACACTGAGTAGAAAAGAACAGGGAGTGATTGCCTTCACCGTTTCCTCGTGCTGACCACCGCTCCTGCAGTCATGAGATGCCAGAGGAAGCCACCTTGGCCGTAGCACACCCGTTCCCACCCGGGATGTAGGACGGGGTGCTATGATAGCGTTCCCACCCCCTGATTAACAATCCACTCACCCTGTCATCCCGACAGCCCCCCAAAAGGGTCTGGTGTTGAGAGCCAGCGCTTCTGGTCCTGTTCACTACCACCTCAACACAGCCCTCCAGTCTCCGCTCTGGCTGCCTGCCTCCCTCTCGTTCCCAAGCCAAACCAGGCTGTCCTTCTGTACAAAGATGTCCTGGAGTGAAAATCAAAACACAGGCTTACCAGGTTCCATGACGACGGTTCCGTTTGGGGAGACAGCCTTCTGCTAAACTGCTTTGGCTTGGCTGTCTCCCCGCACCTCCCACACACCTCCCCCCCTGCCAACCTGGGCGCCTCCCATCCAAGGTGTCAGCAGTTCACATTGGAAGAGCTTGTTGCCCCTTGTCCATTTCTCCTTTCACCACCTTGAGGTATTGCATTCCGAAATGCCTGGGTTGTCCATTGCACCCGGTCTTGCTCTTACATGCCAGCTACAGTCCCTCCTTCCCCTGCCCTCATCATGTTCCTTTCCTCTCGCAAAAGAAAAAGAAAAAACAACCTCCTTTTGTAGCTCTCTCCAGTGCTGCTGTTGGTCCTTTCTCTTTCCCTGTCTTCCACACTATTGACCCTGAGGTCACAGAGGGCCGTCTCTCTCGGGCCATTAGGGGCTGTCAACTTGCAGCCCTGCAGGTACTCGGTGCTCTGGGACTGCGGTTTCTCACGAAGCCCTCCCCATCACCTGACGAACCCGGCGAAGCCCCTAGGACAGTGCTTCACCCCAAAAGCATGATGTGGCTCAAAAGAAAACTTCAGGGGAAGAGGGACCAAGGGGGGAACCAATCATAAGGTTGGATAGATACTCCCTCCCCCAGGGGGACGAATAACAGAAATGTGGGTGAAGGGAGACAATAGTCAGTGTGTGACATGAAATAACAACAATAATATATCATTGACCAAGGATCACAAGGGGGGAAAGAGGGGAAAAAGAGAAGCTGATACCAAGGGCTCAAGCAGAAAGAAAATGTTTGGAAATGTTGATGACAACATATGTACCAGTGTGCTTAACGCAATTGAATGATGGATTGTTATTAGATTTGTTAGCGCCTCTCAATAAAATGATTCATTTAAATAAAAGGAAAACTAGGCTGTGGCTAGAAGAGGTGAAAAATAATCTTTGGGATTACTGGGCAGAGAAGGGTCTGAGAGGTATGCAGCAGTGAGACCCTCTGTGTACAGTTTTTGGGTGCATCTCTCATCTCCCTTACTAGCTGGTCAATCCTTGAAAGCAGGGAGAGACTGTCTCCGAGACTCTCTCAGGAAGAGATGTAAAGGTTCCACATGGTACTTGGTAACATCCTCTCCTGTCTATGATCTGCAATCTGGCCTGGGATCCTTAACGTACCCCAGCATGATTATATCAGCCTCCTGCCCGACTACCGGCTCACTGCTTCTCTGTAGTCAAGTAGACACAGCAGCTATGACGATTCTGATCACTCCTGTGAGCCTTCGAGCCAGGTCCTCTACTGCTCCTGTCCTCGATGACCACTTTGAGAGGTATGCTCCCCGCCCCGCCCCCAACTTAAGTACTCGCTCAAGCTCTAGTGCCCACTGGTCTCCACAGTCATCACACCAAACCAAACTCCCTGCCGGCTAATCGACTCTGACTCCCGGCAACTATGGGACAGGGTAGAACTGACCCTGTGGGTTTCCAAGACAGTAACTCTTCACTGTCGGGAGGAGAAAGCCTTGTCTTTCTCTGCAGGAGCTGCTGGTGGTTTCAAACGGCCGACCGACGAGTCACCAGTGTCACAGCAGCAGCCTCTGAGCTGCCTTTTCTCAGGCCTGACCCTTCTGATAGTGTCACTGGATGGATGCATACCATGTGCTTCACCGTAAGAGCTCCTTCTGCCTTCCCTGCTACGGCAGTGCCTCACTGTCTCCCGACCTTTCTCATCCTCCTCTGACTTCCTGACAGATCCTTTCTCCTCTTCTCGCCTGGCTCCGTTTCTATGTGCCCGACATGCCCTCCTTCGAAGAGTTCCTCCCTGGCTGTGGTTTCAGTAGATCACTTCTCTTGGCTCTCGATTCACATTTCCAACTGAACATTTCCACTTCCCAGTTCTTAAGTATTCAACTGCATTCATTTCCTGGAAACCGCCCCCCTTTTTTTTCCTTTCTTGCCTATTCTTCAGTGCAGCTTAGACTTCTTCCTAAAGCGCCATCCTATGTCCTTGGTCACATGCTACCTCCTGGCATAATGAATGTGTACCAACTCTGTTTGGTGCAGTGATTCTGTGTATTCCGTCCATCTTCTTTTGATGCTTTCTACATGTATTACTTCACATTACAACACCCCCCCAGCCTTATAATTTATATTCACAGTATCGCCAGTCTCCGATTCATCCAGGATTAATTTGTGCTGTCTCACAATTCTCAGCCCCTGAATCCTAGAGATTCAACTTCCCAGGAGTCTCTCACATTCTTTCCCTCCTGCCACCACCAGCATAGTTTAAATACCTGGTGAATCTTTCATCTGGGCCCTCTTTCCTCTCCCAGGGCCACAGCTGCAAATGCTTCCTGGTGTCTCCCTATCTCTGCTTCCTCCCAACTCCTATCCCTTCAACGCCCCTTCCCAGATAAATTTTCCCAAGGCAAGTCAGAAAACTCCTGAAAACGTTGAGTTTCTAATTGTCTAAATAATGAAATCCAAAGTCTTTAACTTATTGTTTAAGAATCTCCAAACAGTGGATGGAACTTGCTTTTCAAACCTTAAACTCCACATGTACTTTACTCACGCCTTATTAAGCAGTCACTAAAGGAGACTGCTTCTAATACCGCAAATAGCTACCGTGCTAACCTCCTGTCTCTTCTCAAGGGCACTTTCTCTGAAATACCTTCAGCATCCTGTTTTACCATACCAATCACAGAATGTTGACACAAGTATTCCTCATTCTGGCTTATCAGGTTTGATCTCTCTTTTCCTTCCTTTGCTATACTATTTAAAAGACAGGACAAAAAGAAAATACTAAAATAAATATCAGAGGAAACTCAAAAACTTGCTGTTAAATGTAGAGTCACTAAAGCAAACAGGAAAAAAACATGAAATAAGAGAGCCTGACGGAAATTTCAATAGGTGGCTCAAAGAGACAAGACAAGTACATTGAAATGTACAAAGACATGAAGTGGGAAAACCAAAGGAGAACAACACACGTTGAAAGACTAGAAGAAAAAATTCGAAGTCTCAAGCTCCGCCATGGAAAGATTGTTTGGGAGAGAAAAAATGATGTAGAAGACACCAACAGAAGATGGAGGGAATGCACAGAATCACTGTACGCAAAAGAGGTGGTACAGATTCAATTATGCCAGGAGGTAGCATGTGACCAAGAACATATGATGGTGCTTAAGGAAGAAGTCTAAGCTGCACTGAAGACATGGGTAATTAATAGATAGATAGATAGATAGATAGATAGATAGATAGATAGATAGATAGATGGATAGATAGATAGGAGGGGAGGTTTCCAGGAAATGATGGAATGCCAATTGAATACTTCAATGAATGAATGCTACTATGGATGCACCCATTTGTCTAAGCCAAGAGTAATGCACCCATTGGTCTAATGCACCCATTTGTCTAAGCCAAGAGTAATGCACCCATTGGTCTAATGCACCCATTTGTCTAAGGCAAGAGTAATGCACCCATTGGTCTAAGGCACCCATTTGTCTAAGGAAGAGAAACCCATCTGAAGAGATCAATGTTTGTTCCTAGCTTAAGTAAAGGTGATCCAAGAGGATGAGACTTTATCAAGCAATATAGTTATCATTTGGAAACAAAATTTGCTTAAGATAATATAAAAATGACTGCAATCAGACATCAACAGGAAACTGCCAGAAATTCAGAAGACGACGTGAACAAGGGATATTAGTGCTTATGTCAGATGAATCTTGGCCAAAAACAGCTTGATGTTTAGCGATGTCTCATCCACAGTATGAAGGCAAGCACCTGTGTGTATCATAACTCAGTTTGGACAAAACTTCAGAGAATTGGAATTCTGGAACATGTACTTGTGCTCCTGCAAGAACCTATACAAAGACCAAGAGGCAGTCCTGATAATGCCAACGCTTCTCAAACTTTAATGCACACTGGAATTACCTGAGGATCCTGTTGGATTTTTAAATCAGTAGGTCCTGGGAGGCATGCTGAACAAGCTGAGGTGTATTTCTTATAAGTTACAAGATTATATTTATGATGGTGGTCCATGGACCACAATTTGCATAGCAAGAGGATCTTAAACTAGACTTAAAAATCACTTAATTCTCATTGTTGGCCCTGTGGGGTTTATGTATCCTGGATTCCCTGGTTTGTGGGCTCTTATCTGTTGCGGTGTCCATGCTCTGGTCTAATCCGATTTGTGTGGTAGAAATGCGGTCATGATAGTGGGGAAAGGAAGCATTAAAGAACTAGAGGAAAGTTGTTTCATCGGTGCTACACTGCACCCTGACTGACTCATCTCTTCCTTGTGACCCTCATATGAGGGGATGTCCAATTGTTTACAGATGGGCTTTAGGCCTCCACTCCACGCCCCCCCCCAACCCCTCATTCACATTCTGTATTATTTTGTTCTGGGTCTTAGATGCCTGGTACCTGATCCCATCAACAACTCATGATCACACAGGCTGGTGTGCTTCTTCCATGTAGGCTTTGTTGCTTCTCAGCCAGATGGCCACTTGTTCACCTGCAAGCCTTTAAGACTCAAGACAGTCGGGCACCATCAGCTTTCTTCACCACATTTGCTTATGCACCCTCTTTGTCAGAATGATGAGAATAGAGATACCAGGAGGACAAGGAGAAGGTGGGGAGAGAAAAGGGGGAAATTGATCATAAGGATCAACATATAACCCCCTCCCCAGGGAACGAACAACAGAAAAGTGGGTAAAGGGTGACAGAGGATGATATAAGATATGAAAATAATAATCTATAACTTATCAAGGGTTCATGAGGGAGGGTGTGTGGGGGAGGGAAGGGATAAAATTGAGGAGCTAATATTAAGGGCTCAAGTAGAAATAAAATGCTTTGAAAATGATGATGGAAGCACACGTACAAATGTGCTTGACACAATGTATGGATTGTGATGAGATATAAGAGTCCCCAATATAAGTATTTAATTTTTTAAAAATCACTCAATGAGCTTACTTAGGAATTAACTCAATTCCAGTATCAGATTTCAAATGCTATTGTTGAGGGTATGTTCGATTTCATATTTTCCAATTTGTATCAAAATTGATTGATGCGAACATTTTCCAAGGTTCGGTGACATTTATGGATCATTTGAAATTCATATACTCAGCTCAAATTCCAAGCATTTTTCATCTTGGACAGAATGGGAAGTCAACTCAAGCGCATCCTCTTGAAATTAATGCATCGTGCATGGGGGTGCCCCGCAGTCCACACACAGCTTGCAGTATAGACTCTAAAAGACGACAAAAATCTGGAGCAGGATTCATGTGGATCAAAAGTTGTGAAACTGATGTGCAAATGAAGCTTCATATGCGTTCTATAGCTAAATAGTACTTCAAAGTTTGATTCTGGGGAGCTCAGAGCAGTTTAGCAGTGGAAAGTTAGTGCAGAATCTAGTTACCTATTCACAGAATTTCAGTAGTCAATTCTTCAGAAGTGGATTCTTAATCTGGAAACTCCATCAAAACCTGTTCACTTTGGATGACCCTGCCAGTATTCAAAATACCAGTGTCACCGCTTTCCATATCACAGCCACCCACAAGGCACCACAGTGCAACAAATGGACATCTGAGTCCTTGCAGTGGGCAAATCTGCAGCACGAGACACCTTTAAGGTGTTGAAAAGTAAGGATATTTCTGGGAGGACTGTCGTGCCCTTCACCCAGGCCATGGTATTTTCAGTCACTTCATGTGCATGTGAAAGCTGAACACTGAATGAGGAAGACTGAAGGAGAATCGCTGCATTCGAATCAGGGTGTGGGGAAGAGTATTGAAAGTACCGTGGGCTGCCAGAAGAGATACAGCCAGAATGCTCCTTACCAGCACGAATGGTGAGTCTTCATCTCACCATGCTTTGGACATGTTACCAGGAGAGACCAGTCCCTGGAGCAGGACATCATGCTTGGTAAAGTAGAGGGACAGTGAAATAGTGGAAGGCCCTTGACGAGATGGATTGACAGGGTGGCTGCCACCATGGATTCCGACATGAGAAGCACTGTGAGGGTGGCATAGGACTGGGCAGAGGTTCATTGTCCTGCCCATGCGGTCACGCTGAGTCAAAACCAGCTTGACAGCCCCAAGCAACGACAGCATCCAGTTACCTGTAGTGTGTGAAGGTGAATGCCTACACCCTATTAACCACATAAAGAGTTCTTGACTTTTTCTCCACAGTTCTAAAGTGAACGTGTTCACAAGTCTCCCATGAGTTTCTGGGGTCCAGGAAATTTGCTCTCTCTCTCGCTCTCTCTCTCTCTCTCTCATGCACGCACGAGATAGAGAGAGTTTATGTAAGAAAGCAGCTCAATAAATTCCATCGTTCTAATTAGTTTCCATAACTTAGTTTGCCTAGAAATAAGCTAAGTTTCCACTCACTTCTGCAGCCGAGATCCTCGCCACCTCTCCTAAGCTGGCAACATTCACAACCCCGATGATTTCCTCCGCCACATCCTTCTGGGCTTTCCCATCAGATGATGCGATGGAAGGGACACCCACGCACCTTCTCATCTGACATGAGCAAAGTGTCAACAAACTCTTTTCCTTCACCTTGCAGGTGCCCCATCTGTGGCCACTGAACTCAGATTTTCCACATTAAGACCGCTCACATTTTTTGCCAGTAAGAGGATGGATTGTTTGGGTTCATGTTAGCTAACTCTGTAAAAGCATTTTTGTCCAGTATTTCCAACGGATGCTAAGCAGACCATCTTTTAGAAGCCAGGACCCGTGGTTGTTACAGGCTTCCTTCTCCTTCGGCCGTCTTCTTCTCTCCGGGAAGAACAGATATTCTCCTCCTCTAGGATATCTTTTCAAAAGAAGTCCAACATCGATAAAACCACTTTCCACCCCGCAAAGCTAGTAGATAGTAACCCGCTTCCTGAATCATTTGACAGGGACAACCAGCCTTTCGTATTCTGGTGACAGCACTGCACTTTTCTCCAGAGAACTCCTTGGTTCTTGTGGCCCTGGTGGGCTTATTGTACAAGCCAGATCAATGAAAGGAACGACCAGGAATTTGGGGAAGTAAAAAGATGAGACTCTTTCCACTAGGGTGTTGAGCTGATAAGATGTATCCCAAGAGCAGCCCGCAGCCATTTTGCCATCCTCTGGGAGAACCTATTGGAAAGTAGAGCCAACACAAAAGAAAGGAGTGTTGCATCAGATAGGCAACATCGTATGAGCTTGATTATAGCCATGCCTAAATTTAGGGTAACCCTAATCCATCCTTGACAAATGGCACCACATCCCTTTGTTGGCATTAACTTGAGTTGGATTTCTCTCTATTGTAGCTGGATGTGCCCTGCCTGGTAATAGGATTGAGGTGGTGACAATCATAATATCTTATAGTTACTTTATGGCATCTACCCAATGTAGGATTTCCAACCCTGTAAATATTATGGGCTCAGACAGCCTCAGGATTGCTTGCACACCGTGGCTGGTAGGCTTGCACTGCTCTGACCTTGCATTAGCAGACCAGCTGGGGGGGAGGGGGGTGTCAAAGAGTTCATGAAAAAGTAGAGTTCAAGATCATAAAAATGTCTGTGGATCCCCCCCCCCCATATATGCCAGAATACACCCCAGACGTAAGGATCGCTGGGGCTGTCTCACATGCTTTGGCTATGCTATCAGGAGGAACCAGTCCCTGAAGAAGGCCCTCGCACTTGTTAAAGTAGAGGGTCAGCAGAAAATGCGGAAGCCCCCCAAGGAGGGAGGTTGACAGCATGGCTGCGACAATGGGCGCAAACATAGGCAGCGCATAAGGGTGACCAAGGGCCAGGCAGGGTCTCCTTCTGGTGTGTCAGGGTCACTAGGAGTCGGAGTCGAGTAAAAAGCATCTAAGAACTCTATCTGTGGACATGTGCACACAGGTCTCCACAAGTTCATGGGAAATCCTGTTATCCTTTCATGTCATTGAAACGTTTTGAAGCTTCTAGCATATTTATCTATGTTTTATCTGTATTTATCAAGTTATATACATGAGGGGCTTCAAAGGTTTAGGGAAATGGAGTTAAATGATAATGGACTCTTTTCCCATGCACTTTTTGAAGCTCCCTTGCATACATAATCATGTGCTGGCTCATTTAATCTTTAAGACAATCTTATGTGGCAAGTGCTGTTACTGTCATGTCAGTGGGGCAACTGAGATTGCATACGATCACTCAGCTATCAATTGAATTCAAACCAGAATTCAAACCAAAGCAGATTGGCTCCAGAATCCATGCCCTGAGTCAGAGCTGCTCAAATGGGAGTGCATGTATAGAAACTTCCATAGCAATTATAGATAGCACAGTATTTTTTATAAAATACTGTATTGGCCCATGATAAAGTGGAAAAAGGAAAAGATACATATGTGTGTATTATCCTTTACCACAGAGCTTAAGAAATCTTACTTTGCTTTTAGCATAAGCAGGCAACTTAAATCAATACAAATCATGGCCTCTGTCCAGTAACTCCTGAGTTTCTATGAACAGTGTTATCAGTTGGCACACCCGAAATCTACTACTTTTGGACTCAATTCCAAAGTTTGAGAATAAAATCACCTGAGATTTTTTCATTCTTATAGCTCCAGGTTATAATGGAATCGTGAGTTCCCAAATGAGCTTTCGAAATGCGAACATATTATGAGTTAAAGTCTCACAGCACCAATGAGCTCATCAATGAAGTCTTCCCAGTAAAACGCACCCTATGCAGGCAGAACACAGGGACCAGGGATCACAAATCCCAGTCAAAGGAGAAGTCACTGAAGACAATTACTAGGAAACCGGTGATGGCAGAGAGTTAAAAGCGGGTCCACAGGTGGAGCAGGATTCGACAATAAAACAAGAAGCCCGTTGTGATGTGACCTGGCACAGCTTTCCTTAGACGACCACTCTGAGAAATGCGTGCTCGGCCTGCACGCTAGCACAGTCACGGGACGTAAGCTTAGTGCCGCAAGCTAAGTCTCTCTTGAACCGACGACTCACAGAGGAGGGCTAATGGACCAGCAAGCACATGAAAAATTGATTGACATCAAATAGCAGTCAGATCAGGGAAATGCCAAATCAGACCAGAAAGAGATGCCACTGCACACCCACTGGAACGGCTAAAAATAAAAAGACGGACAACAACCTATGTTGGCCAGGAGATGTAACAACTTGAACTGTCAGGTATGGCTGGTAGAAATGGAACATGGCTTGGCAGTCTCAGGACCAGTGGTGGGAGAGTGGTGGGAGGGCGGGGTGGAAAGGGGGAACCGATTACAAGGATCTACATATAACCTCCTCCCTGGGGAATGGACAACAGAAAAGTGGGTGAAGGGAGACGTCAGTTTATGTATGAATGGATTGTGATAAAAGTTGTATGAGCCCCTAATAAAATGATTTTTTTAAACTTAAAATATGCCTACCGGTGATTTTTTTCCTACATATTTACTGAAGAGAAACAAAAACAAACATTCACACAAAGACTTATACAAGAATCTCTTAGCCCCCCAATGGAAACAATCTAACTACAAAGTAATAGGAAAATGAATCAATAAATGGTGGTATGTTTCTATAAGTCAGCAATGAAAGTGAACAAAGTAGTGATGTTATTGGTTTTAGGGTTCTGACTCATAGTGGCCCCATGAACAACAGTGCTAAACACCGTCAGGTCTGACGGTATCTTCACGATTTTCTTATGCTTGAATTCATTGCTGCAGCTACCGCGTCCATCCAGCTGTTATGGACCTTTCTCTCTTGCGCTGCCCCTCTGCTTCACTAAGCATGAGGTCCTTCTGCTGGGATCCACCTCTCCTGACAACATGTCCAAAGTAGGTGAGATGAAGTCTCACTATCCTTGCCTCTAAGGAACATTCTGGCTGTGTTTCTTCCAAGACAGATTTGTTTGTTTGCTTTTCTTTTTTTTTAATTGTTTTATTAGGGGTTCATATAACTCTTATCACAACCCATACATAGATCAATTGTGTAAAGCACATTTGCACATTCATTGCTCTCATCATTCTCAAAACATTTGCTCTCCACTTAAGCCCCTGGCATCAGCTCCTCATTTTCCCCTCCCTCCCCACTCCCTCGTGAACTCTTGATAATTTGTAAATTATTATTTTGTCACATCTTGCCCTTTCTGACGTCTCCCTTCACCCACTTTTCTGTTGTGCGTCCCCCAGGGAGGAGGTCACATTTGGTCCTAGTCATCAGTTCCCTCTTTCCAACCCATCCTCCCCCTGTGCTTCCAGTATTGCCACTCACACCACTGGTCCTGAAGGGATCATCTTCCTTGGTTTCCCTGTGTCTCCAGTTCCTATCTGTACCAGTGTACAATCCTCTGGTCTAGCCAGACTTGCAAGGTAAAATTGGGATCATGATAGTGCAGGGGGAGGAAGCATTTAGGAACTAGATATAAGTTGTATTTTTCATCATTGCTACATTGCATCCTGTCTGGCTCGTCTCCTCCCTGAGACCCCTCTGCAAGGGGATCTCCAGTGGCCTGCAAATGGGCTTTCGGTCTCCACTCCGCACTTCCCCCCCTCATTCACTATGGTAAGATTTTTTGTTCTGATGATGCCTGATACCTGACCCCTTGATACCTCGTGATCCCACAGGCTGGATGCTTCTTCCATGTGAGCTTTGTTGCTTCTGAGCTAGATGACCGCTTGTTTACCTTCAAGCCTCTAAGACCCCAGATGCTATATCTTTTGATAGCCAGGCACCATCAGCTTTCTTCACCACATTTGCTTATGCACCCATTTGTCTTCAGCAATTGTATCATGGAGGTGAGCACACAATGATCTGATTTTTTGTTCTTTGAAGCCTGATAACGTATCCCTTAAACACCTCGTGATCATACAGGATGGTGTGTTTCTTCCATTTGGGCTTTGTTGCTTCTGAGCTAGATGACCATTTGTTTACCTTCAAGCCTTTAAGACCCCAGACACTATATCTTTTGATAGCCGGGCACCATCAGCTTTCTTCACATTTGCTTATTCACCCACTTTATCTTTAGCAATTGTGTCAGGAAGGTGAGCATCATAGAATGCCAATTTAATAGAAGAAAGTATTCTTGCATTGAGGGAGGCATAATGTCCTTCTGCTACCTTAACACTAAACCTATACATACATGCACATAGATCTATTTCCCCATCCTCATATGTAAATATTTGACAGTGCACAGTACTTCTGATACTCTTCGCCAGCACAGCAACTCAAACGCATCAATTCTCCTTCAGGATTCCTTAAACAACGGCGAACTTTCACATGCATAGGAGACTGCTGAAAATAGCCATGGCTTGGGTATTTTCTTCAGGGTGAACCTTAGTCCTCAAAGTAAACTCCTTGCTGTTCAACACTTAACGAGGCCTTGTATAGCGATTTACCCAGTGCATACTACTGAGAGACACATGAAGGAAGCTGGATTCAAAACGAGTGTCTGGTATATCATCCTATTTACCTGAAATCATGAAACTGACTAAGCAAGTCCAGGCAAAAATGTCTATTGGGAGAGGAGGAGACCCAGGAGGATTACCCAGGAATGGCTGAGGGAAGCGTCTGGGGAGATGGGAATGTTCTATACCATGAGAGAGGAGCGAGTTTCATATGTGTGTGTATCCTCTAGTCAAAACTGCACAGGTAAGATTTGTGCGTTTCAATGAATGTACATTTCACTTTAAAACTATACGAAGTCGTATCAACCAAGCGGAAGGTCAGGGGAGTGGAGGCAAGCAGAGACGAAGCCAAAATGCCAAATGAGGATAACTGCTGAGGTTGGATGGCAGGTACCTGGGGGTCACTATGAGATTCTGTTCACTTAGTATCTGTTTGGAATGTTCTAAGGAAACGATCTAAATAATAAATGCATAAAGATAAGCCTCGCGACCAATTAGCCAATATCACACGGCACTTTAGGTAGCAGCACAGTTTATACAGGCGTTTCCCCAGAAAAGGTACATTCAGGAGCCAGAAAGTCAGTCCTGGTAAACTCGTAGCTCCCCTTGTTGCTCCTGTAAGGCATCAGCAACTCTGCTTCCCAGAAAAGTGGGAGGAGGGAGCAGCCGTCGGTGTAAGATGCGAATAAAAGAATAATTTCTACATGATCAAGGGTTCATGAGGGAGGGGGAAATGAGCGGATACGAAGGGCTCAAGTAGAAAGAAAATGGTTTGAAAGTGATGATGGCAACATACGTACAAAGGTGCTTGACACGATGGATGGATGGATGGATGGATGGATGGATGGATGGATGGATGGATGGATGGAAGGATGGATGGTGATAAGAGCTATAGGAGCCCCCAATAAAATCAATTTTTTAATCTGTTTCCAATGAACAATGATCTCATCTCACAGGATGAAAGTATTCCCATGGGGGTTCCAATCTGTCCTGTTTCCACAAGAAAATTGCCAGGTTTTTTGTCCGGGGAGCAGCTGGATGGATTCAAACCTCCAAACTCTCCGTCCATTGCTTAACCATTGGCACCACCAGGACCCCTCGACTTCTCCTAACAGCTGGTTGTTCTGCTGGCAATGCCAAGCATGGGTTTTTAACTAGGCTATTTATGGAAGATTCCAATGCAGCAAAAGTCATCTGTGTGTCACTTGGGAAACATTAGGAAAAGTGCCAAAGCCCCACAAAAGAATGAATATGCTGTCGTACAGTATTGCCTGTAAGTATACGAGTATACATGCATGGTTTCTAACGAGTGATTTAAAACACAGGAAAATAGAGACGGTGTTTCAAGTGAAAGTAGCACAAATTCCTTTCTAATCCCCATACTCAAATATACACATACAGTGACTACCTTTGACGAGGACAGGGGGTGGGGGGGACACTCACGAAAATAATGACGATGCGTTCACATGATATCAGTCTACATCACAACGGAGGAGAATCATGAGTATTTTGCATTTTCTTCATTATGCTTTATGAATTTCCCAACGTCCTATCAATCACCTCCATAGACGGGGGAGGACAGAAAGAAAGAAACGGTGACCTGTAAGCGGAGTACGGCGCTATTGTTACACCTGGTGTCATAGCAACAACAACAAACAAAAGTATCATTACATATTTCTGAACTTTCAGAGGAAGACCGATGGTGCCCAGAAAATTAACACTGGAGCAGATTGCCTAGTAAATCTCTCCTTTGCCCAACCGCTTTTAACATGATTTTAAAATGCCTATTTTGCTTATGTAAGTATGGAAAAAACCTAGGAGAGCAAGCCAACAATCATTTTTCATTCTTTTGCAAGCATCCTCTGTTCTAAATCCCCTTACAATTCTACCCCTCAAATGATTCCAATAAGATGTTGTCTCCCAGCCAAGGCCCTGTGGCAAGGGGACCTTGGTTGATAGGCCGTGCCATCTGGGTTGAAGCTAAGTGGCAGGAGAGAAGAGCAAACGAATCTGACTTCATTCTTGTCCCCAGAGTGTCTAAACATGAGGCCCTTGGGTGTAGAAAACACTATCTGGCCTTTTCTACATCACCGACCAGAAGCTCCACTCCATGATAAACAGATACACTGCTATCGTTGCTCTCTGTGGAGTCTACTGTGTAGCATTGTGATGAGAACTGTGGAATCACAAATCTTTACTAAAGCTTCTGTGCAGAATTGCCTTCCCCTAGGCTTTGTTATAATGAACTCAAATTGGGTAAGAATCCAAATTTGATATTAAGCATTAATATCAAATTAGCATTTATTTGATTAAGATATTTACTTATATTTAGCTTCTGGATCATTTGTACTGGTTTTATTTGAGGGAGAGGATGGTAGTTGTGATAATTGTTGAGAGGGTAAAATATATATTGTTTTCATATGAAAGACCAGTTGAACTTCTGGGTCATGATGTAGAAGAGCTCAGTCCAACACGGAAGCTGCTTGCCACATCTGGCTAGTGGGCATTGGAAGCTGGTTAGGTGGAACTGAGATGTGCTATAAGCATGAAATGGACATCAAACGGACACCTAGGGCAAAAAAGGAAAAAAAAGAATATGTCTCGCATTGATAATTTTTATGTTGACTGTACACTAAAATGACAGTATTTATATTGAGTTAAATAAAATATGTTATTAAATGTAATATCATCTGTTTCTATTTTTTAAATGTAATTACTAGAACATTTCAAATAAATACAATATGTGGTATGCATTGTATTTCTATTGGATAGTACTGGCTAAAAAAACTTATTAGTGTCTATTACATAAATACCTGCAACTACTCAGCCTGGAGCATGCTTCTTATGAACACCATGTGAGAGGCAGCTTTATCCCAAATGAACTGCTATAGTTCAGCAAGTCTCTCCTGTATTTCCATTAGGGATCTTATGCGACCTTGTTGTTTATTTTCTCTGTCCTAGGACACTTAGCAGACATGTTATGTCTCCTACACTTGGCCCATGAGCTTCCCATTGTTACCCCATGTTGTAGGTTACATTGTGCTCCAAGAAAAGATATGCTGAAGCCCTACCCTTTAGTACCTGTGAGTGTGACCTTATTTGGAAATAGAGTCTTCGTAGACGTAATCCAGTTAAGATGATGTTATACTGCATTGGGTGGACCCTAAAACCAAGGTCCCCTTAGAAGGAAAGGAAGATTTGGAGATTCAGAGGTACATAGAAAAGGGTAATGGAGTTGATGCTCACCTTCCCAACACGATCACTGAAAACAAAGCGGATGCATAATTAAATGCAGTGAAGAAAGCTGATGGTGGCCGGCTATCAAATGATATAGTGTCTGGGGTCTTAAAGGCTTGAAGGTAAAAAAGCAGCCATCTAGCTCAGAAGCAACAAAGCCCACATGGAAGAAGCACACCAGCCTGTGGGATCACGAGGTGCCGACGGATCAGGTATCAGGCATCAAAGAACAAAAAATCAAATCATTGTGAATGATGGGGAGTGCAGATTGGGGACCCAACACCTATCTGTAGGCAACGGGACATCTCCTTACAGAAAGGTCGCAGGGAGGAGACGAGCCAGTCAGGGTGCAGTGTAGCAATGATGAAACATACAACTTTCCTTTAGTTCCTGAATGTTTCCTCCCCCACACTATCATGATCCCAATTCTACCTTACAAATCTGGTTAGACCAGAGCATATACACTGGTACAGATAGGAACTGGAAACACAGGGAATCCAGGACAAATGATCCATTCAGGACCAGTGACGAGAGTGGCGATACCAGGACGGTGGGGGAGAAAGGGGGAATCGATTACAAAGATCTACATATAACCCCCTCCCTGAGGGATGGACAACAGAATAGTGGATTAAGGGAGACGTCGGAGTGTTAGCTATGACAAAATAATAGTAATATATAAATTATCAAGGGTTCATGAGGGAGAAGGGAGTGGGGAGAGAGGGGGAAAAATGAGGAGCTGATACCAAGGGCTCAAGTAGAAAGCAAATGTTTTGAGAATGATGATGGCAACAAATGTATAAATGTGCTTGACACACAATGGAGAGATGTATGGATTGTGATAAGAGTTGTACGAGTCCCCAATAAAATGATTTTTTTTAAGTTGGAAACAAGAAAAAGAGAGAAGGGTAATGGAGCACTGGAGGCAAAGATTGGAATGACAGCTGCAAGCTGAGGAACACCAAGTACTGCTGGATGCCAGCAGAAGCTAAAAGGAACAGAATCTGTTCTCTCTGAGTCTCCCTGAGGAGCCAACATTGCCAACATCTTGGTTTCAGACTTCTGGCCTCCATGGGGCATAGCTGGATGAAGCAGATAGTTAACAGCTCAGGTACTGGCTAAATGGTTGGGGGTTCAAGTCCACCCAGAAACTCCTCAAAAGACAGGGCTGGCATTCTACTTCCCAAATATCAGCCACTGAAAACCCTATGGAGCACCTTCTACTCTGACGCGTAGGGGTCGTCAGGAGCCAAAATTGACTATGTTCATTTGTTTGTTGGTCTGTCTGCCCCCGAGAGCTGTGGAAGAAATTGCTGTTGTTTCAATCCACCCAGATTTTGAGGGTGTTATGACTGCCCTAAAATACTGTTATATGTCCTTTTGGGGGGGTCATTTTATTAGGGGCTCATACAACTCTATGTACCATCAGGTGGATTCTGACTTAAGTGACCCTGTAGGCCAGAGTAGAAGTGTCCCCTAGGGATTCTGGGGCTGTAATGATTATGGGTAAATGAGGTAGTTAGTTTATTGTGCCAACCTGGCCGATAAACACATGTGGGGTTAATTGAAGGGCAGAGGGATAAATGGCTCGGTGAGCCTTGCCTTTGTGATGGTTGGACCAGGATGTGATTGCCTTAGTCAGTTCCCTGCTTCAGCTGGCAAGGATCACTTCCTGCAAGACATCCCTGAGGAGAAGCCACATGGACCTACCCCTATGCAGCCCTGGGTGCTGGAGTAGCCATGTGGAGACCCCTGCCAGCACTGAGATGATTACACATTCACTTATTCAGCTTCCCTCCTGCAGTCGGCATCACTGCATGTGTTTTATAGGATGGAGGAGGACTCTGTGGATTGGTGTCGTTCCTATGGGTTAATGTTGGACTTGTGGCCTTGGGCAGCACTGGGTTGGGATGTTTTCTTGATATGAACTTAACCTTTATATAAAACTCTCTCTTATACACGAGTTTCTGTGGATTTGTTTCTCTAATGTACCCAGACTAACACAGTAAAGATCGCCAGGTCTTTTCTCCCACGGGACAGCTAGTGGGTTCAACGACTATTCTTTTAGCTCCCAGGTGAGTTTTTAACCTCTGTGTCATCAAGCCTCCCTCTAAGACACTAACACACCCTGCCGTTCCTGTTCTTGCAGGAGTGTGTGTGTAGCTGTCTACTGTGGGAACTCTCGCTCCAGGAGCCAGGGGCTGCCAGAGAAACCGTCTCCCATCACTGTGTGCACTAACAGCGGAGGCGCGCTCTCTTCCTCCCGCGTCAATGTGCTTTTCCCAAATGGCGCCTGGTGACTCTCAGAGCTCTTTAATGGGAGACCAAAATATTACCCAAAAGACACAACCTGGATGTATCTGAAACAAAGGAGCTGACTAAGGGGCAGAGCCCCTGGTTCCAGCTAGCTGGGTAAAGCCCACAGTTAGGCTACTAAGCCGGCCCCTCTGGCTAAATGGCTAATTGTTTCTGATAATGGTGGTCTCCACTGGCCCCTCACATGCCCTACAGCAGGGCATGAGGTGAGTAGCAATTACTGGCAATTCTTGCAAACAATCATTAGCTAAGCTCTGGGGTCCTCAGGAGACAGATGGGGGTTCTGGGGAGATCAGTCCCTGACAATGCCAAAATGAAGCCACGGCTATTTGAGAAGGAAAAATGCTGTGGCTGGTAATTGCTAAAGTACAGTTCAAAGAGAGCTATGGGCCAAAGTCAGACTTCAGTGTTTACAGTGAGAGGCCTCCTAAGAGCTGGGAATTGTTGCTTTGCTTTCTTGTCTCCTCTCATTTACTTGTGATTGCCCCTGAGACCTCAGCCTCCAGCACACATTATTGCCTTTTTGCCTCCATATCTTCTTCCAAACTCCAAATTTTCTGTAGCTCAGGACTGGGGTGTCTGCTGTATCCCCTTTAGCTCCTGCACAGTGGCAGGTCCAGAGAAATGCACTGAAGACTGGGTGTGTTTTCACTTTCAGGTATACTCATGTGCCCTCTCTCCTTAAAGAAGCATCCTTAGGCATTTCCCTAGACCAGGGGTCGGCAAACTTTTGAGATGGAAAAGATCATCCTGTCTCTCACAATGATTTAAAAATTATTCCACAGCCATCCATATTTTTAACCAACTAATGATATCACCATTATCTGAATAATATCCTCTATAATTTTTAAATTTTACTTTGGAGCTGCAGGTAACACACCAAAAGAGCCAGCCACGCGTGGCTCCCAAGCCACAGTTAGCTGAGCCCTGCCCGAAACCAAAGTTTGATGGCCCAAAGAGAGTTGGTCTAGTTAAAACTGCCCCTGCCATGGAGTCGGTGCTGACTCATAGCAACCCCCTGTGGGTTTCCGAGACTGTCACTGTTACCCCGGTAATAGAGACCCCAGTGTGTCTCCCTCAGAGCTGCTGGTGGTTTTGAACTGCTGACCATATGGATCAAATACTGTAAAAAATCGAAAGGCCACTTGTGAGATGCGTATGAATATTATGTTGCACTGCAGTGAACATTTCCCATGATTTGTTCTGAAGGAAACTTTCTGGTGCTACCGAGGCTTCGCCACAGACTTTGTTTTAGGCGAGTGGGACTGAGGAGAACACACGGTATGTGAACGCAAGTGTGCAGTCACCACGCCGGCGTTCCCAGGACTCCCAGACTCGGTGCTCTCATCCTCCCCTTCGCAAAGGAACGTGTATGCAATCCTGTGAGACAGAGGGTGAAGACTTTTCTTTTTGAGGCACAGGTGGGGTTTAATTTCGGAGAGAGGAAGCCAGATTTCAAAGGGCAGACCCTGCTGGAAAGTCACCAATTGGCCACAGACAAGAACACGTCTCTGAAGGTTGGGTTTGTCTCACTCCAGCTGGGAATTTTGTTGTTTCCCTTTTTACATTCCCTGAAAATGCTGCTCCTCAAATAAGATCCCCAGTCCTCCTCTGCCAAATCCGGAAAAAGAGACTCCTTTGATCTTCTGAGGGGTCTCAATTCTTAAGAAGAAAAAAAAGACAAGAAAAATTCCATATATTTAAACTCCATGCATATACAGTGAATCCTTTTGAAAATAGGTTCACAGGAATAGTAACAAACAAAAAATATCTTAGGAGAAAAAATGTTATTAAGAGTACATTTTTAGAATATGGACGAACTGAACGCTGAACACGGGTCATCCCTGGGTTATGAACATCTGACTTATATATCACTTGTACTTACAAACAAATCATCCCAGAGCCTCTTATATATGTACAATGGTTCATGAGAAACTGGCCCTGCTTAGCACCACATATCACAACATTAGTAGTGACATTAGTATGTTATGATGTCAAAGATGCTTTAAAGGAGCTGATCATGTTTCTTTACTGGTTTTTAATGCATACAAAGGTAAGCTCTGAACTATATACTAAGACAAAATGTTTCTGACATTGGACACTAATCGTAGCTACCTGCTCCAACTTAATGTACAAATTTGACAGGTTTAGAAATGGGACCCTCCTATAATTCTGGGGTTGCCCGTATATCACATGGAAAAGCTTCGTATTGGGGGCATCCTAGGACACTTTTCTCTCAAAATGAATATGGAATCTGCTCAATCCCTGGACACATTCCAGATGCCATACCACCTTTCTTTTTCCTTTCACCTACAACAGTCCAGAAACACTTCATTTGCCAACATTTTATCTTCTGAAGGGAAGCCCACACAGGCCTGCACACACAGAAATGCAGAGTTCTGAACATTGTCCAAAAAATAATTTTTAAACCCTAGTGGCATCTTTATTGCCATGGTCTTGCTGTTTAATAGCTTACATCCCATCTGGATCCTCAGATCCACATGCATTAGAAAAATGTTGAGAAACCTCATCGTGAAAACTATTATTCTATGGTTCCCACTCTGACACAGAGCACCTCAGTGCAGTGGCGCAGACCTGTCCATGAGAGGAGAGGGGAACTTGGCTGACTCCTTTGCTTTCCGACAGGTGCTCGGGAAGGAAGGTCATAAACTGTCTCTTCATTCCCTGGAGTTTCTGATCCCAGAAGGCAGAAGGGGGCAGAACCAGCAGCACCACTCCGCTTTCCTGAGTTATTAAGACTTCTTTCAATGTTGATGGATTGGAAATGTGAACTTCTGAGACCCTCCAGTTGACATCCTGATCAGGAAGAGGTTTCTGACACGCTTGGCCACCACTCCACCTTCACACTGAAAGCCTACACCAAGGGTGTCTGGATGCGCCTTCGGCAGGACGGTGTGTCTTCGCATGACCAAAGCAGGAGGACTCTGGTCATTGTTGTGACTGTTAGCTGCCATCAGTCTCCTCCGACCCCGGGAGACTCCGGAAGGGGGCAGAGTGGGGCTGCTCCCTGGGGTTTTCAATATCTAGCTGTAGGGCAACTTCAGAGACATCAGGCGGCCCAGCTGCCCCGAGCTCCACTCACAAGTAGGTTGTTACATCAACCAAATACCATGATATCTTCCTATCTTAATACCTTAACATCGGGAGCAGAAAATTTAAAGAGAGAGAAAAAAATCGAGGAGGCGCACGGTAACTGGACTGAGAATTGCCTAGCAGTATAGCAGAGGAGGATGGGGCTGGGGGTGGGAATGGGGACCTAACTAGAGTAGGTACAAGAAGAAAATGTTCTGAACTAGATTGTGGTGATGGTAACACAAATCTTAATATAACTAAACAATTAAATTGTAAACAAACAAATAAACAGTGGGGGACAAAGGAGGCAAGAGAAAGAAAGGGGGGAAAGAGAGCAGTCTAAGGGGAACTCTTCCCCAATATTAACACGGTTTGGCAACCATTCTACAGATGGTCGTGATTAATGATCTAAAAGTATCCAGCTCAGCTCCACTATGACTTAGAGCAAAGTTCGCATGCCTAGTAACTCATCTCTTTCCACTTTAACTTTTCTTTTTGTGAGCTTTCCAAGCAACTTTCCCATCATTTGCCAAGCCAAATAAATAAATAAAAACAAGACTGTCATCTACAGAAATGAAAAACAAAACTCACTGCCATCTAGTCAATTCCAACTCAGTGGAGCCGTATAAAGACAGGGCAGAGACGCTTCTGTGGGTTTCTGAGCCTGTACATCTTTATCGGGACACAAAACCTCATCTTTTGAATAGATTACAAGGATCTACATATAACCTCCTCCCTGGGAGATGGACAACAGGAAAGTGGGTGAAGGGAGACGTCAGACAGGGCAAGATATGACAAAATAATAATTTATAAATTACCAAGGGTTCATGAGGGAAGGCGGAGCAAGGTGGAAGTGGGGGGAATGAGGAGCTGATGTCAGGGGCTTAAGTTGAGAACAAATGTTTTGAGAATGATGAGGGCAATGAATGTACAAATGTGCTTTACACAATTGATGTATGTATGGGTTGTGATAAGAGTTGTACGAGCCCCTAATAAAAAGATTTACCAAAAAAAACCTATCTTCCTCCTTCTAAGTAGCCGGTGGTTTTGAACTTCCAACCTTGTGACTAGCAGCCTAACTCATAATCCACTATGCCACCAGAGCTTCCTACTCTACCAAAAAGAACACAAATAATAATTTCTAGAGAAAAGCATACTATATCTGTATTTCATTTATTTTTCTATCTGGATTAAAATTTATAATCAGCCATTATCTGTAAGGACAGACCATTTTGTGTTTGAAATATAAGTACTCACTGATTCAGATGAATTACTTTGGTTTCTGACATTAATATAATTTTAAGCCCTTAAATTACATTTGCTTTGGTTTTTGCTTTCTCAGAAAATAAGCCATATAGCTCCACATCATTTTTATTGTTATTTTCTTCTATTTGCCTATAAGATGGACCAAACAAACCCAAAACCCAAACCCAGTGCATTGGTGTCAATTCTGACTGATATCAACCCTATAGGACAGCACCGAAATGCTCCGTCCACATGGATTCTGGAGCATTGCATTTCATGAGAGCAGACAGCCTCATCTTTACCCTGGGGAACAGCTCTGACATTCAAACAAGTGACTTTTTGGTGACTATCCCAACACTTAATTCACGTATTCAGCCAGGGCTCAGAATGTCTAGAAGAAACAGGTATAAAACAGAGGTGAATCATGGGCAACTCACTGGACTCAATGTCTTCCTCTAAAAAGTCATAACTATCAAGTCCCATATGGTCTCCTGGATTCTAAGTCGGAATATGTTAAATTTAATAAATTGTAAGAGAGGTTGTTCGGGGCAGCAGAGAGACTGAGCGAAACATACAGTGTGGAATGATGTTAGAAAGAAGCTGGTGGCACTTTATCAGTTTCCTTAAAATAAAACAGCTTGTCGATAAAGATGTTCTATGCATACATTAGAAACGCAAGACAATGTCCTCGAACCCCTTCTGAAAACGTCAAATAAGCATTTCTAATGTTTTCTGCCAGGTCATCATCTCACCCTCCAAGTCAAGGTCGTGCCAGGCGTAATGGGGACAGAGAGGTGTAACAACAAGGCACTGCGTCTCCTGTTCTGAGGCCCACGGTCTGAAGGGGCAAAATAATGAGTCACCAGGTCATCATAACACAGTGGGATAAATACCATCTATTTAATTCGAGGTACAGTCAACTACCATATACTGCTACTTAGGGAAGGCAAAAATAAAGTTGACCAAGGGATCCATCTATTTTGTGGTGGTGGAAATCAAGGAAATACTGCTGTCCTGCTTGGCAATTAACTCCATGTGGTGGAAGCCAAGAGAATATAATGTATCCGGGCCTGAGTCCTCCACTTAAGAAATTCAAGCCCAAAGTCATGAAACAGGTCATTGCCATGGGGCCAAGTAGAAGTTTACAAGGCGGCCGGAGTGTCTCCTGCCCGATTTCCTGGTGACAAGCATCCTCCTCCGTGTGCGGGGACTTCTCTCATATTCCAGCTCTTTCCTACAAGTACTCTTGGAGCCCAGCAGCCACTGTGTGGGGGAGAGAATCCACTTTCTACTCTTATAAAGCCCTACCATCTCTGAAACCCACAGGGGCAGGGCCGCCCTATCCCGTAGGGCCACTAGCGTTGACACGAAGTTGATGGCAGTGAGTTTGTTGGATTTCTGTGAGGTCACTCAAAGCTGAGAAAGATACCGGTACTGTTTTAATATACAAGCAGTCCCTGAATGATGCACCTCAGATGTACAGCAAATCCTATTTGCCCTTTAATGTTATGTAACTTTACCCTCACCTTTGAACCAATTGAAGCAACTCCTGCGCAATGAGTCCTTTATCACAATCCCCTTCACTTGCTGCGCAGGTAGCTTTTAAATCCTTAAAGGCTTCTCTTATTCTGAAGTAAGGCTAAATAAGAACCGTATACACCTATTCTGACTTACCCACAAATCGGACTTACAAACACAGAATGCCTCTAAGTACAGCGGGAAGTGCCAGCAGAAAACTGATACCTGCCTTCCAGTTACTCACGCCCTTCGGCCTAAGGTCGGGGCCAATGACTCCGATTCCGTGGGAGCATTCTTACCTTCCACACAGGAGACCTGCCTTCAGTTTCTAGCCAGGGTCCCTCATGCACAGTCACCACCTCTCTGTCCCGGGAGGCTGGCCTCCAGCGTATTACCATGATGTTGCCCAGCTTTGGGCAGCGTTGCCAGACAAGCATGGACTAGGGAGAAAGACGTGGTGACTTGCTTCTAAAAGGCAGCCAACGAAACACCTATGGAGCACAAGAGTCTAATCCCCAACCATTCATGGGGACGGCACAGGGTCGATGTGCATGGGTCACCGTAAGGCAGTGGCCAACCTAACAGCAGCTAACAGTAGCAACTCCGAAGGTTATCTTCAGAGAGACTTTGTCCTGCTCCCCCTCTGCACTTAGGACACAAAGCCCGCACCTCGTTTTCATCTCCCCCAAATCAGCTAGCGCACATTTGAGGCTAGACACAAAGCTGGACAGGAAGGAACTGACAAATGGAGGAACGAAGGAGCAGGGCACTGAAGAACTATCGGGCAAACAGAGGAACCGAGAAGCCATAAGGCAAGGCTTCTAAAAGAGGGAATCTCGGGTCTCTATGGGGTTGACCAGATGATGTGACCCAAGTCTTTAAGACTAAAACCCCAGGGGCCTGGGCAGATCCACGGGCAAGTTGAATAGGCCTAACATGCTACCCAACCATGTCTGTTGCCACTACTCTGATGATTTTGAAGGTCATATTATAATACACAGCACTTGAATCTAAAATCATGGACAAGTGTTTCTAGATTCCACGGGTGTGTTTCACTAAGTAACGGCGGGGCATTTGTTTTTTATGATAGTACCTCTCCCTTCCAGAATAAGGATACTTTAGCACTGACCTCTAACAGCCTGTTCAATCCAAGATGATTGTAAAAGAACTTATTTCTTTTGCATATGCTTTTCCAGCACCCACCACATGACCTGTGAAGGACGCATTCAAGCTCAATTTCCCCAAAAAGGGAAATTCTGGGCCTGTTCCAAGAAATATTAAGACTTTCTCAAAGAAAATCCTTGAAGACGTGCGGGCGCGTTGAGTGTGAGAAGAGAAACATCAGGGTGTTACTGAGTATCATCATGACCGCTAAGCTGTTCTCAAACTGAACTATTAAATGAACCCCAAGACATTAGGTTACCACCTTAAGAAACTCTTTTGCCTCAGTTTAATTATCAAAGACTAAAGTCAAGGTTCCCCCCACACACACCCTTAAGTGCAACCTTAGTTTGCGTAAATGCCTAAGCCAGGACCAATTCCCAGGAAAACCATGGCCAAAATCTATGATCTTCAGGCTTGTCTGACTCTCACCTTGCAAACGCAAACAGGAGGCAATGTCTTCCATCATGTTCACTACTGTAAGTGGCTGGGAGGAATTTCCTTTCCTCTACCTTTCAAACACAGTCCCTTGTCTCATACCTGAATAGACCTGGAGAGATTTCTGTCCTCCACCACGTCATATGGAACTAAGCTTTCCTTTCCCTTTCTTCATGCTTCAGTTTTTATCCTTTCTTCTAGAAAGCATATAATTCTATGGCAGATATAAAACTATTCCATTTCCTCATTAGCTTCAAAGGAAGATCCTGGCCATGGACTCCCTTACTTCTTTTAGGCAGGAAAGCCCCAGATTCTCCACTGCCATACAACCACCAAGCATCACCCTCCACAATGGGGCAAGGGCAAATGATAGAAATATCAAAAGTGCTCTGTAACTGAGGAGCATAACTGAGGTATCCATTGCAATTCTTTTGTTTGCAAATTTCAGAAAAATCCAAGCTATGTATTTTTTTTTAAGAAACTGGGTGTCTTATGAACCCACAAAACAAACAGATATGTCCAGATTGCCTTTTGCTTGCAGTCGATCTTAATTCTGTCCCTGGGGTGCTCCTCCTAGCCCTGCTTCTCTTGCATGTGAGCCAATCTACGACAGGGTGGTCACCAGCAACTTCGGTTTCATATCTTCACAACCTCTAGTTCAACAGAAAGGAAATCTGTTTCCACAACAGCTCAAGCAACAGGGCCAGAATTGAATTTTGTTTGGCTTTGGCAAACTCACTTTCAATCATGTGGCCTTCTCCAAACAATGGCTGTGGTCAAGGGAACGGACTGCAAAGATTGGCTTAGTCTCAGTTACATGTTCCCCTCCCTCAAGATCAGACTCACATGCTAGTAGAGCTCCTAGATCAAGAAAGGGGAAGAAATATCATCAAAGTTAAATGATTTCCCCCAAGATGTGCAAATGCTGAATGGCAAAGGTGGGAAACATCCATTACTCTTCCCCAACTCCTCAAGGATAATCAAGAAACACTTGATAAAAGAGATAGGAAAATACTTTTTTTGAGCTTAATTGTGAGCGCCAAGTAGGACCTGATAGGTCAAAGATTAGGATAAGGGAAGGCAGGACATTCAAAGCTGGAAGGGCCCCACAAACACATGCAATGAACAGGCAAAAAGGTAGGAGGCGAGTAAGCTTTGAAACAGAGTGTAGTATGCCTACTAGGAACCGTGGTGGTACAACAGCGAGTGCTAGGCTGCTCGTTGAAAGACTGGCAGTGCTAACCCACCCAAAAGCTCTACAGGAAAAGATCTGACAATGGGCTTCCATGACGATTACAGCCAAGAAAGCCCTATGGGGACGTTCCACTCTGTCGAATGAAGTCGCTGTAAGTGGAGATCAGCTCAGTGGGACACAACAACAACAGTAGAAGGGTGGGAGCTTTCAATAATTGAGCCTGAGATGCACTGGAATTGAGAATTAATTCTGCAAGAGACGGAGACCACTAAGATACATTATGCAAGAATCTGATCTCCTGAGCAGTATGGAATGTGTGTCGGTTGGGTGAGACAAGGGCTACACGAGTGGAAAGGAATCTCAGCCAAAAGGTTCTTATACAATCTGGACCAAGGTCTCCGACCATGTGCATTCAGAGATGAAGCCAGATTCAAGAAATATCTCCGATGCATAACTGGTAAGTCTGATGCCTGGCTGGATGTGGGCCATGCAGGAGGGAAAGGCAGCTTCCTGCTCCGGTTTCCGGCTGGGCGGAGTGTGTGAAGTGGAACTCAGCACCAAATCAAAGAAGGATTGCGGCATCATCATCAAGTCTTGGTTTTTAACGGAAATACAAGTTGATATTTTTAGTCAGCTTTCAGTATTTATAGAGGGTTTTATGTTACTCACCATTCCTTTCACTAGAATGTCCTGCCTGCCCCCTTCCACACACAACCCCCGCGCTGCATCCGTTCCACGTGAGTTCTTTCTGCTGCGCTCTCTTAGGAGCTGAGGTCCTCGTGTTGCCCTGTCACAACTAAACCAAAATCCTCTCCACCTTCTTGACTCCATGTGCGTTCCCAGCCCAGTGAAGTGCCATGTGGAAGGCAAGGTCTTATCATACATCCTGTTCCATCCATAACGTAGCTCAGGTCATTCACGAAGCAACGAAACGCTCATGGTGACATTTTATCTCTGAAAAGGGAATTTTTTTTTTTAACGGTGACAGAATCCATCTGAAATAACCCTGATATTTATGTGTTTTGTGTTTGTGAAAGATATCCTTGCAGGATATCCTCTTTAAGCTTTGCAGCTGTTGATAATGGGTCCCTGCCCAAGTCTGGATTTATTTTACAAACACACTTATCGTCGATCAAACATATTGGCTGGCCAAGGTTTTGTATATTCGATGGCTTGTAACATTCTTGCTCCTAATTATCCCGAATCCACTGAAACGCACCCTTCTTGTTCTTACTCCCCCTTAGAGGAAGAACTGCGAGGCTGACTGTGTCTGGAAGGTGAGAGGATTAAGCTGCATTTATGGCTAATCCACACTGTGTAGGGAGCATGAAGCTGTTTCCTAGATGAATCCGCTGATTCTTTGTGCCTTGCAAGCCAGTGGAGGCATCGGTTCACGCCACGGTAAGACAATCGCTTATCTCACCAGAACTGATGGTCAAGAAAGGACAACAGGGAGAAAACAAGACTTCAAGGCTACAAGCTTCTGGAAATAGCGCTCAGCTCACTCAGTGCAGAACCAGAAGGTGGAATTTGGTTTGCAGGGAAATGGGCAGTCACTGTCTAGAGTTCAAAGTCAGGGAGATAGCTTGCCAGGGTACTACATGAAACCCTGTCTTCAAGTCATTCTACCAGGAGAGGCCAAAGAATGGCACTCGGGATGTTAGACTCTACTCCTAGCAGCATCTTTCCATACCCGGAGATCCTGGTGAAGCCATTTGGGGACACTTATCCATTCCAAACTGGACATGACATACATTGGTCCGGAACATTAGGCCCCAGAGCCAAATCGGGGCTGAAAATGTGTGGGAAATGCTACTAATCTATATTACTGGCACACACCCCTTAGCTGAGGACTCGCTCCAGCTGGGCCGGAAACCACGTGCTGGAACTAAGCTTGTTACTCTTGACTTTTCTCACTTGTGGAAGCGTAAGATCTCCATGTGTTCCAAAATAGATGAAGAGGACGTCAGCTCCTTTAAGGTTCACAGATTTCGTCTTTCTCTCCATTTCCTGTTTCTCAGGCTGGCCTTTCACTCCTTGGCTCATTTGCCCATCACCTGGGCTGCACGCTCAGATCGATGCTTCCCATCCTTCCCGGCTTCCACACTTTCTTTCTTTCTCCTCTGTACTAATTATCCTTGCAAACATTTTCTCTCATGTTGGGTACCAGAGTGATGGACTACTTCTAGGACATATGGCAACCGGAAAATGCACAGCATTCAGATTGAGAAAATAACAATGCATACGGTCTGCAATATGGAGAAAATTGTCAGATAAAATTCCTTAAACTCTGACATAGCTACTGTTTGGGGGGGAAAAAACAAAGTTAATTCCAACTCAAAGAGAATCCATACAGGGGTTCAGAGGCTTTAAAATCTTTACTAGGGCAGATAGTCTCATCTTTCTTCCACAGAGCAGCTGGTGGGCTTGAACTACAAACCTTTTGGTTAACAGGCCAATAGTTACATAACAGCACCACCAGGGCTCCTTAAAGATATAGATAAAGATTTACAATTCATATTTGGGGGGACATATTTCAATCCACATCCAAGGAGGGATATCAACTCCCTTCATTCCCAGGGAAAGACCGGTGGGCTTAGGCTCAGTCGTTGCCCACTCTGGGCTAAATCAGCTGTGGTCAGAGGAACCCCAGTACCTGTACAGGAAAGAGCGTAGTAGCTTTCAGTGCAACCACACAGTGAGAAGAAGGGGAGAGGACGCTTGTGTAAGGGGGGCGGCGCTATTTTCAAACAAGAAGGATGCATTGGACAAGGATAACGTTGAGTGTTCGTTACACATGTGCCCCAGCTGAGGGGAATGACCACCGACAGTGACCAGAGAGACCAGGCCACGGAGGGCCTTGGGTCCTGATCATCCAGGCTAGAGGCTGAGGAAGTGCAGGTATGTCTTTATCATAACTGTACACGGCATTCTTCCTTATTCTCCTGGGCTCCCCGCCTCACGGGCTACTAAAATCGAAGGGTAGACACACAGTCCCTGGACCTGACAAACTAGTCAGGATAAAAATCCTCTCTTGCGAGTATTTTCCATAGCATTCAGCAAGCGATATTGCAAAATATTATCCCTGGATGGAGTCACACTATGCTCACGTGCCTGTCGTGACCCCTTCGACAGACGTCTTTCTTAAAAGAGGAGGTAAACCACAGACATGCCCAAACTCTCGAAGCCCTGCTCACCCACCAGCAGCTTGCTTTTGTGGACATGAAAACGGAGGTCGTTACCACGCTCACGAAAGCGCCAGCAGTGGTGATCAGGACGGACTCAACATCTTAAGAAGGTAACATGGAAAACGGCTCTCAAAGGACTTTACCCAAACCTGAGACTTTTAGCTGCTGCTGGTTTGATTGGGAAGGAGGGTC